>NC_089582.1:107046036-107646036 GCF_019320115.1 Miscanthus floridulus | reverse complement strand
TTTCAGCCGGTGAGTTTTTGGGATTTTTAGTTCATAAAGGAGGAATTGAAGTTGGGAAAAAGAGCATAGAAGCAATTCGCAGAAGGAGACTTGGTTTGGAAAACTATATTGCCAGTTGGAACAAAGGATAGAGCATTCGGCAAATGGTCTCCAAATTGGGAAGGTCCTTTCTGAATAGTAGAATGTGTACCTGGCAATGCATACATATTGAAAACTTTATTTGGAGAGGAGTTTACCAGAGCTATCAATGGAAGATTTCTTAAGAGATATTACCCCAGTGTTGAAGTTGGTTTATGAATGTAGATCAGAAAAGCCGATGAAGGGAAAATCGCCTTTAGCCTAAAAATAAATAAGACTGAGAATAGCCGATATTGTATATATCGCCTTTAGCACAAAATAGCCGATGCAGTTTGCATCGCCTCTAGCACAAGAATGTTTATGCAAGGTTGGGGTGTTTTCAGCATTTTTTATGACAGTCGCAGGCAGAATTTTACCGAAAAGAATCAAAGAAATAAGTATTCTTCCAAAAGACAAGATTATTCATAGAAGTCCATCCTAATACAAACTACTCCTCAAATAACTTATTGAGGACGGACTGGGGGTTTGTGGATTCGGCAAGGGCGGCGGCATGATCATCGTAGGCCTCCAGACGCTCGTCTATGTCGTCAATCTCGTCTGGGCGTCCTCCAGCAAAGCCGACTGGCCGGAAGGAGTAGTCCTCGTTGGTTCGGGAGGTCATTGCCGCCAGCCCGAGAGAAGCGCCAAGGTGCACACCTTGGATGACAGCCTGATCAATGCGGCCGTCCGCAGCATCAAGGCGTGCCTCGGATGTCTCCCCTTCGGCATTCACCTTGTCGGCGATCTTGTTCGCCGCCGCCTTCAGGCAGTCATTCTCCGCAGAAAGAGCTAGGTAGAAAAGAAAAAAAAATGGATCAGCAAGCAAGGGAAGCCAGAATGATAAAACCAGGTGAGGATATCAAACCGGTGATGGCGTCGCAGAGTTGCTTCCGCTGGTCCTCCCATTCGGCTTGATCGATGCCGAACTTCTTGGAGACATCGCCTGGCTCCTCCCGGGCTTCGTCCCTCTCCTGGCGAAACTTGAGCGCCTCCTCGTGAGAGTATGGATGGTGTGCATCTGCTGGTTCCGCTGGGCCCCAAGGATTGGAATGGTAAGAGCTTGAAGAGCTGGAAGATCCAGAAGAGCCGGATGATGGAGTTCCCGGTTGAGCTACTGTCGCCGGAGGAAGGAGATGATATTGGCTGGAACTGATGACCCTTATCCTGATGAATGAGGAAGGAAAAATCGAAACTAAGAGATGAACAAGGAAATTGCAAGGGGGGCAAAAAGCCGAATCGTACCCACGACATCGGCAGCGCGATGCTCTACTTCCTTCAGCCTCTCCGTCGGCAGGACGCTTGCCACGGTTGCCACTGTTCGTCATTTGCTTTGTTGGAGGTTAGGGTTTTCTTCTGGAATGAATCGAACGAAGGAAGTGGAGGAGACGGATGTGAAACGCTAAAGCGAAGATAGCGATGAAGGCTAACGGAAGGGTCTATTTATAAGCCGAAGCGAAGGATCGTGGTGAATTCCACGGGGTTGTGGGGCAAGAATGCCGAACGGTGGAGTAGGGTTTTTCCCTTTCAGCTGGGCCGCTACTAGGCTGGGCCAGGCATGTGTTAAATCGAACGTCGCTCGACTATCTCCCTGATTTGTTGGAGCCAACATTGTTCGGCTATACCCTCACAATATTTAAATTGGATTCGTTCGGCTATCGGAAGAATGGAGATAATCAGCTACATTCTAATTGAGTAATTTAAGGGGAAAAGGCCGATTGTCTTTTCAAACAAATAAAAATATGTAAACACGAAGTTGATTGGTTAAAGGACAGAGGGTATCACACTTGAGTTTATTACAAGCCCAATGTCTACTTGTTCAGAAGCTGATTAATTGCCTCTATAGCTTCAGTCCTGATTCGGTTAACATTATCTAGCACTTTCTGATCCTCATCTTCAGAGCTCTGGATGCTGGATAACTTAGTTTTGTTTTGCTGATCTTCTTTGATGATCGAAGTTATCTTTAGTGAAGCTGCTTCTATGTTCTTCGGCAAGTTAGCTATATGGGCCCTGTGAGACTGAATTTTGGCATTCAGTTCGGCTAGTTGAGCTTCTAGTATGCTTTTTTCATCCTCCATGGCTTTCAGTTCAGGTTCCAAGGTTGTCAAAGAATTTCTTGTAGTCTGGATATGAGAGTGAAGATCTTTAATCTCCAGCTTTTTTAAAGATCTATCCTTCTGCAGAGCAGCCCTCGAAGATATGTTCTTGGTTGCCCTTCTCACCATAGCAAAGTGGTCATCAAGATGGGCTACAGATTCTAGGGGGGCCTTGAGAGCAGAGGGGATATCTTGATCAATGAGTTCAAGGAGGTCTTTTATCTGATCTGCATCCTGAACTAGACTAATGGTGTCCTTGTTCAGCAGAATGATCACCTCTTTTAGCCGAGCCTGATTTTCCAGCGATAAGGTTTGATGAGAAGTAATCTCTTCGCCTTTCTCAATGATGTAATCCTCAATAGAGAAGGAGTAACTGGTGGTCGGTTTAGTGATGTTCTTCTAAAGAAAGGGGAAGAAGGAAGGTGTTAGCCGATTGGGTAATTTTGCTAAAATATAGTGTGAGACAAGGCATTATCTGTTGAGCTGATTGATCATCAGGATGGGTTATACCCTGGCTTGCTGGAGAACTTGACTGAGGGTTCAGAAGAGACGGGTTTGGAGCTTGATTAGGAGAAGTTTCCCTTGCCAGTTCATCTAAGATTTCATCTATTCTCAATAAAGTAAATGATAATGAGCATAAGAGATAGGTGTTATTTAGAAAAAAGAGAAAAAAGGGAATTGGCTGAACGATGTTACCTATGGTCTCATCAGGTTTGTGAGCTTTTAAACCTTCAGCTTCATGAGTCTCTGAAGTTTCGCTATCATGGATTTCTTCATCTTCAGTAGAAACTTCAGGGGTTGGTTCTATAGGCGCTGAGGTATTGCCCAGTGTGGGAATTTCGACTTGTGGCTGCAATGGAAGTAATGAATGTAGAGGTGGTCAGGTTTACTGCTAAGTGAGGTTGTTAACCTGATAAGAAAATTAAAAGATTCATGCCTTAGGAGATAATCTGGCTTTCTTGGTCCTTGGTTTCTTGGGTAAGAGAAAATTGTCAGATGTTTTCCTTTTGCTTTTTCCTCTTGAAGATGCAGCGGCTGAAGCAGCAGGGGTTCTCATGAGTGCCTTTAAGGGTACTGAATCCAAAGTCACAGGAGTTTTCATGAATTCCTTTAAGTTTGGAGCATCAAACCCCAGAGCAGGCTTGGGACCAGCCGAATAGTACTGGATTGCTTTGGCTGGGAGAGTAAACTCAAGATCCTGTGCATAACCAGATGTTAAAATAAGAAGTGGGTTCAGGAGCAAGAAATGATGAGCATAATGAAATTACCTCACTATCAGAAGCAAAGTCAGGTTGCAAGTTTTTGCATAGAGAATGAACTGATATATTGAAGATATGAGCATGCCATTCTTGCCACCAAGAGACAAAGAAGGGATGAGCAACATCTATTAGCCCAAATAGAGATGGTTCATATGTTGGCAATTCCCATCCTAATTCAAAGATTTTCTTGGCTTCCATTCTTTCTGTTATTACTTCCCTTGACTTTATGATTGTTGAGAAGAGGAATCTTGGAGGCAGTTAGCCACATCCTAATTGTCTGGCCACCATATTTGGATAGTAGAATTCATAGGTGGACTGCACTAACCTCCCATGATGAAATTCGGCTGGCAGAGTGCAAGGTTTGATAAAGGAGTTGAAAATCTCCATGGATTCTTGACCTGAACAACCAGTTTCATAGCTAAACTTGCAGGGCAAAGTCAAATTTTCATTTTCTCTGTAAGGAAACCAGAGCACATTGCCGAATCCTTTGAAAAACAGCTTGAAGAAATGACCGATGTCTATGTCAATGCTTATAGATGATGCTGCTTCCCCATAAGTCTGACAAGCCTTAACCTTTGTTGTACTACCTTCAGCATAGTTAACTGAAGGAAAACTTAGATTGAAGAGGCTCACAGAGGTTATCTGATGCATATATAGCTGAAGCCACATTTGAATTAGCCACCAGGGACCATTCACACAAGAGATTTCTCCACCTTGGCGCATCTGAAGAGTAATCTGATGCATCATATGATAAACAGACCCTAAGAGATATTTGCCTAGTGGGATCTGAGTGCCTACAGCTAAGTCTTCAGCCATTACCATGTGATTCAGGGTTGGTTCATTGGATTTTCCACAGAAGATGAATCTGCATAGCCATATATTCATGAAGGCTTTCAACTCTTTGTCAGAGACGGTGCTAGATGCATTCATGTAGTTATGGATATGTTTGACCCATCCACATCCAGAGCTGATGGTTCTTTGATTACTTTTGCTCTTGTACTTATAGGGATATACTAGCAATGACACGTTCAAGCCAGTCATCATGAACACGTCGGCTAGAGTGATGGTCATCATACCATGACCAAAGATGAAGGCATTAATAGTGTTAGACCAAAAATAGGAAGCTGCTATCAAAAGGGAATCATTTCTGGGTGTTTCTGCTAAGGATAATTCCAAACAATAACTGATGTCTTGACTTTCCCAGTGGCTGCTGCTTTTCTCCAGCATTCTCCTATACCAATTACGCCATCCGGTGATTGGGGGAAATAGCCAATTCTTGAACGTGTTTGGCCATCGGTTTGGCGAGGTGATCCCAGATTTGAAAGGAATTCTTTGGGTTTCCTTCTCGATAATTTCAGAAGGGTCAGGATTTTCCATTGGGCCGAGGAAATAGGAGTCGAGGTTGGCAGCATAGGGGATCAAAATCTGGTTCTTGTATTCCTTTAGAAGGTGATTGAAATCAAAGAGGAATAAATCAAAAGAGGAGCGGGAGGATCAAATGAAAGTTGCCGAATATAAGTAAAGTTTACCTCTGGGATTTCATCCTGGGTCGCCATTGAAGATTCGAAGTAGGTCTGAGGTTGCGCTGAAAGCTTGAATTTTTGGGCAGCGGCTGCGGTATTGAACGGTGCTGACCTAGGGGGAAGAAAGAGCTTGTGGTCAATTTCAGAATAAAACAACTTTTATCCCGAAATTGAGGGGGCATGTGTTAACACTGGATTTTGGTCGATTCTGGAGGATGACAGGTGGGCCCGCATGCGAGAAGAAGGGTGTTCGGCAAACAAAACAAGCGGTCGGCTAAATGCTTGTGCGGTCGGTTACTCCAGAAGGCGGTGACTTCATTCGGGAAAATAGAAGATGGCAGGCAAGACCGATCGGAAAGATGAAAGTTGTAATAATAAAGGAATCTAAAAGTTTAGGGTAAGGAATCGTAAGTTTCCAAGTTTGTTTAAAAGTTCCTTTGTAAATCATAGTCCTCTAGGACTCGTGTTTTGTCTAAGGTATAAATATTGACCCTCGACCATTGTAATAAGGGTTCACAACCAAATCAATACAACCGGCCCCGTGCCAACTTTCGAGTCCTTTTGTCGTGTCGTCGAGTTCTTCGAGAGGAGTCATCGATCCGTCGACCTCCGTAAGTTCCGACAACCTTGTTATCATGTTTAGTATCATGCGGTGGATTTAGACGTGATGCAAGTAGTCTTGTTTGTTTTCAATGACCATGCGGCGGATCTTTGCTTGACAATCAAGAAGTCTTTGCTTATGCTTTGTTTATGAGTAAATACCGTGCGGCAGGCGTTTGCTCAATACGCTTAGCGAAAGCAAGATAGTTATCGGCTCTATTAGATATGGCAAATCTAAATAGATTCATTAAGTTATCCAGTGTTGCATGTTTTTAAACATTTTATATATTTGTAACATACTTCTGCCCAATCTAGATTGATATTGTTCGGCTTTTTTTTTGTCTTATGGTTTTATTCGTGCTTCAACGATCATTGCTTTTCATATTACCTTTGCAAATAGATAACACACTCATAATGGCTGAATTATTTTAATCTAGATTGTCACGTGTTGCGGGTTCATGCATGTTAATCACGTTTAAGCTTTAACGAAACCAGGTGTCGTGCGGCAGATGCAGGTTTTAGATTAGTTTAATCGTTTTTATTTGCACGTTCCTTCCTCATGGACCCCAATTCGGCTGGACTGCCGAGATTGGTTATGCATTAACTCATAATTGATTTCATTTTTTCAAACATGTCTTCCCATGCACATGCATTCGGCAATTAGGTCTTTACGTGCATTCATCTTACGATTAGCTGAATGATCTATGAACTTGTTGGCAGACAGCTCTCTATAGCTGTATGTCGTCGTAAGTGGCTTCAGGGCCGTATATGTGGAACTGTCTGGTATTACCCGACATGTTCCGGTTTAACATTTAATTGTTCTATCCCTTGTTAGTTTGCAGGTCAAATTGACTGGCACGCTTCCGGATCACGAAGCACCCGGGAACCCGATTGAAGCCACGCTTTTCGGCTTGCTGTGTGTGAGGCACAGTTCGTCACATTTTGTGCCAACACACTTATCTTACACAATTGAGCGAAGCATCAGTTGAGGATGCCCATCGAGTTTGTTTCTTCTCCTTATCCCTATCAGGGTCAACCTTTACTTGGTTCTCTTCACTACCAGTCAACTCCATTGCCAATTGGGTTGACCTAGAGAAGAAATTTCATACATATTTTTACATTAGGACTAGAGAGAAGAAAATAACCAATTTGACAACCATGAGATAGAGGACTAATGAATCGGGCACTGAGTTTCTTCAGAGATTCCAAGAGACTAAGAATTTGTGTTTCTCATTGAGCTTGGCCGATGATTAGCTAGCCGCTCTAGCCGTCCAAGGAATGCTGCCAATGTGAAAAGAAAAGCTACTAGGACAAGAGTTTGACAACTTGGGATAATTGGCTCAATGGGTGGCAGCGCTCAATAGCCAATTCCAGAGTATGCGCAGAGATACCCGATTCTAGAAGAGCACCATAGTAGCCAAAGCTTATGATCCATACTCAATTGAAGACGGCTATGAAGATGAAGAAGAGGAGGTTGCTGCAGCTAAATAAAATTAGGGCAAGAAGACAGTAATGGTGCTAAATCCTTGGGGAAGAGGAGTCGAGGAGAGCTATGACTTTGATGTCACAAAATCAGACAAGCTCTTTGACTTCTTACTTGAGAAAGGCCAGACTAAATTACCAGACAATCATGTTATGTTACCCCCTGAATAGTTGAAGAATAAGAAGTTCTACAAGTTCCACAATACTACTTCTCATTCCACTAACGAGTGCAAAATTTTCCAGCAGTACATATAGAGGGCTATTCAATAAGGGAGGCTCAAGTTCGATACGCCTCGAAAGATGAAAGTTGATGATAATCCTTTCCTAGGAGATCAAAATATGGTTGATGTTGGGATATTCAAAGGAAAGACTAAGGTCCTAACATCGGCTAGGTCGAGAGAAGCTAGAACCGTTGATCCCAAGATGTAAGTATTGGCTGATGAATACAAGGAGATTAGAAAACATCATGATCAGCAGAGGAGCCACCGATATGAGCAGGGGGAAACATCAAAGGATGGAGCGATGAAGCCACAAGTTACATCTTGAATCCTGTTGAATAAGTGGAAGCGGCAAAAGGAAAAGGATTATCAGCAGTGGCTAGAGGATCAAGAATGCCAGTGTCAATTGGAAGAAGAAAGGTATGAAAGGAAGCAAGCCAAATCACACCGGAGTTGTCCTTTCTTCAGATACTACTAGAACGAAGGTTTGAAATTACCTACCAGACATAACTGTCCAGAATATAGCAATCAATATTGTGAATTTAGGCAATCTCAAATCAACCGTCGGTCTATCCATGCCTAAGATACATATCAACATAATAACATGGATCAGCGCTTAAAAAATAAAAGTATTCATGATCGGCTGGGAAAAAGAGTTGTTGACCAAGACTGGGCTGATCATGAAGAAAAAAGCAACCAGAGGGAACATGTCTGGCAAGAGGGTCAATGGTGCCCCAGAGGATTGACAAGAAGCCAGAAAAGAAGGGTGCAGCACCTAAGGAATGAAGAGACAGAACAGGCTTAGCTATCCAGTAAAACTCAAGTGTGGCATACCAAGCAAATAGCCGATAGAAAGCAAACATCGGCTAATGTCCAAATAGCTTTTCTTTTGCCATCCGAATTCAGAGCTCCGGTAGATTAGGAAGTTTATTCAGACTTCGATGAATCAGAGTATGAAGAGATAGTTGCCAAGTTAATGGTTGTGTAGCAAGCAATATTTGATAAGCCAGTCAAGCATCGGCACTTAGAGGCTTTATATATGAAAGGTTTTGTTGATGGGAAGCTGACAAACAAGATGTTGGTGGACGGAGGTGCTTCTGTAAATCTTATGCCTTACACTACTTTTCATAAACTTGGCAAGGGACTAAGAGATTTACTTGAAACTGACATGATGCTTAGAGACTTTGGAGGTAATACATCTAAGACCCGGGGGGCAATAAACGTCGAACTGATGATCGGGAGTAAGACTCTGCTCACCATGTTCTTCGTCAATGATGGAAAAGGGCCGCATAGTTTGCTCTTCGATCATGACTGGATTCATACAAACTGTTGTGTGCCATCGACCATGCATTAGTGTGTGATTCAATGGCATGGAGATGATGTTGAGGTGGTTCGTGCTGATGAGTCTGTGAGTATTGCGATAGTCGATCCAGTGTTTTGGGAGCTAGGAGACTTCGAATGCATTTCTGGCAAAACACAGGAAGGAGGCTTCATTAGGATTAATAATGAAGGCCAACAGCCAATTCAAGCAATCAGCTCTGAGAGTTTATTTTGATCAATAGTCATGGCATTGCGTCAGTCATTGAGTTAAGGAAAATAAGCATTGAGTCTTGGAGATGGGTTTAGACCGATGCACGTGAATGCTGAGTTAAAGTGTAAGTGTGATTCAGAGTTAATGGATTTCTTAAGAGAAGTTATGTTTCGCTTAATAGGATGCTTGACTTGGATTGATCGATCGTTTGATCTTTGGAATGAAAAATGCATGAAGAAATGTTATCCTAACATCTGGGCTTGATAGCCGATTCGTTTAGTCATTGGCTCCAATAGCCGATATTATGAGGGTATCACCTCTAGTTCAAAAAAGTAAAAATCTTCAAAGATAGTAAAAGCCGATACGATATGTATCACCTACAGAGCAAAAACAAAAAGAACAGGAAACATTCACAGTCACGCGCGAAGGCACCGCATTAGAACATATTCATGGAAAGGACATGAGTCTTTTGTGCATTAGATTACCCTAAGTACAAACTAATCAAAGACCTTTTTCACTACATCTTGAGCGGATGTGATATCCACTATGGCCTTTGCTGCCATGATGAACCCTTCCAGTAGATCCTCATATTCTTCAGGACCGTCGCCCGATGGGAAACCAATCTCCATGGCATGGAGTTCATACCCAGTCTGAACTTGTGCCACAATCAATGCCACCGCCGCACCGTGACAACACCATGGAGGGCGATCTCCTGAACGTGGGACAGACCATCGTGGAGACAAGCAGTGGTAAGGGAGCCATGAGCATTGACGGCATCAATAGCCATGTTCGCCGCTAGTTGGAGAGACTCCAACTACATCGTCAGGGCTGATGATCACAGAAAAGGGGGAATTATTAGGATAAAGGCAGTGAGAAATTGGAATGGAGACATCCCTAAAGATAATCTTACCTATTACCACAGCGTCAGACTCGGCCAACCGTGCTTAGATGGCGCTGGCCTCCTCCTCAGCCGCATGAAGAGCAGCCTAAGAAGCCCCGAGATGAATCTCAAGCTGGCCATTTTCTTGAGTCACCTTGGAGTAGCGGTTCTAAGCCGCCCTCCACTCTCGGAGGAAACACCGAGCATCATCGCCATTGTACGAATCAGAGGAATCCAATGATGAGGTCGGCATAGAGGACATGGCATCAGAGGGTTCACTGGCCCTAGGAGAAGGACCAAGCCTATCGTTCACAACAAACCTAGAAACAAGAGTTCACCGCTATGAACAGAAAGTTACAAATCATCGCTATAAGCAGAAGGCACCAATCTCACCTCATGCATCGGAGGCACTGGCTCACCAGCATGTTCTCCTCTAGAGTCTCCTCCGTCGCGCGCTTGCCGCGGTTGTCCTCCCCGACCATGAAGTTGCTTGGATCTTTTGGAAAGGAAGAAAACTGCTACAAGGTTGTGAAGGCAGAGAAGTACAAAGGAAAAGGAGTGGTTGCAAACATAGATGTGTTCGAGGCTAGAGCCCTCGGCTAGTATTTGAAGCCACGGAGCAAAGAGACAGACGCCTCGGGGAGTACAAAAGGCAACCATAATTAATAGAAGGCGAAGTGACACCTCGCTAAAACCGAGAAAGATGTGGCATCAGGCGACTGAAGGCAGAAGCTCGAGAGGTTCCCTCAATAAAAGCCACGTTTCTAGATTCAATTAAAGATCAAGATTGTAAATCTAGAATCGGCTGCTTCCAATCCGCTCTTCGGTCGAAGAAGGAAGTACAACAAGACAAATATAGTTATCGTACACAAAATATATATGTCGACCTACGGATTACACGTTCAGAACATCCAGAATGATTTTCAGTATTGCAAGCCCGACAACATTAGCCTCTGCAACCTTGCGCTCGTGTTCTTGAGCTGTTCTTGGGGCGTTCTCAAGGCTACTTCGGATGGTTCTGCTTTCTTTCACTTTGGCCAATAGTTCCTGTTTCTTCTGTTTGATGGCATCAAGTATTTGAGCCAGAGTAGACTTGCGATGATCAATGGCGGCCTTCACATTTTCTAGCTCCCTCTCAAGCTCTACATGTTTGGCTTCCAATTGGGACAACTCTGGATCAGTCCCGAGGGAAGAGTTCTTCAGAGCATCAATTGATTTTGTCAGTTCTTTGACCTCTTGCCTGTTGGAGTCCCTTTTAGCCAGCAAGGCTTCATGGTTGGACAAGTTCCTCTAGATTGTTTTCACCTTCAAGGCCTGATCTTCAAAGATTGGCAAATATGATAAGACCTTAGAGAGAGCTAGGGATGGATCACCCTAAATAGCCAAGAAGACTCGCTACATTGATTCAATATCCTTAGACCAGATCGACTATGTTCTTCTCAAATACAGGCAGTATATCTTTTAGCCAATTTCTGGTCTCCTCTGGCAAGGATTCAACAGAGGAGGTGGCTGACGATCTAATTTCATCTTCATCAAAATACTTCTCAAGATTGAAATAACAACTCTGTGCTGGAGGATCGAGTGCCTGTATATAGGGGAAATCTTGATTAAGAGGTTTGAATCAGTTTGTTGCAAAATGGATGGTGAAAAAGATGCAGTACCTTCTCTATAGTAGCCTCTATCAGAAGAGGGGGAACAGCTGGTGATGCACCAATAGCATTTGGTTAAACCAGCTCTAGATTTTCGGCGTTGATATCTGCAATGGCAAGAGGAGATTTTTATTCATGTTTGTTGCTGAGGAATAGGCCAAGCACACGATTTCCTTACCATCAGGTGTGCGCCGAATTGGGGAAACGGCAGTATGAGTATCAACAATGGGACTGTTCCCAGCGTCAATGGGATCGTTGTCAATAGGTGAACTGCCAGGCCCCTACTCTTGCATGGGTATTTCCTCAGAAGATGTCTAGCGTGACAAATGATTAAACAAAGGTTGGAAAGTCGGGCAAATCAAGAAGTTAAAAGGAAAGTTCTCCAACTAATATCAGGAATAAAACTCACATTTTCTGCCATCATGAAAGCATCGGTTGCCTCTACTGAAATTGGCTTCTCCTAAGATGAAGGTTCAGTTGGTGATGAATCAAGTGCCTGAGATAGCTGTCCTATGCCCAAAGTAGACTAAGACACGACGCTCGATAACTGTGAAGAAAATGGGATAAAAAATTGAACGTCGGTTTGAGGAAAGTGTGAATCATTTACCTGAGCAGCTGATGGTCTCGTCCTATGGAGTCTTTTTCTAGTAGTGGCTTTCTGAATTGACCCTGGAACCACTTTGAGCTTAGGAGATTGACATGTCATGATCATGGGAACAGCATGGGTTCTCATCAGCTTCTTCAAAGAAGGTGTGGTTGATCCCGTCCTTGAAAATGGGCATGATGGCTGGTAATATATCGGACGCCCTCTCCTATCCCAGCTTAGAGGATCAAATTCAATATCCTAAAAGGGTCGGTTAGGATAGTTGGCAAGAAGATTCAGCAAGTAATTTTTTTTGGAAAAAGAATGAAGGGGTTATCTCACTATCAGAAGCAAATTCCCCGTCTAGAGCTATGCACAAAGGATATACCAGCCCACAAAAGAGATGGGAATGTCATTTTTGCCACCAGGAGTCAAAAAGATTAGAAGAAAAGCTAGCCCTGACCCAGTCATACAAGAAAAAAGAGGGAAGGTCTGATCCCAATTGGAAGACTCTAGAAGTTTCTAGCATGTCATAGATGTCTTCCCTCGGCTTTAGGGTGTTCTTGAAGAACAGACAAGGGGGGAGTTGACCGAAGCCAAACTGATGGGCCATAAATAAAGGATTGTAAAACTCATAAGTTGGAATATTTCCTGAGATGGAGGAGCCTTTAATCATCTTGCCATGACCATGATGAAATTTGGCTGGAAGAACACAGGGCTTAATAAAAGAATTGAAGATCGCAGCCGCTGTTTTGTCCGAACAACCAGATTCGAATCGGAATCTAAAAGGAAAAGTCAGTTCATCCTCCTCATTATAAGGTAGCCAAGTCAGGATGGCCACATCAAACCCTCTATAAAATTTTTTGAAGAGGTGGCCAGCATCGAAGTTAATTATTATGGACGATGCAGCCTCGCCATAGTTCGTACACCGTCGGGTTCTTCCTTCTTTGCCTCTATATTCCTCACCAAAATTAGAGGAGGGAAAGCTCAAGTCTTTGAGGTCAGGCTTTATAGTCTTGTGCATGTACAAATTGAGCCACAATTGTATCAGCCACCAAGGACCGCTGATAGTCTGTATCGGCTCATTCTTCAGCAATTGGGCAGCCACCTGGTACATCAGATGATAAGTAGCTCCTAGCAGATATTTTCCAAGAGGGATATTCTTGCCTAATGCTAGGTGCTCCACCATGAGTTTGTGATTATAGGTTGGACCACAGGATGACCCACAGAAAATAAATCTCTCTAGCCACATGTTTAGGAAGGCCACGTATTCCCATTCACTGACGGTTGATCCATCTTCAATATGATTCAGAATGTAACTTGCCCATTCGATATAGTCTGCAATCTTGGCCAATCTCTTGGAACCGACACTTAAATACTCATAGGGTTGCACCAATCTAGTAATCCTCAGGCCAGTCAACATGTATACGTTGGCCAGAGTGATGGTCATTGGGCCATGACCAAAAATGAAAGCGTTCAGGGCATTAGACCAGAAGTAAGAAGCGGAGATCAAAAGTGAATCATTCCTCTCCATTTTGGACAATGAAAGTGTTAAGCATTGGTTCAGATCATAAAGCTCCCAGTCTCTGCCCTTTTTCGTAGATACCCGATAGAACCAATCTCTCCATCCCTTAGGTGCGTTAGGCCAGTTTCTAAAGGAAGTTTTGTTCTAGGAGGATGAATCCACTACAGATTGTTTAAAGGGGATCTTGTTGGTTTCTTGGTGAATAAAATCAGATGGATAAGAATCACCCATAGGCCTGAGAAAGTAAGCATTAGGGACGACAGCTGATGGAATCAAGACCTCGTTCCTCATTTCCTAGAAATCGGATAAAATAAATTCAAGAAGAAAGAAGATATGGGGTGGCAGACGATACTCAAAAAATGGAGACTTGGAGATATACCTTAGGGACGTGGTCGACGGTCGCCATCGCGGTCAAAAATTGGTTTGGATCTGGCGAAGATTGCTTGGACGACGGTTCATTGGAACGGAAGATTTGCTAGGGTTTGAGGCCTCGGTGATGACGGCATCAGCTGTTTGAAGTTGGCGTGAGAAGAAAGGAGAAAGCGAACAGGCTAAGTAAGTTGCAAGATATACTGTTGGGATGTTATATGGAACTAGGGCCAGGAAGTCAGGAGTTGCGCGTATGTCTCGGATGGTGTAGTTGCAGCATGGTAAACCAGTGAACCAGAATTTTAGGATAAAATCATTTAATCCCGAAATTGGGGGGCATGTGTTTACACCAAAATTTAGGAGGAGAGCTCGAGAACTCATAGTCTTCTAGACTTATGCCAATCAAGGAATCGATAGAGTAAAGATTGATATCTACTGGATCGAATACGACACTGGATCCATCCTCTTCGAATGACGTCAGCAGATAATGATGACAGGATATGATTGGCGCCAAGAAAATACATATCGGACTCTATAAAAGGGGAAAGATTAGAGTCCAAGTTATCTTAAGATAGGAATATTTCCTTCATACCAAAGAATTGTATTGGGTCGAATTCGAGTAAGGTTCATTTTTAGGCTCCGGGTATAAATACCAAACCCCAACTATTATAAAAGAATCAACCAATCAAATACAAAGTCAATTACTTTTTTCGGCTCCGACCACCCCTTAGGAGTAGGAGTAGAGTAGATCTCGGCGAGTTCTTCAGTGAGTACGGCTACATCAATCCGGTCGACCTCCACTGCTTGTCTATAAGTACTGTCATGGTTTATACCTCTATTCGTATGGCTGCATCGATCCGGTCGACCCCCACTGTGACTCTGGTATAGACTAGTTATCGATTCTTGTCTAATTCATGTATGGCCTTTGTGATTCTGCCTCACACCCCACTGCTTGAATTAGATCAAGGTCAAGTTATCGGCTCTACCTTAGTATGGCAGTCTTTGGTAGATTCATTAAGTTACCAATATTGCTTATTGCTTTCATTGTTTATCCAATTATAGCAATATCACTCTGCCTGATTGAGATTGATCTGGATTGACCTTATATCCTGTTTAACTCATCATTTGGTAATCTAAAACTGATTTAATCTACATCTTAAGCGATGGGTTATGTTTTTTATCGGTTGTTTTGTGTCAATCTTAATCGTGCATAGCGTGCAGTTAAGGCATGTCTGATCTTGAGTAGATCTATTAGTTAATGAAAACCGTTCCATGGCCTGTCATCATGGCCTATGGGATTCTGCCTCTCACCCCACTAATGGCACCGTGGAGTGGGGATCATTAGTTAGCAGACCTGTTCCTGAGAAGGTATGACCTTAACTGTGCGCTATGCCTAAATCGGCTGTTTAGCCGATATCGAATGCTTTCACAAATAGTTCACATCACGAGACCATTGAAGTAGAGATAAGTTGAAAGATGTGTTAGCCCCATGATCTTGTTATGATATTACGACCTGCAAAATTCTGCCTTATGCCCCACTGATATTAGTAATGAGTTAGGGTCATCAAGTCTATTGTTGTTTCTACGGCCTGCATGATTCTGCCTCATGCCCCATTGGTCATGGCGATAGATGAGATCTAATGTTTTCATTAGATCTACCTTTATTAAATGGTTAAGAGGTGTTGAGCTGTTTCTTTAAATAAAAGGAGTTCGGTTACTTGTAATCATTGACTCAGTATAAACCAATCATCATTGATATCTTATTGCTATTGATTAATATTTGCTTAAATAACATTTATCCTGAATGATAACCAATCCTTCTTATACAACCCCATGAACTTTAATCGATTCATTCTTGTGAATATGTTGTAATCGGCTATTTAGTCGATTTCCTCTCATATCGGCTCTCAGAGCTGCACATTCGAGACTGTCTGGCAACACCGGCATGTTCCACCCTTAACTACTGATAAGCTTTCTCTCCTTGTCAATTGCAGGGTCAAATTGACTGGCACGTCTCGGGAGGATTGCGCAGGATCGACCACCCTTGCGCTGAAGCCAGGTGAATCTGCTCCATTGAGCAGACCCTTCCGGCTTGCTGCGTGTGTCCTCGGCATGGAGGCAAAAATTCTGTGTCGACAATTCTTTATACTAGGTACGTTATATATTAAGCATTGTCTATTGATATTACCCTTATTTATGGCTATATGTGAGAATTGACTTCCTGGGCTCACATATGATGTGTATCTGGTTTTGTTCTTAAAATTGGGTGCTAGCAAACAGCGGAAAGACAACTTCGATCTTCAGGTGAAGACTCCAATTCCATAGGGACAATTGACTGGTTGATCACAAGCCTAAGTCCTTCAAACTCTAGTAATCTGGTACCCATCTGAGATTTTTCCAAAGATTTAAAAAGTAAAGCAAGCGTAAGTACATGTCATACTCAACAAATATAACATGGGGTTCATGAGGCTCAAAAGGCTGACACTGGTTTAACTGCGATTAGCTTTTAAATGTCACAATTTTAGCATAGGAGTAGCAACAAGTTTATCACAAGCCCACATAAACACATGATCAGGTAAACATGAATAATGAACAGCATAAACCGTAATTATTAATGAGCATCTTCATCATTCGTATCGTTAGTGTTCATCATCTATTCCTTAAGGGTCTAAGGCCGCTCGTGACCGTGAGCACGGCTAATATATCATTTTTACACTCTGTAGAGGTTGTACACTTTCACTATAAGTCATGATTTACCCTTTCGCCCGAGGTAGCTAATCTCTTGACCCACTTCCAAGGAAGGTTGGCTAGGTTCACTATGAAGCCTTTCAAAGGTTCGTCTAACAAGTTAGGGCCATTAGATTCACTTGGCAAATAGATATAGGAACACCCTTGTCGAATGGCATAATGACACGCAACCTATACACATAAGAGTAGAGGCTGTCCTATACCCAATTCATCAAGTCATTCTTACGCCATAAAGGTAACCTCTAACATGCTAGAAAAGGTTCTCATACTGAGCTAAAGCCAGAGCCATATAACCCTCATAGCTGTACTGTAAGTCCCAGAAGTTCGCTTACAGATAAGTCCTTAGGGAGAGGAATCTAGAGCACCATAAAAATAGCCCAATGCTCTAGCCCCCTGATTCCATATTGCTAAAAAGCATCTTTGAATGTTTATTTCATATACCATTAGTCAAGTTATAAGATCATGGTCTTTAATTGAGCACTAGCATCATACTACCTAATGCAATACCCCATAGGTAACAAGGCACAAGGTAACAAAGCACTAGGAAATCCTTAGTGATAGTCAAGGTAGACACGTGCAGTATGAATTAAATGATTAAAGGTGTATAGGACAACAAGGAAGATCCCATGCTATATTTGCCTTAAACTCAAATCCTTCTTGTATTGAATTGTAACCTCCGAAGGACTTCTTCTGGATCGCCAACTTCTTTTATATCACCAACGCAAAGCTCACCGACTAGACATGATCATAAAGCACCACACAAGCATCCATGCTGAAAGGATCAAGATGCCCAAGAGGGGGTGAATTAGGCTAATTCTAAATTTCTTTGCAATAATTAACCCTACGGTTAGCCCAACTTCACCCCTTGTGCCTAGAAAGTGTTTCTAATGTTCTACCGCACAAAAAGTCTTGCAACCTAAGTTCCAATCCTACTCTAGCATGGCAATTCTATGAATGTAAAAACAAGAATTGAATTGCTCAAAGTAAATGCTTAAAGTAAAGAGAGAAGGAGGAACACGGTGATGTTTTGCTGAGGTATCAGAGAGTCGCCACTCCCCACTAGTCCTCGTTGAAGCACCCACACAAGGGTGTAACTTCCCCTTGATCCGTGCAAGGATCAAGTGCTCTCTACGGGTTGATTCTTTGACACTCCATCGCGATGAATCACCCACAACCACTCACAACTTGAGTTGGGTCATCCACCAACTTCGCTGAATGATCACCAAGCTCCCAATCACCACCAAGCCATCTAGGTGATGGCGATCACCAAGAGTAACAAGCACAAACTCTCACTTGACCATAACAAGCCTAATGAGAAGGGTGGATGCACACTTTGCTACTCTTGCTTTCACTAATGAGGTCTTACTCTTGGATTCTCAAATCTCAATCACCTCACTAGGACCTTGCTCTTCTTGGCACTCTCAAGGGTGTTTCTCAACTGTTCGAATGAGCAAAAGTGCCCCCTCACACGAATAGAGGAAGTATTTATACACCCATGTTCAAAACGAACTGTTATGTGCCTCTGTGGGGTGACTGGATGCTCCGGTCATGTTGACCGCACTCTCTGGTCAGTTCTCCCCAACTCCCAGTGTTTAAGTTGTGACCGGACACTAGATAGCATCTGGTCAGCACTGACCGGATGCGTCCGGTCACGATTTTCCCTCTCTAGAACCTTTCTGGAATCGACCGGACGCTAGCACCCAACGTCCGCTCGCTCACCTCTTAGCGTCCGGTCATGCCACACGATTTCACCTTGATCAAATAAACTGACCGAACTCTACGCCAGCGTCCGATCAATATTTGACCCTCCATTCACTTCCATCTCACAATCATATGTGAATAAAGTTTGCTCCAATTGATTTAAGGGCTTTTTAGGAGCTACCTAGTGCTAGATTTAACAAGTGTGCACCACACCCAACTCACTAGACTGACATAGGTCAAGCTACCTATCCATACCCCCCTTAATAGTATGGGCAAAGGAAAAACAAAGTCCTAAACTACTCTAAGTGTCTCTTCAACTCCAAACGACACTTAGAACTAGTTCATTCTTAACCTTGTTGTCCATCCTTTGAAAATCAAAACGATTTCCATCATAGGGGCATGACAACCATGATTGCCCAATCAATCTCCATTACCATGACTTAACTTAATTGCCTCTATAAAATACATGTTTGTAATAGTAATTACGTATTATCATTAATCACCGAAACCCATCTAGGGGCCTAGATGCTTTAAATCTCCCCCTTTTTAGTGATTAATGACAATACAACCTTGAGTATGTGAAAGAGATGAGGTTTTTAACATGCTTGGTTCATATAAGCTTTTGACAATAAGAACAAAAGAGTTAGGCAAGCTTATATGACCCAAGCCAACATAATATACTCCAAAGATATGAAATAAGCATGAGTACAAGTAATAAAGCTCATTTGCATCGGAATAAAACATGGAAGCAAAGCAAATGAGCATAACACAAGTGATATGACATATAAATAATTCAAAGTAGAGAGCACACATGTCATATATCACGATCATGTAGATATCACTATCACATAAATATAGTTTGATGCATGAATATAAACACATGAATGCATAATAGTGTATCACACATAAAAACCAAATCTAATAGATAAGCTTAACTCCCCCTAGATAAGTCACTCCTCCTAAGTCTAACATACTCGATCCCTCTCCCCCTTCGGCGTTAGACACTAAAACCTAAGGGTCGGTCGATGGGGGTATGAGGATTGAGCTAGAACTGAGTGCCATCATCATCTGATCCTAAGCTCTGAGCTGTCTGACCCTCTATAGCTAGAAGCGATGCTAAAGCGGTCTGGGTCGAATTAGGAATAGGTACGGCCTGAGACTCTACAGGTATGACTGTAGTAGGTGGCTCTGATGATGCAACTGAAGAAGGGAGCATCTCTGTAGTCCCGGTAATAGGTGCAACTGTGGAAGGACCTAGGACATGTAGATATGGCGGAGTAGGCTGCCTTGTCAACTCATTGAAGGTAGCACCAAGGCTCCTTAAAATTGTAGTATCTGCCACTAGTAGCGAGGAAGTCTGAGCTAGTGTGAAGCCCGTCTGAAAAGATGTGAACTACGGGGTTGGCACTAGCAAGCCAAACCACTGAGACACCTGCTCTGTAGGAGAAGGAAACTGTGCTGGTGGTTGTCCCTGACTCTGAAGCCCACTAGGCTATAAAGCTGGAGTCATAGAAGTGGTGACAGGCTAGCTGATCTAGGGTGAAGACTGTGGTGGTGGAGCCCTAATAGCTATCACAATATGCTACATAAATCCAAGGAGCTGCTGCTGCATGAGGAGCTGCTGCTGATGCATGGCCTGTTGCTGCTGCTGTATAGCCTATTGCTACTACTAAATTGTCTACTGCTGTCGCTGGAACTCATCCTGCCTGGTCTAAAACTAAGCAAAACTAGCAGTGATCTCCTAGGCCTAGCAAGCCTAATCCTGCCTCATCCGCTCAAGGATAGCAAGTAGAGCGGGGTCTGTCTGTGGTGCAGGTGGAGTTGAACTAGAGCTACCGACCTCATGATCATGTCGTCGTGGAGGCATCTGAGGAATAGCCTGGTAGTCATCATCTGAGCTGTCACTGGGGTCACTCTCAACCATCCCCTCCTATTGAGCATCAAGCTGCTCCTCCTCTATAGCTAATATACCCCTGATGGTCTCATCCTGCTGGGCTATAGTCTCTAGCACCTCTGGACGATGGCGCGGCTGGCTAAGTGTCCTCATTGCACTGTGGCAGAGCATCTAAGTCATGTTGTATGCAGGAAACTCTATAGTAGCACCATTGTACTCTGCTAGCATCTCAGGTGCCCTCACTGTAACTGCCCTATGTATCAAAAAAGTAATCCAGTGGGCATAGGGCAACTGTCGATGACCTCTGAACCCCTTTGTAAATAGTATCCTCTATCTCTGATAGTAGGAGATCTCAAATATCAAATATAGTCTGCTTCATCAGAGAGTTCAGTAGCCATAACTGTATGCGAGTCAGGCCCTCACGATATCCCATCCTCAGAAGCGGGGTCCTCATAATAGCATCAAGGACTCTAGTTGTAGGAGTGAGATCTCTGGGTGTCCTGCTTGACCCCTCATTGAAAGGCTCTGTGAAGCAATGGTGGACTAGATCTGTAGGGGGTACAAGACCACCGTGAGGGCATCTAGGAGGCTTTGTCTATCCATAGCACACCTCATGTAGCCGGATGGGCTACGCCTAAAGCCTTAGTATCTCTCTGACTCTAGAGCTCATCAGCCTGTAGTCTCTGCCTCTAAAAGCAAAATGTATAAATCTATGCTGTGGGTCAATCCAAAGTGTAGCATAGAACTCATGGACCCAAGATGGAACATATAAGCCTGTCCATCCGAGTAAGTTTGTCTGCCCTAGCAAGTAGGATAGGTAAGGGCAAATATGCTCTCCAGCTGCTGCTATAATGGACTCAATGTTGCACACCCTCTATGATCTAAATACAGCCCCACTGTTAAGATATGCATGATAAAAATCCTCCTACACTAGTGTGTAGAAGCTCTCTAATGCACGCTCATCCTGCCTCGACGGAAACCACTCCTCAAACTAAACAAACCTAAGCTGTTGTACCTGCTTGGCCGTGGTGGCCCTCAAATCCAAGTGAGTCACTGGAGGCGGACCCTATGGTCTAGGTGGTGGACAAGAATCCCTTCGCTGTGGTCAATAAACCAATGATCATGCTATAAACAAGTACCATGCAAGGCACAATGGTACTAACCTTCTGGGCAAAGATTGCATAGAACAACAAGCCTTTTTTGGCTGAAAACCTTGCACCACTTGGCATTTCAAACTTAAAAATAAAAATGCGTTGGTGATGTACTTCAAGTAGAAAATCAAAGAATGGAAAGAAACACAACAGAAATTAGTACAAATTATTTTGATTTTGTGAATTCCTTAATGCCAAACCAAATTCCATCATATATTAGATGGGAATAACCTGATAAGCCCTTTCTTGAAGCAGCAGCAGTGTGTAGTAAGAATATTAGGATACAAAAATTAACCAAAAAATTGTAAATCTGAGCCATACACTGCAAATATGTTAAGAGTACAGAGGAGTGGAGTGTCGTCTAAGAACCATACCTCTTAAAAATTCATTCTTCATTCTTGCATAAAAGAAAAAAAAAACAAGTTTAGGAAAATATCACTCTTAAACTGATGCAATCAGTACCTCTTAAGAGTCCATTCATTGATTCTTGAGTCATGCAAAAAATTGAGAGAAAAAGTAATGGGCCAACCATGCTTAAGTAAATGTTCATACTTAAACTGAAGAGATCCAGGCCTCTTAAAAATTTGTTTTTGGGTCATGCAAAATGGGGAAAAAACAGACAACGCAAAATCTACTCATAATGTCCGTACACATATAGATGCATAGATATAAATCCATTATGAAGCCTTACTAAGTGAGAATATCATAGTCTATTTTTCCAGATGAGTAGCCAAGTAGTGTGCGCATTGAGCAATAAAAATAAAGATGAGCCAAAACAATTTGGTATATTAATACTGGATTAACAAATATATGTATCTATTTTACTGTAATATGTTACTTCTACAAAAAAAAACTATACTATATATGTTCACAACCTAGTTTCATGTTCCACACCAAGAGAAAGCATAGTAGCTGCTACAGCTAGTTGAAGGAACTGACAATCAAATGGCACATATCAAAAAGGACTAGCACACTAGCCCCTGCATGGAACAAATGGACAGGTTCAGAACCTGTGGGGGTATTAACCCCTATACCCTTACGGCTAGGCTTGGGCCGGCCTAGACTAGGGGGTCTGGCCCACTAGAAGATGATGCGTGGCCCGACCAATCTGCTCGGAGTCCCACGCAAGGAATCAAGGCAGACTTGGAGATCAAGCAAGATCCTGGTCGGTTAGAATAGGAATCCTTATCCGGCCACCTATGGCAATTGTAACTGGTTAGGATTAGTTTCCAGATCTGTAACCCTGCCCCCAAACTATATAAGGCGGGCAGGGGACCCCTCTAAAAACATCTCTCATTGACATACAATAATATAATCAGACACGGGACGTAGGTATTATGCCTTCACGGCGGCTAAACCTGGATAAAACCTCATGTCTGTCTTGCGTCACCATCTTGTTTGTAGCTTGCGCATCTGTCTGCCGATAATCTACTACCTTGGGCATACCCCTAGGTAGACTACCGACCATATTTCATCGACAGTGGCGCGCTAGGTAGGGGGTGTGTGTACTGCTCTCTAGACGAACAAGATGGTTATCATCCCCGGTTCCATGGCTACGCCGAATGGCCTCACGTTCACCATCGGCCAGATCACCTAGACCACTAGCTCCGATGACTTCATCGCCATGACCACGGAGGAGGCGCAGATTCAATCTGCATCGACCACTGCTTCACCTGCATCAGCTATGGCTCTGACCATGGTGGATCTGGCTCTGGCCACACCAGCATCATCTTCAGCCACGCCGACAACCCGTCATCCGCTTCCTCGCTACAAAGGGAGGCAAATCGACAACACCGACCTGCTCGACTCCATCGATCGGGTCGACACCAAACTTGCTGAAACCCTAGCTCTGGTAAGTTCAATTCAAAGTCAACCTAATGAGCAGGTAACCACTACCCACAACAGATCTACCTAACTAGCTCGGGCCAGTCGTCTTGCATGACTCGGTACGGATCTCATGGTCACATCTACTCCTGAAGGGTGCTCCATTCATCGCCGATCAGCCCCTGTGATGGGTCTCTAGCTCTCCAAGTGTGAAGCCTCGATGGAGAACTACCAGGCTCAGCCCTACGACCTGCGCAACTTCGTCAACATGGTCTGGATTGAGGAGTATCAAGAAGGATCGGTCCACATAGTTCAAGAGGGCGGCTCAAGCTCCCCGTCTAGCATCGCATCTAATGGCTCCGTCCACACCGAGCTCCAGCATCATGACAATGAAGGCGTTGAATACGATCTGGATATCCCAGACCACGCCCTGGGGTTCCCACGATTCCCATCCTTCCCACAAAGGCGATGAGACTTGATCAATGTTGTCAGTAATGATGAACCACCGGCAGTTGGCGAAACAGAACAAGAAAGGCTAGCACGCAAAGCACACAATATTGACCGGTTTAATCACCGACAAGTCGAAGCCAAGGCAAAAGATGAGGCATGACGCATAAGGGTTGAGCCACGCAACCTTAACAATGCCTTTGATAGGGTGGGGGACAAGCAGGTCTTTAGGACTCCAAGCGCCAACATAGCTGTTGCTATGGCGACAATGCAACGACTACCCAATACCCTAGAAATCCAGGCAATTCGTGATGATATACAAGCTTACCTGACGGCTGCTATGGCCAGACTGTAGAGATTGTAAATCAAGCCTGGGCTCCAACCGTCTTAGTCGAATCAAGCCACAACCACCAGTACTCAAGTCGCTCACAGCCACCCAACCAACATGGCTCGCGCAACAACGACCCATCAGACAACCGTCAAGGCAGAAACGGTGGTCATGATGGTGGTTGGGACGACAACCACCACGACTACCAGGACGACAACCGCTGCGACTACTGAGGCGACAACCGTTGAGACAACCGCGACAATCACCGTGATAACCGTGGTCATAGGGTTAACTAGGGTGCCAATCAGGATCGCCATGATGGCAATAACAATCTCCGCCATTCCCTCGGAGAACGCGATCTGCGCAATCGCATTAACCAAAAAGCCAACGATCATGCATCCCACGAAAGCTATCGCCGTATGGAATATGATACTACCCACAGCCCTCAGGGTTTGAAGTAGTTTACTCCACACCTTCGCCAAGTCATATGGCCCAAGAACTTCAAGCTTGAAAAACTTCAGAAGTACGATGGCAAGGAGAACCCCGAATTATAGGTCATGCTCTATGAAATCATGTGCAGATCAGCCATGGCTAACGAGCACGTCATGTCTAATTACTTCCTAGTCATCGTCGGCCATGCAGGCCACCAATGGCTGGTCAGCTTGCTGGCGAACTACTTTGATTCTTGGCAAGAGCTCAAGCAAGCATTCATCGACAACTTCATTGCTACTTGCGAACAACCCAGCAACAAATATGATCTACAGTGGATTCGAGATCGTAAAGATGAGCCACTGCGTGAGTACGTCCGACGCTTCTCGGAGATGCGCATCAAGGTTCCATCAATCTCCAACAATGAGGCAATCGAGGCTTTCATCACTGGTCTCCGCTTCCACGATGCCCTAAGGGACAAGCTCCTCCACAAGAGACCTGAATCAGTCACAGCGCTCCTAGCCACTGCTAAAAAATATGCGGATGCCGACGATGCTAAAAAGATAACCATCGAAGAAGCAGCAAGGGTTCCACGCTCCGACCACCCCCCCACACCACGACAACTACTGCGGCAACTGTGGTCGGAACAACAATTTTGATCACCGCAACCAGCGCAACGATTCCTATGACCACCACGACCAGCGTAATTAGCGGTGTAATCACCGTGACGATTACAGAGGCAAGCGTGCTCGGGAAGACGACGGCGAGGTCAACAACGTTAAAAAGGGTGGCGGACATCGCAACTACGAAGAAGACTATGCCAAAGCATTGAAAGGACCCTGCCAGCTCCATCCCAAGTCAAACCATACCATGGAGAATTGTTGTGTTCTCAAATCTATCTACATGCGCCAACAGGCTCCGGATACATCCAACAAGCCTAACGACGTAGGGGAGCAGCGTAACGAGGACAACGACGATGAAGACACAGATCCCCATCACAAGTATGTCAAGCCAACCGATCGCGTCCACACCATCATTGGGGGCAAAGTGTCCATCGAGACCAAACGAGAATGCAAGCTGCTCGCCCACGCTTGCTTGAACATGGCCAACGCCGACAACCTCATCGCTGATCTGCGGCTCCCTCCTTGGTCTCACCGTGAGATCTCCTTCAGCAGAAAGGACCAATGGGCTGCAATACCTAAGCTAGGGCGTTTTCCTCTGGTTCTCGATCCTTGTATCAACAAGGTTCAGTTCGACAGAGTGCTGATTGACGATGGCAGTTCCATCGATATACTATTCAAGAATAGTTTGCTAGCCCTAAAGATAACCTAGGCTGATCTCAAGCCATACGAGGCATAGTTCTAGGGTGTTCACCCTAGATAGAGCTCCACACCTCTCGGGCAGATCACGCTGCCTATGCAATTTGGTACCCCAGACCACTTCCGCACCGACTACGTCAACTTCGTGGTCGCTAACTTCGAAGGCACCTACCATGCTATCATTGGTAGACCAGTGCTCACCAAGTTCATGGCCATACCTTACTATAGGTATTTGGTGCTCAACATGCCTACTAAGAAGGGGGTTCTAACTCTCAGGGGCAACGTATACGCAGCTTACACCTACGAGGATGACAACTTCAAAATAGCAGAGGCTCATGACCTCTCTATTCGCATGGCCGAGACCATGCTCGATGCCAAGAAGACCCTAGCCAACCACCTAGAGATCCTAGAGCTTGAGGCCCCATGCAAGAACATCAAGTCCAAAGAGCATAAAGCGATCCAGCTCGTCGACGGTGATCCCAGCAAAATGGCCCTTATCGGGGCCAACCTAGATCCTAAATAGGAAGACGTGCTCGTCAGGTTCTTGAGGAGCAACGTGAGTGTGTTCACATGGAAACCCGCTAACATGCCTAGTGTACCTCAAAACTTGATCGAGCACTCCTTAAATGTCGATGGCAAGGCCAAACCTATCAAGCAGAAGCTACGATGGTTCGCTCACGACAAAAAGGAGGCTATTAGGGTAGAAGTTACACGACTTTGGGTAGCCGGATTTATCAAAGAAGTGTATCATTCGGAGTGATTAGCCAACCCAGTTCTTGTACGCAAAAAGAATAATGAATGGAGAATGTGCGTTGATTACACTGATCTCAACAAACACTGCCCTAAAGACCCCTTCGGCTTACCTCGCATAGATGAGGTCATAGATTCAACTGCCGGTTGTGAGTTGCTTTCCTTTCTCGATTGCTACTCTGGTTATCACTAGATCGCTCTCAAAAAGGACGACCAGATCAAGACATCCTTCATCATGCCCTTCGATGCCTACTACTACATGACCATGTTGTTCGGGCTCAAGAACACCGGGGCTACCTACCAATGCGCCATACAGGCCTGCCTTAAAGATGAGATAAAAGACGACCTCATCGAGGCTTATGTTGATGTTGTAGTTGTTAAAACCAAGGAAGCATACACCCTTGTTGACAACCTCGAACGTACCTTTGCAGCTCTTAACACATTCCAATGGAAATTAAACCCAAAGAAGTGTATCTTTGGTGTTCCATCTGGTATATTGCTCGGCAACGTCGTCAGTCACGACGGCATACGCCCTAACCCAGAGAAGGTAAAAGCTGCCTTGGACATGAAGCCACCCAAAAAGGTGAAGGATGTTTAGAAGCTTACCGGATGCATGGCTGCCCTCAGTCATTTTATATCCAGATTAGGCAAAAAAGGACTACCATTTTTCAAGCTGCTCAAAGCAACCGAGAAGTTTGAGTGGTTGGAGGAAGCAGACGCTGCCTTTACATAGTTGAAGCAATTCCTTATATCACCTCCGGTCCTCACTGCTCCTAGAGAAGACGAAACCCTCCTGCTTTACATTGCGGCAACTAATCGGGTGGTCTCCACTACCATGGTGGTCGAGCGCAACGAGCCTAGCCATGTCTACAAGGTACAGCGACCAATCTATTTCATCAGTGAAGTGCTCAATGAATCCAAGACCAGGTACCCACAAATTTAGAAACTGATCTATGCCATACTGATTACATCCCGAAAGTTGAAATATTACTTCGACAGATATTGTGTGGTGGTCATGACTGAGTACCCTCTAGGAGACATCATTCGCAACAAGGATGCGAATGGGCACATCGTCAATTGGGCACTGGAGCTATGCCCTTTCTCCTTGAAATTTGCAAGCTGTACTACAATCAAGTCTCAGGCACTTGTCGATTTCATCGTCGAGTGGACAGACTTAAGCACACCTGCCTCTCAGGGGCCCGTCGAGTATTGGAAGATGTACTTCAATGGCTCTCTCAACATCGATGGCGCAGGAGCAGGAGTCCTTTTCGTATCACCATCCAAGGAGCAGCTCCAATATATCCTTAGGATTTATTTCTCGGCGTCTAATAACGCCGCCGAGTACAAAGCATGCCTACATGGTCTGCGCATTGCGGTTGAGCTCGGTGTCAAATGTCTCAATGTCTACAGAGACTCGGCTTTGGTCATCAACCAACTCAACAAGGACTGGGATACGACCAGAGAAAAGATGGACGCATACTACAAATCGATCAGAAAGCTGGAAGGCAAGTTCTATGGCATCGAGTACACACATGTGGTCCGGGACAAAAATCAAGCAGCAGATGCGCTGTCAAAGTTAGGATCATCTCGAGCCAAAGTCTCACATGGCGTATTTGTTTAAGACCTGCTTATGCCTTCCATCAAAGAAGAAGATCCCATGGTCGACAAGCCTCTAGACCAGTTATTGGTGGCTACGGTTCCAGCGTCAAACACCACCGAACCACCTCCAACCACTAAGGAGCCTGACTGGAGAGTACCTTTCATCAAGTACCTGACAGATGGTAGCGGTTACACCGATCGGACAGAAAACGAATGCCTGATGCATCGTAGTAAGCAGTATCTGCTCATCGATGGCAAATTGTGGCGCAAGAACGCGAAGGAGGAAATCTTAATGAAGTGTATAACCTAGGAGGATGGTGAACATCTCCTAGACCAAATCCACTCTAGCTCCTACGACACCCATGCGGCCTCAAGAATGCTAGTTGGCAAGGCTTTTCGAGCAGGGTTCTATTGGCCGTCAGCCGTAGCCGATGCAGAGAAGCTAGTCCGCCATTGTGAAGGTATTCAGTTCTTCACCAAGAGAATCCACGTACCAGCACATGAGATTCAGACAATACCAGCCTCTTGGCCCTTCACATGCTGGGGACTGGATATGATCGGGCCTTTCAAACTGGCCCCTGGGAAATTTACATGCGTCTTTGTGCTGATCGACAAATTTTCCAAGTGGATAGAGTACATGCCCCTGGTCAAGGCATCTTCAGAAAAGGCTGTCGTGTTCATCGACCAGGTCATCCACCGCTTTAGCATACCCAATAGCATCATCACCAATCTGGGTACTCAGTTCACTGGGAACGCTTTTTGGGACATCTGCGATGAAAGGAGCATAGTAGTAAAATATGTCTTGGTGGCGCACCCTAGACCTAATGGATAGGTCGAGCGAGCAAATGGTATGATCTTGGACGCACTTAAGAAGAGGATGTACAGAGAAAATGACAAAGCTCCCAGAATATGGCTCAAAGAGTTACCAGTCGTGGTCTGGGGTCTCAGAGCCTAGCCCAGTCACAATACCGGCGTATCACCATACTTTATGGTTTATGGCGCTGAGGTAGTGCTCCCAGCAGATATAGCCTTTAGATTAGCACGGGTAGAGAACTTCAACGAAGACAAGGCCAATGAAGTACGGAAGCTAGAAGTGAATAGTGTAGAAGAGAAGCAGCTCGATTCTTGCGTACGTATAGCTAAATACCTTGCTGTTTTGCGTAGGTACTACAACAAGAACATCAAGGAGCGGTTCTTCGTGATTGGGGACCTGGTCCTGAAGTGGAAGTCGAATCAGGCTGGCGTCCACAAACTCGCAACCCCATGGGAAGGGCCCTTCATGATCAAGGAGGTTACACGCCCAACATCTTACAGGTTAGCTCACCTAGACGGTACAGACATACCCAATTCATGGCACATCGACAAGCTTAGGCATTTCTATGTTTAACTACTAAGATATGTACCCCTCTTGTACTTTCGATTTAATTCAATAAAGCTATTATGATTTCTCCGACCACTCTAATGTGTCACTTCGAAGTCTATTGTTATTCTAACTCAACCAGTTAAAACCGACCAACATTCCTTCTCGGGTTTTCAGAGCAGGCCATGTCTCCGGTTCCTCCCAACGCGTGCATGGGATCCGCTCTCTATGCTACGGGCGATCGGTAGGTGCTCTCTGGTTTGACTTGTGTGTTTCTACGTGTGCACAGGCTATGCACCTCACACTCCGACAACAAGACAAACCAGGGCCATACAAACCTTTCAGGATGACATGTCGGCTAAACTGGTATAACTAAATAGAACGCTAACACATTCTAACTTAGTTACACCAACACAATATCCGAGCTTAAACACATTTTCTACAAAACAAACAAGCTTATGCTGATATATAGTTACGTTATTACAAGCTAGCCTGAAAAGGTCCAAGTTTACAATAACACAACTACATCTTCTTCTACAGCTATAGCCTATACTATAGGCTGGTTGGGGCACGCGGCACCTGCTGCTCGCTGGGCCTGACATCGTGCAAGGGTCTCGAGGACTCTGGCATTGATCGAGCTAAAGAAGATGGCCCCGCCGATGCCTGGCTGGTAGAGACCGTAGGCTTCACTGGTTGGCTTGAAAATGACGGCGCTCCCAGCTGACTTGTTGACGGTGTTCCCTATACGGGTGGTGTCGCACCTCCACACAGGTTAATATCGCCAATTATTTTCACCGACAAGTCTAGCTAGGTCATCCGTAGCTCCTCGGCCTTGTCTGGATCTACCTCCTTTGGGTATCCAGCCTCCAGGCGCTTGAGATTGATCAGAGGGTAGTGAGCACGTAGCATGCTCAGCACATGTGCGCCTGAATACTCTCCTGCCTCCTTCATGAACTCCTGGAACCATCCCCATGCCTTTTGGCATCTCTCGATCAATCCCAACTACGGAGTCCTTGGCACATCTTCTACTAGTGTTGGATCTATGGGGTTAAGGACCGGCAAAATGCCCGTTGCCACCTCCTAGCACCGGCTTTTCTAGGTGTCATGGTCCTTGATGATCTCTTGGCATTGCGCCTTCCAGCCGTCACAGTCTTTTATCATGGCCTCTAGATGTTTCTTTGCATTGACTTTTATAACTGCAAACCACACATGCTATTAAAACTTCAGACCACGCCAAACTACGGTAGGCAACAAAAATGAGCAAAGGGGTTTGGACAACTTACCTTTCATCTCCTCTATCATCTTGGTCGTGTGATCCCAGAGCTACGACTGGTCTTGCGCCAGTTTTCTATTGTCCTCTTTCAGGCGATCACACTCCATGACCGTATGACTATTCTCCTCTTAGAGACGGATCACTTCGGCTTCTAAGCCTGCACTATAGCTGTTACTACCAACAACGCAACAGCACTTGTCAGTAGTCGTTGTGATAAATTGGCTACTTACTTGTTCTTTCCCGCTCTTTATTACTAAGTTGGACGACCAAGTTCTGGTTCTGGGACTCTTGCATCGTCTTTTCATGGTTGGCGGCTTCAAGTCACTGGCGCAAGCGTTCCACCTCTACCGTCAGCTCCTTGTTGCTTGCAGCGATCGCCTCGATCTGGTCGAAGCATTTCTTGCGGTACCTTGCGGTCTTCATTAAGTCCTGTGTGCAGATAGCTAAGTAAGACAGCTCGACTAGACAGCAAGATCAGGTGGTGAAGCAAAGCTTACCTGCACCTCCATCACAAGCCGTTTCGCCACCCATTCAACTTTCTTGGTTTCTCCGACCTCCGGGATTTCCTCATGGACAACCCATTGGTCGTTCCGCCAACACGACACATAAACATGTTGTTGCTTGTCTTGCGGATGGCCTAGGACCTCCTCCACCTCGTCCTCTTTAGGCTCTTCTTCGGGTCCTAGTGCTGGTCCGGCGTCAGCAGCGTCTGTGATCACCACAGCCTTCCCACAGGTTTCAACATCGGTAAATGTGGGTTGTGCTCTCACCTTCGGTTGCTGCTCCTCGGTCTGCTCCATCACCCTCGATGCTGAGGTGTTGCCCTCAGTAGGTCTAGCGCTCGGAGCACTCATGCCCGGCTCGGTTGGTCCCTCGACCACCTCCTCGGGGACTGTTGTCTGACTGCTCCCTTGCTGAGGCCCCAATGGATTTTCGGCTATGGCTTCCTCGGTGGCCGGCTGCTGGGCCGTCTGCTCTGAACTTGTTGGTGGAGCGACGCTACTTCCGGCTAGCTGGTCCAGACTTTCTGTGGACACTGAACTAGTACATCCGAGATAGGTTCAGAAGGCAACCATATTCAATGCAAATTGCTAACTTACATCAAGGTTACAAATACTTACATGTTGGAAGCGCAGAATGATGTGGAGAAGGCGCGTCTCCTCGGCCATACTTGCTCCACGTGCTGTGCGGGTGACTCCTGGTCTCCCTCTACATCCAGCACTGTCGCTGGGCCTTGGTGCTCGACCCCTCCGCTGCTTGTCCTTTGCGCTGCAGTGGTTGGTGGCGTGCTCGGTCGAGTTGTTGCTCCTGTCACCGGTCGCGTTCCTTGCCCAGGTACTCCCGAGGTTGACCCGGCTGCATCCTTCACCGCCATAGGCAATGTGGGTCCCATAGGCGCGGAGGAGATACCTTGCTCCATCGACTCCAGTTGCTTTCTCCTCTTTCGAGGGACAAGTCAAAAGGTGTCTGCATCCTCTCCCTCCTCTGCATCATCATCCGACCAGGCAAAAATCGCCTGTCAACGCTTGCTGGCCGGGTTCTCTTTCGGGCCCCCTCGGGCTCATTGATACTTAGTGCCCCCCGATGAGTAGGGTGGTTGCTGATCTCTTCTTTGACTGTTTGGGGGCAGCCGGCCGCTTACCAACGGCTAGGGCCGCTGCCACCTCTCTAGCTCCGAGCACCGCCCAGACGACGTCCTCGTCTTCGATCTCAACGCTGGTCTAGGTTGTGGGACCAGCTCCTTGTGGCCACTCCACTCTAGGGGTGGCGACACAAACACTGTCGCTCTATCCCGACCATTAACCTGGGTAACAAAAATGAGTGAACATAGTAAGTTTCTACTTATCCTACCACAATATAAGACTACGGGTACAGGGCAAGACGAGTTACCTTTGGGGGAGGTCAGGCAAGCTTGAAAGTGTGCTCGATGTCGCTCAATCTGGCATAATTTGGATCAGCTAAGTTAAATAGCTCTCTAATTCTGGCTTTGACTTCGATTTTGTCAAGCGCCCCTTACCTCATCCTTGTCGGGTCCACGCTACCTTGATATTCATAGCCAGGATGTACTCTCCTCTGGCAGGGCTGGATTCGTCGGCTGATGAAGCTCCCGACCATGCTCGGACCATCCAATTTTTTCCACGGGATCATTCCAAATATTTCTGGAATCTGTTCCAGGTGCTCGGGCTTCTCTGACCAGCTTGTCCTCTTCTCTGGAATGTACCCCACGTCGCACAGCGTGATCGTGTTCGGCTCTTCGTGGATGTAGAACCATTTCTTGTACCAGTCGTCTAGCGACATGTTCTATGGGCAGTGCACGTACTGGGCTTTCATGCCATCACGGAGGTTGAGGTACACACCCCCAGCTATCTTTGAACTGCCGCTTCCTTTCTTCCGTAGACAGAAAAGATGGTGGAAAAAATCGAAATGGGGCTGGAAGCCGCCATATGCTTCACAGAGATGTATGAAAGTGGCGACAAGGAGGATCAAGTTGGGATGCAGATTGCAAATCCCAATCTCGTAGTAAAGACAGAGCCTCTGAAGAAAAGGATGTACTAGAACCCCAAATCCCCGTTTAAAGAAGTCTTCGAACACCACGATCTCACCTGGTTGTGGATCGGGGTACCCCTCGCCCTCTGGCACACGCCATCCTACGAGCTCCTTGTTGTGGAGTACCCCCATGGTGACGAGGTCTTCAATGGTCTGCTCGTTGCTTCTCGATTTCCACCATTCCTTTGCCGTGAACCCTGCTTTCTTCTGCGCATCACTTCTCGCCATGAATCTAGCCTTGCTGATGAACGAGGAAATGGCGGAGGATTGATTGGTGGTGATTTCAGAGGTATTAGGGTTGGCGAGAGGAAGAAGAAAGCTGCAGCTGTGAATGGCAATGGGGTTCAGTAAAAAGTAACTTACCTATCCTATATTGTATTTAACCCAAGAGTTATGCCGTTTTATCTACCCAGGATTCTTGGGAGATGTGCGCACGCGCCGTAGACGGTTGTTTTCACAGCCTCGAGATCTATGCCAATATATGCGCCTCTTCGTTGCCAGTGTGGGAGGGCCCACGCTGCCGCACCTACTGACAGGTGTCACGCAACTGTTTGCTTGACAAGATAAAAAGGCAGTATGACGTGCTATACCCATCTACTTTTTTTACCAGACGTGTCAGATTGGACTTGATAGAGCAAGTAAATAAATAAATACATAAAATAATAGTACAAGTGGCATATAGTTTTTTGCCACACTTCTCATGCTCGGGGACTGTCCAGACCACCATCGTATTCGGGGACTGCCCAGACCACCATCGTGCTCGGGGACTGTCCAGACCACCATCGTGCTCGGGGACTGTTCCGACCACTCTCATGCTCGGGGGCTGCCCCGACCACTTTCCGAATATTGCTCGGAGACCGCTCTCCTTGGCTACATGTGATTTGTACTCACATACAGTTGAGAGGCATTTATTTTTTCTCACTTAGACCTTGCTACAAGGCTGATACCTCGCCTTCCAGCAAGCTCGGGGACTACATCGGTATGATGCACATGTCGGTGCATCTCGTATCGCTTGTACGACGATTGGATTCTCAACTTAAGTGGGAATTCTTTTTAGACCCTAGCACCACGTGCCTGCGTCACCTACTACCAGGCTCGGGGACTAAGTGGGCATACTTCACCTTGCGGTGAATGTGCTTATTTTATCGACCCCTACGCTCTGACTGTTGGCCATAACTACTATTGTACAAGGGTCACTTACATTTCTTTTCAGAAATACAAGTGGGCACACTTGATCAGGAAAGGAATCTTTTTCTTTTTTCTTTAGAGCACCATGCATTCTTCGGACAACCAGAATCTTCGGCTATAATCGTGGTCTACTGCACTCTGTGCTGACCAGAATACTGGTACATTTGCTTGGTCAATGTTTCAGCCAGTTGGAGATGACATGAAGACAGATCGCGTTAGTTGAAGAAGATCGAACGGCGTATCGCAACATAATACATGGTGCTCGGGGACTAGCTGTGGAGGTATTAACCCCTATACCCTTACGGCTAGGCTTGGGCCGGCCTGGACTAGGGGGTCTGGCCTACTAGAAGACGACGCGCGGCCCGGCCAATCTGCTCGGAGTCCCGCGCAAGGAATCAAGGCAGACTTGGAGATCAAGCAAGATCCTGGTCGGTTAGAATAGGAATCCTTATCCGGCCACCTATGGCAATTGTAACTGGTTAGGATTAGTTTCCAGATCTGTAACCCTGCCCCCCAGACTATATAAGGCGGGCAGGGGACCCCTCTAAAAAACATCTCTCATTGACATACAGCAATACAATCAGACGCAGGACGTAGGTATTACGCCTTCACGGTGGCCGAACCTGGATAAAACCTTGTGTCTGTCTTGCGTCACCATCTTTTTTGTAGCTTGCGCATCTGTCTGCCGATAATATACTACCTTGGGCATACCCTTAGGTAGACTGCCAACCATATTTCGTCGACAGAACCTAAAACACGACGAGCAAATTTACTTGGCTATCTTTTCAGTTAGCAACAATTAAGAAGCTTGAAAGCTGGATTTTTTAGGTAATCTTTAAAAAAATAATGTGATGATATTTTTGTATATTCACTTAAGCTAATCGAAAATAGCAAATTCAGCTCGCTGACACAATAAACTTTATGTAAATGTAGAAGGGTACTCTTGCTTCCTACAATCAGTAGTTGATCACAAGCTTTTCACAATAAAATGCCATAACTCATAACTGAGCAAGTTTTATTTTGCATAGATTAAAACAAGAAAGTGAAGCAACAAGAAAATCAAGCAAGCTGGTAACTTCTAGCTCTCGGAGCGCACTTAGAGTGATACATATTCGGTAGTGAGAAAATAAAATACTCCTGAATGACAAATGAGAGGCCTCCATTGACATCATGCTATATATTTAATTGGATCAAAAATGAATGCAGAACTTCTATAAAATTATTGTGCTTTCAAAAATGAATCAGTAGATTACCTGCACTATGATTAACAGTAGAAGAAATGTTATATATATGGACATGAACAAAGCAGTATAAATGCTTCATGAGAACAGAGAAATCTGTATAGAACAAAATATATATATCACAATAATAAATAGGGATGAATAAAACGTCTTCAAATCAAAAGGATAAAGGATAAATCTATATATAAGAAAAGGAAAAGGAACATAGTTGCGGAATACAACCATGATTCAGAAGGATGATTTCAACAAAACTAAAGCAATAAACTGTTTGAGAAGGGAAAACTCGAATCTGAATGATTGAGAAGGGAAAACAAATTTTCTTTTTTTTGAAAACAAAGACAGATAATTTCTATGACAAATGAAAAGGTACCAACCACAAAAAAAATGAAAAGAAGCTGAGAAGCAGCCGCGTTGAAGAAGTACAATGAAGGTGAAGGTGCTAAAAAAAACATGTGTGCACCAGCTCCACATGCCTTCTCACCGGGAAGAAGCTGAGAAGCAATCGCTAGGAAACCAAAGTATCGCCATACATGAGAGGAGCAAGGAAATTCTAGGAGGAAGGAGGCGGTGCACGGGATGGATCTAAAAAACTCAGAACACTGGTTCAATTAAAAGGTCATGTCACCACCTTCAGGTAATTAGCTCTAGGAAAAGAAAAGCAGTGGATCTACAATTGGAAATCACTGATACAAATGCCTGAGCTCTGATTGAGATGTAAGCAAATCAGTGAAGACGATAAACAAAATGGAGGAGTAAACTATAATTACTAATTAAGAACGAGATGGACAAAACAAAGGGATGGCGAGCAAAAAAAAGGGGAAAACGACGAAGCTGGACAAATGCCGTAGGGAAAACCTAGAACGAATGCAATGGGAGAATGGAAGAACAAGCATCGAGGGACGGAGGATTGCCATCGGAGTGATCTACTGCAGCGGCGGCGACGGGGAATATTGTAGAAAGGAGGCGGAATAGATAATGTGGGTCTAGGGTTGTTGACGAAAGGGGAGAAGCACCATCGACCTGTTTGTCGGATGTGGAATCATTGGAGAAAGAAGAAGAACCGGATTTTCAGATCTAGGGTTGAGGAAGGACGGAAGGAAGAACAAGGATGATTTTGAAATGGCGGCAGGTAGCACCTGGAAATTGGAATCCGAGGTGGGAGAGAGAGTCTCTCTCTATATATATAGGCACAGAGGTGAGGCAGAACCCAGATGCTCATCATTGGCATGGGAAGGTTGACTAACGTGGGTCCCACACTAATAAAAAATAGATATGGAAGCATGCACCTGTGGGCCTGGCACAGATCTGTAGAGAACGGTGACCGTCTAGATAGGCTCCACAACCGCCGGCCGCCGGGGCCTATGTATTTTTCCGTTTGGCGCGGGAGAGCTTGAACGCCGCGAGCAGCTGGCCGCTGAATACGTAGACCGGAGCGAGCAGCTGGCCGCTAAATATATTGCTAATTAAAATATAGTACGATTACATATTTTAGTATAATTTTTATGATCACAATACGAATAAAAAAAACTGACATGTCTATCATGTTCATCCACTCGTTTCTTTATCCCTTGTGTTGTCTTTCTCATCGCTTCACTCGTTTCTTTATCCCCCACGCTACCTCCTCAAAGAGCTGGACGCATCTTCCACAGAACCGGATGAAGCAATACGACAGCGACTTGTCTGTGATGTACGTGTACCCGATCTTCTTCCACCCCAGGTTGGACGTACGCCGACGTGCTCTCTCGTGGCAGGTCAGGTCCACTGCACATCGACGAGCGGCGGGCTGCTACTGCTCCCATATCCGATTTACCATCATCCTTCTTGCGCTCGTGCTTGATCTTGCGCCATGTGTTTGGTTTAGGGAGTCATCCCAAGCATTATGAGGTGATGCATCATGGGTTCACCTTATGGATTTCGGTGTAACTAACTCACTACCGGAGACAGTTTCTTTGCAGAGTGTCTCAGACTTTACCGAGTGCTTTTTATCGGATGCTCGGCAAAGAGGCTATTTGCCGAGTGCCAGAGAGAAATCACTCGGCAAACAACTGGCACTCGGCAAAGAGGTGGTTTGCCGAGTGCTAACACTCGGCAAAGATCAGGTTTGCCGAGTGTCGGGCACTCGGCAAACCAGAACACTCGGCAAAGGGCCGCCGCTGTTAACGGCCGGCAGCCGCCGTTAACCATTTGCCGAGTGTCTTCTCCTGACACTCGGCAAAGCGGTGATTTGCCGAGTGTTATTTTTGGACACTCGGTAAACCATATTTTTTCACTTTTGACCTTCAAACTTTTTCTGCAGTCCTCATACAATACCTGGTACTCCATGTTCCAATGTGGCACATTTCTCAGACTTTTTCTATATTTCTTTAATTTACTTCATTTAATTGATTTTTCTTGATAATTCAAATTATAACGGCTAGTCATTCGAATAATGAAAAAAATGATATTCATGCTATTTAGTATAATGTGAGGCAGTATCTAGGAACAGACCACCAAATTCGAACATCTTGTTTACGAAACATGACTAAAAACTTGCGGTCGAGTTGTTTTTAAATTCTATAAAAAGCAAACGAAGTCCGAAAATCATGAAACTTGTCAAGATATCATGATATCATATGTGGAGGCTGTGATAAAAATTTGAAAAGGTTTCGCGCAAGTTGTCACGTACGATGCTTGCAAACTGAAGAATCTCCGAAGAAGTTTCATGATTTCGTGAAGAGGCCGACGAGGTGGTAAGCATCGTACACGACAAACTTACGTGAAACCTCCTCAATTTTTTATCACAGCCTCCACATATGATATCATGACATCTCGACAAGTTTCAAGATTTTCGGTCTTCGTTTGCTTTTTATAGAATTTAAAAACAACTCGACCGCAAGTTTGTGGTCATGTTTCGTGAATAAGATGTTTGAAATTGGTGGTCTGTTCCTGAATACGGCCTCACATTATACTAAATAACATGAATATCATTTCCCATTCATTTTTTTCATTATTCGAATGACTAGCAGTTATAATTTGAATTATCCAAGAAAATTTAATTAAATGAAATAAATTAAAGAAATATAGAAAAGTCCGAGAAATGTGTCATATTGGAACTTGGAGTACCAGGTATTGTATGAGGACTACAAAAAAATTTGGAGGCAGAAAGAAAAAAAGTAAAAACGGTTTGCCGAGTGTCTGCGTTTGGCCCTCGATAAAGGAGCCTCTTTGCCGAGTGCCAAGACGGCTGGCACTCGACAAAGAATTTTAATTTTTTTTTAAAAAAAACCCTCTTTGCCGAGTGCTAGGCCGAGTGGCACTCGGCAAAGAATTTTAAAAAAAATTAAAAAAATACTTTACCGAGTGCTAAATCGGGGACTCTCGACAAAGAATTTTTTTTTAAAAAAAAACTCTTTGCCGAGTGCCAGGCCAAGTGGCACTCGGCAGAGAATTAAAAAAATAAAAAAAAAATACTTTGTCGAGTGCCAGATCGGGGGCACTCGACAAAGGGGGATTTAACCCCGCCGGCCCACACACACCGCACACAAGCACGCAGGCAGCTGACCGGGCCAGCGCCGCCCCCTATCCCCAACCTCGTTGTGCGGCACTCTGGCGGCAGCGAGTATGGTGAAGGGACGACAGGGCCAGCGAGTCAGGTACGTGGCCGCCACACCCGCCAGCTATGTTCCCCCGCATCCCGTCGCCAGGGTAAGCAAGCATCTGATCTGACCCGTCGTCTCCGTTCGTTTTGTTTCCGGCGCAGGACGTACGTGCGGGGCATGATCCTGGGCTACAAGCGCTCCAAGTCGAACCAGTACGAGCACACGTCGCTGCTGCAGATCGAGGGCGTCAGCACCAAGCGGATCGCCTACATGTACAAGGCCAAGACCAAGAGCGACGGCACCGCCGTCCGCTGCATCTGGGGCAAGGTCACGTGCCCGCACGGAAACTCTAGCGTTGTCCGCGCCAAGTTCCGGTCCAACCTCCCGCCCAGCTCCATGGTGAGCCTCTCCACTGCTGGTGTATTTTTTTGTTTTTTTGGAGTACTCGGTATTTTTTTTGTCAACCCTTTTTGATGGGTGTTTATAATGTTGTTGCAGGGTAAGAAGGTCCGCGTGTTCATGTACCCCAGCAGTGTTTGACTCTAACCGAGGTAGAATGCCTTCTCACCCCTTAGTCGTTTGAATGTGTGGTGTGTTGCTTGCTGGATATCAGTTTACATATCAGCTTTAATCCTACTCTATGCAAACACTTTAGCTGTCAGATTTAATACAACTCTTATCAGTGTTCCATGATGCATATGCTTAGATGTCAAGTTGAACACTTCTCTATCAGTGTTAATGCAAGCTATTGATTGTGTCTTGTATGTTGGTGATGTAAACCTTCAAAGGTTGTCTAATCAGAATGTGAAGCTGCAGTCTTAGGTTGCCCTGTATTTGATCCTTCTGTTGTTTGTGTCTAATTAAGGGTCCCATGCCACTTGGGGGAAGCTCTCCTTTTAGCTTCGAAATACCCGCAGGTTCTCTGCAGGGTGCTCGGATGTTGGGGGCCTAGAGCAAATGCAGTGGTCTCAGAGTACGAGGTTGTACTTTGGTTGATGGGTCTCTCTTCAACCGCCACCTCATAGCCTTGCCTCCAATGACCACAACATTCATTATCCATGTCTTTACATTTGTGCTCTCTCGCGTGGCAACATGTTTGGAGTTTGAGATAGTTCTGTTTGATTATTGTGCAATTGTATTGTAGCTCGGCTCTGCATTATATGCTTTTCTATTTAGGTGATTATGTATCTATCTTTCACTAGGCTGTTGAACAGTTTTAGACTATGTTGCAGACTTAAAAAAACTGTTGACGCATTGGTCTGAGCTAGAAAACTGTATTCTATATCCTGCTTGGTTTGTCTTTCTTGTCGTAAATTGTGCCTTACTAGGTAGTCAATACACTCATGCTATTGCCTTTAATGGTTATCCAGTCCTACCCTGTCGTTGCTGCCACAGCAGTTAAGGAATTGTTGCCTTGGCACGTCACCGCCTCTGTCCGGCGGAGCCAGCCAAGTCTGTCATTTCTTCTGCTTGTGTTTTTATTGCTTGATTTGGATCTGTTTTCTCCTGTGTCCTGTATTTTGATTGTCGTCGTGTGTTCATTGCTTGATTTTCGATCTGTTATCTCTTCTGTTGTTCCTCTTTCTTCCTTGTATGCAGAGGTAGGACCCTCGATAATGACAGAAACAGAACAAGCAAGAGCGCCAGGCATAGCGCGCCAAGGCGATAATGGCGCGTGAGAGGCAGGGCAGTGGAGGCGAGATCGTAGTGCTACAAGACAGCCGAGGCAGGCAGTGACTCAACAGGTAGGTGAATTGAGCGGCGAGATGAGCGCCACGATGGCCAGACGATGACTGCGTGGCATGGGCTTGGCCCCGCGCATGGCCTGGCCGGCAGCACGCATGCGGTAGAGATAGTGCCATCGGGCAAGGCCAAGCAGCAACGTAGGATTGCAGAGAGCACGGACGCAACAGCGACGCGCCGGCGCCGGCAGGAGGGACAAGTCCACGCGTGTGATGGCGAGAAGGACATCACCACCACCATAGTGCGAGGTGGGAAGGGCGGCAGCAGGGCAGTAGCACGGCAGCGAGGTGGGGCAGTAGCACGATGGCCAACAACTGTAGGGCGATGATAGCGGCCCGCTGGGGCCGGCCACGGCCATACAGGCCGACCGGGCTTGGCACCGTAGCACGTGGAACGCGACCAGCCGCATGACGCCAAGTGGCCACGCGAGGTGACCTTGCGCACGGGCCAGACATATGATGTGCATGAATTTTAAAGCGCGTCTAAAAACTAACCTAACACAGTTGAAGATAAACTACCTCAACCATGCTAACGAGGGTACATCAATCCACCATAAGGAGCAAAAACAAAGCATTGACCTTTAGCTAGATTTTCTAGAATTAATTCACCAACATGGCATTGTCACACTATTTTCAAACTTAAAATTTCTTCCAAGTCTTGAGTTGAATTTGACTTTAAGTTCTATTTCCAAGCCATTAGAAATACTAGCTAGTCATATTATTTTTCTACAGCAAGAGTTGCATTGTCATCTACAAAGTTTGTACTTCAAACCTTATTTAGGTGTCACACACATATTCTATAATACTTTTGCTCAATAAAAATTGGTTTTCCACCCTTCTTGACATAACATGAGTTATTGAATAAATTTATATTTAATATTTTTATTGGTTATTTTAGGCTACAAGAAATTTATCAACACCTTCTATCACATGCATTATTACATAAACATGATGCTCAGGACATGATTTAGTAGTTTATTTAGGGCGTAATACCGAGGGTGTTACAGGCTCCCATCAAACGGCATCGAGGTCCAGCGGCTCCTCGATGATACAGGTGTGCGGCTAGGTACTGGTCCCTGCCTCTAGGCTTTCCTATACTAGAGAGCCCTAGCGTACAGCGTCAAGGTAGGACCCTCGAGATGGCAGTGTGGACTTGGCGTCGGTGTCGGCATCGGCGTCGGTGTCGTAGTCAGAGGGGTCAGACTCCTCGTACTATCTCATGGCCTTGGAGCGCTCTAGGGTCCCAATGGAAAAGAAAGGGGTGGCGTTGGGGGAGAGGGTGGCTAGCCCCGTACCTGTGGAGGAGGTCGAGGGCGGCTTGGTGGTCGTCGGTGCCCGGGTGGCGACCGGTGTGGTAGAACCGCCTAATCTAATGCTCTCTCAAGAGTACGTATCTTCCACTAGACACTAAGTACCCAAGCAAGGACACAAACTTATGTAGTTCTATCGAGCACACCCTGAGGAAGAACTCAAAAATCTACATTTTTCCATCAGGATCATAAATGAGAGAATAAAGCTTACAACATTGTTAACCATTTCTTACATCACTTTATTACAACATTGGAGTACTTAAACAAGTTGAATGCAATAGAGGAATTAAGACAGTTTTACATGTAAAAGGGTTTACACATTTTAGGTTTATATTTTTATCTTGTACCGGAGAACAACATATGATCAGAGTTACAGCGAAAATAAAGATTAATGGTGAATCATTAACATAGTGAACATTTATAAACCAGATATGAGGGTAAATCGTAAAACTTTTCTTCTAAAAACTTTTAGTGAGGGTTATAAATAAACACTACGACTATAGCGTGGAAGGAATCCTCTCTGAGCCCACCAGGAGGTTTCCACACATAAAAGTCGTCTACCATCCATCGGTTACCTTCAACAGGGGGAATAAAACCCTAAGTACTCGATTGTACTCAGCAAGACTTACCCGACAGGAGGAAAATAAAAGACTCCAAGGATATGCAAGGCTATCTAGCTTGTGGGTTATTGCATCTGTAGGAAGCATTACTAAACGTGCGTCCTTATATTTAATTTTATTAGCAGTCATCATTAATTCATTAACTTACCTTTCTATGTAAGCACCTATGCTACTTTCAAGCAGGTGGTAAGCAATCAGAACCATTTTACCATCTATCATATTCTAGTTCTTACTACGGTGCTAGACCATAGTCATACCGTGTCACAGAAATGATGATTTATGAATCAATATATCCTAGCGAAGTACCCCGAAACACACGCTCCATTTGTACCCCAGGCACAAACGAGACCAACCCATTTCACTTCTATCGAGGGTTCCAAGTCTCTGTCCAAACTTGGACTCCAAGCCCCCACACTTGAGACCCGGTCTCAGCATGGTGCTTAGACCTCCACCTTTCCCGCCTCCAATCAGTCGGTCCAGAAAGAGTCGGAACCCACGATAAGAGCGCAACGAGCATTCTTGCTTCCATAAGCAAGTATGTGCTTAGGATAATAAGTCTGTGATCTAACTACCATCCACAGCAATGGACAATCCTCAATCGACACAGGAAGAACAAGTGCAATCCAAGCCTCGCTCGAATGCCCAACCAAGTCTAGATCCAAAGTACCATTCCGCTCGGTCTCCAATTATCCTTCATATATATTCCATGTGATAGTAATATAATAACAACAATAATATCTTTCCTATCTCTCGCGAGTGACAGGAATCACTCGACTTCTATCGGATCCTATAGCATAGCAATCTACACAATCCTAACATACTATTAGGACTCATAGTATAAGGATATGTATATGCAAGTGCTTTTCATTCAACTCCTTAAAACTTAATGCACAAGCATAAAATAAATTGCAGAATAATAGGGGTTACGCACCGGGGCTTGCCTGGGTAAGATATAATCAAAAGTTAGCATTCCATTGTGGTGACACGATCATCAAGACACCATCTTTTCCGCTACTCCAAATGACTTCGTGATCCATCGTCGTTCCTATTATGACATACGTGGATGCAATACAGAGACATAATTAATCAATAGCAATCACAATTCTTATCATACGATTACGCTTCTCAAGCTAATGAGCTAGCTTTAATGGCTAACGCATTAGGTTACGTATCCATGTTGCCAAATAAGGCGTTATTTTTCAACAAATGTTTCCGTTCTACCATCTCGAGGTGTTTTGGCATTTCTTTGATTTAATATATATATTTGAACTAGGGCTCATTAACTATCTTAGCAAACTAATTATTATAGATCTACAAAAATTACAGTGAGCACCTAATAATATTAGGAATTTACTGTGAAATTTTAGAGCCAACACTATCACCAATTTATTATAAAAATTCCTACAAGTTTATATCTTAACAATATTAAGCATCTTAATTTAATTAGATAACTCCTGAAAATACTATAAAACTATGTGAACAAGATATACTAGCAGATAGATCATGATTTTAGAAACTTAACAAAATTAGTTTCATAATTTTTGATCAACTACACAAATTTATATTGAATTTACAAGTTTGCCTTAGAAACTAAATTGGAAAATGCTTAGAAAAGGAAAAGGGCTGGCAGCAACCAATTCGGTCTGGCAACCCAGCGGCCCACGGTGAGGAACCCACATGCTGGCACTTTAGCAAATGAACCCTCAAACTTTTCTCGAGCCATGACTAAGTCCTAATACTATTTCTTCCTTTCTCTAGCGAATTCACTTAACCCCCTGGATTTTTCCAAATTTCCCCGCGTGCACCCTCGGCCACCCCATGCACGGCGACACGGCGAGCGGCGGCACTGGGCATCCACACCGGCCACCAGGGGCCTGCGCAGACCCATTTAGCTGGTCAGTCACTATCTACGGCTAAATGTGCCAAGATGGGTGGCAGTTAGGGTCTCGGAGGCACACTAGTGCGAGCTACAGCGGCGAGCAACTATCCACAGCGGTGGCGCGATCGTTCCGATAAGAGAGGAGGATGGAGAGGGAGGAAAAGTGGTGCGCAAGCACCAATGACATACCACGAGTACAACCAACGCATCCGTGAAGTGGGAGAGACCCCATGCGGTGCTGGCTACGTACGATCGAGCGGGACTGCGGCGCTCTGCGATGGACACCGATGTGTCACCACATCGTCAATGAGCATCCTGGCCAAAATAGCACGAGCACCAGATGGAGGGAGTCAAGGCGATCTTAGGGTTACGAGCAATCGAACTGCTACCACTCCTATATGCCTTACCTCCCAACCTACTGATTCGGCGGCGCCCATGACCGGCGATGAGCAAAGGCCAAATTGTTGGTCTGTAGGGCATGACCGAGCTTGAGGGGGAAGAGACGGCTAGCCTACTTCCTAAGCTACCCGCTAGAGTGAGGAATTATACGGCCAAGCCGTTGGCGCTAGGAGAAAAGGAAGAACGGTGGCTCCGCACACCATGCGGTCATGGAGAGGGCACACGAGCGAACCCGAGCAAGTTAAGATGGGTGGCTCTGCTCGATGGTGGCAACAGTATGAGCCTGTGCGTACGGACGATGAGACCTCAAGGCTTGGCACGAAGCGCGTGGAATGGCATGGTCAGACCCGAGCAGAGCTCCCCAGCATCGGCTAGCGAGGGCAAGTGAGGCAGGGAGGCATCCCATCGCTGCTGTTACTAGGGTCATCGACCTAGACGCGGCAGGCAATGACACATGCTCAGAGACTCAACACGGTGGGTAAAATGAAGGGCGAGGCGAGCGCCACGACGGCAAGGCGGCAACAGCCGTAGCTCCGTCTTGACCACACGCGTAGCTCAGCGGCTGGATGTTGGTGTGCACACACTACGGTAGTGGGACCAGACCGCAGCCAGGCGGGTTAGCCAACGCAAGGCCAGGGCGCAATATGGCATCGGCCTGGCGCATGAGCTAGCCAGCGACCGCAGCTAGGTCATGACATGCGCCCAGCGCCAACAACGTTGTGCCCGTGGTGACCGTGAACTTAGACCGAGCGACTGCTATTGGTGATGTGTACGTATTCTAAAGCGAAGCAAAAGCTACTAACGATCACAATTGAGGCCCAACTAATTCCCCTATCCTAAAGTCAACATTACCAGCGACCTAGCAAAGCCATCGCCATGGCTAGAGAGCAACCAGAGAGGGGGATAGAAGGATGCCAACATGAGCTCGTCGCGTTGAATGTCAGTTCACGAATAGAGCGTCAACAACATGGTTAAAGCACGTTCCAACGTAGTTTGGGGGAATTTTTAAGAGAGCAACACGACACCCAATGCAACTATGACCTACCCCATGCCTAAGAGCTTACTTAAATGCAACCAACAATACAAGAATATGAAACTAATATTTAAACATTTTAGTTAGAATTTAAACGCCAAAATGGCATTGTCTACTACTCTTTCAGACTTAGAAAAGACAAGAGTTCAGTTTGAACTTAACCACCATGAACACTTTTGCCATAATTTTTAAAAGGCCTAATCTTGATTAACTTCCACCAACAAGTACTTCATGCAATAGTCCATACTTTATACTAAACCATAGGAACAAAATATTTAAGCACTATTTAATTACTTTGCTCAATATAATTTGTCAAAAATAGTACTTTAACATAAGTTCAAATCTTCGCTGACTTAACGAAAAGGTTGATTTTAATTCCCAATTTAATTTTTGGAGCTCCCAAGAACATTAGTTAACACGTTTATTTTTCAAAAATTAAAGTTGCATTTTCATCTACACCACTTGCTTATCATCTTTACATAAGCACTATACACAAGTTATATTTTATTTTTGTTTATAAAAAATGTTTTTCTTACCAAACAATTAAAACTACTTATTTTATTCTTCTTGTTAGGATTTTCATTAGCACATTTACGCACTGAGCAAATTAACTTAGATATTTATTTGATTTCTCTCAACCATAAAGTGAGTCGCACTGGGTTTGTTTATCATTTTATGTGTATTTTGAATTTTTAAAACTCGAAAACTTGTTTTGCTAATTTCTCTTAGGCCTTAACCTAGGTGCTAAGCAAGCTCGTAACACCAGAGATGTTACAGCCAACAAGCTAGGGGAGGTGGGTGGTGGGGATTGCTGGGGTAGCGGAGCGCCTCCACCCCCTGGGACCGGTGCCAGATCCCACGGGGTCTGCATCAGCAGGCAGGGGAGGGGAAGGGGAGAGGGAGGGGTAGGGAGGGGGAAGGGGTGGGGGCCGCCAGCGGTGGGGCGCTCGCCCTGGAACCAGCGCCAGATCTGGATCCGAAACTAGAAGCCACGGTACCTTCGTCGGTGGACAGGGGAGGGGAAGGGGAGGGGGAGGGGGAGGTGGGTCCCGCCGGCGCCTGGGTGGTGCCCGGCGACAGCGGCGGCGGCAGCCGTCAGGGCGCTACCCTATCTCGCGGCATCAACTCCTCATAAAAAGTCTGGGATGACCATATGGAGGTTGCCGGACCTACTTCCTGTCCTTGGCCTTCCTCCTCAGCCTTCTCTCGCCAGGGATATGAGGACATCCTTGAAGCTGCTGATGAATCTACAATTTTTTTAACTTTAATTAATGGTTCTGAACTTCTGATTTCTCTACACGCTGTATAAATGAGATATGAATCTAATTGACGAACACTACGGAGAGGTCCTCGTTTAAAGCTAATTGTACTTTTGCTTGGCTCACGAGCTCATCAAACGAGCCAAGCTGATTGTGCCAGACTTTAGCTCGTTTCGATATATACTAAGAGTGTAAATAGTACACTTATTTTCAAACCATTTGAAGAGGGTTGAATGGGATTTGGAGATTGGGATATTTTCTGCTTTATGAGATATGAATTGGGGAAAATTTCCAATTTCATATATTGATGATAGCAAAAATGTGCCAACAAAAGTAGCGGACTCCACTATCAGCCTGTTCGGGAGGCCGTATCGTATCGTGAATTATTTACTGCTGGCTGGTTTGGTGTGAGAGAAAAACACTGTTCCCGGCTGGAAATTTACGACCGTTTACGAGCAAGCGAACAGGCTAGAGTCAAGACGTTGAAGAAATATACATACAACATAGCTTTTGATATTCATTTAGATATACACTATGTCTAAATATAGAGCGAAGTAATGTATCTAGAAAAGCCAAAATATTTTATAATTTGAAACGGAGGGAGTAGTTCTATTACACTAGATTCTTGTATACGGCAAAGATCAGTGGGTCCTAGAAGATCAAGTAGGGGTTATCAGAGGGCGACAATCACTTGTACTATTTTAGAGTTGTGCTAATAGAATTTGTGGTCAGCTTTGTTGAATCCTAATCTAGTGATTGCTTCAACATCATCATCTAGGGTTTTCTATGTGATTTGATTACGTCATTCTTAATCAGTGCAAGCTTGTGTGATACTCACAATATTATTTCAAAGATCTGTGGACTGCTACGCACAACAACGGGCATCTTATCCTATCCTATACTCTTATAAAGCAAAATCTCACTGGCTTATTTCTCTAACATCTCCTTAAGCCACGCCTTTCACTTCCTTCGAGCCACGCATGGTTCTCCATAACGTGCATGTTGGCTTGACGAATCCAAGAACCGCAGCCTACCCCTTCATCCCAACCCCTTGGTCTTCCCCCTTTCACGTAAAGAGGCACCCAAGCACCCAGTAATTGCTAGCTATGTCTGCAGATGACAACTGACAGCAGTGTCTGTTCCACGTTCTCTCATCATCAAGACTGGATGTCAAGGTTCTTCATGACGGCATTCATAATTTGGATGGTGTATATAGCTAGCCAGAGCGCATTCTGTTCCTGTTGTTTTCTTCTTCCAGCATCAAGATTCAAGCAGAGGTGAGTCTACGTACCATATATCAATCTATTCAGTCCGTGCTCTTTTCAACAGAGATTTGATTTCTCTTTGTCGTTCTTAGATGGTTGTGCTCCTTCAGTACAGAAATTTACTACTCTTCTTTCAATTTCTCTGCTCTAGATTTGTTTATACTATGACTTGTGGCCCCCGCGTCGTCCCTTCCGTGGGCGACTCGGGACCCCGACCACACCGCCGCCGGCCCTTCCCTCCCCATCCCATCCCCTGCTGCTGCCAGAGCTCGCCGGCGGGTGCCCGTGCGGAGGCGATGAAGGCGGCGGCAGGGCCCAGCTCTCTCTTCCTCTACTCTTTTCCCCCCTCGCTCCTCCATGGCTGCAGGTTTCGTTGGAGACGACCGGATCCGTACTCCTCCATCGCGGATCTGCGCTCTGCTCGCTCTCTGGCTCGTCTTCGGCTTCACCGACACCCTCCGTGTCTCCTTCCTCATCTCCGACGTGCGTGGGCGGCCGGCGGGGCGGGTTCAGCCCCCCAGGGCCCGGATCTGCCGCCACCATCACCGGATCCGCGTGGACGGCTGGTGCATAAGGTCGCGGCAGCGTCGTGGCTGTGGCCCACAGCCGGGTGGTGGTGGCGCATGCGGTTGCGACTCGCCGGCGCTGGCGAGCGGCCACTGCTTGCTTGGTGCGGGGGCCTGATGCAGTGGCTCCTGTCCTTCCGGTGGCTGCCCGCACCGTGGCCACGTCGGGAAAAGCTGCTGTTCAGGGCAGCGAATCACGGCGAGGCGCGGCGACGTGGACGGCGCATGGCAGCGAATGGCTGACAAGCTGCTGACTGGGGGGCACTGGATCTGGCGCCACGGCCACATCCGGTGCCCCCGGGGCAGGGGGCGGCTCCCGTGGTGGGGCATGCGCCTGACAGTGGCTGGCGGAGGTCGGCAGCGTCGACGGCGGGTGCTTGTGCCGGCGACGGTAGCTGGCGACGGCTACAACGTGCGGCAGGGTGACGTGCGTGGCAGGGTAAGTCCAGTTCTGCATGTTGCCCGATCGGAGGGGGTGGCGGCTGACCCAGCTGTGCGGCTGCTGTGAGCAGTCGGCGCGTCGATGCCCCTCTGGAGAAGCTTCTGCGGGATGACAGTGACGACGACGGTGGCGACAGTCTACGGTCCAGCATCTTGGCTCCACGTATGTGCTAGGGGCACCTCAGGCGAAAGCCTTGGCGACGGCGACGCCTGTGGGCGTCGTTTTCCTTGTTGGGGGCGTCGTGTTCTTGTGCCCCTAGCCATGTCTTTCACGGGTGAAAACCCGGTCCTTTCCTGGACAAGCGACGGCGACGCAATTGGCGTCGTACCCTTCTTGAAGGCGTCGCTGTGGAAATTCGTCTCGGCCGTGATGTCTCCTTCGACAGATGTCCTCCGCCTCTCGGCGCCCGGTTGATGCGAGACGGCGAGTTCTGCATCGCAAAGTCGGAGCTGCTGCATCAGGGGATGTAGCTCGGCAACGATGACGCGTGTCGAACCCTCCTTCTCCGACGGCTGGGTTTTCAGCTTTAGAGGCTCGGCAATCGCCGCGGGCGGGGCGTGGGATCATGGCAGGAAGTCGGAGCTGCTCTTCGCGGGGCCGTTGAGCTCGGCAACGATGACCTGCTGCAGCCTACTGCTTCGGGCCCGTTGGTCTAACATCTTATGATGGGTTGTCGGTGTTTTGCCATGGGAAGTCGGAGCTACGAGCTGCTTTGCAACTATGCTCGGCAACGATGACTCATGGTAGTGTGTACCCTGTCGCGTTGTGTGGGTGGGTAACCTTTCGTGGTGTTTGGTGCCACACTTGGCTACCTTTTGTTTGTATATAAACTTCATTTGTCTTAATTGAAAGGCAGAGCTCCTGCCATTGTTTCAAAAAAAAGATTTGTTTATACTATTGTTTCAAAATCTCTTCTATAGATCCGGAGGCTATTTGGCTGGCCTGAAAAAAAAAGTCAAAATACTGTTCCGACTGGTTTGCTGTGAGAGAAAAATACTGTTTTGGCTAAAAGATACTGTTCTGGCCTGAAAAAAAGCCAAAAGTGGTTTTATATCTAACTTAAACCACCTAACTTATTCGAATAAGTTTCTCCATACAGGTTCTCATAAAAATGTTTTCCTCTTATGTCTAGAAGTTGACATGGACATATCAATAAATTTTTATATAACTTATAATACATATAAGTTTCTGTACAAGTTCTCGTGAAAATGTTTTTATCCTAAACTATGTGCTAGAAATTGATATAGGCATAGCAATTAAGTTTGTCCTCAGCGAGTTATGCACTGCAAATCCAACCTTTTTACCTGGCCAACCGGCAAACAAAGAGAACAAAACAGCAAAATTCAAGAATATGCCAGATTAAAATCCGAAGGTTCAAAATTCGTGTGTTTAGAAGCTGTCAAAACACTTCGATTCTTGTTATGCATGTCATCGGTTGTTTCATGTGTTGTCAACATATGGTTGTTGGTAGACAATTAAACATCCGATTGACAGGTAGACAACTAGCTATTAATCCATAGGCCCCGTTTGGCCGGGCTCCTGCGGGCTCTGGCTCCTGCACTGTAGCCGGGTGTCGGCCGCCCAGGGGCCGATAGGTGCCTACAGGAGCCGGAGCCGCGGAGCCAGAAAAACGAGCTTCTCCGGCTCCGGTGGTGTCAGTGAGAGAAGAAAGGAGGAAAGAGAAAAACGGCTCCGATGAACAGTAACCAGGTGTCAGCCGCCTAGGGGTCGACAGGCGGGAGCCGGAGCCGCCGGGGCCTGGCCAAACGGGGCCATAGTTCCAAACAAGATCTTAAGGGAAAAGCCGGACATTATTCAAATAAATATAAACCAAACAATATCCGCTCATAACCAATGCATCTCTATTAGAGACTGTTTCGCTGTCGTAGTGCCCAGGAACTAACGCATCAGTGGTGACGATGAAGCCTCGTTCCATTCAGACGGCTAAAACAATTGTGCGGCCGCATGGCTGCATCCGCCATCCGTCCGCAGCAAAGGCTCATCTGTCGTAGTACTCCATTCTTTACCTAGACAGTTTGACGGAAAAAATGACGTTATCAGGGTGTTTGTTTTCTCCACCTAAACTTCAGTTGTTGTTCCATCGGATGGTTAGACATATGCATGAAGTATTAAATATAGAATAATTGCGAAACTAACTGCACAGCTTGCGACTAATTTGCGAAATGAATCTTTTAAGCCTAATTAGCCCATGATTTGATAATGTGGTGCTACAGTACATGTGTGCTAATGATGAATTAATTAAGCTTAATAAATTTGTCTGGAGTACTGACGAATTCTGTAATTTGTTTTTTTATTAATATCTGAACACCCCATGCGGCATCCTCACGTGACACCTTCTAAATTTCAGTCACCGAATCTAAACACCCCCCTTGTTTGCTTCGATTCCAAACATCAAACTTAACTACACATTTGTTATTTTGTTGTCACTATTCACCAGAGCCAACCGACCGGCCGGTCAAACTAATGCTGGCTGCTTTGTGAATGAACAAGCGAGCCGGCGTGGACCTTGGAGTATTGGCGGCCGGTGGCGGCAGAGATCAGCACGCCTCGCTGATAATAAGCGAGCCGGCGTGGACCTTGGAGTGACACTTCAGCCGTTCAGCGTTTGTGATGCACTGTTTTCGTTAGGCGTGTCTAGATTTCGTTCAGGCCAGCCACTGGTACCGTCTCTCGTGCGACGACACTGCGTGCACGGCTCGCCGCAGCGCGCGCAGGCCGCAGGCGACAGCAATCATGGACGTGGAAGCAGCGCGCAAGGACTTGACGCCGCCGCCAACACGCGGCGGCAAGGTGATGCACCGCCTCCTGGTGGCGCTCAACTGCGGGATGCTGGCACTGGGCACCACGGCGGGGCCGCTCCTCATCCGCCTCTACTACGACAAGGGCGGCCAACGGGAGTGGCTGTCCGCGTGCCTCCAGTCCGTAGGCTGGCCACTGCTGCTGATCCCCGTGGCGGCTTCCTACGCCGCGCGCCGCGCGCGCGACCCGCGGGGCGCCCCCGTCCTGCTCACCCCGCCACGCGTGCTGCTGGCCGCCGCGGGCCTCGGCGTCGCCACGGGCGCCGACAACTACATCTACGCGTACAGCCTCCGGTACCTTCCCGTCTCCACCTCCGCGATCCTCATCTCGACGCAGCTCGCCTTTACGGTGTTCTTCGCGTTCCTCATCGTGCGGCAGCGGCTGACGCCCGCCACGGTGAACGCCGTCGCGCTGCTGACGGTGGGCGCCGCCGTGCTGGGCCTCCACGCCTCGTCCGACCGCCCCGCGGGGGTCGCCCGAGGGAAGTACTTGCTGGGCTTCGCGCTGGCCCTCGGCGCCGCGGCGCTCTACGGGCTCATCCTGCCGCTGGTCGAGCTCGCGTACAGGCGCGCGGCGGCAGGCGGCGGCCGCGCGGTGACGTACGCGCTGGTGATGGAGATGCAGCTGGTGATGGGCTTCTTCGCCACCGCATTCTGCACCGTCGGTATGATCGTCGACAAGGACTTCCAGGTGCGTGCAAACATTTCACATGTCGCCTACGTACGTGCCACTTCTAAGTTCTAATAGACTCACCACGCAAGTTGGTCCACATATCGCCGCATGTCTGTTTGAAAGGCCGTTGGACAGGCCATAGTTTTCTTCCGACAAAAGCCCTCTTCTTGTCTCTTTGTCCTCACGTGGCCTTCTTCCTCACAAGATATCATGGTACGACAGCGCCGTCCTATGCCTGTCTGGTGTCTGCCACACTGTCATAGAAAAATACCGGTGTTTGCCAAATAACAACACGTTTTCGAACATTCTTTTTTCACCATGTTTTTTACGCGCACGCTATACCCACGCGGCCGGGCATTGCTTCGTTTGGATGCATGTATGTTTACTTAAATTCATATGTGTCGTGGTGGAATGGAATAGAATTTATTTTAATTTCACTTTAATCTACTTCAACACATGTGAATTAAAATGAATATATGTGTATCAAACACGGCCTAAGCCATCTCTTGCTATCCCCTTCCCCCTTCCCTCATCCACGCCGCTTCTCCCTCATTGTCCGCGAGAAGAGAACTCGACGAAAGAGGAAGTGCCAGCCGGCACCATGTCGCTGCTACTGGCCATGAGTCCGTTCCCCTTGCTAGGGAAGTAGTCCATGGGCGGCGGTTCCACGTTCTTGGTCGACGCCGTGCAGTGGCCGCCACGCGCTGCGTCTGCGTCCCAGCCCACGGAGCGCAGCGGGTCGTCGGGCGACGACATGGCGGTGCCGAGGCTGATGAACTGCCGCGGGAGTAGGTGGCCCGTGGCCGCTCCCCTCCTGGTCCTTCTTCTCCGGATCGACGTTCATCTGCTGGTGGTGACATGATATGATCGCAGCAAGTCATCACAACAAAAAAGTCTCGGTCGGCCACGTTCACCAGAGGCAGAGAGCCCCTTTCCCTTTGATTACGTACGTAATCTGATTTTCTCTCTTTATTGTATCGATTAATGATTGATGAAAACTACCGTGGACGACTACATGTATCACCTGTGCTTTTTAAAAAAAAAAATCTATAAGCACCTGTGGATTGAGCAGACGTCTCTGGAGAGTGGAGACCCGGCGTCATTGTTGCATTCAAAGTGTAGTTGTAGACTGCTAGCTAGCTCCAAACCTACCACGAGGCACGCGTGCTACCATCTTAATCTTGTGCACAGCCACAGACAGAGGCACGAGTCGCCGCAGCACGACCATATAGGCATGGACGTGGAAGCGAGCCATGGATCTCCGCCCACGCGCAGCAAGACAACGATGCACCGGCTCTTGGTGGCGATCAACTGCGTGATGCTCGCGTTTGGCGTCACCGGTGGGCAGCTCCTCAGCCGCCTCTACTTCAGCAAGGGTGGCCACCGGCAATGGCTCTCCGGGTGGCTCCAGACCGGTGGCTGGCCGCTGCTGCTCCCACCAGTGGCAGCTTCCTACGTCCGTCGCCGAGGCCGAGCGCGCGACCAGAGCACCCCGCCGGTCCTGCTGCTCACCCAGCCGCGCATACTGCTGGCCGCCGCGGGGCTCGGGCTCATCGCGGGCATGGACAACTTTCTTTACGCCTGGGGGCTCGAGTTCCTGCCCGTCTCCACTTCCGCGATCCTCGTCTCGACGCAGCTCGCGTTCACGGTGCTCTTCGCGTTCCTCGTCGTGCGGCAGCGGGTGACGGTGGCCACGGCGAACGCCGTGGCGCTGCTGACGGCCGGCGCCGTCGTGCTGGCGCTGCACGTCTCCTCCGACCGCCCCGCGGGCGTCACCGGGAGCCAGTACTGGCTGGGCTTTGCGCTCACCCTGGGCGCCGCGGTGCTGTACGGGCTCTTCCTGCCGCTGGTCGAGCTCACTTACAAGCTGTGCGCTGCTGCGGGTGGCGGCGGTGGCGGCTCCGCCGTGACGTACGCGCTGGTGGTGGAGATGCAGCTGGTGATTGGGTTCGTCGCCACCGCCTTCTGCACCATCGGCATGATCGTCAACAAGGACTTCCAGGTGCGTGATCCAGCCCGTGCGCTGTGCACAGCAACAGCTCCCCACAAACAGAGAGAGAGAGAGAGAGACAGCTGCTTGACGCTGACAGCAATCTGCCTATTGATGCTACACAGGCCATCCAGAGACCCCACGCTCCACAGACCATTAATCCCACGGGGGCTGCGCGCGAGACCATGCGCCGTCACGTCGAGGCTCGAATAGATTCCGGCGCTGACCGACTCACACCGGGGGAATGAGGGAATGGCTGGCGTGCCAGCAGCATAGCCACAGCCCGGCTGGACAGGGCCTCAGGGGCGCCCGCAGTATCGCGCGCGCTCACGTTCTTGATCACGTAATAAAGCTCGTGCCCCGCCGTCCGCCGACGCCCGACGCAGTACCCCTCCTTCGTGGGGCGGCCAGTACGTCTTCCTCAGCAACTCGTTATCGTGGGCTCTCGCCGGCTTAAGTTGGTTTGCTGGTTGCAATTTCGCAGCCGATTCGTTAGATCTTTGTGGTTGGTCTTTAAAGTGGCCGAAAGGATGGCCTGTTGGGTTTCCATGGCAGTGGATAAAGATGGGCCTCTGACTACGATTCCAAAGTGTCCTTTTCTGACCTTATTAGTTGGATTAAGTTCACTTTTAGCCCATCAACTATTGGGTTCCTCTAATTTTGACCCTCAATTATAAAACCGTCTAACGTTGATACCTTAACTGTCAAAATAGTTCACTTTTAGCACCTGGACATGAGCAGGGCTGTTTTGTCCAACGTGGAGCGGGTTGGACCACGCCACGCTGGCGTTGACAGCCACGTAGGACGTCTGCCTCCATCTCAGTAACATGTGGGGCCATGCGTCAACCACTCAACCCCTTCCTCTCCTTCCTCCAGCTCCATCTTCCTACGCCTCTCCGCGCCGCCGCCTTCTGCGCCTCCTTCCGCCGCGTCGCCTCCAGACGCCGCTTCCTCCACCGGTTCCTCCAATCCCGCCTCCACCCTCCGCCCCTGCTCGGGTTCCTCGAGCACAGGGACAGGGGAGGGTTCCACCAGGCCGAGCCACCGTACCGGTCCGCCCCCGCCGCGTGCGCCGTTGCGTAGGCCGTTGACTTCACCTTCTCCTTCCTCCCCAGCCCCGCCGGCAGCTAGCGCGTTTGTGACGCCCGCGATGGCCTCGTCCTCCTCTCGCGGAGCGTCTCCGCCGCCACCGCCTTCGTGGACCTCGCGGCGTGCGACCCTTTGCGCCGCCGGTACGTCCAGATCCCCCGTATCCCCGGCGATCTGCTGTCCTCTTCCTGTCCCTTTGCGTCGTACCATGACGGCGTCGAATTCGAGCGCTTTCTCGTGCCGGATTCGGGGGAGAAGGACGAGCCGTCGTTCCAGATGCTCTGCAGCGTGCAGTCATGGTACAGCATCATGATCTTCGTCTTCTCTTCGGTCACTGGAGATTGGTCTCGTCTCACCTCCATCGGTTTCCTACCCTAAGGACCCCAAAGTGTTGATGCGCTACTACGCCTACGGCTGCTTCTACTGGGCGAATGGTTGGGACGGCTACATGCTTGTGCTTGACCTGCTTGACGACATGAATTGTCGCTGGTTGAGCTCCTGCGTATCCAAGTCACCCAGCACCAAGGGCTGGCCATTGTTGATGCAGGGGAAGATAGGCTCTGCGTGATAGCGCTCGATTACTGGAGGCACACTCTAGCGCACCGAGGACACGCGCGCGAGGAGCTAGAGGAAGGAGAGGAGGGGGTTGAGTGGTTGACGCATGGGCCCCACATGTCACTGAGATGGAGGCAGACGTCCTAGGTGGCTGTCAACGTCAGCGTGGCGTGGTCAAACCCGCTCCACGTTGGACAAAACAGCCCCGCTCGTGCCTAGGTGTTAAAAGTGAACGGTTTTAACAGTTGAGGTACCAACGCTAGACAGTTTTGTAGTTGAGGATCAAAATTAGACGAACACAATAGTTGAGTGGCTAAAAGTGGACTTAATCCTATTAGATATGGCCTAGAAGAGGTGTTGTTTGTGCTTAAGTTGAGAGTCTTAAGATTACTATAATCAGAGACTCCAAAGGTTGGAGTCTTCAAGTTAATTCTTGAGTTAAATGCACCAAAGATCCATTAACTTGTGAGGTGGTTTCAGTTGGGTCCATCAACTTTCAAAGTGGCTTTTTGGGTCCATAAACTTTTAAAATGGTTCACTGCAGGTCCATACCTATTTATTTAAACTTAAATTCAAAGTACATTTGTAGAAAACCCCTTCCCGCACCACGTCACATACGCGGATGACTCCGTGGCGCCCGTCGTCGCTGCTGCGGCCACACTGGCGAGCCGCTGCTGTGGCCATGCTGGCCCAACCGGCAGCTCGCTTCCCAGCGCCCTCCTCCAGCCACCGCTCTTCCTCCTCACCGTGACGCGCCAGTGCGCGGCCGCGGTGCCCGCTGGCCGAAGCCGCCCGCGCCGTGGAGGTCCGGCCATGGCCGCTCCACGCCTGGCTCGCGCGCTAACCCGCCTCGACGCCATGGAGGTGCTCGCCGTCGGTGCACCACCCTGAAAGGTCCTAATGGCTAGAGGCGGGTGAATAGCCTAATAAAATTTCTACAACAACACTTAACAAAATAGTTAGACAATTATGAGGCGAAGCAAGTGTTGCGCTAGCCTACTCAAAATGCAAGCCACCTACCACAATTCTAGTTTAGATAGTGTCGATTCACACAAGAGCTATGACACTATCCTATGTTAGTGTACTCTCAAAGGCTAACTAAAGAGCCACACCAACAAAGTAAGCAAGCTCTCACAACTAGCTACACTAAAGAGCTTGTCAACTAGTTTGCGGTAGAGTAAAGAGAGTGATCAAGAATGTTATACCGCCATGTAGATGAAAGAACCAATCAATCATAAGGATGAATAACAATGAAGATCAATCACCTCAGAATCAATAATGAACACAATGATTTTTACCGAGGTTCACTTGCTTGCCGACAAGCTAGTCCTCATTGTGGCGATTCACTCACTTGGAGGTTCACGCGCTAATTGGCTTCACATGTCAAACCCTCAATAGGGTGCCGCACAACCAACACAAGATGAGGATCACACAAGCCATGAGCAATCCACTAGAGTACCTTTTGGTTCTCCACCAGGGAAAGGTCAAGAACTCCTCACAATCACCACGATCGAAGCCAGAGACAATCACCACCCTCCGCTCAATGATCCTTGCTGCTCCAAGCCGTCTAGGTGGCAGCAACCACCAAGAGTAACAAGTGAAATCCGCAACGAAACACGAATACCAAGTGCCTCTAGATGCAATCACTCAAGCAATGCACTTGGATTCACTCTCAATCTCACAAAGATGATGAATCAATGATGAAGATGAGTGGGAGGACTTTGACTAAGCTCACAAGGTTGCTATGTCAATGAAAATAGCCAAGAGGTATGAGCTACAGCCGGCCATGGGGCTTAAATAGAAGCCCCCACGAAATAGAGTCGTTATATCCCTTCACTGGGCATAACGTGAGCTGACCGGACGCTCCGGTCAGTTGACCAGACGCTGAGCCCCCAGCGTCCGATCACTCACAGTCAGCCACGTGTCCTGACTTCAACGGTCATCAGTCTTGACCAGACACTGCGCCTGAGTTGACCGAATGCTGAACACCTAGCGTCCGGTCGTTTACAGTAAGGTTCCAAAACCGATTTTTGCCGATCGGACGTGTCCGATCATGCTCGACCGGACCCTGTAAGCGTCCGGTCACACTGTGACTTCTTATTGTGCTGACCGACAACACGACCGGATGCAGCCCTTCAACGTCCGGTCGCTGAGCGACCCAGCGTCTGGCCAGTTGACCGACCCAGCATCTTTGTGACCAACTCTATTTCACCTCTAACTTCTTCACCCTTGCTCAAATGTGCCAACCACCAAGTGTATCACCTTGTGCACATGTGTTAGCATATTTTCACAAACATTTTCAAGGGTGTTAGTATTCTACTAGATCCTAAATGCATATGCAATGAGTTAGAGCATCTAGTGGCACTTTGATAACCGCATTTCGATACGAGTTTCACCCCTCTTAATAGTACGGCTATCAACCCTAAATGTGATCACACTCTCTAAGTGTCTTGATCACCAAAACAAAATAGCGCCTATGGTTTATACCTTTGCCTTGAGCTTTTTATTTTTCTCTTTCTTCTTTCCAAGTCCAAGCACTTGATCATCACAATGGCATCATCTTCATCATGCTATGATCTTTGTTTGCTTCGCAACTTGGAGTGTACTACCTATCTCATGATCACTTGATAAACTAGGTTAACACTTAGGGTTTCATCAATTCACTAAAACCAAACTAGAGCTTTCACACCCCAGCAGCCGGATGATGTTGCGGTGCCGGAGGTGGCCTAGCACTTCCACCTCGGTGAGCATGCTCCTATTTCCGTTGTTGTTGCCATTCGCGTCAGCTGATGGCTCCTTCTGCTGCTTCGGTGGTGGCTCCGCCGCCAGAGCTCCTCCTCCTCCCTCCTTATGTGCCAACGGCTGGCGCCATAGCTTCTTCATTGTGATCACCTCACCGTTCGGCATCTTCGTGCGGTACACCAGCCCGACGACGACGTTGGGGCATGCACGTGCGCCACCCGTGCTACCGCCGCTGCTGCCAGCGTGCGGTGACAGCGAGCACCGCCATCCCCACAAAGGCCACCACCACAGTGGAAGTCCACATTGTTGCGGTGCACCGACAGGTCGAGAGCCTGCAGCGTGCGGAGGCGGGACCACCGTGGTGGTATGGCATCGGCGAGCCAGTTCTTCAACAGGAACAGCTTCTCGAGCCATGCGAGCTCGCCGAGCTCCGGCGGTAGCAGGCCGGACAGGTTAGCGAAGGCCACGGTAGCGTGCATGCACGTGTGGCGAGTCTAAAAGCTCGAAGGAGCCGGGCAGCCGAAAGCTCGAAGGAGCCGGGCGACGAGTCCACGATGCATGCGCGTGTGGCAGCGTGATGCGTGACTACGGGCGCACAGGTGCCAAGGCGGGGCGTGTGACCGATGCGAGCACCCAAGAGCAGCCGATGTCGATGACTAGGACAGGCAACGCACAAAAGGTGGGGCTTTGAGGCTGGGGTGCTCACCAGTGGCTAGCTGGCGGACGACCACGCGGTGCAGGCGGGGTCGAGGCTGTGTAGGGGTCGCCGCTATGTCAAGGAGCGGCCGTGGTAGTCCGGGTCGAGCTCGTGTCCATGAAGGATGGCGGCTATGGGTCCCTGACGAAAACAAAGAAGATGGAGCACCAGGATGTTCAAGTCTTGTGTGAAGGTAACGGTGGAAGGAACGGGCCATGGTCATAAGTGTACCAACGAGGGCGACTTCGACGGTGGTTCGGCGAACGCGGGGGGCCGTCGGTGAGGCTACAGGCATCGGCACGCATGGCCATGACGGAGAGCACCATGCCCATGCCCATGCACTGGAGCAGCATGACGCCACCCTCGACGCCGGTGAGCCTGCGCAGCCACGGCACCATGAGACGGTCATAGAGCGGGATCCACACGGCGAGCGCCAGCATGGGGAAGATGGTGAACGACGCCGGCGGCACCTCGAAGCAGATGTAGGTGTTGGTCTGCGTGAACTGAAGCGACCTGATTTCCACGAAGGGAAATCCACAGACTCGAAGTGTATTATGACCATTGTAGATCATATTACCCAAATTCTAGTCGAATACCACATCCATACAATGATAATATTAGAGTACATAAAGTGCGGAATTACATAAATTATTACATCGCCGCATTGGCGGAATCAAAAGTAGCATTCATTCAGAACAGCTTGAAGATAAGATCACCAAACTCAAGCGTAGGAACGAACCCCTCAACCATCAAACTCCTCGGAGCTATACTCCTCAGCAGAACCTGTGTGCCAAAATTTATCAGTACGATTTGTACTGGCCACTCCCACCCTATGAGCATTGCTTTGTGGAAATTGGATGCAAGTTGGATATATTTAAAAGGAACCTATAAGGCTAGGGTTTCCTATGTTTTAACATATCAAGTATATAATAATAGTTGGTCAAGTTTTAACACCATTCCCACACACATTCCACCCCATTCCTGTCTAGAGCCAGGTTTTGATCCTGTGATCAATATACCACCATCTCTATGTCATCACCACATCGCCATAATACCATCGCTTAGTCGACAGGCCAACTCCCTCTTGGCACTGTCTCAAGGCTCGTAGCCCCTGGCTACGACCGACACTCTCTCACGAGGGAAGAAGAGAAGGACTCATCTCATTATCTAGTTTAAGCGAAACCCAGGAAAGGTCCATAGCCAACAAGTCGGCACATGTATCAATCGATCAACCAAACACTCTATAGAGGTTTTACATAACCACAAGATCTACCTTCTTCGCTGACCGTCGTTAACTGGGCTGATTTTGGCCACTTGATAGCCTAGGATAATGCCACTTTACCATTTAGCCCTGGTACACCCCAAGTCTAGTCTAGGGCGGTTGAAACTGTGAGTCATGAGCTGGGTCCACAAGGTCTCCATGAAGTCTCAGAAGGGTGTGGGGGAAATCCTCCGCGCCCCCGTACCTCCTTACACTGTCCGCTATCAACCTAGCAGTAGTGGCAATATCCTACCAAGTAGTCCGGCCATCTCGCACCATATAGGGCGAGTGGTACGTAAGGCTTCCTAGTGAATCTGAGTACTAGTAAGTCCTTAGGGATGACCAAGCCAGAATGTCTTTATCAGGGTTTCCATTTACTGTGCCACCATAGCACCTCCATCCCGGGCTCCTCCCATCACAAGTTCACACCTAGGACCACCTCATATACCATTTACCTACCATAGGTATCCATTCTAGGGGTGCCCAGGTAGCACCCCATGGCAAGACTTGCCCCAGGCTCATCGTATACTCCAACTTGGATGACACAACCCTCACCCTCCACATACCCAAGTCACACACACGCAACACTCTCTCCATAGTCCAGATAACACCAGTTTTCACCACGCATTAATGTAGTAGAAGTGTAAGTAATGAAATATAGCAGCAAGCATGTGTCTAGCCTAATAGCAGGGTATGCAGGGGTAAGGTTGCGTCAAGGTAAAGGCCATCAAGTAAGCATACTACCATGCAAGTCCTATCATTGTATGATTATAACAATAAGTACAGCAATAGCAGTTCTATATTAGCCATGCGTAATAGGTGCTACGAGATTGGGTGGGATGTGGCACCTTCAGTGTAGTCGTCTCCATTCTCCTCACGGTACTCATGATCCTCGTCCGTCTGGTTCTCCTCCGAGTCTGCAACGATTACATTATAGTCGCGTTAGCGATGTCTATAGAATAGCACAAAGAAGCAATGAAAATTCAAAAGAGCCAAATGCACTCAAACATGGGTTCATTGCGTAAAGCTCAATTTTAGATGAATTTTGGTCCTAGTTTCGTATTTTTCTGAGGTCGTATGAATTAGTTATGAATTTCCAAAGTTTAATTCATCTATGAAAATGGAAAAGGCCGAATTAATCCTGGGCTGACACGTGTCACGCTGTGACTGGTCCATGTGGCATGCTGATGTCAGCATGACGCCAACATGACATCATCAGCTCGGCTCTGAGCTGACTAGTGGGGTCCTGCTGACATCATCTTGACGTCAGCATGACATCATCAACGTCATCGGTTCCGACAGGTGGGGCCAGAGGCTCTTGGGTCACTGACTTGTGGGTCCGGTCAAAGTCAATGTCAAGTCAACGGGTGAGTCAATGGTCAATGGTTCATAGTCACTGATGTGTGGGGCCAGGGCTGCTGACGTCAGCAGCTGACGTCAGCGTGACGTCAGCATGACGTCACCTTGGCTGTGTTGATACTGACAGGTGGGACCCATGTGACGTCATCATGATGTCAGCATGATGTCATTTGCTGACAATCGGGTCTGAAGTCTCTGTGTCGCTGACATGTGGGGCCTGGTCAACCATCAACGTTGACCGGTCAATGGTCAACTAGGTTGGGCCTCGACTGGGCTTTGGTGGGCCTGGACGGGCTGGATTTGGGTCGGGCCAGCTCGGACACGTGGCAAGCTGTGGCGTTGCCACGTCATAGCCATGGGACCCCACTAGGCTTCATTCATAGCTCAGCCCACACTGTGTGGTTCACGGTGGACTCATGTTCATGGTCCATGGACCGCTGGCTGGTCTTCGGTGGACCGAGTCTAGCCTTCTTCCCTTTGGCCTGGTCCATGTGCACCAGGTGTAGGCGCGCGCGGCCAGCAGGGGAGTCCTCTGCTTCCATCCCCAGCGTGCTCCCGCCGGTGGTGTGCTCACCGGCGAGCTCCTACGGTGGTGCTGGCATTCAATTAAGGTGGGGAAGGGCTTCACCAGGCCTCGGTGAACACAGTGGTGGGGTCTAGGTGGTGGCCAGGACCTTCCAGGGCATTGGCCACAGTGGTCGGCGGCTTGGTCATGGCGGTGCCCACTGACAGGGCAGCTAGGGCTATTCTAGGGGTCTTGGTGCCCCGTTCCCGTTCAGACTGCTAGCGGGCGACAGGGTGGAGTGACGACGGTGACCAAAAGGCGTGGCGGAGTCCGCGAGCGGTTGTGGTGCATGACAGAGCTCCGGCCAAGGTCCGGTGCTCGTGGCTAGGGTGCTGTGGCCGGCTAACGGGGTCTCGGTCTATGCGGCTACCCTCCAGGTGCCACGGTGGTGCTTACGACTATGTCCTAGTCCGACAAGGCAGTCGGGTGCGCCAGTGGTGGCCGCTCCATGACGGCGGCGGCGTGAGCGCGGCGTGCGTGTGCTCTGCTACGGTGTCCATGGGGCTAAGAAGAGTCTTAGCAGCGAGGGACTCACCGCTGGTGTCAAAGATGGAAGGATGGCGATGCAGTGGAGGGTTGTGGCCATGTAGATAGAAGCAGTGCAGTGCCGACCCGCAACAGTGATGAAGACGACGGCGTCGTCTTTGGCTCCGACGACTTCGGCAACACGTGGGTGGCTCTGATCCTCCTCTTCCTTGCTCCTCACTCATTCCTTCTTCCTCTATCCCCTCTCTCTCTTGGCTCGGGTGCACGGTGGACGGCCATAAGGTGGCGGTGGGGCATGGGGATGCATTTGGGCAACCGGGGCCAGGGCTTTTATAGCCAAAGCTTAGTGAGGCATGGAGCGAGCGGTTATGGATGGCCAAGGGGCATGCGAAGGGCTATGACCGCGTCGAGGCTAGGCTACGGGGTCGCGACGCGGCCGTGGGTGCGATGGCGAAACCGTTTTCGTGTTCCTTGGTCAGCAAGGCGGGGGACAGGGAGGCGACAAGGTCATGGCTCGGCCATGGCCATGGCAGGCGTGCATGAGGGTGGGGCAGGGTCATGCCACGGGCATGACTTCTGTCAGACTTGGTCGGTCCGGCTGGCATCCTTGAGCACGTCCGATCGGTTGATGGCGCGATCGTGCGGCCGAGGCGGGTTGCGTGGAGCTCTCGCTTCCGTCTCTGCTCTGCGATCAGGAAAAGCAGGGGGGACCGAGGTGGGTGATGACACCTGGGCCCCACTTGGCAGTGGATTCCGTCGGGCGTTGGCGAGCTAGCGTGCTGGCGTGTTGGGCTGGCGCGATCAGGCTAGGCCTGCTTGCGGCTGTGCGTGGGCCAGTGAAGTCGGGTGAGCGAGTTGGGCTGGCTGGGGAGAGAAGCAGGCTGGGCCGACCGGTCACTTGGGCTGCGAGGCTGGCTCCTCCCTTTTCTCTTCTTTTTGTTTTTCTTTTCTTCTCCTTTGTTTGAATTCAAATTTGGTTTAGAATTTGAATTCAAAATTGGTGTACCTTATTCATTGGAGTTTTAGGAACTTTATTTTAGCTATTTAGTATAACAACAATAGGTGTAGTTTTGTTATACAAAAATGGAAATAGTTTCCTCTTTAAGCATTTATTCTTTGGTTTGATTAATAATTTCTTTATGGTTTATTTCTTTTTAGGAATTGTTAGGCATTACATAAAACAATTGAAAATCCAAATCACCAATTGAGTTAACAATGTATGCTATATTTTATTTGTTAGTATTTGAATAAACATAATTAACAAATGACATGCCATGCTCATGAAACTGTCTAGTTGGGTTACTTCTAATGCAACACCTAGGGTTGGCTCCTACAGATATCACTCAACATTGCATGGGGTAACAACAAAAATTTTGTAGTTGTGATTTTTGGTGTGTGGATTTTTGGGTTGTTACGGTCCTACCCCCTTAACAGAATCTCATCCCCGAGATTAAAGCGTAATGTACTCTTTGAAGAGGTAAGGGTATCGTAGCCGGAGGTCAGACTCTTTCTCCCATGTTGCTTCTCTCTCAGTGTGGTTGCTCCATTGGATCTTGCACATAGGAATAGTTTTGCTTTGGGTCTCTTTGATATCTCTTCCCAGAATTCTGATAGGATGTTCTTTATACTCGAGAGTGTCTTGAATGTCAAGTGTATTAGTTGGAACTACTTCATCAGGCACTCTCAAACACTTACGTAGCTATGAGACGTGGAATACGGGATGTACACCCGTTAATTCCTCAGGTAGCTCAAGTTTGTAGGCGAGCTTCCCAATCCTCTTGCAAATCTTATATGGGCCAACAAATCTAGGAGCAAGCTTTCCTTTCACATGGAATCTGATAGTTCCACGTAGCGGGGATACCTTGAGATAGACGAAGTCTCCCACATTGAACTCAAGTTCTCTTCTTCTTTTGTCAACATAGCTCTTGTATCGACTTTGAGCAATCCTCAAATTCTCCTTCACTTGAGCAACTCCTTCTTCGGCATCTTGAATCTTAGCGGAGTCAAAGAACGATCTTTCTCCCGATTGGGACCACATCAAAGGTTTCTTACAAGGTCTGCCATACAGAGCTTCAAATGGCGACATCTTGATACTGGCTTAGTAGCTGTTGTTGTAAGAGAACTCGGCATAGGGTAGGCATTTCTCCCAATCAGAGCCATAATTCAGCACACTAGCGCGAAACATGTCTTCTAAGATCTGATTTACTCGTTTTGTCTATCCATCTGTCTGTGGGTGATAAGCAGTACTGAAATCAAGTTTGGTTCCAATGGACTTGTGCAGAGCTTCCTAGAATCGGGACACAAACTGAGGACCACAATCAGATACAATACTAGAGGGAGCTCCATGCAGTCTAAGAATATGCTCAACATATAGATCTGCTAATTTTTAGGCATCGGTCTTGGTCTTGACTGGTACAAAGTGAGCAATCTTGGTTAAACGATCAACAATCACCCAGATGGAGTCATTGCCTTTCTGTGATTGGGGCAATCCAACTATGAAATCCATAGATATGCTCTCCCATTTCCACTCGGGAACGTTAAGAGGCTTTAGCAATCCTGTAGGCCTTTGATGTTCAGCCTTGACTCTATTGCAGGTGTCACATCATGCCACATGTCCTGCAATGTCTGTCTTCATACCTTTCCACCAGAAGTGTTTCTTCAAGTCTTGATACATCTTTGAACCTCTAGGGTGAACACAGTACTTGGAATCGTGAGCTTCTGATAGAATTTCCTCTCGTAGCACTAGGTCAGATGGAACACAGATTCTGTTCTTGAACCAGATGGTTCCTTATTCATCTTCCTAGTGGTTGGTCTTGTAGCCTAGTTTCATCAGACCACGGAGATATTCGATCTCTTCACATCTTTTCTGAGCTTGACGGATGCGATCTGTGAGATCATACTATATGCGGAGTTCATTCAACAAGTCATGCGGTAGTATCTCAAGTTGGAAATCATCAATCTCTTCCTTGAGCTCAGGTGGTATGGATTCAGTGATCAAAGTGTGATAGTAACTCTTACGACTGAGAGCGTCTGCAACGACATTAGCTTTTCCCGGATGATAGTGAATTTCTAGGTCATAATCATTGATCAACTCTAGCCATCGGCATTGCCTCATATTTAGATCTTCCTGAGTGAAAAAGTACTTCAAGCTCTTGTGATCCATATAGATATCACACTTGTTGCCTATCAAGTAGTGTCTCTAGATCTTCAAGGCATGCACAACAGCTGCTAACTCGAGATCATGGATTGGGTAACGGTTCTCGTGTTCTTTCAACTGCCAAGACGCATATGCTATCACTCTTCCATTTTGCATCAGTACACAACCAAGTCCATGATGGGATGCATCACAATAGACCACGAAATCTTTGCTGATATCAGGCAATGCTAGCATAGGAGTTGTGGTAAGCTTCTGTTTCAATTCCTGGAAGCTTTGTTCGCACTCAGGTGTCCATTCAAACTCCTTAGTCTTCTTCAGAAGGTTGGTCATTGGACAGGCTATCTTGGAGAAGTTCTCGATGAATCGGCGATAATATCCAGCCAATCCCAAGAAACTTCTAATTTCTATCACATTACGGGGTTGATCCTACTCTTTCACAGCTTCAATCTTGGTCGGGTCAACTACGACACCTTCAGCTGATAGTACATGGCCTAAGAAGGCAACTTTCTATAGCCAAAATTCACATTTGCTGAACTTTGCGTAGAGCTGATGTTGGGCTAGTTTTTCCAGTACAGTTTTCAGATGATGTTCGTGTTCTTCAGTGGTGGGTGAATAGACAAGGATGTCATCAATGAATACTACCACGAACTTATCCAGATCATCCATGAAAACCTTATTCATCATGTTCATGAAGTATGCGGGAGCATTCGTGAGTCCAAAGGACACCACGATGAACTCAAACTACCCATACCTAGTCATGAAGGCTGTCTTCGGGATGTCACTCTCTCGAATCTTCATCTGATGATAGCCAGATCTGAGATCAATCTTGGAGAAATACTTGGCACCTCGAAGCTGATCAAGCAGATCATTGATTCTTGGCAGAGGGTACTTGTTCTTGATGGTGACTACGTTCAAGTTCTGGTAATCAATGCACATTCTCATTGAGCCATCCTTCTTCTTAACAAACAGAACAGGGGATCCCTAGGGTGAAGCACTGGGTCTGATATATCCCTTCGAGATGAGCTCATCAAGCTGTTTCTTGAGCTCGGCTAGTTCATCAACTGACATGCGATAGGGTCTCTTAGCAATGGGTCCTGTTCTCGGCAAAAGATCAATGATGAACTCTACATCACGGTCTGGTGGCATACCCAGTAATTCTTCAGGGAATATATTAGGATAGTCTCTGACCACAGCCACATCATGAACTGTCTTCTCCTCTTTTTGTGATTCTAAACTGGTTTTAAGGGTGCATAGGATGGAAGTGGACTTTCCGAACTAGGGTTCACATCTAATAACTTGGCCTGATGGGTGGGTCACTTGGACGTATCTAGGTGAACATGATATGATACCTCGGTGAATGGTTAGCCAATCCATACCTAGGATGACATCTAGGTTTGTGGAAGGTAACAGGGTTAGGTCGGCTTTAAAGGTAAGACCCTCAATGGTAAGACTCACTCCCTTACAGATGTGGGTGCACTTTAGGTCTTCTAAAGGTGAACTGGTGATGATAGGTTTTTCACGTGGGGTTACAGGCAGGTCATGCTCTCATGCAAATTTGGATGATATGTAAGAACAAGTTGCTCCAGAGTCAAATAGAACTGATGTAGTATTGCCATTAACTAAAAACATACCATACACAACGTCAGGGGCAGCCTGTGCTTCCTCGGCGTCTAGATGGTTGAGACATCCTTGGGTAGCAGATCCCTTGAGCTAAGACTTTTGAGCAGCTAAGTTCTGTGGGCACTCAGTGGCTTTGTGACCTGGTTGGCCACAAGCGAAGCAGGTGAAAGGCGTACCTCCTGTAGGGGTTGGCACAGGTGCCTTCTAGTTTCCAGTGCTTGGTGCGGAGCGGTTCTGTGCTGGGCATTCATTCATAGAGCAGGAATAGTTGAAATGGTCCTGAGTGTTGCGGTCCTGAGCATAACGATCCTGGGTGTAGCGATCCTAAGCAGGGCAGGAGTATTTGAGGGTGTAGCCTCTACTACCCCTACTCGACCTAGGGTTATCATCCCTGTTGTGGCGAGAGCATTCCCTAGGTGGTGCATCTCTGCGGAACCTCTTGCGATCACGGCCACGGAAGGACTCCTCAGGCTTACGCTTCCTCTCCCTATACTCCTCTCCAGCTTTAGCATGGTCCTTCTCAATCTGGATGCAATGATCCACCAGAGCACGCAACGTGTTACTCTCAATACCGCCAAACTTCAACTTGATGTGCGGGTTAAGTCTCTTGCGGTAATAGTATAGCTTTTCCTTCTCAGACTTCACAACATAGGAAGGTGCATAGCAAAGAAGATTGGTGAAACGAGTAGTGTACTTAGTCACCCTGTCCTTTCCCATCTTGATGTTGCGGAACTCCTCAGCTTTGGCCTCCATGATACCCTTGGGAATGTGATACTCAGTGAATGCTTCGGTGAACTCATCCCACGAGATGTTGGCAGGGTCCTCATGGGAATCACTGAAACTATCCCACCAAGCGCGTGTTACACCTATGAGCTGTTGTGTGGTAGCTCCAACACACTCATCGTTGGTGAAAGTAGTGAGGTCAAGCTTCTTCTCCATCTCCTTGAGCCAGTCATCGGCTACAAGTGGGTTAGGGTCGGTGCCATCATATGTAGGTGGCCTTAGCTTCAGAAATCCTTCCAGTTTCCTTTGGAAGTCATTCTGCTAACCTCCCTGGCGATGATTTGCTCCATTAGCAAGAGCTGCAAGAAGTTGGGTCTGTTGTGCCATCACTTCTGCCAGGTTCGGTGGTGGTGGTGGCGGAAGGTTCTCCTCAGGCGGCGTGGTATTCTCCAAGTTGAAGGGTATCCCTCCACATCCACGGCCACGGCCATGGCCATGGCCACGGTTGTTGCCACCACGCCCCCCATTTGGTTCGACTGGTTCGAGGGTGGGCGCACATCCACGGTTCATTAGGCGATCAGATCGGTGGTTCGGCATCTGCAACACGGATCATAGGAATTTTAGTGTTTGTGCCATAAGCGCTTATAATTCAGTATGGTTACATGACTTTGACGATTTAAAGAAAAACATTTATACTATCCAACACTCATTACAAAGAAGCAATAAGATCCATAAGATGCAATAATATCCAAAACATTCATTACATGGGTTTTATTATATAGCATCATCTCCATTAGCTACACTTGAAGACTAGCGAGAATCGTACTACGCATAGTGTCTCATATTACATCTCATAAGGGGTACATCATGGGGTACAACTTATGGAAGCTACTAACATGACTCATGACCACGCAGGGTCATTCTACTCTAACTCGTACACCATAGCTGGGATACGACTATTTTCGATCTCGATCTCCTCGTCAGACTTGTGAAGTCGGGACACGTACTTCAAGGCCTCGGCAAGCTCCTCATTAGGCTTGGCTCTAGGTAGGGTAGGGCAGATGTCTAGGTTGAGGCGAGTTGGGGCTAACTCAAACTCCTCTATCCTAGGCTTTGTCTTGCTGCGAATCTCCTTGGGTAGCTAATCCCACATACCCTTCATCTCCCTAAGGCGCTTCTTGTCAGACTTCTGCCAAGCCTGCCATGTCCTCTCACACTTGTCCTATAGGTACTCGTTCTGCCTGAGTGCCTTGATCAGGTGACCCTGGTTGCGAATGGCCTTCTTCCTAAACTCCTCTAGATCCTGAGTCATGGTCTTGTTCCGAGATTGGATTTTCAGCATATCAATCCCCTTGGACCTTTCTCTGTCTCCTTTGTGATTGAACTCAGCCTTCTTGTTGTCCAACTCTCTGCAACTCCAAGACCTTGCTGTCGAGGTAGCAGTTCCTGTTGCCTAGGTCGGTGGCTTTGTCCTGTAAGTCTATGACCTTGGTTCTGTGGACTTCTTCACGACGGTTGAGCTTGTCCTGTAGCTTGGCAACTGTCTCAAGTAGACTAGCTCGCTCCTATGCTCCCTGCGAGTCTCACTCCTAGTACTCCCATAGAAGGGCCTAGTCCTGACGTCTCCTCTGCTCTAGCTGGGTCACATACCTGTCCTGCTCTAGTAGGTGGATAGCCGAGACGTGAAGGCATTTGTCCTCCTCAGCAAAGATAACTCTGTCAGCTATGAAACTCTGCTCACTAGGGGTAAGGCTGAGGTCGAGGGCCTAGGGAAGTAGACGGAACTCTGTCATCTTCAGGTGCTCATAGTGGTCCCTCATCACTCTACGAAGTGCCTTGTGTGAGATAGCTTGCAGTCCCTCCTCGACTGTGTCCTCTATAGTCAACTCAGTGAAAGCTGGGACAGAAGGTAAGGTAGTGCTAGTTGGGAACTCGACTGAGGTGACAATCGGTCCTTCGATTCCTCCTTCCTGAGCTGGCTTCCCGGTGTAGGTGACCTTGACAAGCTCGTCGGGGACTCCTAACGTGACGAGAACTTGGCAGAGGGTCTATGCAAAACCCCCGAGCTCACGTAGGTCGAAGGTAAGCTTGGCGTTGTCTAGAGGTAGCGGTCCTAGAGGTGGCCAGTCGATGTTCGTTGCCATCTGCATGTTTTAAGGAACAGGTGTTAGCAGGTCAATAATAGATAAGCCTTGCATAAAAGTAAATTTTGGGTCGGTATATAACCGAAAGAAGGGTTGTTCACGTCCTATTCTATCGTCCATTTTTGAGGGTTTCGTCCTAAGGTCAAGTATGGCTCTGATACCAACTGAAGCGACCTGATTTCCACGAAGGGAAATCCACAGACTCGAAGTGTATTATGACCGTTGTAGATCATATTACCCAAATTCTAGTCGAATACCACATCCATACAATGATAATATTAGAGTACATAAAGTGCGGAATTACATAAATTATTACATCGCCGCATTGGCGGAATCAAAAGTAGCATTCATTCAGAACAGCTTGAAGATAAGATCACCAAACTCAAGCGTAGGAACGAACCCCTCAACCGTCAAACTCCTCGGAGCTATACTCCTCAGCAGAACCTGTGTGCCAAAATTTATCAGTACGATTTGTACTGGCCACTCCCACCCTATGAGCATTGCTTTGTGGAAATTGGATGCAAGTTGGATATATTCAAAAGGAACCTATAAGGCTAGGGTTTCCTATGTTTTAACATATCAAGTATATAATAATAGTTGGTCAAGTTTTAACACCATTCCCACACACATTCCACCCCATTCCTGTCCAGAGCCAGGTTTCGATCCTGTGATCAATATACCACCATCTCTATGTCATCACCACATCGCCATAATACCATCGCTTAGTCGACAGGCCAACTCCCTCTTGGCACTGTCTCAAGGCTCGTAGCCCCTGGCTACGACCGACACTCTCTCACGGGGGAAGAAGAGAAGGACTCATCTCATTATCTAGTTTAAGCGAAACCCAGGAAAGGTCCATAGCCAACAAGTCGGCACATGTATCAATCGATCAACCAAACACTCTATAGAGGTTTTACATAACCACAAGATCTGCCTTCTTCGCTGACCATCGTCAACTGGGCTGATTCCGGCCGCTTGCTAGCATAGGATAATGCCACTCTACCATTCAGCCCTGGTATACCCCAAGTCTAGTCTAGGGCAGCTAAAACTGTGAGTCATGAGCTAGGTCCACAAGGTCTCCATGAAGTCTCAGAAGGGTGTGGGGGAAATCCTCCATGCCCCCGTACCTCCTTATACTGTCCGCTATCAACCTAGCAGTAGTGGCAATATCCTACCAAGTAGTCTGGCTGTCCTGCACCATATAGGGCAAGTGGTACGTAAGGCTTCCTAGTGAATCTGAGTACTAGTAAGTCCTTAGGGATGACCAAGCCAGAATGTCTTCATCAAGGTTTCCATTTATTGTGCCACCATAACACCTCCATCCCGGGCTCCTCCCATCACAGGTTCACACCTAGGACCACCTCATATACCATTTACCCACCACAGGTATCCATTCCAGGGGTGCCCAGGTAGCACCCCATGGCAAGACTTGCCCCAGGCTCGTCGTATACTCCAACTTGGTCGACACAACCCTCACCCTCCACACACCCAAGTCACACACACGCAACACTCTCCCCATAGTCCAGATAACACCAGTTTCCACCACGCATTAATGTAGTAGAAGTGTAAGTAATGAAATATAGTAGTAAGCATGTGTCTAGCCTAATAGCAGGTAGGGATGAAAACGGTACGGATATTTTCCGACCGTATTCGAAACCGAATCCGTTTAGAGGGGTTGAGATCTGTCCGTATCCGAGTCCGGATATCCAACATCTGATACTATATCCGTATCCGAATACTCAAATCGCATATTTATGATGTCAATATCCAATCGTATCCTATCCGACATAGTTGACACTATCCGTATTCGAATCCGAATCCGGACAAAAATATGAAAACAAATGTAATATCAGTGATATCCGTCCGTATCCGATCCGTTTTCATCCCTAATAGCAGGGTATGCAGGGGTAAGGTTGCATCAAGGTAAAGGCCATCAAGTAAGCATACTACCATGCAAGTCCTATCATTGTATGATTATAACAGTAAGTAAAGCAATAGCAGTTCTATATTAGCCATGCGTAATAGGTGCTACGAGATTGGGTGGGATGTGGCACCTTCAGTGTAGTCGTCTCTGTTCTCCTCACGGTACTCACAATCCTCATCCGTCTGGTTCTCCTCTGAGTCTATAACGATCGCATTATAGTCGCGTTAGCGACGTCTATAGAATAGCACAAAGAAGCAATGAAAATTCAAAAGAGCCAAATGCACTCAAACATGGGTTCATTGCGTAAAGCTCGATTTTAGATGAATTTTGGTCCTAGTTTTGTATTTTTCTAAGGTCGTATGAATTAGTTTTGAATTTCTGAAGTTTAATTCATCTCTGAAAATAGAAAAGGCCGAATTAATCCTGGGCTGACACGTGTCACGCTGTGACTGGTCCACATGGCATGCTGACGTCAGCATGACATCATCGACTCGGCTCTTAGCTGACTAGTGGGGTCTTGCTGATGTCATCTTGACGTCAGCATGACATCATCAACGTCATCGGTTCTGACAGGTGGGGCCAGAGGCTCTTGGGTCACTGACTTGTGGGTTCGGTCAAAGTCAATGTCAAGTCAACAGGCGAGTCAACGGTCAACGGTTCATAGTCACTGACGTGTGGGGCCAGGGCTGCTGACGTCAGCAGTTGACGTCATCATGACGTCAGCATGACATCACCTCGACTGTGTTGATACTGACAGGTGGGACCCACGTGATGTCGTCATGACATCGGCATGACGTCATTTGCTGACAAGTGGGTCCGGAGTCTCTGTGTCGCTGACATGTGGGGCCTGGTCAACCGTCAACTTTGATCGGTCAACGGTCAACTAGGTTGGGTCTCGACTGGGCTTTGGTGGGCCTAGACGGGCTGGATTTGGGCCAGGCCAGCCCGGACACGTGGCAAGCTATGGCGTTGCCACATCGTAGCCCTAGGCCCCCACTAGGCTTCGTTCACAGCTCAGCCCACACCGCGTGGTTCACGATGGACTCATGTTCACGGTCCATGGACCACTGGCTGGTCTTCGATGGACCGAGTCCACCCTTCTTCCCTCTGGCCTAGTCCATGTGCACCGGGTGCAGGCGCGTGCGGCCGGCATGGGAGTCCTCTCCTTCCATCCCCGGTGTGCTCCCGGCGATGGTGTGCTCACCGGCGAGCTCCTACGGCGGTGCTGGCGTTCAATTAAGGTGGGGAAGGGCTTCACCAGGCCTCGGCGAACACGGTGGTGGGGTCTAGGTGGTGGCCAGGGCTTTCTAAGGCATTGGCCACGGTGGTCGGCGGCTTGGTCGTGGCGGTGCCCACCGGTAGGGCAGCTAGGGGCTGTTCTAGGGGTCCTGGTGCCCCGTTCCCGTTTAGACTACTAGCGGGCGACAGGGTGGAGTGACGACGGTGACCAAAAGGCGTGGCGGAGTCCACGAACGGTGGTGGTGCACGGCGGAGCTTCGGCCGAGGTCCAGTGCTCATGGCCAGGGTGCTGTGACTGGCTAATGGGGTCTTGGTCTACGCGGCTACCCTCTGGGCGTCACGGTGGTGCTTACGACTACGTCCTAGTCCGGTGAGGCGGCCGAGTGCGCCAGTGGTGGCCACGCCATGACGGCGGTGGCATGAGCGCGGCGTGCGCGTGCTCTGCTACGGCGTCCATGGGGCTAGGAAGAGTCTCAGCAGTGAGGGACTCACCGCTGGTGTCGAAGATGGAAGGATGGCGGTGTAGTGGAGGTCGTGGCCGTGTAGACGGAAGCAGTGCAGTGCCGACCCGCAATAGTGATGAAGACAATGGCGTCGTCTTCGGCTCCGACGACTTCGGCAGCACGTGGGTGGCTCCGATCCTCCTCTTCCTTGCTCCTTACTCATTCCTTCTTCTTCCTCTATCCCCTCTCTCTCTCTTGGCTCGGGTGCGCGGTGGACGGCCACAAGGTGGCGGCGGGGCACGGGGACGCGTTTGGGCAACCGGGGCCGGGGCTTTTATAGCCGAAGCTCGGTCAGGCATGGAGCGAGCGGCTGTGGATGGCCAAGGGGTGCGTGGAGGGCTATGATCACGTCGAGGCTAGGCTACGGGGGCACGACGTGGTCGCGGGTGCGATGGCGAAACCGTTTTCGTGTTCCTTGGTCAGCAAGGCGGGGGACAGGGAGGCGACAAGGTCACGGCTCGGCCATGGCCATGGCAGGCACGCGCGAGGGGGGGGGTAGGGTCATGCCACGGGCGTGACTTCTGTCAGACTTGGTCGGTCCGGCTGGCGTCCTTGAGCGCGTCTGATCGGTTGATGGCGCGATCGTGCGGCCAAGGCAGGTTGCGTGGACCTCCCGCTTCCGTCTTAGCTCTGCGATCGGGAAAAGCTGGGGGACCGAGGTGGGTGATGACACCTAGGCCCCGCTTGGCAGCGGCTTCCGTCGGGCGTTGGCGAGCTGGCGTGCTGGCACGTTGGGCTGGCGCGGTCAGGCCAGGCCTGCTTGCGGTTGCGCGTGGGCCAACGAAGCCGGGTGAGCGAGTTGGGCTGGCTGGGGAGAGAAGCAAGCTGGGCCGACCAGTCACTTGGGCTGCGAGGCTGGCTCCTCCCTTTTCTCTTCTTTTTGTTTTTCTTTTCTTCTCCTTTGTTTGAATTCAAATTTGGTTTGGAATTTGAATTCAAAATTGGTGTACCTTATTCATTGAAGTTTTAGAAACTTTATTTTAGCTATTTAGTATAACAACAATAGGTGTAGTTTTGTTATACAAAAATGAAAACAGTTTCCTCTTTAAGCATTTATTCTTTGGTTTGATTAATAATTTCTTTATGGTTTATTTCTTTTTAGGAGTTGCTAGGCATTACATAAAATAATTGAAAATCCAAATCACCATTTGAGTTAACAATGTATGCTATATTTTATTTGTTAGTATTTGAATAAACATAATTAACAAATGACATGCCATGCTCATGAAACTGTCTAGTTGGGTTACTTCTAATGCAACACCTAGGGTTGGCTTCTACAGATGTCACTCAACATTGCATGGGGTAACAACAAAAATTTTGTAGTTGTGATTTTTGTTGTGTGGATTTTTGGGTTGTTACACGAACGCCACGTAGTAGATGATGCAGGTGGCCCACACCAGCATGATGCGGAGGACGCACTTGGCCTCCTCCACCTGCTGCAGGCTGCACAGCAGCCACTGGTCCCTAGGGCGGCCGCCGCTGGCGTTGTCGACCTCGCTATCGTACTCCACCACCACGGTGGCCTTGTCGAGGAACCTGAACTGGTCGGTGTAGGGGAGCCTCGTCACGAGCGAGCTCGCGTGGCGCGTCCTGAAGAGGGACGCTGCGGGGTCCTTGGGCGCCGGGGCGCGCCGCTTACAGACCGCTGCGACGACGACGCGGAAAACGCTGGCCAAGGGGATCCCCTCGGGGCGCACGCGGACATAGAGCCCCGCGCCGGCGAAGAAGAGCACGCAGGAGGCGAACATGAGTGCGGCGGGGATGGCGAACCCAATGCACCAGCTCACGTTGCTCTGCACGTAGATGATCCCCATCGACGAGCCCACGACGGCGATGGTTAGGGTGAAGTAGTACCAGTTGAAGAAGCTGTTGATCCCGCGGCGGCCGGACTCCGTGCGCGGGTTGAACTGGTCGACGCCGAACGGCAGGCTGCATGGCCGGATGCCGCCCGTGCCCACCACGATGAACAAGAACGACAGTGCCAGCACCGCGAACTGTCCCTCCGTCGTGCCCGCGCACTGCTGCCGTTGATCCCGCCCGCGCCCACCACGATGAACAAGCTGTTGATCCCGCGGCGACGCGAACGACAGCATGCTGGCCGTCAGCGTCAGGATGATCATGCCCTGCATGCCATCGAGATCAGAAAGAGTTCCCACACCAAGATTCAGATTTCAGCCGCCCGCAACTAACTACCGCAAATCAAGTTCTTACGTACGATGACTAAAGGGTGAGCGCGTAGAAGATAAAGAAAGGTACGGGGTTTTCTATAAATGTGCTTTGAATTTAAGGTTAAATAAATATGTATGGACCTGTAGTGAACCATTTTAAAAGTTTATGGACCCAAAAAAGCTACTTTGAAAGTTGATGGACTCAACTGAAACCTCATCACAAGTTAATGGATCTCTGGTGCATTTAACTCTTAATTCTCTAGGGACACAATAGGAAAATAGAAACCCTGTGAATTTTTACAATAACTATAAATATTAACTTGTGATAAACAAAGATTCAATAATGTTCATAGTTTAGACATATGATCCTTACACACGGGTTAATAAACAAAGATAAGAAAATACCTACAACTATTAGAAATACCAACAACAAATAAATTCATGTATATAGACATATGATCCTTACACACGGGTTAATGGGCTAGTGTTGATCAATTGTAAAGGCTCGGGGATGAGGTTATAGCAATTGTCTTAGCCGAAGGAAGTATATATGACCTTGAAGGAGAAAGAAAGAGATGCATGCAGCAGTAGAATATAGGATAGCTTGCCACGTAGACCTTTCACGCCGAGTCAACACCTCATCTCACACATGTCACGATCCATGGTGGCAAAATCAGCTCCAAGTTACTCTGAAGATGGCCTTAAAATATTTTATCTGCATCCTAAAAATAAATAAATTTCTATATTTTTAGCTAGTGGACGGAGCTGGTAAAATAAACTTTACATTTATGAATGTGTATATAAAAGTGTCTTTCTTTCGAGCACAAATAGACTCTGCACTCATATTAGGCCGTTAATTGAGTAGAATTAGGTACTCCCTCCGGTTTCCTAAAGAATGTAGTTTTGACAATGACATGGTCTAAAAAACAACTTTGACTATTATTTTTTGATATAAAATATAGTTAAAATATACTTTTATGAAACTATATTTCGAGATGAATCTGTTCCTGTTCGCTTCTCTTGTAATCCGTTTTTTTCAGCTTATTTTTTCAGCCGAAACAATGTTTTTTCACAACAAATCAGCCGGAATAGTGTTTCGGCTTATTTTTCAGCGAATCGAACGAGGCCTCTACTTACATCATTTTCATATTTTCAAACTCAACCCAAAAGAATTTATTTGTAGTCAAAGTTTAAAATATTTAGCTTAAGACAACATAAAAACGACATTATTTAGAAAACCGGAGGTAGTACATAGCTAGTCCACTGCCATTTGTAATCACGCTCCCTAGAGTTGAGTGGGTCATAGTAAGGGCTTTTTTTTGTATGGCCCTGAGGGCTTGGCTCTGATATATAGCAGTACTGCAATCTCCTAAGCCTCTGTTTGGATGTAGATATTGGCTTGGAGGAATTGAATTGGATAGCAATATCAATGCAACGCTGAAATAGAATTAGGTCCAATACCAAATATATTGTTTGGTTGCAAAGAGAATATGTAGTTGGAATCTAAGGCCCATCATCTCTCCCCTTACCCACGCGCTCGCCCTTACGGCCCTACCTCCGCGCCGCTCCACTCGCCTGCTATCCACGGCACACGCCCCTGCCCTCCACAGCGTACGCTCCCCTTCCCCATCCGCTCGCCCCTTCCCTCCATGGCGCACGCTCCCCTTCCCTCTCTGCTTCCTTCTCTACGCGCTCACCCCTGCCCTCTGCGCTGCTCAGCTTCTCCACGCTCGCCCCTAGCGCGGCGTGTGGCGAGGTGAGGACACGGTGGCGGAGGTGCGCCGGGGGATCCATAGGAGTGTGGCGGAGGTGCACCGGGGGATCCACAGGAGTGTGGCGGAGGTGCGCCGGGGGATCCATAGGAGTGTGGCGGAGGTGCAACTGCGGAGGTGCACTAGGCTGAGCTCCGCCTCCAGCGGCTGTTGGGCAGGAGTCTCCGGTGAGGATCCTACATGATGCGGCGGCAGTCAAGCGGGAGCCTCCTGCGGCGATGGTGAGGCGAGAGCAGACGGTGGGGTTCGATGGAGCGGGTAAGTAAATTCGGTCCAATACAGAGGGGGCGAGCTCGGTTTTGAAGGGAGGCCGATTCAGTTATAGGCGAATACCGTGGAATCGTGCTTCAATTCCATCTCACAATACCGAAGACATCCAAACAGCAGAATTGGAAAAAGTCACATCCAATTCCAAATCCCAGGTCTCAATGTCTACATTCAAACGGGGTATAAGAGTTTAAGTCAGAGCAGGTGAAACTCTAAAAAACATATTTTCACCGTCTCTTAATATGCTACTAGTATTTTATAAGAGAGAAAATAGTTTAAATAAACCGTGTTTCTATAGTACACTAAAAGGAGCACTGAAATTAAAACGTGCTAATCATGCCCTAGAATAGATAGAACGCAGTCTATTTAACATTTGAGAGTAGAATCGGCATGAGGACAAAAAAGAACATGTTCTTTTTTTTATTATACGTATCTATATTGCCAGATAAGGAAAATATACAAGGACACGTACAAACACAGGTAGTGGACTAGCTATGTACAAATATACGTGGTCGTCAGGAAGTACGTACAGAGACAGCTGCCCCGATAAACTTGCACAGATATTTCTAGTAATTTTGAAATGGCGACCCTTTGGATCATCACATACGAAAACAAAATCGGCAATTAGTTTAAGAAAATCACACTCCCATGGGTGCTTTGCACGTAAATAGGATCCGGTGCACACAGCTCGCGTCTACAAGGAATGAAATTAATCCGCTGCCGGCGTCGACATCATTCGTTGTATCCAAAGCGCCGTGCTAGATTCCACACCTAAGGCAGGCCTCACACGCCAGCCACCCTCGTGTGCGTGACTGCGTCTCGCGCGGGCAGACGCAGACGTGCGCAGGCAGAGCCAGCCGCAGCGCCATGGACGTAGAAGCGCGCAAGGACGCGCCGCCCGCGCGCGGCAAGGCGATGCACCGCTTTCTGGTGGCGCTCAACTGCGGGATGCTCGCGCTGGGAGCCATCGGCGGTCCGCTCCTGAGTCGCCTCTACTTCAGCAAGGGCGGCCACCGGCAGTGGCTGTCCGCGTGGCTCGAGACCGGCGGCTGGCCGCTGCTGGTGGTTCCCGTGGCGGCGTCGTTCCTCGCCCGCCGCGCGCGGGACCGGGGCGCGCCGGTCCTGCTCACCCCGCCGCGGATCCTTCTAGCCGCCATGGCGCTCGGCGTCGCGACGGGCGTGGATGACTTCATCTACGCCTACGGGCTCGCGTACCTCCCCGTGTCCACGTCCGCGATCCTGATCTCGACGCAGCTGGCGTTCACGGTGTTCTTCGCGTTCCTCGTGGTGCGGCAGCGCCTGACGGCGGCGTCCGTGAACGCCGTGGCGCTGCTGACGGTGGGCGCCGTGGTGCTGGCCCTGCACGTCTCGTCGGACCGGCCCCCGGGGGTCACCAGGGGCCAGTACTGGCTGGGCTTCACCCTGACGCTCGGCGCCGCCGCGCTCTACGGCCTCGTCCTGCCGCTGGTGGAGCTCGCGTACAAGCGCGCCGCGGGCGGCGGCCGCGCCGTGTCGTACGCGCTGGTGGTGGAGATGCAGCTGGTGATGGGGTTCTTCGCCACCGCGTTCTGCACTGTAGGCATGATCGTCAACAAGGATTTCCAGGTGAGTTCCCACGTGTCGCTCGCCTGCTACTCCTACACGCTAACCACCTCTCGTAGAGTAGTTTCACCATCTCTATGTCTTGGTATCTAGCTCCAAGTCCCAACGAAACGATAACAAGAAACAACCAAACTACGCTGACGTAGTAGATGTCCATTTGCAATGATTCAAGTCCTGTCTTGGTGGCAAGATTGCTGTGGGAGGAAACTAGGAATTGCGCCATTTTCCCTCCCTGGTTTTCCGGTGTTTAAAATAGAGATTTTGTATCATCTGATTAGCATGCACTAGAATTCGCGTCTTGTTTGACCGTCTGCATGGTTAGCTCTACCAATTTGGATCATGAAACTGACAAGACCAGTGTACGGCCTTAATCAGCCGGTTCGTAACGGCACCGACACAGGCGCCAGATTTTGCCGGCAGGATTCGCAACAGTGGCCACCAGTTCCTCACTGCCGATCAGCAGGCCTGGCTCAGTCTTCATGCATGCCGCAAATCGCCCACAGTGGATGAGTGGAAACGGCCAGCGACTCGTCAGGCGCGCGGCACCCGTGCCTGCCTGTGGCGTCCGTTTGAGAGCCTGTCGCTGTGTACTACTCGATTTCTTTGCGCGGATCTCCGTCACAGTTTTAGTGGTGAAATTCTTCACGTAGAGAGGAATAGAGAGAAAAGGGCGCAAAGCTGTTCATTTCGTTCCAAAGGAATCAAAATTATTGAGGTTTCCTGCTGTGCGAGATGAGACCGTGACAAAGATCATGGCTCGAAAGGCAAATAAGCTCGTCCGTTGAATCCTTCCACCTTTGATGGTCATGCCATAGTGTGTCTTCTTAGTGCTTTTTCGTCTGGATGCTCTTCAATTCTTCATCATAGAGAGTGGAAACTTAGATAAGCTTTTGCCTTTTGATTCTGAGCTTGGGACTGTGCAGAGGTACTCGGTACTCCCATGTACTTGTACTGTACCAGGGGAAAACGATAGTGTGGTTAACTAGCTGTAGTTGGTGACGACCATGAGTTGCCCGTGACTAGCGCCATTGTTCCTGCGTCCTACCCCCTCTAGCTCCCGTGATGGCTTTATCCCCAATCATCTGATGAGGTGCACGCCGAGCAATTCAAAAGGGCATTTTCAGCGAATCATTTGCTAGCTAGCTCATTAGTGGAAACAGAAAAAAAATGGAAATAGCTAGCAAATCATCTGCTAGCTCATTAGCCGAAATGCGCGAGATATATATGAATCCGACTGCGCGAGATGTCTCTGGTCGGAATAATCGATGCGGTAGGTGAGCCTATATGCTCCTCCACTAACAATGGCGTATATCAATAGAGCATACAAAAGGACGGATCACCAGCACGCACTAGGACTCAGGGCCCGGCCCCCTTGCCCTTCATCAAGGGTTGGGTTGGGTAGTAATGCAATACTTCCATCCCATCAGCGAAAGGTGAGGACGATGATTGAAGAAAGCATGAACATCAGTGAGGAGTGACTCACTGTGCTCTGGTCACCTACCTAGCATTGTATCCTTGGCGGCGGCGCATGACAGGTGCAAGCGTTTCACCGAGCATCGCACTTCGCAGTTCAAACTTTGCGTCTTGATGGGATAAAGCTGGTTTATTTATATACATACGCTGATACGCACGCTGATAGTCTGATAGGGATAGTAACAGGAATGCAATGTAGGGCAGTTCACGATCAACACTTCTTCTTCTTCTTCTTGTACTTCTTTTTGGAAAAAGATGAGGTGCATACCTAGTCAGTACATGACATATTTTTCAAGGATAAAGATGACCATACTTTTGTCCAGACACTTCCCCCTTTCTGTTTATCTTTTACGCGCATGGCTGCATGATGCACACAGTAAAGAAAAGTAAAACTTGGTCGTTACTAGCTATGTTCAGATTACTGAAACCTCTGCATATCTATCCATTCGCCTGATAAAAAAAAAAAAAAACCATTGATCACTCTGTCGTTGTCTTCGCGCGCGCATGCGCATGCAGGCGATCCCGAGGGAGGCGAGGCAGTACGAGCTGGGGGAGAGCCGGTACTACACGGTGCTGGTGTGGTCGGCTGTGCTGTGGCAGTGCTTCTTCCTAGGCGCGGTGGGGGTCATCTTCTGCGTGCACACGCTGCTGGCGGGCATCCTCATCGCCGTGTTCATCCCGGTGACCGAGGTGGCCGCCGTCATCTTCCTGCACGAGAAGTTCAGCAGCGAGAAAGGCGTGGCGCTGGTGCTCTCGCTCTGGGGCCTCGCCTCCTACTCCTACGGCGAGTGGAGCGAGGCCAAGAAGCAGGCCAAGAAGAAGAGGGAGGGCGCCGCCGCCGCGGCGGAGGCCCAGCCGGCGGCCCCGTGATCGTCCGTGCACTATGCTGCTGCTGCTGTGGACGTACGTCGTCGATGAGAGAGGCTTTGTTTGGCCTCTTCGATTTTCCTTCCCCGTTGTACTCTCTGTATGTAGTAGTATATGTTTGTGATTGCGGCGACCGTGTGGATGGCGTCCTGAGTCGTCGTCAGTCGTGTCACCTGCAGCTGTCGCGTGTGGCGCTCTTCTGTTCACACAGTGGGCATTGGGCAATAGCGTACTGCATGGTGCATGGAGGTACCGTGGCAGTACCACCACGTCTGGATAGTTACCTACATTTGGAGTCGTGGCAAATGGATCGATCGGTGTACTTTGTGGGCCCATCCCAGGAATGATCTGATCTGAACGAATATATAAAAAGAAAGAAATGTCTGTTTGTGTTCATTTCTGTTGCTATAGTTACACTGTAGTACCTTGCAGTCTTGCACCGATCTCGTCCCCGTTCGTTGGTCTCAAACTTGACTGAAACTAACTGAAGAACTTTATTTTAGTTGAATTGTTGTGAGAGAAAAATACTATTTTAACTAAAAAATGAGCTGAACAAGTTGAATATGGGATAAACCAGGGCCTAAATCAGCTACTGGGATTGGGCACTGCTTCTATCGTTATCGGGAACAGATGCCACCATGGCCTCTGGGATGTGGGCTGGGCAGTGCGGCGGTGCGAATTCAGCGGTCGGTTCCCCAGGAGGATATCATGGATACAGCTTATTTGGTTAGATAGATAAACTGAAGGGATATCGACAATAGAGAATATTTTGGGTAGATGTTAGATATTCTGATCCTCAAAATTTTGACGGGAGGATATCCACATGTTGATTAGCGCATATTTTGTGTGACAATTAGAGTAGTATAGTGCTAATTAACATATTTTATTTTTAATTAGCGATTATAATAACAAATTAGTGTTAGTGCATATTTATTAGGATATAATTAGTTATTATTTTTAAATAATAGATATAATTAGTCAAGTATTCTCATCTAATACAATCTCATCCATCCAATCAAACAGAAAAATAACTCGTCTTATCCATCCAACTAAACAAACATATTTCGAAATCCATAGATGATCGGTTCTTGAACAAACACACCCTAATTGGATAAGGCAGGGATGTCGTGGGAGTGGGACGAGGACGATGGACTGTTCCGCCGCCGAACCTGAAGGCTGCAGCCGGCTCTCGTTGGTCAGGTGCGCACGGCGTGCACGGACGTGACGCCATAATGGTTAATGGATCTACTCCGATCTAGTACTATCGTCGTGATCCAGTGAGGTCAGCCGTCAGTGTGCGACTTTGGGAGGAAATGCTGCGGGCCGGACGATAGATGGCATGCTCAATCAGAAAAACGCAAGCCGCATGCTCAATGCTCACTGCTCAGCACAGAAACAGACACCCAGAGGTCTCATTCGGCTCGCTGAATCTCGACTGAAACTGGCTTAAAAATACTATTCTAGCTAAATTATTATGAAAGAAAAACACTGTTCTAACTAAAAAAACAAATCAAACAAACTAAATTTGATGACTTTACAGTGGCCAGTGGGAGAAAAAAAAACTCGATGGGACGTACCTACGAATCAACCGTAGCTTAGTTAGATTCACTATAGTTGTTTATACTCAGTCATCTAACACATGGAACTTAACACACTGTTTTAAAATAGAAGTCGTTCGCGTTTTTCGAGAAATTATTTTTTTTAACTTGTAACCAATTATATATAAAAGGATATTAATATTTATAATACATAATTAATATCATTAGATAGATTGTTCAATATATTTTCATAATAAGCTTATTTGAAGATATAAATGTTGCACGTATTTTCTATAAACCTAGTAAAAGTTGAGAAAGTTTGACCTGCATGTATCCCATAACGACTTATATTCTGGGACGGAGGGAGTCAATTTAGAAGAAATAATTGAAAAAATACCACCATGGATGTCTGTTCTGTGTCGGTCAATCCAGACGCGGCTAGCTGTGCTGCGGACCGGGCCACAGGCCTGCTCCCCTAATCGGCATACACGATTTTTCCAAAAAAAAAAAAAGAAAATAGAGCGCTATCTTATCTCCACATTCGTATCGGCTCCACCGCACCGCCCGCCCTTTGGTCGCGTACGTACGAGCTCTGCTAGCGCCCGTGTCCGCACGAGCGTCAAGCGCTGCCGCTAGCCGTGTACGCACGAGCTCCACGGGCCACGCTACGCCGCCCGCCTATGGTGTGGGAGACCGCTACCGACTCCACCACGGGACCCGGACGCCTAATGGACAGCCAGGATGACCTCCGCCTCTGTCTGCCCAGCTCGTTGCGGCCAGGTGTGGAGCTCGCCCCCGTGCAGCTCACGGCAGCCTGCGTGGAGCTTGCCCACGCACATCTCGGGCCCACCTACCCAGTTCGTTGTGCCCGGGGCTGAAGTTGCTTGCGTGTAGCCCGCAATGGCCGGGATAAAACTCCACACATCAATGAGGATCCATTCTCCCAAGCAGTAAGAAGATGTTGCGCTGAAACTACATGTTGCAAGCGTCTATTTCAAGTGTTTCAAATGTTTCAGAGGTATATTGCAAGTGTGTTTATATAGATGTTGCAAAAGTAGATCGGGATGTTGCACATGTTGCAATGGTGTTTTCAAGTGTATGTCCCAAATATTTCATCTATTTCAAACGTATGTTGCATGTGTTTTATCTGGATGTTGCAATGTTACAAGCGTATGTTTCAGGTGTTTCAGGTGTTTTATACCTATGTTGCAAGTGTTTCATCTGGATGTTGCATATATTTATGGCTACAAATGTGTTTTCCTAGTGTTTTTAGACGTATGATGCAAGTGTTTCAATTGTTTTGAACGTATGTTGCAAGTGTTCATCTAGATGTTGTAAAATTAGATATTGATGTTGCACATGTTACAGTGGGACCCATCTGCAGCAGCCACCTGTTGTAGCTGCTAGGCCCGCCTGCATGGCGTGGGTGTGGAGTGGAAGCCATGGTGCGGGACACGGGACACGACGTGCGTGGGGGCCAAGGTGCTGGCGCGAGACATGAAGTAGCACGGGCCACGGTGCAGATGCGGGACATGGAGCAGCGTAGACCCCACGTGAAGCAGGCGCAACAGGCACGGGCGTTCGGACGCTAGCTCCGTCCAGACGTCCGGGCGCTAGATGTTCCGTTCGAAAAAATGCAAGCCGCATGCTCAATGCTCACTGCTCAGCACAGAAACAGTCACCCAGAGCGTCGTCCATGTAAATTTGCGGCAGGTGCTCTTATAGAGATCATCTCTACTAATCCATCCCCCCCAAGTTTGAAGCTTGAACCGTGTAATAGTTCAATATTCTTAGGCCTCGAGAAATTTCTGTCACGCCCTTTGGAGCCAGTATTATATGGTTAGCACCGGCGGCTCGCCAGACATGAAAAGGTTAATTCCAAGATGGAAAAAAGGAGTTAAATTCATGAACAATTTCTGAACTTGTTAGGGATGCCATTTGGTCTACAAACTTTGAACAAGTATTTTTTATTCCTAAACTTGTTAAGTGGTACATCATAGATCTATAATACATATGTGCATTCCTTGATGATGTGTCACACCAACGTGGAATGTATTTTTTTTATTTAACCTCTTCCCTTCTTTCTTCTCTTAGGAATGGATCCCCCTTCAGCCCGAGGTGAATGTTCACCGGCTAATGGATGAGCACATGCGAGCAGCGGGGCATCGTGGCGGCGTTGCCAAAGCAACGCATGCGCACGCCAAACACGAGAGCACCATGAACTCCGGCCTCCGGTGGACAATCTTGTCCCTTTATCCTTGTGTAGATCAACGCAGAATGGGTGGGACAGATCTCGGTGGTGGCGTGAGGTCAAGGAGGCGAGGGTCTGCCTTGTGGCGCCATTATCGTAGTAGTAGTTGCGCCTGACACATCGATGCAGGTTATTGAGGTGGGAAGGGGGGGCGGGAGTGATAGCAACAATAACAACTCGTTCTCTTGATGAGATCCTTGTGCTCATCTTCACATCATTCTCACTCACCGACCACCACAACTCCTCCCGTGCTCGTGCGTGCTAGACGGAGGTTGATGCCACCTTGCTCTAATATCTCTCCCTCGAAGAGCATGGAGGTAGGGCTGCCGAGTGTGGGGCGGTGCCCAAACGGTGAGCGTAGGAGCAAGGGCGTGGGGTTGACGAGGGAGGGGCACGTGCAGCAGTGAGTGCAGAGGCGACACATGAACAACGAGCGTGGGGGCAGGGGCGTTGCTGGCGAGCATGGGACTCGAAGCATGCGCAACCGCGAGGGAGGGGCACACATGACCGACGAGTATAGGGCGCATGGGACTAGTGAGGAAGCAAAAATGCAGCCCCACATGCCCTTGCGACCACAAGGCTTATCCTAGCCATCGATCTCATCGTGGGTCCCACTCCCTTTTTATTTTTAATTGCTTCCTCTCCCATCCATCCCCACTCGCACGTCGCCGCTTGCCGTCGTGCCCGTCTCCGGTGGCCCCGGCGCTCCTAGCTCCAGCGCACTCGACTCCAGCGCCGCTAACCCCAACGTCCATCAGCCCCCGCTCACATCGTCAGTCGCCCACCGCCACCGCTGGCCGCCGGCCGCTGGCACCGTACCGGTCTTCTTCCCCTCCCCCCTCCTCCCCGGCGCGAATCTTGATGCCTGCTACCGTTCAAGATAAGCCTGGTGTCCATAGGGGCATGTGGAATTTCCACTTTGGTGAGGAAGGGGCACATGTGGCCACCTAGTGTGGAGGCATGCAATCAATAAATAGATTATTGAATATATTTCATAATAAACTTATTTATAGATATATAAATATTGCTAATATTCTATACGAATCCTTTTATGGGATAGAGCCATAGAGGAAGTATCTCTTAACAAGCTCAGAGACAGCCATGCATCTAGTCTAGCTAAAAAACATGGGAAGGTCAGACGCTCTCATGTGCTAAACATTTGACGGTCGAACGCTCTGTCGGAGTGGATTTTTTTTAATTTTAACACTTTTTGAAAACTAATTTTAAATCTAACACTGCCTATTTTTTTAAACTAACACTTTTGACCACGCCTATTATCCTGACGTGGCCAAATGCCTGTGCCGCACCATGCATGGTGGCACGACAGAGGGCTGATGTGGCGGTGACCGGATTCGCTGACCGTTGACATGGCAGGGCCTTCCGCGCCACCGACCTTGGCGCGGCAGTGCAGCGCCCTAATCCGTGGCGCGGTAGAGCCAAATAAAACCCCACGGCCAGTCCTGCCTGCCCGAGCAGCAAGCCCGCCTGGCCGCTGCGCCCGTCGCTCGCCCGGTGGTACATAGACGGTTTAATCAGAACACGTCGCGTCGATAGTGGGAGTTATTCTAAGTATTGCTTGACGTAAAATCAATAGTGGATTTATTTCTGTCTTTTGTTGAATTTTTTTCATGGCCGAATAGAGAATTTGATACGCCAATGATTTTTTTTCTGTTTTTCATAATACGGTTAACCACCATGTTAACTAATTGATTACGAAAAATTTGATCGAATTGAAACGAATATTTTTAAGGGAACTTATTTATTTGGCTTTTGGCCCCATATTGTAGGATCGGCGGCGACACGGCCATAGACCCCGGCTTCCTCGACCCCTCGCGCAAGACGCCGGCCACCGGCATCGGGATACCCCGGGACTACCGGTTTCTGAACTAGTTGCTACTTAATCTCGCATGCAGTGATGCCGCGACGCATTGAAACAAATATGAAGCAAATAAATGAAGTCCGTGCACAAGTTGACAAGCTGCCACATAACATTTTCATTGGTTTGACATAAGTTCGACATAACATAACCAACTAAGCCTGCAAGTTTCGGACGCCAATAATAGTTCGACCTAACAAACTAAGACCCAGGAGTGTAAGGATCCCTCGGACGCCTCTGTCTTTTCGGATTTGTTGGCAACACATTGGGAGTGTAGCCAATGTTGGTATGGTCATGTTGCCAGTGCGTACGGCTCGTGCCCTGCAAGTATATGATATACACGATTACTTAGAATTCTTTATGATCGTTAGTTAATGTAGCTTACGTATTTAAAGAATCTACCTTTGTTAGTACCTATGAGGCTCCTTGGGTACTAAGTGGGGCACCACCTAGCTGACACATGCTGATCTTGTCCTACAGCCAATCATCCCACTGGTCGTGCTATCTGCGGAAGCCCGAGGGTCGTCGTCATCGTTGTCCTTGTTGTCCTCGGTTGCAGGGTCCTTCCTAGCTCTATGATGTGGTGGTATACGCACCGCGAAAGTGGCACCTGTCATCGGCTGAGAAGAGTCGGCTGGTGTCCTAAAAGAGGCTGAAGACGTGCCACCCGACCGCGTTGGGAGTGGCGGTTCCTCATAAGGAGTGTCCATGCAGCTCAGCTTCTGAGCTAGCTTCCTACAACTCTTCTTCACCTTCTGCATAAATAGACGTTAAAGTTAGTGCATTTTCCAAACGCATATACACTAAAGAAACATTTTTGGAACAGACTAGTTTATGTTTACCTCCACAAAAGTTGTGAGAACGCCTGGCCCTTGCCCTCTAGACTCATGAAGCCGAAACACTGCTTCATTGGACATCCTTAACAATTGTGTCACCTGAGTATAGAAACACGGTTGGCCAGTTTTAGTATACAAACTTAATACCAAAAGGATAACAAATTGTACCATTCAAGTGTCTTACCACGTATCTTTGAAGCAGGGCTCTCTGTAGCTATGTGTCCTCCCTAGTGGTAACGTCATACACATCTTCGATGACATCTTCCTCCGAGTCCTCGTCAATCGCCTCCTCAATGTATGGGGGTTTGATATGTGTCCTTATAGACCTATGAAGCCACCACAGGTACTCGTCGAAGGTGTCCTGGTCATGTGGACCCGCATGGACTGGCTGTCGTTCCCTGGTCTCCCATAAGTGGATGTGCGTGTTGTGTGTCACGCGCCAATCCTTGGTCTTGTACCTCTTCCTATGGTCATACCTACAACAAAACGATGTTAGTTGTACCACACACATCTCAAAATTGTAGCTTTGTTATTAATCGATAACGCACCCGTGCAATCCTTAGTTGGTGGAGTAAAGCGGTGGTGGGCAGCCTATCATTCTTCTAAACTGTCTATAGACCCTGACGGGCAAGTGAATCTCGACCACGTGGAAGAAAATAAGAGGAATGTTGCAGCGATACTCCTCTGACTCGTCCCTAGTGATAGGACTGAGATAGTATTGGAGCTCCGGAGCATCCCAAGTGAAAGGATCAAGATGCCCAAGAGAGGGGTAAATTGGGCTAATTCTAGATTTCTTTGCAATAATTAAGTCCTATGGTTAGCCCAATTAACCTCTTATGCCTAGAAAGTGTTTCTATTGATCTACCGCACAAAAGGTTAGCAACCTATGTTCCAATCCTACTCTAGCATGGCAATTCTATCAATGTAAATGACAAGAATTGAATTGCTTAAAGTAAATGCTCAAAGTAAAGAGAGAAGGAGAAACACGGCGATGTTTTGCCGAGGTATCGGAGAGTCGCCACTCCCCACTAGTCCTTGTTGGAGCACCCACGCAAGGGTGTAGCTCCCCCTTGATCTGCGCAAGGATCAAGTGCTCTCTACGGGTTGATTCTTTGACACTCCATCACGGTGAATCACCCACAACCGCTCATAACTTGAGTTGGGTCATCCACAAGCTCCATCGGGTGATCACCAAGCTCTCAATCACCACCAAACCATCTAGGTGATGGCGATCACCAAGAGTAACAAGCACAAACTCTCATTTAACCACGACAAGCCTAATGAGAAGGGTGGATACACACTTCGCTACTCTTGCTTTCACTAATGAGGGCTCTCTTTGGGATTCTAAAATCTCAATCACCTCACTAGGACCTTGCCCTTCTTGACACTCTCAAAGGTATTTCTCAGCTATTTGAATGAGCAAAAGTACCCCCACACACGAATAGAGGAAGTATTTATAACCATGGCTAAAAAACAAACCGTTATGTGCCTCTGCGGGGTGACTGGACACTTCGGTCATGTTGACTGGACGCTCCGGTCAGTTCTCCCCGAACTCTAGTGTTTAAGATGTGACCGAACGCTGGACAGCATCCGATCAACACTGACCGGACGTGTTCGATCATGATTTTTTCTCTCTAGAACCTTACTGGAGTTGACCGGACGCTGGAACTCAATGTCCGGTCACTTCACCTCTCAGCATCCGGTCACACCAGACGATTTCACCTTGATCAAATGAACTAACTGGACTCTACGCTAGCATTCGGTCACCCTAGAGCCAGCATCCGATTAGTATTTGACCCTCCATTCACTTTCAACTCTCGATCATATGTGAATAAAGTTTGCTCCAATGGATCTAAGGGCTTTTTAGGAGCTACCTAGTGCTAGATTTAGCAAGTGTGCACCACACCTAACTCACTAGACTCACCTAGGTCAAGCTATCCATCCATACCCCCCTTAATAGTACAGCCAAAAGAAAAACAAAGTCCTAAACTACTCTAAGTGTCTCTTCAACTCTAATCGACACTTAGAACTAGTCTATCCTTAACCTTGTCATCCATCCTTTGAAAATCGAAATGATTTCCATCATAGGGGCATGACCACCATGATAGCTCAATCGATCTCCATTGCCATGACCTAACTTAATTGCCTGTACAAAACACACGTTAGTCATAGTAAACACGTATTGTCATTAATCACCAAAACCCAACTAGGGGCCTAGATGCTTTTAATCTCCTCCTTTTTGGTGATTGATGACAATACCACCTCTAGTATATGAAAGAGTTGAGGTTTTTAACATGCTTGGTTCATATAAGTTTTTGACAATAAGAACAAAGAAATTAGGCAAGCTTATATAACCTAAGCCAACATGATGTACTCAAAAGATATGAAATAAGCATGAGTACAAGTAATAAAGCTCATTTGCATCAAAGTAAAACATGGAAGCAAAACAAATGAGCATAACACAAGTGATATGACATATAAAAGATTCAAAGTAGAGAGCACACATGTCACATATCACGATCGCGTAGATATCACTATCACATAAATAGAGTTTGATGCATAAAAGTAAACGCACGAATGCATAATAGTGTATCACACATAAAAACCAAATATAATAGAATACTAAACTCCCCCTAAGTCACTCCCCCTAAATCTGACATACTCGACCCCTCTCCCCCTTTGGCGTCAAACACCAAAACCTAAGGGTCAGTCGATGGGGCTACAGCAGACGAGTCAGGCGCTGAGGTACGAGGAGTGAGCTGGAACTATGTGCCATCATCATCTGACCCTGAGCTCTGAGTTGTCTAACCCTATGTAGCTGGAAGCAATGCTAAAGCAGTCTAGGTTGGATCAGGGACTGGAGCGACCATAGACTATGCAGGTATCACTGAAGCAGGCAGCTCTGATGATGCAACAGAAGAAGGGAGCATCTCTGTAGTCCCGATAATAGGTGCAACTATAGAAGGACCTGAGACATATAAATATGGTGGAGTAGGCTGCCCTGTCAACTCACTGAAAGTCGCTCCAAGACTCCTAGAGACTAAGGTATCTGGCACTAGCAGCGAGGAAGTCTGAGCCGGTGTGAAGCCCATCTGAAGACATGTGAACTATGGGGCTAGCACTGGCGAGGCAAACCACTGGGACACCTGCTCTGTAGGTGAAGCAAATTGTGCTGGTGGCTATCCCTGACTCTAAAGCCCACTAGGTTGTAATGCTGGAGTCATAGAAGTGGTGGCAGGCTGACCAAGATAGGGTGAAGGCTGTGGCGGTGGAGCCCCAATAGCTATCACAACATGTTGCATAAACCCAAATAGCTGCTACATGAGAAGCTGCTACTGATGCATAGCCTACTGCTGCTGCTGTATAGCCTGCTGCTACTACAGAATCACCTGCTGCTATCGCTGGAACTCCTCTTTCCTAGTCTAAAACTGTGCAAAAGTGGTAGCTGTCTCCTAAGCCTGGCGAGCCTGATCCTGCCTCATCCGCTCAAGTATGGCAAGTAGAGTGGGGTCTGTCTACAGTGTAGGTGGAGCTAAACTAGAGCTATCGGCCTCATGGTCATGTCGTCGTGGAGGCATATGAGGAATAGGCTGGTAGTCATCATCTGAGCTATCATAGGGGTCGCTCGCGACAATCTCCTCCTGCTGAGCATCAAGCTCCTCCTCCTCTATAGCTGCTATGCCCCTGATGGTCTCATCCTACTGAGCTATAGTCTCTAGCACCTCTGGACATTCACTCGGCTGACTAGGTGTCCTCACTACACTATGACAGACCATCTGAGTCATGTTGTATGCAGGGAACTCTATAGTAGCACCACTATACTCTACCAGCATCTCAGGTGGCCTCACAGTAACTGCCCTATGGATCAAAAATGTAATCCAGTGAGCATATGGCAGCTGCCTATGACTCCTGAACCCCTCTACAATAGTATCCTCCATCTCTAATAGAAGGAGATCCCAAATATCAAACACTGTATGCTGCATCAGAGAGTGCAGCAACCATAACTGTATGCGAGTCAAACCCTCATGATACCCCATCCTTAGAAGTATTGTCCTCCTCATAATGGCATCAAGCACTCTAGCAATAGGAGTGAGATCACTGGGTGTCCTGCTCGACCCCTCACCAAAAGGCTCTATGAAGCACTGGCGGACTATATCTGTAGGGGGCACAAGACCATCATGAGGGCATCTAGGAGGCGTTGTCTATCCATAGCAAACCTCATGTAGCCAGATAGGCTGCTCCTGAAGTCTGAGTATCTCTCTGACCCTAGTGCTCATTAGTCTATAATCTATGCCTCTGAAAGCAAAGTGAATGAATCTGTGCTGCGGGTCAATCTAAAGTGTAGCATATAATTGATGGACCCAAAATGGAACATACAAGCCTATCTGTCCAAGTAAATCTGTTAGCCCTAGTAGGTAAGATAGGTGAGGGCAAATATGCTCTCCAGCTACTGCTACAATAGTCTCAATGTTGCACACCCTCTAAGATCAGAATACTGCCCCACTATTAAGATATGCATAATCTTCCTACAGAGGTGTGTAGAAACCCTCTAAAGCATGCTCATCCTGCCTCGGTGGAAACCACTGCTCAAAGTCCACAAATCTAAGCTGATGCACCTGCTTGGCCATGGCGGCCCTCAAATCCAAGTGAGTCACTAGAGGCGGACCCTATAGTCTAGGCGGTGGGCGAGAACCCCTCCGCTGTGTCTTTGACCTCGGTGTTACTAGAGCACGGGTACGACCAGAGCAGCGAAGCTATGGCTGAGGTACCTGCTCTATCTCCTCGGCCTGCTCTCCCTCTCGAGTCTACTCTGCTGGCTGTGGCTGCTGCTGTGACTCCCCCTAAGGCTAACTCTCATTAATAGCCACATGCCGTCCTCCAACCATGAGAGTCCTAGCTGGACCACCATGACTGCGCTCAACCTGCTCAAGTGCAGCTCTCGTAGATGGAGAAAGCTGATCTGCAATAACAACACCACCACTCCGAGCACCTCCTCTCTCTGCGCACTCTGCGGCCTCTACAATTGCGGCTGCTCTCGCTGTATCTGCATCAGGGTACTTGTGCTTCCTCATTGCTAGCTTCTTCGTCGCCTTGCCTTTTGCATCAATAGGCTGATGAGGCGGGGGCCTCGGATCCTCATCGCCGGGACCACCTCCGACATTCTTGACATGAGCCATATGACAAAGCTAAGAAGAACAACTACCGCTGACAAGGATCAACTACCAACTGTCACTTCCGAGGCTTGGCCTCGATCCGTACTCGCGAGCTTGGCCCCGAGTTAACTGACAACTACCAATAGGACCACAACAACACCAACTCGCTTCACAATAGAATAGATAGGATATACAAATAAATACAATATATCTAGAGATATGAAACCCTAAGAAAGCAAGCAATGGATACGAATTTGGAAACGAGGGCTTGCTACCTTACGAACTAGCAAATCGACGAGAAGAGGAACGAATCGTGGAACCACTAGGTCGGTAATGTGAGGCTAGGGTTAGGGTTGAGGCGAAGTTCAGCGGCCGAGCAATGCAATGATGGCACTAGATGTAATGCTGAAGCAGGGCAGGGCCAAGGTAGTGCTAGGGCACGGCGTGGGCGGCGGCGTAGGAACACAACGCGGACAGTGGCGTAGAAGCACGGCACGGGAGCAGAGAGCACGATGGCAGTGCTGATGCACAGGGAGGCGTGGTGCTAGAGCTTGTGGCACGACAGCATGAGAGGAGCGGCTGTGTGGTGGGCACTCCGCGCGAGCAGGGCCCGGGCGTCGATGGTGCGGGCGCGGTGGTGTAGAGGCACGGTGGCATGGATGTGGTGGTACGTGGCATGCGGGTGGTGGCACAACTAGGGCACATGGCGCAGCAGCTCGGGTACGGTGAAGTTAGCGCGGTGGATTAGGTTGAACACGGCACGGTGCTGTGGTTATATGGGGTCCCCCGATGGAATTTATAAGGAAGCAGAGAAGAAACCAGATCCTGTACGTTTTCTACTGACCGGACGCTCCGGTGGTGGCGACCGGACGCTGCCACCTAGCGTCCGGTCAATTCCAGAGAGGTCCAAAACATCTAGAATCATGACCGGATGCGTCCGATCACCACTGACTAGACGCAGCCAGAGTCCGATCGATCCTGACTTCATCTTCTTTGCTTGATCGAATGCTGGATCGCCATCTGACCGGATGTTGGGAAAGCACTATTTCAGCGTCCTGTCACTCCTTCTCAGCAGCAATTCACCTCCTGTGAACTGACCAGACGCTGGACTTCAGAGTCCGGTGCAGCTTCCGATCACTCTTTTTCCAACAAATCTTTAAAGTCCTTCGTGCTACCTGTTCCCAATCAAGTCCCAACTTCAATAAAATCCAAATAAACACCAATTGGGACTGATGTAAGTGACCTCTCTCAAACCCTCAAAATTTTCAAAATATTTTGCCTTAGGCCATAATTCTTTTTAAGAAAATAGGCAATAAGAGGGCAATTGAAGATAAACGACAAAGCAACATTTATGCATATGCAATGCAATACTTGAAAGTAAATCTAGTTGCTTGTCAAGTTTGATCCAAGGTTAAGCTTCTTCACACGCTTTTCGGTGGTTATCTTAATCATGTTAGACAAGCCCTATATGCATTACCATAAAAAGTAAACATGTTGTATATTACAATGCAATGCAAGGGACAATACAAGCTCATTTTTAGTGAAGTTACTAAAATCAAGAACATTGAGCTCATTCCGCAATCAACAAAAAGTCGTCTCATCTAGCGGTTTAGTGGAGATATCCGCCAATTAATCCTTGGTCCTTACACCTTCTAATGAAATATTATTCTTTGCAACATGATCTCTAAGAAAGTGATGACGGATATCTATGTGCTTGGTGCAAGAGTATTGAACCGGATTATTTGCAAGTTTTACCGCACTTTCATTGTCGCACAAAAGAGGTACTTTTTCTAGAACTACACTATAGTCTAGCAAAGTTTGTTTCATGTAAAGTATTTGTGCACAACAAGCACCTACGGCAATGTATTCCACTTCAACGGTGGACAAAGCCACACTATTTTGTTTCTTGGAGGACCAAGACACAAGTGATCTACCAAGCAAATGGCACCCTTCGGATGTGCTTTTTCTATCCACTTTGCAACCGGCATAATCTAAATTGGAATAGCCAACTAATTCAAATATAGCTCCTTTGGGATACCAAAGGCCAATGCTTAGTGTGTGCTTAAGATACCTAAGGATTCTTTTAACGGCAATCAAATGAGTTTCCTTAGGATTAGCTTGAAATCTAGCATACATACACACACTAAACATGATGTCGGGCTTAGATGTTGTTAAATATAACAAGCTACCAATCATAGAGCGGTAGAGAGTTTGATCAACCATGTTACCTACCTCATCTAGGTCGAGATATCCATTAGTTGGCATTGGTGTCTTGATTGGCTTACATTCATCCATCATGAATCTCTTGAGAAGATTATTTATATAATTCTCTTGAGAGATGAAAATCCCTTCTCTCATTTGCTTGACTTGAAAACCAAGAAAGAATGTAAGCTCTCTAATCATTGACATCTCGAACTCCTTCAACATCAATTCACCAAACTCTTTGCAAGAATCTTCATTTGATGATCCAAAGATGATATCATCAATATACACTTGACAAATGAAGATGTGCCCATCAAGCTTCTTGGTCAATAGTATGGTGTCGACCTTCCCAATGGTGAAGCCCTTCTCAACGAGGAAGTTCCGAAGGCGCTTATATCAAGCTCTTGGGGCTTGCTTAAGCTCATATAACACCTTGGACAACCTATAATCATGGTTAGGATATCAAGGGTCTTTAAACCCAGGAGGTTGATCAACATAGACTAGTTTATTAATAAAGTCATTTAAAAATACACTTTTCACATCTATTTGATATAGTTTCATGTCATGATGTGATGCATATGCAAGGAGGATACGGATGGCTTCTAGTCTTGCAACTAGTGTAAAGGTCTCTCCAAAATCTAAACCTTCAACTTGAGAGAACACCTTTGCAACTAGTCTTGCCTTGTTCCTCACAACTACGCCTTGATCATCTTGCTTGTTGCGTAACACCCACTTTGTTCCAATGACTCTTGCACCTTTTGGCCGCTTTTCAAGAGTCCAAACTTCATTGCGAGTGAAGTTGTTCAACTCTTCATGCATGGCATTTATCTAATCCAGATCTTGAAGAGATTCTTCTACCTTAGTAGACTCAAAACAAGAGACAAAAGAGTGATGTGCAATAAATGAAGCAAGTTTTTGTGAACGAGTCATTACACCCTTTGATGGACTTCCTATGATGAGATCTTGTGGATGATCTTATAGTAGATGTGTGTTTATTCTATTAACCACTTGAGAAGGAGGTTGTGGAGCATCAACATCTTGTGCTTGTACTACCATTTGATCATGGGAGACATGAGTGTCTTTATTTTCTACTCTCCCATCTTTATCACCATCTTCTAGCACATTTGATGAAAAAGGTGGATTAATTACTTGTACATCATCTTCATCATCTTTAGGCTTGATGTCTCTAACCAAAATGTTCTTCATAGCCTCTCTCAATGGTTCATCACCTACATCATCAAGATTCTCATGTGCTCCTTGGGAGCCATTAGATTCATCAAATTCTACATCATATGTTTCTTCAACCAAGCCGGTGGCATGATTAAATACTATATATGCTTTGGACTTTGATGAGTAACCAACAAGAAAACCAATATCACAACATCTTTGAAACTTCTCTAGGTGTTGCCGCTTCTTGTAGATGTAGCATTTGCAATCAAACACCCTAAAGAAGGAGACATCCGACTTCTTTCCATTAAGCAACTCATAAGGTGTCTTGCCAAGGAACTTTTGAAGAAATAGGCGGTTGGATGCATAGCATGCGGTGTTGATAGCTTTCACCCATAGAACTTCGGGGGTGTTGTACTCATCTAGCATTGTTCTTGCAATCGTGATCAATGTCTAGTTCTTTCTCTCAACTACACCATTTTATTGAGGAGTATATGTTGCGGAGACCTCATGCTTGATCCCAACTTCATCATAATAGGCTTCTATATTTATGTTGTCAAATTCTTTTCCATTGTCGCTTCTTATCTTCTTTAGCTTCACTTCAAACTCATTTTGTACTCTCTTGCCAAACTTCTTGAAACAAGATGCAACTTTGGATTTGTCATGAAGGAAGAATAACCATGTGTATCTTGAATAGTCATCAACATTCACAAGACAATAAAGATTTCCTCCCAAACTCTTGTATGTTGTTGGTCCAAATAAGTCCATGTGAAGGGGTTCTAGCACTCTTGTGGTTGACATGAAAGCTTTTGTTAGATGAGTATTTGTAACTTGCTTGCCGGCTTGACATACACTACAAAGCTTGTCCTTCTTAAACTTCACATCCTTCAACCCTCTCACCAAATCATTCTTCATTAGCTTCTTGAGTGAGCTCATCCCAACATGAGCAAGTCTTCTATGCCATAGCTACCCAAGTGTTGTTTTGGTGAATAGGCATATCTTTAAGTTAGCATCTTCGGAGGTGAAGTCCACTAGATATAGGTTTTTGTATCTAAATCCTTTGAATATTACTTGATCATCATCCTTCTTAGATACAACAACTTCCTTCTCGGTAAACAAGCATTAGAAGCCAAGATCACACAATTATCCAATGGATAGCAAGTTGAAGATCAATGAAGCAACATAGAGCACATTTGAGATAGAATGATCATTTGATATTGCCACTTTACCTAATCCTTTAACCTTGCCCTTTGAATTATCTCCAAATGTGATTCTTTCTTGTCCATCTACTTCTTCATCTAGTGAGGTGAACATATGAGGATCACCGGTCATATGTTGTGTGCAACCACTATCAATAACCCAATGACTTCCACCGGTCTTGTAGTTCACCTATACACAAGAGATCAAGCTTTAGGAACCCAAACTTGTTGAGGGCCCTTCACCTTCTCAACAAGTGACTTTGCAACCCAAATTTTCTTAGGCCTATTCTTGTTTGGAGGTCCTAAGAATATGACTTTCATCTTTCCTCTAGAATCCTTTCTAAGCATATAATGAGCATTGAAGACAAAAGGTCTAGCATGCTTAGGCAAGGGTTGTGGTAGTGGAGTTTGGCACTCATGGGCAAAATGGCCTTCTTGTCCACACTTAAAACATCTCTTTGGCTTTGGCTTTGACTTGTGTTGTTGTTGAGCTTGAGCCTTCTTTTCTTGGTTTGCCAAATATCCAATGCCACTGCTATCCATCTTCATGATGGTGTTCATTAGTAGCTCACTTTGGAGATGCTTGCCTTTTGTGAACTTGCTCAATCCAATCTTGAGATGCTCTTTCTCCAACTTGAGCTTCTTGTTTTCTTCCTTGAGAGCATCATTATTTTTCTATTCCTTGAGCTTCTTGTTCTCTTCTTTGAGCTTCTCATTCTCAAGAATCAAGTCACCATCATGATCACGAGTTTCAAGCACTATGATATTGGTGGTCTTGAGCTTTTTATTGTCATTCTTGAGCTTGACAAACTTATTATAATCACCGGCCTCAACCACTTGCTTGCCTTTGCTACTAGAACTTTGCTCAAAGCTCTCAATGATCAAATCATAACATATATCAATCTTAACAACATTGTTAGTAGCATCATGTGGCTCATTTGATAGAAATTCTTGAGCAATGATAAGATTATCATGATTAATCTTAAGAGTAGTATATTCTTCTTTTATCTTATTGTGGCTAGTGATGAGCTCTTTGTGCATCCCCTCAAGTTTATTATGTTTATCTTTAAGCTCTTTCTTAGAAGATTCGAGCTTCTTGAGTTTGGATGATATAGCATCATTTGCTTCTCTAAGCTCAACACTAGCATTTTCGGCTATATCACATTTTGCTAAAAGTGAATCATTCTTAGCTTCTAGTTTTTTTATTCTTAGCTCTACTCTTTTTAATGATCTTAATGTATTGATTTAGCAATTTAACAAGATCATCATAAGAAGGTGATTCATATTCATCATCATCACTATCGCTATCATCATTGCTAGCATGTTCATCACCACTACTATCATCATTTGATACCTTGCGATCACCCTTGGCCATAAGGCATAGGTGTGTAGGGGATGATGGCGGTGGTGGCGGTGAAGATGATGAAGAGTCAATAACAATGGCGGCCACCTTCTCGTTGTCACTATCATCATCGAATAAGCCACTAGATGAATCAATGTCCGTGAACCAATCACCGACGATGTATGCCTTTCCACTTTTCTTCTTCTTGTGGAAGTCCTTCTTGCCATCTTTCTTCTTGTATGGTTTGTTTTTCTTCTTCTCATCTTCTTCTTCATTGCTTGAGTTATCTTTCTTGCCCTTGTACTTGTTCTTGAACTTGTCTTTCTTAGGCTTGGTGCATTGGTGTGCTAGATAACTAAGTTCTCCACAATTGTAGCAATCTATCTCGGAGATTGGCTTCCTTCTAGAGCTAGTGAAGAACTTCTTCTTCTTGCCATCAAACTTGATGCCACTCTTGTTGAGCTTCTTTAGCATCTTGGTGGTTCTTCTCATCATGAGAGCAAGACTTGCATCATCAATTTCATCATCACTTGAGCTCTCATACTCAAGTCTTGTTTTACCCTTCTCTTGGCTAGCCTTGAATGCCAAGTATTTGTCTTTCTTCTTGTTAGAGGATGAGCCATCTTGAGATGTGATGTGCATGTACATCTCATGAGCATTGATCTTTCCCAAGATTTGTGTCGGTGTAGTGGTGGAAAGATCACCTTAATGAAGCACGGTCACAATATGCCCATATTTGTTAATGGGGAGGACACTCAAGATCTTTCTTACAACATCAGATGGTTGCATTTGAGTGAGTCCAAGCCCATTGACTTCCTCTACAAGAACATTCAAGCGCGAGTATATTTCATTAGCACATTCTTTAGGAAGCATCTCAAAAGAGTTAAGCTTTTTCATGACAAGATGATAGCGTTCCTCACGCTCACTCTTGGTTCCCTCATGCAGCACACAAACATCCAACCATAGTGCATGGGTGTCTTTGTGGTTCCTCACCCGGTTGAACACATCTTTGCAAAGGCCTCTAAAGATGGTGTTTTGAGCCTTTGCATTTCATTTTTTGTAATTCACCTCATCACCTTATAGGTGTGTAGCATCCTGAGGTTTTGGAAAGCCTTGTGAGGTGGTTCTAATTATTCCAACATCTAGAGCTTCTAGATACATCTCCATGCGGATTTTCCATTATGGAAAATCACCCCCCTCAAAGATAGGAGAAGGTCCATCCCTATGAGACATCTTTCTCTAGGTGGTTAAGCCTAAATACGAGAGCATGAGGCTCCGATACCAATTGAAAGGATCAAGATGCCCAAGAGGGAGGGGTGAATTGGGCTAATTCTAAATTTCTTTGTAATAATTAAGTCCTATGGTTAGCTCAATTAACCCCTTGTGCCTAGAAAGTGTTTCTATTGATCTACCGCATAAAAGTTTAGCAACCTATGTTCCAATCCTACTCTAGCGTGGCAATTCTATCAATATAAATGACAAGAATTGAATTGCTCAAAGTAAATGCTCAAAGTAAAGAGAGAAGGAGAAACGCGGTGATGTTTTGCCGAGGTATTGGAGAGTCGTCACTCCCCACTAGTCCTCATTGGAGCACCCATGCAAGGGTGTAGCTCCCCCTTGATCTACGCAAGGATCAAGTGCTCTCTACGGGTTGATTCTTTGACACTCTGTCACGGTGAATCACCCACAACCGCTCACAACTTGAGTTGGGTCATCCAAAAGCTCCGCTGAATGATCACCAAGCTCCCAATCACCACCAAACCATCTAGGTGATGACGATCACCAAGAGTAACAAGCACGAACTCTCACTTGACCACGACAAGCCTAATGAGAAGGGTGGATGCACACTTTGCTACTCTTGCTTTCACTAATGAGGGCTCTCTTTAGGATTCTTAAATCTCAATCACCTCACTAGGACCTTGCTCTTCTTAGCACTCTCAAAGGTGTTTCTCAGCTGTTTGAATAAGCAAAAGTGCCCCCACACACGAATGGAGAAAGTATTTATAACTATGGCTGAAAAACGAACCGTTATGTGCCTCTGCGGGGTGACCAGATGCTCCGGTCATGTTGACTGGACGCTCCGATCAGTTCTCCCCGAACTCCAGTGTTTAAGATGTGACTAGACGCGTTCGGTCGTGATTTTCCCTCTCTGGAACCTTACTGGAGTCGACCAGACGCTGGAACTCAGCGTTCGGTCACTTCACCTCTCAGCATTCGGTTGTACCAGACGATTTCACCTTGATCAAATGAATTGACTGGACTCTACGCCAGTGTCCGGTCACCCTGGAGCCAGCATCCGGTCAGTATTTGACCCTTCATTCACTTCTAACTCTCGATCATATGTGAATGAAGTTTATTCCAATGGATCTAAGGGCTTTATAGGAGCTACCTAGTGCTAGATTTAGCAAGTGTGCACCACACCTAACTCACTAGAATCACCTAGGTCAAGCTACCCGTCCATATCCCCCTTAATAGTACGGCCAAAAGAAAAATAAAGTTCTAAACTACTCTAAGTGTCTCTTCAACTCTAATCAACACTTAGAACTAGTCCATCCTTAACCTTATCGTCCATCCTTTGAAAACCAAAACGATTTCCATCATAGGGGCATGACCACCATGATAGCCCAATCAATCTCCATTACCATGACCTAACTTAATTGCCTCTGCAAAACATACATTAGTCATAGTAAACACGTATTGTCATTAATCACCGAAACCCAACTAAAGGCTTAGATGCTTTCACCAAGGACACCAATGCACCTGAACATTTCGTAATTGAGTTAGGCTGTGATATAGTGTACATCAAACAAGACACAGGTATGATAGTAAAGAGAGTGTAACCTGGTGCTGTGTCAGGACGTCGAGACCATCCGTGTACTCCCTATACTTGCGCCTCGTATTCCCTCTAACTAACTCTGATTCTGTCCAGATAAACAGAGCTATAGGGAGTGTATCCTGCCCGTTCTATTGCTGCATTGAACACGATAATGAATTAGCCATTAATAAACTCATCATATGTAACCATATCGAAGAATATAATGAACCGAAGTACTTACTGGTAAACTAGTATTAAGGGGCCTCCCAACAGGCCATCGTTTCCAACACCAAACCTGGAGTAGGTACGAGCAACCCCTAAGGTTCACATACCCTGAGGTGCGACGGTAGGCAACACATAGTTGTCGATACGTCCATGCCAGGACTGCGTTGCCCCAGTTGTACGCTGCTATGTTCTCCTACGGCCGACGTAGTATGTCAAGAAAGATCCAGCTGATGGTGTTGCCCAAGGCGTCTAGGAAGAGAAAAGCACTAAGAAAGTGTCAGAGCCACACTCGAGCAAACCTGTCGATCAGAGCCTCCTCAGTCTGTGGGTCCAAGTAATCAAAGCGCTCTATGATCCAGGACGATGAAACACTGGAACTTTTCCTGAAATTAACCAAAAAAATGAGACCCGATGGCTGCAGGAAAGCAATGCAAGTATTAAATAGGCTTGAATTTCTCACTTATTTTTTTTGGAAGCCTCATCGTCCGGTAGAAGAAAGCCCATAAACTGAGCCACCAGCTCCCTCCAATGATCGTTGTCAACTATCTCTATCACTGGAGGTCCCCCCAACCGAAGGCCAAAAATAGCCTTCACGTCCTGCATGGTCAAGGTCATCTCGCCATAAGATAGGTGGAACGTGTGGGTCTCAAGCTTCCACCTATTATAAGAATAGAACGACTATTAGTTAACTCAAATTTGTTATAAGAATATTTACATACAAAGAAGGAACTCGCACCTGTCTATAGGTGCAGTAAGTAGTGCTCGTCCCACTAGTGCACCCTGGTATGCGTGCGGGGCCTCAAAGTAGGCAAGGCCACCTCTGCATCGTTGTCACTCAAGATATGTGCTCGGTGCTGGTCGTCGTACTCCATCTCAAGAATGGGGTACAATGGGTGCTGGGTGGGAGGGGCCATCCTGTTATAAATTGATAAACAAAGCGTTAGAGTATTCAAATTAACATTATGTAGCATTACAAAATTTAAACTATTTGTTATGCAATACGAACACAATATGAAAGCACATGTATATATTCAAAGTAACATTAACAGACATATCACACACTAGTAACATAAACAACTTCACTAGGAATATAAGCATTTGACGAAACTTCATGAAGTCATCAAAATCAACGTATCACGCACCAGTAAGTACCGACATTTATAAACTAGTATCTATACCCAAAATCCATAACTAAATAACTAACTATAAACTAAATAATAAATACCTAATCAATCCCTAAACCCAAAATCATAACTATACTAGAACACACAACCTCAAACCTAAAAACTATCTACGTAAATCACAAACAAATTCACTAACCTAACTATCCTAAATCACTAACTATCATAAATCAATGACAATCATAAAACTCTAACTATCCTAAATTACTAACTATCCTAAATCACTAATTATCCTAAATCAATAATAATCAAAATAACATAAAATCGAGAAGGAGGTACCTTAGGAGCGGGCAGCCTTAACGCGCCGGCGTTCATGGCGCGGCCGGCGCGGGCGTTGTTTGGGGAGTGGGAGGGCACGTGCGGGCGCTGCACGGCGGCGGGGCGCGTGCGACTGGCGGGCAGGCAGACGGGCGTGCGGGTGGGCAGGCTCGCTCGCGATATTTATTTGGCCCTGCCACCCCATGCGCCGTGGTGTGGTAGAGCCCTGCCACGTCAACGATCGCGATTCCGGTCGCCGCCACGTTTTTCCTCTGCCACGTCACCATGCATAACGCGCCTCTGCCGCGCCACCATGCATGGCGCGGCACAGGCATTTAACCACGCCAGGACAATAGACGCGGCCAAAAGTGTTAATTTAAAAAACAGGCAATGTTAGATTTAAAATTAGTTTTTAAAAAGTGTTAAAATTAAAAAAAAATCTCGGAGTGCACCCAGGAAAAGGGAGGGGTGCGCTAGTATTAATTGGGCCACGTTTGGCTAACGACAGGGCACGACAATACGGCATGCTGGGAGCCTGGGATGGGTTCAAATGGCCCACAACTGGCGCAGAGACCTGCTTCGAGTTCTCAAGCTATCCGCGCTCGTCCACCTCTATTTCCATCTCTAAAAATGAATATTCTATCTTAGTCATCGAGATTCTCTACTCTATACCTATTTCTCTCGCACCCGTATTATCTCTATCACATACTCTATACCCACTATTCCATATTTTATTTTCATCCCTCCCCCTTCCTCTCTCTCTCACTATCTCACTAACTCTCTCTCACTCGCTACAGTGTTTAGCGTTGCCCCCCTTGCGTGCGCTATCTCTAGCGGTGTCCTGTGCGCGCGGTACGCTCCCGCGTCCTTTGCAGGTGCGCGGTGCGGGCGCGCGCTACGCTACCGGCCGCTGCAGGCCTGTTTCCAGCTGCGCGGTGCGGATAGCCTCACAGCCTGTTCGTTTGGCTGTGGCTTGTCGTAAACGATCGTAAATTTTCAGCCGGAACAGTATTTTTCTCTCACACAAACCAGCCAGCAGTACTTCTTCGCAAAACAGCAACGATACGAAACAGCCGACCGAACACGCTGTCAGATGCCTCACGTCCTCTGGAGCTGACCGCTCCCATGACATGTTGCCGCTGTTGACCACACTAAACACCGAGAACAAAATGCCGGCCCAAGCATCCACGGCAGACATATTGCAAGGCACACGAGCTAGTCACTAGCCAGAAAACGTCAGCCAGTTGAATTGGGTTCTAGTCTTCTGGACGCCTTATCTAGTTCCTATATTAAAGTTTAGTCTATATTATATCATATGTTTGACGTATGTATAGAGTATTAAATATAGATTAAAAAATAACTAATTACATATATTGCGACTATTTTACTATAGAAATTTTTAAGCCTAATTTGTTTATGATTTGACAATGTGGTGCTACAATAAACATATGCTAATGACAAATTAATTAGGTTTAATAAATTCGTCACGGATTTCTGAGGACTTTTATAATTTATTTTATTATTATTATCAAATACTTCCGTATAACATTGACGTGACACCTCTGTACTGTAGCCCCCCGAAACGCCACCATGTATCTCAAAGGCTAGGACACGCTACAAAATCCCGCCGCCCAAAACGTCAAAAGCTGAAAAGGCATATCCTTTCGTGCATCTCGCCGATGATATATGATGACACGCGCTCGAAACTCGCACATCCGTCCGTGTCCATCCCGGCACCTCGAGACCATCCCTTCATACAACCATACGCCAGCGCGTCTCCATGGAGGTGGAAACACCGGCGCAGGCGCAGCCATGCAAGAGCGCTGGCACCACTCATGTCGCCCAGAGCGCCGGCACTACAAGGACGACACTCCGCAACCCGCTCCTCGTCGTCAACTTCGTCCTCATGGTCGTCGGCTCAGCGGGCGGCCCGCTGTTCCTCCGCGCCTACTTCCTCCACGGCGGCGCCCGCAAGTGGCTCTCGGCCTTCCTCCAGACCGCCGGCTTCCCGCTCCTGCTCGGGCCGCTCTGCGTCTCCTTCTCCCGTCGCCGCCGGCGCGACCGCGACGACACGCCGGCGAAGTCGTCCCGCACGCCGTTCTTTCTCATGACGCCCCGCCTCCTGGCGGCGTCCGCGGCCATCGGCCTCATGACCGGCCTCGACGACCTCCTGTACGCCTACGGCCTGGCGTACCTGCCGGTGTCCACGTCCTCCATCCTCATCTCCGCGCAGCTGGCCTTCACGGCCGCCTTCGCGCTGCTGCTGGTGCGGCAGCGGTTCACGGCGTTCTCGGTGAACGCCGTGGCACTGCTCAGCGCCGGCGCCGCCATGCTCGGGATGAACGCTGGCGGGGACCGCCCCACGGGCGTGTCGCGGGCGCAGTACGGCGCCGGGTTCGCCATGACGCTCAGCGCCGCCGCGCTCTACGGCCTCGTGCTCCCCGTCATGGAGCTCAGCCAGGCGCGCCACGCCGCGCGCGCAGGCGCCGCGGCCGTCACCTACACGCTCGTCATCGAGATGCAGCTCGTCATCGGGCTCACCGCCACCATCTTCAGTGTCGTCGGCATGCTTGCCAACAATGATTTGCACGTAAGTTCATTTTCGCTGCCAACTGTTCTGTTCGGCTGAGGTGGTGTATAGATATGGAGGGTTCAATCGCATGTTACATGAGGTGTCACGTAGCGTGTGTTGCGTGAGGTGTTTGAATATTAATAAAAAATAAATTATAAAATTTATTAAACCTAACTAATTTGGTATTAGGATAGGTGTACTGCAACACTGTATTATCAAATTATGAATTAATTAGACTTAAAAGATTCGTCCCGTAAATTAGTCAGAGTCTGTATAATTAATTATTTTTAATTTATATTTAATACTTTATATATATTATGTATATGTCAAAGATCGGATGCGATAGGTACCTAAAGTTTCAGCGGAGGAACTAAACAAACGCTGGAATTATTTGCAGCAGCTGCAGCTGCCGAGAGTGACATCCCAGCGCTCTCTCCAGTCTTCACTCCATCACTCCTTTAGTCCTTTGTCTCTTTCCGTAGTCATCATACCTCAGCTGTACTGCAGCATTTTACGGGCACAGCAACACTCTAGCGCCTGCGCATAAAAAAAACACCGTAGCACCTGAATGCGCCATCTACCTCGTAGGGGCCTACTAGCTCGGATCCTTTTGCCACTCATGAGACCCCCCACCTAGCATTTTGAATATCCCACAGTCGGCAATGCCCAAAAGTCACCTAGATAGACAGTGGAAGTTTACAAAAATACTGTAGCGTTGTTGTGTGGCCAAGCCAAACTCCACTGTGCCAATTTGATCTTGTTGGCACTGCAAAAAATCTCTCTAGTGACACCGTAAGTTGTTAGAAAGAGGGGAGTCATTATATTTCAGGTGTTTGAATTTTTAAAAATTTTCAAGCAATAATCTTACGCAATCAACTAGTACAATTAAACGAACCGACTCATAAGAGACAATTCATAATTTTTCTATATCCAAATGATGACAAACAACAAAAAATCAGGCATCCGAGATATAAGAAAGTGCTAAAAAAGGGATTTGCTAAAATTCAGGTGTCTGAATTTTAGTTTCCTTTCAGGCGACGATTATTGCATATATTTTTATCTTAAAATTGCATATTCCGTTCACTGCAATTTCTATAGGCACAATCCGTATTTTTTTGGTACCGAGAATAAATAAACCGTTAGACAAAACTACAAATCTGATAAAATCTGATTTGTGTTGGCACAAGAGAATTAACAATTTATAATTATTTCTATAGGAAGACAAGAACAAAAATTTAATGTGTTATGACACAAAGACAAATAATAAATAATAAAAGTAACAATTTACTTGTACTAGTCGGTAGTATAAGAGTGTTGTCTGAAATCAACTTAGGAGAAGTGGCTAAAAAATCATGAAAAACTTCTCTTTTTTGTGTTACCAATATTTGGTGTCGATATGGAAGTAATGTAACACCGAAAATCTGACGTGGCATTATATTCCTCGAGTGGGCAAATAATCATGTGTTGACGTTGAAAGTTAAAAGTAAACATTGTGTTAGTTAGATTTCCTAATATATGTAATAACAGCAGGACAAACAGATCCTTAGCTAGTGCAAAAATCAGACTAGAATTATTTGTAGTACTAGTAATTTCAAATATCAGAAATTTATGTGTGCCAGGGCCAGGAGCCCACGACAAGATGGGGCCTCGGCCTTTGGCAGCAGCCAGCAGCTAGTTTCAGCGTTTTCAATGAAGTAATCGAGTGGAGTTCCTTTTGTCATCTTTAGTGATCTCATCAATAGACTACTCGTACTAAAAAGGTAGTCCACAAAACTACACGGATATTGTAAACTACTGGTCCACTTAGGAATTTAACCTTATAAGTTATCCATAAAGCCCTATGCTTGTTGAGCATGTGTGCAACATTGAACACCTTTCGTTAAAAAGAAGAAGAAGAAAGTTGTGGGGATCAGAGCACGTTTTTGAAAGATAGACACTCAAACAGTGAAATAATCAATTCCTAACAGCAAAGGATAATAGATACTAAAATAGAGAAAGACAAAACAATAAACCTCCTCATTGCATATCTAGAGATTTTCTCTTTGGATTCAACAAGTTGTATGCATAGGCTAGGATTATTACACAATCATGCATGGATATTGATGCTTGTATTCTTTCTTGAACCGGGAGTCCCTAGGAGTGTAGAGCTAAAAAGTTAAGGTTCTTGCCAATCCACAACTCCGGGTGTCACTTGTCATGGTGCTTCCGGACGTTGGATCGCTACGAGTACACCCAGTACCTTTGAAATGGCTAATGGTGCTACAGCAAGGTGCTCGCTGACGCTGAAAAACGCATGCAGGCAATCCCGGGAGAGGCGCGGGAGTTCGATCTCGGCCGGTCAGCAGGCTACTACCTACTGCTGGCCGGCTCAGCCGCCACGTACCAGTGCTTCTTCCTCGGCACCATCGGCGCCGTCTTCTTTGGCTCGGCGCTGCTCGCCGGAGTGGTCATGACGGTGCTTATCCCGGTCACCGAGGTGCTCGCCGTCATGCTCTTCCGCGAGCCGTTCAACGGCACCAAGGGTGTCGCCCTCGCCCTCTCGCTCTGGGGCTTCGTCTCCTACTTCTACGGCGAGCTCCAAACATCCAACAAGGCGCACCACCACCAGTCTGACAAGACACCAAATGCTGAGCATTTGGACCCCTAGATGATGGCGGCTGTAAATCGTAAATGCTACCCAGGCCAGTGTAGTAAGTTTTAATTTACCCCATATTTCAGTTGAGGAATAACATTCCAATCTTATAATACAACACCATTTTATATTAAAGGATTTCGGGTGAAAAAAAAAGGCATCAACACAGTAGCAACGGACAGCCAATGCTGCTCCCGTATTATTCAAATAAAATAATATATAAGTACTGTCTGAACTCTGAAGCGAAATTGAGAGCCTGACAGGCAGGCAGGGCAATTCTTGAGCGCCTAATCCTCTTCAGGATTGATTTCCGAAATGTCAACCGATGTGAATTCACCTTCTGGCTTGAAGATGTATGCGAAACCAGCATGCTTCTTGTGATGTGGGATCTGGCTGATCTTGAACCTGTCCTCGTCAGTCAGCTCCCAGTCGAAAATCTCAAGGTTTTCCTTAAGCCTCTCCTGTTTGTAGGTCTTGACGACAAGGCTCACTCCTTGCTCATATACCCATCTCAATGAGACAATGACACCTGAAATAGGAGGGTACATCTGTGACTCACTCTAAGCATCAATCAAAGAGATATAACTGGAGCATCAGCGCTTATCATCAACACTTAGACGTCTGAAGTACAGAGGCAGGTAGCTGTGTTATGAGAATATATAATACATTAATACCTGTGCCACGGTCTTCCCTCTTGCCTTAGCTATCTCCGCGAGAACCTGGGATTCGAGCACGGCGTTTCTTTCCCCCGTCCAGCTCTGCCCTCCCAACGGCGAGAACGCCTGGACGTGGATGCCCTTCTCGGCGCAGTACCTCCTCAGCTTTGGCTGCTGGCAAACCGGGTTCAGCTCCACCTACGGACAGACAGACATGTGCGCAGGGCTGGAGGGATTAGCATAAACACCGCCGTTGTGTGATTAATCGAAGGCTAATTACAATCTCCATCGACTAGCTAGGTAGATCGATCGGCAACCGTACCTGGTTCACTGCAGGGGTGATGGTGGCAAAAGGCAACGTCTTGTCGAGGTGCTTGGTCGTGAAGTTGCTGACGCCGATGGCCCTGGCGAGCCCAAGTCGCTGGCACTCCTCCATCGCCTGCCACACGCCCTTGAAATCGAACGGGAGGGCGTCCTCCTTCCTGGCCGGGAACACAGGCGGCCCGGGCTTCTGGCAGACGGGCATGTGGATTAAGTACAGGTCGAGGTACTCCATCTGCAGGTTTCTGCTCTCACGAGTCACCACAAATGAACAGAATTCATGAGAAACAACAAGCCCATCAACTCTGCTTCAGCAATGGTGAAAATCTTAGGAGAATTAGAAGTTCGTGTTTAATATAATACCTACTATATATAGCTAACAAAAATTACACATATCTTCGTGTGCCCTCTCTTTACTTTCTAACGTAATACGTATGTTGTCCAATCATGATACTTTTCCTCCGTGTGTCTTTAATACGCAAGTAGTTGACTTTTTAAGCCTAACATTATATTTGACTTCAATATTATACTCCATTCATTTCAAATTATATGTCATTCCAATTTTCTTGGAAAGCCAAAACGTATTAAGTTTGACCAAAATTATAGAGAGAATTACAAAGATTTATGACATCAAATAGGTATACTATGAAAATATAATTAATAAAGAATCTAATAATACTTATTTGATATCATAAATGTTATTACTTTATTATATTTAAATTTAGTCAAACTTGAGATGTTTTACTCTCTAAAAAATTAGAATAACTTACAATTTGGGATGGAGGGAGTATATACATACTGTCTAAAGTGATATGAGCTTAAGTTACGGTGACTCTGGTTACAGCCCATGTCTTATCCTACCATGAATCTAGATTTTGGCTTTTAACATTGTTTATCGTATTTGTTTCTGCAAATATTTATTCTCAATTTAAATAAAAAAATACTACGCTTGTCGTACCATTTATTCAAAAATCCATTGTGTATGCTATTAAAAATAAGGATTTAGATAGTACGTTGCACTCTTATTACTTGAATACCTCGTAAAAAACAGTGTTCCTAACCCCTAAAAATTTCGCATTTAGGGCGCGCTTGGTTGCAGCTCTAGATCAAATTTGCCAGGGCGCTCACAACTATTTGCCTTTTTCCTGGAGTTACGTTTGGTTAGAGTCCTGTTTTATTTTCTTTTGTTTTTTTTCCCGATAAAGGAGTCCTGAATATTAGACAGGGCCAGGCAAAGGCAGCTATCGAAATCGTTCCTCAGCCATGCAATCGAAATCGTTGCATGGGTGCTGTGCAAACGGCTGCCTGTACTAATCACCGTCGTTAGTTCGTTACTCGCATTAAGCTAAAGAAGTACAGAACACGTGCATGCAACAACATCTCCAGTATTTAGTGTTTAATTAAACATATATAAGACTTCTAGGTACAATATACACAAGTCTTTTCGTTAGAAATGTTTCTTTTTCAATCCTATAAACTCAAAATAATGTAATCTTTACATAAAAAGGTAATCTATACCACCTATTTTAGTGAGTGAGTGTATATACTAATCATACGCATGTATTATAAATGTGTATTAATATATCATGATTTTTTCTCGTGCCAGGTTAGTGTGTAAAGTATAAAAAAATTTATTTCTTTTTTAATTAATTGAGAAAAAAATACTAATATAAACCATTTAAAATTATGAATAGTGTGCATACAATAGAGGAAGGTCCTAATGGCGAGGCCGACCAACAAGTTGACGAGGCCGATTTAATGCTCGTTCTACGTCTGATAAATCTATGAATGGCTCCTGAGAAGACTCATTGTGGAGACACATGGTGGAGGGTGTCCTAGATCAACAAGGCCACATAGAACGCCCACAATTCCATCGAGGGACATGTAGGACAGTAGCAGGTTGGAAGATAACGAGTAAAAAGGGGTATATATTGATAACAGTGATTGTGTAGTTGGTATCTCATTTTATATGCAGTAGGGGTGGTCTTATTCTGTTGAAAAATTAATGTGGTACAATTACATGTCGCTTCGTAGAGTTTTTTTTAGATTGAGCCAAAACTGGCATATGCCAATTTTAAAACTGGCATATGCCAATTTTAAAACTGGCCTGGGCCTAAGTTGAGTGTCAACATATGCCTCTTATTTTTAAGCGAAGCGTATGAAAGTTTAAAAACATATGGTAAATAACAACGATGTTCCAACCTGTCGCGGGGTCAGAACCGCGGCAAGCATTGTTGTTCGAGTCGGTGTAAGAGTACGTGTCTCCGGTGGCTCGGGTGGACTCAAGAACATAAGAATCACAGAGAGGACACAACGGTTTATCCTGGTTTGGGCAGATCGATGCCCTACGTCCAGCAACTGATGATCCTTATACTCAAGAGCACCCAAAATGGGGGGTTACAACAAAGTGTACAGGAGAAAAAGAGAGATTTGGTAGGGGGTTAGCTCGATGCTAATCCTAAGGTTGCCTCGCCGCTAGTGGAGCCTTCACTTCGTCGGAGAGGAGGAAGACGATGGGTGCGGTGGAGGAGCTCTCGGTGCCCATCTCTAGGTTGCTCTACTCTCGGTGCTCAGCAGGAGCGAATCGATGAGGAATAGAATGGCCTGTTTGGGATCATCCTCCCCCTCTAGGATCCAATCTTACCCCTTATATATCGAGATAGGTTGGGTATATGGCGGTTTGGGGGGTTGAGCCTATGGTCTATATGCGTCGGAGTCTAGGAGGGTCTTGCAGCGGTGCTTTGTGGACCATGGTGATGTGGTGGAGCTGAAGCCTTGGGCGTCGTCTAGCTGGCCTGTTCTGACACACCGAGTGTCAGGCTATGTTGGCTTGGACCGGCCTCCCCCAGGCGCACCTTCTGGAGTCTTCTTGGTGGCGAGGGAGGTCGGCTCGAGGTGCTGACACGCGGGCTTGGAAGCCCCCAAGCCCCAAAGGTCGAGGAGCCCCCGAACCTTGATGGCTCAGGGCATGTCTTCTTGTGCCCGGGCCTTGGCTGGCGTCATAGGCCGGGCAGGAGCCGAGGACCGGGCTCAGGTTTCCCATCGATCGGGAGCCTGAGGCCCGGGCGAGCCCCCGAGCCCTGAGCAGAGGCGCTGGTATGCTCGGTCTCGGGCAGGTTCCTTGGCCTGAGGGTGCGCGCGAGCGTACCCGATGGGTATAGCCCCCGAGCCCCCGGGCGATCCTAGAGGGATCGGCCGGGGGTCTCTTCGCTCGAGAACCATAGATCCCGTGGCTTAACATACCCGTATGTTAGGATCTCGTCACAACCTATTAACTATTTTTGCTCTAAGCGTCACACATGCATCGACCCTTGTTGTTGTAAAGACGATATGTGTATTATGAGCCATGTCTGAATTTTCACACCCCTTGCTTGTCTCGAAATCTCTACTCGCTGAACATATTTTAGAGGTGACTGGGCTTCTTTTTTATTGCGCCGATCCATTGAAACTACTCTTTGTTTGCACCTTTCGTCGGAGATCTATTTGTCTTATTAATCTTCCATGTTCCTATCTCCATGCGCTTCGGTTTAAAGGTATGTTGCACCTTTTGAGGCTTTTGACCGAAGCTAGCTTGCCCGATTTGAAAATTCGGTCTTGTTGATTTTTATTGGCTATTATTTCTAACTTTTGAAGTCGGCTCAACCAATACTTTTTGGACAGCGGCAATGTTAGCTTTGTTTTCCTTGTTTATGGGAGCTGTTTCATGTCCCCCGAGTCCTTTTCTAGCTAGGAAGTGCAGTTCTAACCCGTCCTAAATTGGCTTTACCGGTTTGAATTGCCGAAGTAGTCAAATTGAATTGGTTAGTAGATGCATACATTTGTTGTCCATCATAATAGTTAAACGGTGTTGCGTATTGAAGTTGGCTAGCAACCGGGCCGATCTCCTAAAAGAAGCATCATGAGGTGAAACATTATATTCAGATTTCTTCTTCTCCTTGTTTTTATAGCTATCCATGAGTTTGTTCAATTTGTCAATTATAGGGATCTCAAAAAACTCACGAATCATCTTAGCAAACTCATCGTGTGTAACACCAGATCCATAGATGATTGATCTGTTTTTACCTCAGATGTAGATGTAGTAGGAAGAGGATCGAAGTTGACATCTTTGATCCTCTTGGCAGTTCCCTGCTAATCCATCTTGAAGCATGTCAGGGCATATATTATCTAGATCGGCAGTAGCTTGGGCCTTCGCCCTCTCCTCTAGCATTTTGCAAATCTCCTTGGAAAGTTGATCGACCGAAGGCTTTCCATCGGCCATATTAGTAGATTTGTTTTGCTTCATCCCCAATGGAGTCGTCAAAAAGTGTGTTAATGCCGATTCGGGTCACACACCGGTAAGGGTTAGATCGCCCAGAGGCCGCACATGGCCTAGTATGCAGCGGAGGGACGTGCCAATGGCGAGGCCAACCACTAGGTCAACGAGGCTGATTTGACGCTCGCCCGATAAACCCACGAACATCTCCTAGGACGATAAACCCACAAACGTTTCCTGGGAAGACTCATCAGGGAGACGCACGGCTTTGACGTGCTAGGATCGGCAAAGCCACCTAGAACGCCCATAAATCCCATCGAGAGACATGTAGGACAACAAGGGGGTTGAAAGAGATGAGGGTAAAAAGTGGGTATATATTGATAAAAGTTCAATTATGTAGTTGGATACCTTAATCAGCCGTGTACCCCATATTTAATATGGAGTAGGGGTGGTCTTGTCCTGTTGAAAAACCAATATGGTACAATTACATGTCGCTGCGTAGAATTTTCTTTAGAATGGCCCAAAACTAGGATGAGCCGATTCTAAAACTAGCCTGGGTTCAATTTAAGTGTCAACAAACCTCATTAGTCAAACCGTAATTTAGGGACTCCTTTAGATTATTCTTTAATGACATAGTTAGTTTGATTATTTAGAGATAGATTTAGGGATTATTTTATGTTATGTTTTATAATGATATATGTGGGTAATAATTTTTTAGAGTCAATCGAATTGATCATAGTTAGATTTTTTTTCTGATTTTTTAAACATGTCTTATAAGGAATGATATGAAGTCGCTAGTTAGTACTGTAAATCTGTAATAGTAAGATTATTTTGCATGCGTCCAGACATGGCCTCGTTCGGCTGGTACAAAGTTTGGTTTGTTCGGTTTCTTTTTTCAGCCGTAATAATGTTTTTTCTCTCATAACATTTCAGTCAGATCAATATTTTTCAACCAAGTTTTAGACCAGCGAACGGAGCCATGCAGATACAGTATGTAAGTACGTGATCTGATTTCTTACTCCAAGGTCTCCCGGAGGGAGGGGAGGACGAGGTCCGGGTGGCACTGCGTGCACCACAGCTTGGACGTGACGAACACCTCCTCCCGGGACTTGATGAGCCCGCGCCGCACCGCCTCCGCGACGCCCTCGCCGAGGGGCTTCTCTGTCCCGTAGAAGTAGGCGGTGTCGAAGTGGCGGAAACCCAGCTCGATGGCCGCAAGCACCACGTTCTTGGTGGCCTCCGGAGGGAGGAATATCGCCGCTGTGCCCAGGCCAATCACCGGCACCGGCCTCGCGTTTCCGGAGGGCAGGGACAGCTCCGGCACCACCGTCGTGCTCCTCGTGGAGGCCATGCCTCTGTGTCGCTTGAGGCTTAGCGGCGGAGTTGGGTTGCACTGATGTGTGGTTGCGTCGGACGAGTCTGACCCACGCAATTGGTTTGGCGTCGACGTGGCGTGGCTTAAAAAAGAAATCAGTGCGTGAAGTTATATCCCCTGCGATCTCCTAGAAAGAGCAAACCGGCTACTGGCGTGGCTTCTTTGTCGGCCTCTCCATACAACTACTCCGTGAGCAGCAAGTATACGAGTACTGTCTGTAGAGTGGGAGCCGCCGCGTGGAAGACGACGATCACACAGTTGGTCGATTGTCACGATCCTTTCTTTATTACCAGAACATGACTTCCCGTGTTCATTAAAAAGAAGAAAACAAGTTACAATCCCGACTCATCTGAAGGAGAGGTGCCTGAGATGAGCAGGAGCCGCTGATAGATCCCAACGAAAAGAAAAGAAACCGGCCAAGAAAAGAAACGCTGTTTGTCAATTGTCACGATCTGATTGGTCGCTCGGTGTTAGTGCCGACAATTGACGGAAGTGTTGTCGGAATGTTAGATTGCTGGAGTTTGAGATTGAAACCCCCGCATTGGCAGTGTAGTACTTCCTTCGCCCATAAAAGAATATAATTATAGAATTTATAAAACTAGCTTAAATTTAACTAAATTTATAATAAATAATATTAGCATTTATATCTCTAAATAAATATATTATAAAAATATATTCTACGGCTAATCTAATAGTACTTACTCCCTCTGTCCCTAAATGCTAGTCGCTACGATTTGCGTACTGATAACTTTAACTCGATTTATAGAAAATACGTGCAATATTTCTATCTCCAAATAAATTTATTAAAAAACTAGATTCAAATATCTATCCAATGATACTAATTATGTATCATAAATATTAATATTTTTAATATATATTTAGTCAAAAATGTTTCTCGGAAAACGAAAACGACAGACATTTAGGGACGGAGGGAGTATTTTGTATCATGAATGTTAATAATATGTTTTATATAAATTTAGTCAAAATCCAAACTGTTTGACTTCTCGAAAAACAAAAATGCCATTTTTTTTTGGACGGAGGCGATGCTAAAGGCCACTCCCTACCTTAAAAACTACCATAATTTCACCAAGATCTTGGAGATAAAAGACATAGGATTGACCAAATAGATATTTTGAAGAAACTATCCACTAACTATATGATTTCTATAAATAGTATCCATATGTATCAAAACTATCTCATAGTTTCTGGGTTAGAACAGCTCTAATAACCACAAGCCATTATCTGTACCAAGGACAAGCACTCTGTTATCTGGATTGAGGACTGGTGCTCTGCTGAAAGGTCCTAATATGGTTAGAGGGGGGTGAATAGCCTATTTAAAAATCTACAAATCAACTAGAGTAATTTGATTAGTATGACAAATAGCGAAATGCAAACTTGCTCTAAAGCTATAAGGGTTGCAAGCCACCTATCCAATAATTCTAGTTACAATAATTACTAGGCACACAACTTGCAATGTTACTACTCACTAAGAGCTCTCAATCTTGCTACTCTAAAGAGCTTCACTAGATGAACTGATGAACTTAAAATAACAAAGCAAGCTCTCAATTCTAATTACACTAAAGAGCTTACCACAACTAGTTTGCAAGAATATAAATGAGTGAGTAGGGTGATTATACCACCGTGTAGAGGAGTGAACCAATCACAAGATGAAAACTAAATCAATCACTGGGAGAATACCAAAGGGCAAGAGACAACCAATTTTTCTCCCGAGGTTCACGTGCTTGCCGGCACGCTAGTCCCCGTTGTGTCGACCAACACTTGGTGGTTCGGTGACTAAGAGGTGTTGCACGAACCTTGTCCACACAATTGGACACCGCAAGAACCTACCCACAAGTGAGGTAACTCAATGACACGAGCAATCCACTAGAGTTACCTTTTGGCTCTCCGCCGGGGAAGACACAAGACCCCTCACAATCACCACGATCGGAGCCAGAGACAATCACCAATCTCCGCTCAACGATCCTCGCTGCTCCAAGCCGTCTAGGTGGCGGCAACCACCAAGAGTAACAAGTGAATCCCGCAGCGAAACATGAATGCCAAGTGCCACTAGATGCAATCACTCAAGCAATGTGCTTAGATTCTCTCCCAATCTCACATTGATGACGAAACAATGATGGAGATAAGTGGGAGGGCTTTGGCTAAGCTCACAAGGTTGCTATGTCAATGCAAATGGCCAAGTGAGTGAGCTTGAGCCGGCCATGGGGCTTAAATAGAAGCCCCCACGAAATAGAGCCGTTGTACCCCTTCACTGGGCACAACACGGGGTGACCGAATGCTCTGGTCAGATCGACCGGACGTAGGACCCCAGCGTTCGGTCGCCCGATGCTTGCCACGTGTCATCGGCTTCAAACGCCGATCGCCCGATCTCAACGGTCAAGTGATGACCAGACGCATCAGTTAGAAAGTGACCGGACGCAGGACCCCAGCGTCCGGTCGTTTCCAGTAAGGTTCCAAATGTGAAATTTCACGACTGAACATGTCCGGACATGCTCGACCGGACTCACCCAGCGTCCGGTCACTCAACGTTTCCTCTGTGTGCCTCACGACAGCATATGTCAGCACTGACCGGACTCAGACCATGAGCGTCCGGTCAGTTTACATGCCAGTGTCCGGTCACAAGACCGAGACCGTGTGCTTACTGCTATCACTGACCGGACTCTGAACCCAGCGTCCGGTCACTGCACCACCAGCGTCCGGTCACTCTGTGAACCCCTATCTTTTATGTATAGGGCGCCGGTAGCAGACACTCCGCCGGTGAAGTTTCTAACCCTTGCTCAAATGTGCCAACCACCAAGTGTATCACCTTGTGCACATGTGTTAGCATATTTTCACAAGCATTTTCAAGGGTGTTAGCACTCCACTGGATCCTAAATGCATATGCAATGAGTTAGAGCATCTAGTGGCACTTTGATAACTGCATTTCAATACGAGTTTCACCCCTCTTAATAGAACGGCTATCTAACCTAAATGTGATCGCACTCGCTAAGTGTCTTGATCATGGAAACAAAATGACTCCTACTATTTATACCTTTGCCTTGAGCCTTTTGTTTTTCTCTTTCTTCTTTTCCAAGTTCAAGCATTTGATCATCACCATGCCATCACCATCGTCATGATCTTCGCCATTGCTTCATCACTTGGAGTAGTGCTACCTATCTCATAATTACTTTGATAAACTAGGTTAGCACTTAGGATTTCATTAATTAACCAAAACCAAACTAGAGCTTTCACCCGCTCTAGGTTATTCCAAACTTTCCTAGAAAAAATATTTATACATCTATATCTATTGTTGAGGTTATGAAAATGGGATACGACAACCCTCTGACCGTCCGACCCTAGGGCAGAGCATTGCCTTGGTCAGCACCCCGTTGATAGACAAGACCACATTTGGGCACAACTACGTCATGCCGCGTGGCTCCGCACCACCCAAATCCCATCCAACCTAATGGACGGGCGTATGATCGTAGCCGCCACAACATGGGGACCACGATGAGGAGTCAGCTCTCCACTTTGACCTGATCTTATGCCCTCAATCCGACCCTAGGAGGTCGAGGCAATGAGATCCTCACCCTGGGAGTAGGCATCCCACGATGGGACAAGCCACTCTCCCCATACTGACATCACGACTTCTCCCTAAAGAAATAGAGCGCCAGGATGAAGACCACGATGACAGCAAGCATGCCATACCGAGCAGAGGAGTTGGTAAGCAACCACCACTCCCCACACGCCGCCATGGATGGAATAGTACCTCTATCGTACAATGCCCCTTGGTGCAAGGAGTAAGCTCACAACAACCATACCGGTGACAAGACTAGTTAGTCTGCATAGCAAGCACGCTAGCTTCCCCATCCCTCGGCCTCCTGGCCACTCAGGCTAGGAGAACCCCACTCTACATGTAACCTAGCCCCCGCAACTATATAAGGGGAGCTAGGCCTTCTTCAGTAGAACAAGCAAGATGATTGACTCTCAGTTGATCGATTTCTCCTTCCTCGAACTCTTCCTACTAGTAGGACTGTAGCTTGCATACCCCCTGTTGTAAGCCTTTTGGAGCACCTTGGCATTGAGGAAAACATACTCATAGGTCTCCGACAACTGGACATAGGGCTTAGTCCCGAACAAGTATAAATCCTCTGTGTTCTTAGTGCTAGCCATCGAATCCCTTGAGCAGCGTGATGATAAATTTTCAAAACACCGACATCTATATACTAATATTAAAGGGTGAAATTTTGTTCTATTATCGTCGTTTTCTAGAAAGCCTTTGTCCGTTTCCCACTAATCTACCTGCGTACACCACCCACTCCAAAGCCACGCGACCCCTATTGTCGTATTGGAGTCGAACACGACGATATGTGTGTGCAAAACTGCTTATCTCCCTCCCATTTGTATTAATCTCGGCCTCCCATACTCCTCTTGAAGAATTAGATTTTCCCAAGAACACATCTCTCATCAAGACAAACCTCCTCCCCTAAATAGCTCCATGACTCCCCACATGGTCTGGGCCTTCGATCTTGTCGTAGTTTTTCTTAGCACCCTCAATGACACGATGGGCGGCCCTTTGTTAGGTAGAGCTTCGTTGGACACTTCCCCTCTACTAGATCTAGTTTAAAGAGTGGAGAAATCTCAAGCTCTTCCATGGGGATGGGTAGCCAGCCGATGTAGAGCGACCGTAGAAAATGCTAGACGTCAAGCTTGCGGCGATGGACATATAGCAGTGCACGGCATCCCTAAGGTAGGGTGGGAGTCCTCAATTTTGGGGCTGGTGGAGCACTCTGGACTAAAATGTCTAAAGAGGTATGAGGAAGACGAGTGGAGATTGTTAGATAGGGCTGTGTTATGCTCTTTAGGCCATATTGTTTATGGCTAAATAGGCTTGGGCCTAGCATAGGGATCAGTTTGGGCTAGGGAGTTTCCTTGCACTATAAGTCTAGGACTCCAGGAGATTGAGTTGTGTTAGGCAAGGATATTGGAGGTCAGTTGTATTCCTATAAGTGACCCCTATCCTTGCCTATATATGTACATGTACATTATTGTTTCTCGCCAATCAATCTAGAGTTTTCCCAATTTACATGGTATCGACCTGATCCTCTCCTTCTGCTAATTTTTCTCACGTGACTTCCTCGGCATGACTTCCCCTACGCACGTCCCCCTTCACGTGAGTTCTCTCCTTCCTGATTGATGGTTGGTGAGCCTCCACTTCGTTAGGCGTCTACAACACCAAGGCTGATGCTATTCAGGCCTGCGAGGCTGCTGATGCTACGACCAAGGACCATGAGAAGGCCACTACTGCTGCCACTCTAGATATGTGGCAGAACCGCCCAAAATAACACACCTTCGGAGGTGATCGTCTTTCACCAGACACTACGCACCCCGAAAGCAAGCTACATCGGGCAGATTCCGTCGAGCACACCCTAAGGAAGAACTCGAATAATCCACGTTTTTCCTCCAGGATCCAATAATGAGAACGAGTTTACAATATTTAGTCCATTTCATACAACCAGAGTTCTTAGAATTACCTTATTATAGTACCAAGTTCAGAGTACGGAATTTAAACAGTGGAATTACAATAAACATCTAATGGTAGAATACAAGGATCCGTCTGTGCCCACCAGAAGAATCCTCCACACAACAACTACTCTTCAAACTGCACCTGCAACAGGGGTAAATAAACCGTGAGTACATGATGTACTCGCAAGACTTACCCAACTAGTGGGAATAATTTCCCGACTCCAAAGGATATGATAAGCTTTATGGGTTGCTAGGTTTACTTTTCACAAAAAGCATTACTAGTAGTGGATCCTTATGTATGTTTCTTATTAGCAGTCATGATTACTTCATTATCTAGCCATTCCATGTAAGCACCTGTTCTATTTTCAAACAAGAGTTGAGCAAACATATCTATTTTACCATCTTTCATCTTCTAGTTCTTACTACGGTGCTAGACTATAGACAAGCCATACCGGATTATTCGGTGATTCATGAATTAATGTGCCTAGCTGGGTACCCCGAAACACACGCCCCGCTTATACCCCAGGCACAAGCAGGAATAACCCACCACTCTTCTATCAAGGGGTCTAGGTCCCCGTCCAAACTTGGACTCCAAGCCCCCACACATGAGTCCCAGACTCAGTGCGACGCTTAGACCTTCACCATCCTCGCCTCCAATCAGTCGGTCCAGAAAGAGCCGAAACCCATGACAAGAGAGCAACAAGCCTTCCTTGCTCCCATAAACAAATATGTGCTGAGAATAATAAGTCTGTGACTTGCCTAGAACCCAAAACAACGGCTGGTCCTTAACTAACACGGACAGGGAAAACAATGTAACTAAGCTATGCCCCGTTGGCAGCGGGACAGAACCTCTTACACCCACCAATACCCGTACCATATCCCTGCCCGGTCTCCATTTTTCCTTTCACCATTTTCTCATGAGAGTGATACTCACGCTACCAAAAAATTTAAGCATAGCAGCTACTCAACCTAAGCTAGTAGGACTCATAGGTAGATATATCTATGCATGTAGTTTCAATATAACTCCTATAACATAAATGCACATCATATATATATTTCCAGTGATTATTCAAAATAAGGGTTATGCACCAGGGCTTGCCTTGGGCAGGCGCGGTGTCAGCTCAGTCACTCAGTGGCAGCTCTGGGACCTCCTCCTACACGAGGATCTCCGCCTCATACTCTTCAATCACCTCCTCATACTCCTGCTCACCCACGGTCATGAACTCCACCAACTCGTTCTCTATATGCATGCAATGATGATACAACACTCAATATTAAGGAAACAACAGTTCTTAAAGTAAGAATACATCTACTAAGCCACTAAGCTAGCTCTAATGACTAAGATACTGAGCTAATCATCATTCCCATCAAACCAGCAGGGTTTCACCTACAAGTGCTACTTAGCAACTAAAATATATTCTTACTCTTATTAACAATTTCCTATATACTACCACAAGGAGTACTTACCTACCATATTTCTCAACATATTCTAAGGCTACAAAAATTATAGTGAGTTCATAACAATACAATGAACCTACTGTAAAAATTTCATGGTCAAAGCTATTACCAATTTGCCATAAAAATTCCTACAAATATTGATCTAAATAATGCTAAGCTTACCTAAATGAATTAATGAACCTAACATTTTCATAGATAATTGTAAACTAACTATACCAACAGATAGATCACATTTTTATGAACCTAACAAATTTTGTTTCACTATTTTTGGACACTAACAAAATTTACTATAATTTTGCAAAGATCAACTCAAAACTAAATTGGAAAAACATTTGCTAATTTGCTGGAAAAACGAAAACCAATTCTCGCGCGGCCCATCCGTGCGCCCCACACACGTGCAGCGCCCGCACGCGCGGCCAACAGGCGCGGCCCATGCGCACAAATGACCCGCGATGGGGGAGCCCACACGCGCGCCGACCAACTTGCAAAAACGTCTCGCGTTCTCCAATAATACTACTAACACTATGTGCGCTATTTCAACAGACTACAACTTTGCAATAAAACCCTCACAAACTCCCTCCTTTACAATAGCATGGTCCTCGGCCACACGCGTGCGCGCCGACGCGGCGGCGATGGCATTGGACGGCCACGCCGGCCAGCCGGGACCCGCACTGGCTCCACTAACGGGCCAACCCCTGTCTACAACCCAAGTGCCTACACTAGCCTTGGTTACAGGAGCGGTGGAGCTCGCGGGAGTGGTGACCATGGCGTGCGGTGATGCGCGACAGTGGCACGACCATGCCGGCCACCCTAAGCCACCACGGGGTCAACTAGCTAGCGCTATAGCTTCACTATCTTACCTAGGTTGCGGCTGCAGTGATGGTTAGGTCGGAGGTGGCCTGAGCGGTGCTGACCGTGTGCGACCGAGCGATGCGGCGGCGGCCCGAGCGTGGGACCTCCATGTCAGCATGTCACCGGTAGTGCCTCTGGTGAACCTAGCGCGAGCATGGAAACTAGGGGGTCAAGGAAGGCTCAAAGGAGCAACTAATTGAATCTCTACCGAAGGATACTGGTTTACCCCTAGCGAAGTCAGGCATGGCGGTGGAGACGACCGGCGGTGAGTAAAACACCAAATTGGTGGTCGGCAGTGCTTAGCTGAGGCTCGATAAGGGTGACATAGCTAGATAGCTTTATGGAGTCACTATAGGTGCTATGAATTGGACCCTAGTAAATTGAGGCGCGTGAATTGCGAAGCTGTGCGCGTGAGGGGACGTCGGCCTGCCGTCCCTGACGACAGTAATGGCATGTGAGGGGGGGAGGAAGGACAGCTAGTTGCATTGCATAGCCATTCAATAGAGAGAGACAGGGCGAGATAGTGGATGGCTACACGTGCGGGCAGAGCAAGGCAGCAGTGGCAGTGGCACGGTGCAGAGAGGCATTGTGCTGCCTCGGTGGGACACAGGCTGAAGGCATAGCAGGTGCATGTGGGGGATCGCGACCCTATGCGTGCAGTACTAAGGCGGCCAGTGATGCGGTACGGTGATGTGAGGACTGTAAGGAAAATGGACCCTAGGCCCATTTACTTTGGATTTTGGTGTTTGATGACCAACACAACCAAATTGGACTAATCAGTCCAACAGGGTGCAAGACGTGACTTGGACGAAGGAGATGTGATGATCAACACCTTAAGCAAGACTTTTGGAGCACAAGAAAAGACCCAAGATATCAAGCAAAGTCCAAGCATGAAGATAGGAACCGAGCCATACGCAAGATCGCGAAGAAACGAGCTCGCAGAGGCGACCGGACGCTGGACCGGACACTGAAAGCGTGACCGAACACTGGACCAGTGGCTCGACAGACAGGTGACCAGATGCAAGGACTGAACGCTGGTGGCAACCGACCGGACGCAGGAACGTAGCGTCCGATCGAGTATAGAAAGGTTCCAGAGCGGCACATCTACGACCGGACGCGTCCGGTGGCAGGCGACCAGACGCTGGCTAGCGTCCGATCAGCATATTGCCAGCTCAACGGTCGGGACGACCGGACGCATCCGGTCAGGACGATTCAGCGTCCGGTCAGCAGCAGTTTTGCGGGAATTCGACCCTAACGGTTAATTTCTCAGTGGGGCTTATAAATACAACCCCCAATCGGCCATTTGAGGAGTGTGGAGCTGAGGAAACATACCAAGAGTGTTGATACACCATTTGAGTGATCTCCACATGCATAATGTTTAGTGTTTTATTAGGTGATTAGCATAAGTGCTTTGTGAAGTGCTTAGGTTGATTAGACCACTGCTTATGCGCTTGCTCTAGGTTTAGGCCTAGTGTTTAGTGAGGTTTGCATACCTCTTGCTACCCCGTGCTTGCGAGCACAAGTGTTGTACATTGGAGAGGCTTGAAGTCTTGTGAGATCACACCAACCGTGTTTATGGTGTGGCCGCCACCGTGTACCGGAGGGAACAAGGCCTGTGGCGTTTCGGCCGGAAGCTTGATAGTGAAGACGGCGGGGAGCATCCGGGAAAGGCTTGCCGAGAGGCACATCGGAGACCCACTTGCACGTGGGGAAGGCCCGAGGCTATCCAAGGAGTTACCCAATCGGGAGCTTGACCCTTGTGAGGGATTCCTTGCGAGGGGCTCCAACGAGGACTAGGAGGAAGCTTGCATGCTTCTCGATACCTCGGTAAAAATACCGGAGTCATCGATAGGAGTTTGCATATCTCTACCTTGCTCTTTAGCTTCCGCATTTACATTGATTACTTTACTACATTTGTGGTAGAGATAGCAACACACTAGCAAAACCATAGTTGCATATCTAGATAGCTTATCTATTGCATAAGTTTTGCTAGGGTTAGAAAAAGAGGCCATAGTTTAGAGTTAGAATTTTAAGTTGCCTAATTCATCCCCCCCCTCTTAGGCATCACGGTCCCTTCAATTGGTATTAGAGCTGGTTGGCTCATTTTTGGACCTTTGGCTTAACCGCCGTTGAGCCGACGCTATTGTAGAGTGGTTGGGATGGATACCGCTAGGCCTCCATAATTTGACGGCACTAACTTCCCATACTATAAAGCTAGAATGGCTTGCCACCTTGAGGTGGTTGATTTGGGTGTATGGAGAGTCACTCATGATGGGATGAAACCCATCAAGAATCCCAAAAAACCCATAAAGAGTGATGAAAAAGAAATGCATTTCAATGCTAGAGCTAAGAATTGCTTGTTTGAATCATTTAGCATGGATGTGTTTAACCAAGTATTCACCTTAAATATGGCACATGAAATTTGGTTAAAACTCCAAGAGCTCCATGACGGCACAAGTAATGTCCATGAGCAAAAATATTGTCTAGCCAAGCAAAATTATGATTCCTTTGCTATGAATGATGATGAGCTTGTTTGTGATATGTATTCTTGATTGAATCTAATTATCAATGAGCTCCATTCAATAGGATTATTAAAGCTAGATGATGCTGACATCGTAAGGAAGATCATCTCTATTCTACCACAAAAGAAATATGCAAGCATCATCACCATCCTTCACAACATGGAGAACTTGAGCACCATGACTCTGGGCATTGTCATTAGCAAGCTAGTGGCATTTGAAATATCACGTAAGATGGGTCAAGGAGAAGCATCTTCATCAAGCAAAGGCAAAGCTCTCGCTTGTAGCGAGAAGAAAAAGATGAAGGGCAAAAAAGTTGAGTCAAGCTCAAGCTCAAGCTTCTCAAGTGAAGAAGAAGAAGATGAGGATGATGATGATGACGAACAAGAATCAAGTGATGATGATCAATCTTCCTCCTCCACCTCCGACCTTGATGAAGAATTAATCAAACTTATCAAAAAGGTGAAGAAGATGATCGTAAGGCTCAATGTCAAGGGTGTGCCCATCCAAATTCAAGACCTCATTTTCACTAATCAAAGAAACGAGCAAAGAAAGAGGGTATGCTATGGATGCGGCGAGTTGGGGCACTTTGTAGAAGTTTGTCCAAACAAGCCCACACCCAAGACAAAGAAGAAGGCATGCAAGAACAAAGCCCTCACAACAATAAGGTCATGGGATGATTCTTCAAGTGAAGAAGAAAACCATCACAAGAGGCGAGGTCACAAGCACTCATCATCAAGCTCTTCTCGTGTGTGCCTTATGGCACGAGGTAATAAAAGCTCATCCTCTAGTGAGAGTGATAGTGATGATGATTTGCCTTCTTACAATACAATTGTGCAACAAAATCTTAAATATGCTAAAGTTTGCACTAGTCAACAAAAGAAGCTCAAAAATTTAAAAGAAGAGTTAGGTAGTTCACAAGAAGCATACAAGAATTTGCTTGAACAATATGAAAACATTGCAAATCTCAATGTTGAACTATCTACTAAAATTGAGCAACTTGAGACTAGTGCAACAACAAGTGCATGCACAATTAACAATAGGCAACTTGAAAAGAAAAATGAAAAATTAAAAGAAAAGTTTGCTAGCTCACAAAATGATTATCAAAGTTTGCTTGCTAAAATGGAAATCATGTGCAAACATTATGATGAGCTAACAAATAAAGTTGCTAATCTTGAGGCCGTCAAAAATACCCCCACCAAGGCATCTAAAAGAAATGACATAATTAAAAAGGATGCATCTACCTCTTGCAATGATTCATGTTTAGACTCACCTTTGTGCAACCAAGCTTGTGTTGAGAAAGTGATTGTAGATACATGCACACAAGAGGTTGCAAAAGAGAATGAGCAACTCAAGCAAGAAGTAGCTCGCCTCACCAAGGACTTGACTCAAGTGAAAGGCAAGACGAAGCAAACCCAACTTCATCAAGATAACACCGTCAAGGGAGTGAAGAAGCTTGATGAAGGACAAACCGTGGTTTGCTACTTATGCCACAAAGAAGGCCACAAGTCCTATGAGTGCAAGGTGAAGAATGGGGGAGGAGCAAAGAAGAAGGAGAAAAAGCAAACAAGCAAGCTCTCCAACACCTACACCAACAAGGTGGACAAGAAGGCCTCCACACCTTATCTCTTGAAGAAGAAGAAAAATGACAAGGTGGTGGCCATCAAGGTGAACAAGCAAGCAAACAATGGGGTCAAACGCTTTTGAGTGCCAAAGGAAATCATTTCCAACATGAAGAGCACCAAGAAGGTTTGGATCCTGAAAGGGAAGTGAGAAGTCTATCGGACCTCGGGGAATTTGGAGACTTGGCAAAGTATGGGTGCATTTCATGGGGTGCATCATGATGGACAAAGTCATTGCCAAGTAGGTTAGTGAATATTATGGACCCAAATTCTCCTTCCCATGTTAGGTAACTAGATGTCATTACTTTTAATTAGCATTTGCTTCAATTGGTATTGTCTTTCAATTGGTATACTCTTAAAGCATCTAGTTATCTTTTATGCCTAATGTTTGCATTTACATGCTTAAATATTTTATCATGCACTCAATAGGTATATCATATGGTAGGCTTGCTCGGTTTCATTATCAACCCTTGGAGCAAACCTACATGGTTTAAAATTATTTAGGAGCATGGCACATAGCTTGTTTTACAATTAACTATCTAATATGTGCCAAAGTCCAAATTGTAGATAATCTCTCCCAAATATCATTTTTCAAGTGGTATTTTGATACTTAAATCAATGTGCACAAATTTTACAAATATTCAACACTTGTGTGCACAAATTTAGGGGGAGCTTAATCTACAACTTGGATGCTTTGAGACTAACACTTTTTCAAATGGTATCAATTTTTCAAACCTATCACATGTGTAGAAGTCTCATTGTAAGGAAATTGGAGTCCCCGGAGTTAAGCATCATTCTTCAATTGGCATCATCATGTTGATTTCATTTCATATTTATATGCTTTCTCCATGTATTATATAGATGAAACTCTCTTGTGCAATAAATTGCTAATTATGCATATGCTTTTCTTTCTACCATATGTATGCATACATTTAGGAGGAGCTTAGTCTATATAATGTGAGAGTCAAATTTTGTGATCTATTCCACTCTACATGCAAAGGATCACAAAGTTTAACCCTCCCTTGTGTTTAATGTCTTCCTTTTTGGTGTTTGATTCCAAAGGGGGAGAAATTTAGAGGACCAAAAGCAAGCATTAATTTATATACAAGTAGTAATGGTCTGGAAAAAGGGAGGTTAGTAAATTATGGATTAATCTAAGTAATGGGGAGATCTTATAGGAAACTAGACTTTAATCCATAATGGCACATGGGGACATTTGTAAGGGCAAGATGGTCTTCAATTGGTATCTAAGTAGTATCTTCTAGCATCATATAACCTTGCCCTTTGCATTTCATCCTAGCAAGTAGGTAGTTTTTAAATTTTCAAAATTTTTATTATTTGCTTGCTTTGGTAGTGTTGTCATCAATCACCAAAAAGGGGGAGATTGTAAGGAAAATGGACCCTAGGTTCATTTACTTTGGATTGGACGAAGGCGACGTGATGATCCAATGATCAACACCTTAAGTAAGACTTTAGGAGCACAAGAAAAGACCCAAGATATCAAGCAAAGTCCAAGCATGAAGATAGGAACCAAGCCGTACGCAAGATCGCGAAGAAACGAGCTCGCAGAGGCGACCGAACACTGGACCGGACGCTGGAAGCGTGACCGGACGCTGGACCGGTGGCTCGATAGACAGGCGATCGGACGCAAGGACCGGACGCTGGCGGCAACCGATTGGACGCAGGAACACAGCGTCCGATCGAGTACAGAAAGGTTCCAGAGCGGCACATCTGCGACTAGACGCGTTTGGTGGCAGGCAACCGGATGCTGGCCAGCGTCCGATCAGCATATTGCCGGCTCAACGGTCGAGATGACCGGACACGTTCGGTCAGGATGATTCAGCATCCGGTCAGCAGCAATTTCACAGGAATTCGACCCCAACAGCTACTTTCTTAGTGGGGCTTATAAGTACAACCCCCAACCGGCCATTTGAGGAGTGTGGAGCTGAGGAAACATACCAAGAGTGTTGATACACCATTTGAGTGATCTCCACATGCATAATGCTTAGTGTTTTATTAGGTGATTAGCATAAGTGCTTTGCAAAGTGCTTAGGTTGATTAGACCACCGCTTATGCGCTTGCTCTAGGTTTAGGCCTAGTGTTTAGTGAGGTTTGCATACCTCTTGCCACCCCATGCTTGCGAGCACAAGTGTTGTACATCGGAGGGGCTTGAAGTCTTGCGAGATCACACCAACCGTGTTTGTGGTGTGGCCGCCACCGTGTACCGGAGGGAACAAGGCCCACGGCGTTTCGGCCGGAAGCTTGATAGTGAAGATGGCAGGGAGCATCCGGGAGAGGCTTGCCGAGAGGCACATCGGAGACCCACTTGCACGTGGGGAAGGCCCGAGGCTATCCAAAGAGTTACCCGACTGGGAGCTTGACCCTTGTGAGGGATTCCTTGCGAGGGGCTCCAACGAGGACTAGGGGGAAGCTTGCGCGCTTCTCGATACCTCGGTAAAAATACCAGAGTCGTCGACGGGAGTTTGCATATCTCTACCTTGCTCTTTAGGTTCTGCATTTACATTGATTACTTTACTACGTTTGCGGTAGAGATAGCAACACACTAGCAAAACCATAGTTGCACATCTAGATAGCTTATCTATTGCATAGGTTTTGCTAGGGTTAGAAAAAGAGGCTATAGTTTAGAGTGAGAATTTTAAGTTGCTTAATTCATCCCCCCTCTTAGGCATCACAGTCCCTTCAAGGACAGTGGCAGTGGCACCCATGTCTTGTGGAGCAGTGCAGCATGGTAGAGCGAACGTGGGTGGCCCCAGTGGCATCGGCAGCGGCGCTAGTGGCAGCACGCAGCGCGCAATGGGACTACAGTGGCAGCAACGCGGTAGTGAGGTGGGGCAGCTGCATGCCAGGGCTATTGGCCACAGTGGCCAGCCGAGCATGGCCAGGCATGCACACGCATGGCCAGCGCGCTAACATTGGTTCAGGGGTGCGGTGACAGCGCCCACGCGAGGAAACCGACCAAGGACGTGCCATGCACGCTTTTTAAAGCATCCAAATCAACTAATCAGTTGGCCAAACACCCAAACCATGTTCACCATACATTAGAGGGTATATAAGGCTACTAAAACAATCTGTAACACTACCCTACTTCTTAACCAGATTGCCGTACAAAAATTACCAAACATCACAAGGTCTAGCTCACCAAAAGTTCATAATATCTTCTAAATGTTGAATGACTTTCTATTTCTAGTTGCATTTCCAAACCCTTAGAAATATAAGCTAGCAATATTATTTATCAACACCAACTATTTCCTTATCATCTACAAAGTTTGTACTTTCAACTTTATTTAGGTGCTACATATATGTTCTATATTATTTTTGTTCGATAAAAATTGGTTTTAAACCCTAAGTGATATAACATAACTATCAAATCAACTTTCGTTTCCCATTTCTGCCGATCGTTTTGAGTTACGGGAATTGATTTACACCCTTTATTACAAGCATTAACACATAATATGATGCTCATGACATGTTTTAGTAAATGATTTATAGTGTAACACCGAAGGTGTTACAAATCTACCCCCCCCCTAAAACAAAATCTCGTCTCAAGATTTCATGTGCCTAGTGTGGGGAAAAGAGATAAGAAATAAATTTTGATTTAAACAATTGCCTCAATGAACTAGAAAGAACGTGGGGATAATGCTTCACGATATAGCTTTCTTGCTCCCACGTCGCCTCATCCTCCAAGTGGTTTTGCCACTGAACTTTATAGAACTTCACCACACTGTTTCTAGTCACTCTTTCTTTTTTGTCCAAGATCTTGATAGGGTTCTCAATATATGACAAGTCTGGCTAGAGGGGAAGTCCTTCAATTTCCATAGCTTCCTCGGGGACCCGCAAACATTTCTTTAACTAGTAAACATGGAAGACATTATGCACTGCTGACAAAATATTCAGGAGTTGGAGACGATAAGCAACAGGACCACATCGCTCCAAAACCTTATAAGGCCCAATATAACGAGGAGGTAACTTCCCACAAACACCAAATTGATGCACACCTCTCATGGGAGACACTTTGAGATACACATGGTCACTCACTTCAAATTTCAAGGATCTTCTTCTCTTGTTCGCATAAATTTTCTGTCGGCTCTGAGCTGTCTTCAAATGGCTCTGAATAATACTGACGTGCTCTCAAGCTTCTTTGATAAATTAGGCCCAAAATATCCCCGATCACCCACCTCAACCCAGTTAAGATGTGTTCTACATTTATTGCCATACAGGGCCTCAAAAGGTGTCATATGAATGCTTTCTTGATAACTATTGTTATAAGAAAACTCAACTAGAGTCAAGCATTCATCCCACTTTTTAGGAAAAGAAATGGCACAAGCCCTCAACATATCCTCAAGTACCTGATTGACTCTTTCTGTCTGACCATCAATTTGTAGATGATAAGCTAAACTTCTAAGGAGACTAGTACCAAGACATTCCTAGAGTTGCTCCCAAAAACAAGAGACAAAGACTGACCCTCTATCAGAGACAATAATAAGAGGAACTCCATGCAGGATCATGATCTAGTCAAAATACAACTTGGCATACTTCTTGGTTGAATACCTGGTATCTACTAGGAAAAAATGAGTGGACTTAGTGATACGGTCCACAATGACCCAAATAGAGTCATAGCCCTTGGACGTGCGGGGCAAACCCACAACAAAGTCTATGAAAATATCTTCCCATTTCCAAATAGGGATAGGCAAGGGCTGCAAAAATTCTAGTGTACACATATGGTCTGCCTTAACTCTTCCACAAGTGTTGCACTCCGCGATGTACTTGGTGATATCCTGCTTCATATTTGACCACCAATACAAGTGGCGCAAATCATGGTACATTTTGTTACTTCCTAGATGGATGGACAACTTGGAATAATGAGCTTCATCCAAAATCTTTCTTCTAAGCTCCTCACTTGATGGAACAACCAATCTATCCTTGAACCTCACTACACCTTGGTCATTAATACTAAAATGAGGACCACGCCCTTCGGCAATTAACTTCTTGATATGCGGGATTTCTAAAACATCTTGCCTTTGCTCTATAATAATTTGCTCAAGTAAATCAGAGACAAGAGCAATATGGGCTAGCACTTCAGCATGGTTGAGAGACAAAGACGCTTCTTCAACTTGATACGACTTCCGGCTAAAAGCATCGGCTACCACATTAGCTTTTCTAGGATGGTAATGAACCTCCAAATTACAATCTTTGATTAGCTCCAACCATCTCTATTGCCTCACGTTCAGCTCGGACTGAGTGAAAATATATTTGAGGCTCTTGTGATCCGTAAAAATGTGTACTTTATTTCTCAATAAATAGTGCCTCCAAATTTTTAGAGCGTGCACCACAATAGCCAGCTCTAAATCATGGGCGGAATAATTCACCTCATGCTTTTTTAGCTGACACGAAGCATAAGCTATCACACGTCCATCCTACATAAGCACATATCCTAGTCCAATCCTTGAGGCATCACAATACATATCGAAAGGCATGTCAATATCTGGTTGGGCAAGAACAGGAGCAGAGGTAAGAAATTTCTTTAGGGCTTGAAAAGCTTCTTCACAAGCCGGACTCCATACAAACTTGACATCTTTCTAGAGTAGCTTGGTCATTAGCTGAGCTATTTTGGAGAAGTCAGGAATAAAGCGTTGATAATAATAAGCAAGACCATGGAACTAACGAATCTGATACACTGACTTGGGAGATTTCCAATTTAACACATCCTGCACCTTGCTTGGGTCTAGAGATACCTTCAGGTGTCAGAACATGTCCCAAAAACTACACTTGATCTAGCCAAAACTCACACTTGCTGAATTTGGCATACAACTTGTGTTTTCTTAATTGAGTCAGTACTATCCAAAGATATTGTGCATGCTCTTCTTTGTTCTTGGAGTATATCAAGATATCATCAATGAACACCACCACAAACTTATCCAACTCCGACATGAAGACTGAATTCATGAGTTACATGAAGAATGCAGGAGAATTAGTAAGACCAAAAGACATGACTAGGTATTCATATAGCCCATACCTAGTAGAGAAAGCTGTCTTTGGTATATCTTATGGCCAGATCTTAATTTGATGATAACCTAAATGAAGGTCAATCTTGAAAAACACCTTGGCACCCGCTAACTAATCGAACAAAGTATCAATACGAGATAAAGGATACTTGTTCTTAATGGTTACCGCATTGAGAGGGCGGTAATCCACACACATCCGCAAGGTATCATCCTTCTTTTTCACAAAAATAGCTGGACAACCCTATGGTGAAGAACGAGGATGGATAAATCCCTTCTCCAATAATTCCTCTAACTGCTGCTTCATTTTAGCTAGTTCTTTAGGAGCCATACGGTAGGGGTGTCGGAAAATAGGAGCAGTGCTAGGTTCTAACTCAATAGAAAACTCCACATTCCTATCTGGTAGCAACCTAGGTAGATATTTAGGAAAGACATCCTGGAACTCACAAACCACAGGAATAGAGGCGAGATCAGGAGAAGCTTCAACATGAGCAGCGATAGGTAAGGCTGGATCTGAGGGCATAAGAAGATACATCCTATCCTCAAAAGAAGGAAGTCGTAACTCAACAACTCTCTACTTAAGATCCAAGACTACCCCATATACTTGCAACCAGTTCATGCCCAGAATTGCATCTATGCCTTGTCTAGGCGGCACCATGAACTAGAGGCAGTAAGTGTGAGTGGCTAGCACTAATCCAACTGTGTCCATCCAAGTATTAACGCACAACTATACACCCATAGTACTGATTCTATAGGCAATAGGTATAGCCATAAGAGATATATTGTGCTTCTGTGCAAACCCCATGCTCATGAATGAATGTGATGCACCAGAATCAAACAACATATATGCTGGGTGGGAATCAATGGTAAATATACCAACCATCACTGGTTCATTCTGCAAGATTTCCTCAGCCTCAGTGAAGTTAACTTGCCCAGAGCGGCATACGGGCACCATCTTCTTGATAATCGTTCGCTTGATCAGATGGGAGTTAGCTGAAGGCTAGAAAGATTATGCAGGCTAGTTCTACAGACACTCCCAAGCATAGTGGCTCTCCTTGCCACACTTGAAACATGCAACAGGCTTGTTCCCCTGTCCCTGATGAGGTGGGACCTACTTTCCCTGAGGCTGCTGTTGCACCTACTGAGTAGGTGCATGGTACTAAGTGGGAGATGTCGGGTGGGTCTGTTGAGGTTGACAGAACGAATGCCCACCCAAAGACTGATAGGGCACTCGCCTAACAACCTATACCTTCTGAGCCTAGGGGTGACTAGAAGACCTAGTAATCAACTGCTTGTGCTTCCACTTAGCCTGAGAGTCACGCTGAAGTCCCTCCATGGCAATGGCAGCATTCATCATAGCACCAAAAGTCTGGTAGTTCCCTGTGTATAACTCCTCCTGTAGACTGCAAGATAGGCCACGATAGAAATGGTCCCTCTTCTTCTCATCAGTATTGACGTGGATCCTAGCATACTGTGCCAGATGGTTGAACTTGTTCACGTAATCCATTACAGACATGCTCCATTGCTTCCATCCAGAAACTCTGTCAACTTCCTCTTCAACACACCAGTAGGAATGTAGTATTCTCTAAAAGTAGTGGTAAACTCCTGCCAAGTCACATAGTGATCCACCAGCTACATGGCATTGAACGTGTCCCACCATGCACTGGCAGAACCCAATAGCTGCTACGCTGCAAAGCGCACCTTCTGTTCTTCCATTACAGTGAGCAGCTAAAACTTCTGCTCTAGAATACAAAGCCAATGCTCCGCATCTAGAGGCTTGGTAGTCGGCATGAATGTGGGTGTGTGCGTCTTCAAGAAATCCTGGTAAGAATAGGGTCCCTTGGGATAGTGGGCACCACCCCCATTCCCGCCATTTACTCCGTGGCCCCCACAGGCGAAGCCACCAATCGCCTTGGCCAGCATCTCTAAGGCATGGGCTGACTCGCACCGAGCAGCCAGCATCTCCGCCATCATCTCCACATGGGTCATCGGAGGTGGTGGTGGTGAAGGAGGAGGAGCCAGAAGTGAGCCAGAAGAGGGGCCTCATGGCTCTTCCCATTGGTGTTGCCAATGCCCTCACCACGACTGTTATCACCTGGGTCTACCCCAGTGCTGGTACTCCCGCGACCAGACCTCAGGTTCATCTGTAAATAGATAGGGATCAACCATTAAGGACAACCCTCTAGATTAGGAGCAAGAGATTAGAGAAATGATAAGACTTTTATTAAAGCATTCTTTTAGGTTATCCTATCAATTCACTAATCCAATTTATACGTGTAGGGGGAAGTTTAGTTTAAGCAAGATTTTGTTTTCAAGATACATGCATCGGTCTACCCGTTCACTCAAGCCAGAATATAGGGGCATTCACAAAAATTTTTGGCACATCGCATACTCACTTTCTGCTTATAAAATGATTCTTATGCAATGTAAGTTAGTGTACCTACAGAAAACTAATTAGATAAAACCAGTGCCGCTATCCTAGATAGACCATATTCCTAGATTTACATAATTTTATCGTATCCTACTTTTCGCAAAACTTTTGTTGGTCAAATTTTAGGTTTTGAAAAGAGTTATGAAACTCGGAACTCATTATTGGCTCTGATACCACCTATGGCAGAACCGCCTGAAATAACACACCTTTGGAGGCGCTCGTCTTCCACCAGACACTAAGCACCCTGAAAGCAAGCTACATCGGGCGGATTCCGTCGAGCACGCCCTAAGGGAGAACTCGAATAATCCATGTATTTCCTCCATGATATAATAATGAGAATGAGTTTATAATACTTAGTCCATTTCATACAACCAGAGTTCTTAGAAATACCTTATTACAGTACCAAGTTCAGAGTACGGAATTTAAACAGCAGAATTACAATAAATATCTAACCGTAGAATACAAGGATCTGTCTGTGCCCACTAGAAGAATCCTCCACACAACAACTACTCTTCAAACTACACCTACAATATGGATAAATAAACCCTGAGTACATGATGTACTTGCAAGACTTACCCGACTAGTGGGAATAATTTCCCGACTACAAAGGATATGATAAGCTTTATGGGTTGTTGGGTTTACTTTTCGCAAAAAACATTACTAGTAGTGGATCCTTATGTATGTTTCTTATTAGTAGTCATTATTAGTTCATTATCTAGCCATTCTATGTAAGCACCTATTCTACTTTCAAACAAGAGTTGAGCAAATAGATCCATTTCACTATCTTTCAACTTCAAGTTCTTACTACAGTGCTAGACTATAGACAAGCCATATCGGATTACCCAATGATTCATGAATCAATGTGCCTAGCTGGGTACCCTAAAACACATGCCCTGCTTGTACTCTAGGCACAAGCAGGACCAACCCACCACTCTCTTGTCATGGGGTCCAGGTCCCCATCTAAACTTGGACTCCAAGCCCCCACATATGAGTCCTGGACTCTGTATGGTGCTTAGACCTCCACTGATAGAGCTGGAGTGCCCGATCCTTCAGTGAGTGGAGGATAACTATGATTTGGTGGGTGTCGACCCTCGTGATCTGACTACGATGAACAAGTCCGTGGTGCCTTAGCAATCGCTGAACCAACTCCCGATGGTTATTGACCTTGCTGGTGCTAGATCAACCTAATCACGAAGATCAATTCCTGCTGGCAATCGAAGAACAAGCAAGAAATTGAGGTGAGCAACCCTGAACATTACTCAAAGGTGGGGTTCTGAATTACACGAAGACGAAGCTTCGATAAGTAGCAATGGCTAACTTAAGCAAAACAAAACCCAAGCCAAAGAGGGGGCGCAGCCCCTGGCTAAATAGGGGGAGGAGGGAGGAAGGAGGATGCCCAGCCTACCCACAAGGCAGGGAATAGGCGCCCAAATAGCCACACACCATCTCCTTGATCCCCTTTCCTAAATAGGGGGAGGAGGGAGGAAGGAGGACGCCCAGCCTGCCCACAAGGCAGGGAATAGGCGCCCAAACAGCCACACACCATCTCCTTGATCCCCTTTCCTGATTTAGGTGGCGCAGCACCTTCCTGGTTATTTCTTGACAAAACTAAAAACACATAGGTGGCGCAGCACCTAGACATTATTCTGGGTAGGTTCATCATGAGCATAGATGGCGCATGCACTTAGGAAACTTCTGGTCCTTCATTCTTTAAAATCATCACGAAGTTTAATTCACGTGCACGAGCTCGAGTGAGTGGTCCTGGTGGCGCCTGTGCTGGTTCAGTTGGACTAGCCATTCCCGTGTCGGGGTTGATGTCCTCATCATCCACCATCCCCACCTCCAATCAGTCGGTCTAGAAAGAGCCAGAACCCATGACAAGAGAGCAACAAGCCTTCCCTACTCCAATAAATAAGTATGTGCTCAGGATAATAAGTCTGTGACTTGCCTAGAACCCAATGCAATGGCCGGTCCTTAACGGACACGGGCAGGGAAAATAGTGTAACCAAGCTATGCCCCGTTGGCCGTAGGACACAACCTCTTACACCCACCAATACCTATACCATATCCCTGCCCGGTCTCTATTTTTCCTTTCACCATTTTGTCATGAGAGTGATAATAATAATCACCTATTATGAGTAACGGTAGGTTACTCACGCTACCGAAAAACCTAAGCATAGTAGCTACTCCACCTAAGCTAGTAGGACTCATAGGTAGATATATCTATGCATGTAGTTTCAATATAACTCCTATAACGTAAATGCACATCATATATATATTTCTAGTGATTATTCAAAATAAGGGTTATGCACTAGGGCTTGCCTTGGGTAGGTGTGGTGTCAGCTTAGTCAGTTAGTGGTGGCTCTAGGACCTCCTCCAGCATGAGGATCTCCTCCTCGTACTCTTCAATCACCTCCTCATACTCCTGCTCGCCCGCGGTCACGAACTCCACCAACTCGTTCTCTACATGCATGCAATGATAATGCAACACTCAATATTAATGCAACAGTAGTTCTTAAAGTAAGAATACATCTACTAAGCCACTAAGCTAGCTCTAATGACTAAGATACCAAGCTAATCATCATTCCCATCAAACCAGCAGGGTTATGCCTACAAGTGCTACTTAGCAACTAAAATATATTCTTACTCTTATTAACGATTTCCTATACACTACCACAAGGAGTACTTAGCTACCATATTTCTCAACATATTATAAGGCTACAAAAATTACAATGAGTTCATAATAATACAATAAACCAACTATAAAAATTTCATGGTCAAAGCTATTACCTATTTGCCACAAAAATTCCTACAAATATTAATCTAAATAATGCTAAGCTTTCCTAAATTAATTAATGAACTTAACATTCTCATAGATAACTATAAACTAACTATACCAATAGATAGACCATATTTTTATGAACCTAACAAATTTTGTTTCACTATTTTTGGACACCTACAAAATTTACTATAATTTTCCAAAGATCAGCTCAAAACTAAATTGGAAAAACATTTGCTAATTTGCTGGAAAAAGGAAAACCAATTCTCGCGTGGCCCATCCATGCGGCCCACACACGCGCAGCGCATGCACGTGCAGCCCGTAGGTACGGCCCATGCGCACAAACGGCCTGCAATAGGGGTGCCCGCGCATGCACCGACCAACTTGCAAAAACGCCCTCGCGTTCTCTGATAATACTACTAACACTATGTGCGCTTTTTCAACAGACTACAACTTTGCAATAAAACCCTCACAAACTCCCTCCTTTACAATAGCATGGTCCACGGCCACCCGCGCGCGTGCCGACGCGGCGGCGATGGCATTCAATGGCCACGTTGGCTAGCCAGGACTCGCTCTGGCTCCACTAACGAGCCGACCCCCATTTACAACCCTAACGCCTACACTAGCCTAGGTTATAGGAGTGGCGGAGCTCACGGGAGTGGTGACCATGGCGCGCGGCCATGTGCGACAGTGGCGCAACCATGTCGGCCACCCTAAGCCATCATGGGGTGAACTAGCTAGCGCTATAGCATCACTATCTTACCCTAGTTGCAGCTGCGGTGATGGTTAGGTTAGAGGTGGCCCAAGCAGTGCTGACCATGTGCAACCGAGCAATGTGTGGCACCTCCACGTTAGTACATCACCGATAGTGCCTCCGGTGAACCTGACACGAGCATGGAAACGAGGGGGTCAAGGAAGGCTCGAAGGAGCAACTAATTGAATCTCTACTGAAGGATACCGGTTTACCCCTAGCAAAGTCAGGCACGGCGACGGAGATGACCGGCGGTGAGTAAAACACCAAATTGGTGGTCGATAGTGCTTGGCTGAGGCTCGGTAACGGTGACACAGCTAGATAGCTTTAAGGGGTCGCTATAGGTGCTATGAATCGGACCCTAGTAAACTAAGGCGCATGAATTGCGAAGCCGTGTGCGTGAGGGGACATCGGTCTGCCGTCCCTAATGGTAGTAATGGTGCGCAAGAGGGGGATGGGTGGAAGGATTGCTAGTTGCGTCACATAGCCATTCAATAGAGAGAGACAGGGCAAGATGGTGGATGGCTACACGTGCGAGCAGAGCAAGGCGGTAGTGACAGCGGCATGGTGCAGAGAGGCTCTATGCCACCTTGGTGGGACATGGCTGAAGGCAGAGCAGGTGCGCATCGGGGGGTCACGACCCTATGCATGCAGTACCAAGGTGTCCAGCGATGCAGTGCGGTGATGTGACAATAGTGGCTGCTGCGCCCGTGGCTCGTGGAGCAGTGCAGCACAATAGAGCGAACATGGGTGACCCTAGTGGCACTAGCAGCGGCGCTAGTGGCAGCGCGCAGTGCATGATGGGACTATGGCCTTAGCAGCGCGACAGTGAGGTGGGGCAGCTACGCGCCAGGGCTGTTGGCCACAGCGGCCAACCGAGCATGACCAGGCACACTCGCGCACGACCGGTGCACCGACGTTAGCTCAGGGGCATGGTGACCGCGCCTACATGAGGAAACTGACCAAGGACGTGCCATGCACGCTTTTTAAAGCATCCAAATCAACTAATCGGTTGGCCAAACACCCAAACCATCTTCACCATACATTAGAGGGTATATAAGGCTACTAAAACAATCCATAACACTACCATACTTCTTAACCATATTGGCGTACAAAAATTACCAAACATCGCAAGGTCTAGCTCACCAAAAGTTCATGAAATCTTCTAAATGTTGAATGACTTTCTATTTCTAGTTGCATTTCCAAACCCTTAGAAATATAAGCTAGCAACATTATTTATCAACACCAAGTATTTCCTTGTCATCTACAAAGTTTGGACTTTCAACTTTATTTAGGTGTTGCATATATGTTCTATATTATTTTTGTTCGATAAAAATTGGTTTTAAACCCTAAGTGATATAACATAACTATCAAATAAACTTTTGTTTCCCATTTCTACCGATCGTTTTGAGTTATGGGAATTGATTTACACCCTTTATTACAAGCATTAACACATAACATGATGATCATGACATATTTTAGTAAATGATTTATAGTGTAACACCGAACGTGTTACAAGATGACATCATTGCTTCTGTTGCTGTCGTCCCTGCCCAGGAGACGCCCTTGCGATCATTGTTGATGGTAAGTAACACCTATTTTTACCATCAACATTCCACCCCAAAAGCATGACAAAGTGAGGTAAATCATCATCATACATGTTGCATTTTTTGATTCACCTAGTTCCACTTGTGCTTGTAGAATTATTTATATGCAGGAAAATATATCAAAAATGTGCAAAAAGGTGACAAATATGGGAAAAGGAGTCAAGTGGACATGGCAGTGGGGCCAGGGCCCACATGCCACATCGCCCGGCCCCACAAGGGCATCACCCGGTGTGCCATGTGGCCTGGCCACATCACCGATCCATGGAAGCTGCTCTAGAAGCAATGCCAAGCATTGATCTAAGTCGGTTTGCACCGATGGACAAGATGGAGTTGATGCAGATCCACTGGTCCACCATCATACACTTGGGAGGATCCAACTAACCTACAAACCAATGTACCTATCAAATTTTGACATGTGCTAGTCCTACAACTGCCTCTGGGAGCCAACCAACAATGGAGGATCAAGAGGCGGTGGATCCAAGGGCTGGCTGGTGCCCCCTAGCCACCGCCCAGCGCCCTAGGGTGGCCACCGACCTCCTAGCTACCTACAAGTACCCCCCTCACTCTACACTATAAATATGGGGTGCGGAGCTCGGTGGAGAAGTACCCCATTCATTTCCAAGCTCTCCAAGCTTTTCCAAGCTTTCTAGCTTAGCTTAGCTTTAGAGTAGAAGTCTAGTAGTGGAAGTAGAGCAAGAGCAAAGCTTCTCTTGGAGTCCAGAAGAGTCTTCTAGGTCTGGTATAGCTCTTTTGTAATTCTTTTATTTAGCATTTACTTTATTCAGTACTTTATTTCTAGTACTTTATTCTAGTATTATTGCTTTGCTTTACTTAAGTACTTGTTCATTATTGTTCATCATTAGTTAGCTTAGGTGCTTATTGTTTGGCATCAGTAGCACTTGTTATCTCATTATTAGTAGTCTTTTGTTAGTACCGGTTTCACCGTCTGTTTAGGGTAATTTGATCTCATTTCATTAGAGCTTGAATTGAAGTAGTAAGCCTATAGATTAACCGAGGTGCTTAGGCTATAGATTATCTATGGATACAGCTAGGCCTCCGGATAGATTGTGGTATTTGGCAAGTGGTGATAGCCTTGTCCATCCTCTGTATTCCACCATGTTAGGTCTAGTTATTAAATCATAGGGCTCGTGGCAGACCTTGTCTATTTAACTCTCCTAGTTGATAGGTGGGCTGTGCCCCGAAGTACTAGCGCATTTCTCCTAGTCATTAGTTTATCCTTAGTTACTAAAAGATATATCTCTCTCTCTCACCTATCTATCTCTAGTGTAGCTTATTTAGTAGTTTAGTAGGTAGTTCACACTCAACCTCCATTATTGTTCACCTACCTAGGATACACTTAGGCTTTCCCTTAGCAAACCTAACACTAAATATAAGTTCTAGCCTTCTGCCTTCCTGTGGGAAAAATATAAATTCGACACTCGGTACTCACCGAGTGAAGTGCTACACGACAGTTCTATGTGCTTGTGGAATTCCTCCAATAGTCGTTAAGAAGTATCAACAAGCATTTCTGGCGCCATTGTCGGAGAAGGCAACTAGCCTTGGATTTATATTTTTGCTAGCTTTGCTAACTAGGCTTTTAGTCATCCTAAGTAGTTTATCATTTTTTCCTCAAACCCTATCATTGCCCAACATGATCATGGGCAACAAGTCCATTCATGATTTCTGAACCCTCGACTACTAATGTAGCCACCAGACCCAATGTTATCAATGGGGATGCTTACTTTGAGCTTAAGCCATCTTTAATTATGATGGTTCAAGCTAGTCCGTTTTGTGGGAAAGCCCACGAGGATGCAAATGCTCTCCTCCAACACTTTTTGGAGATTTGTAGCACATTCACCATAAAGGGAGTGAACCAAGAGGCTATACATCTTCGCCTTTTCCCCTTATCTTTGTTAGGAAAGTCTAAGCAATGGTTTTACTCTAACCGCAATGTTGTAGACACATGGGACAAGTGTTCCAACGCTTTCCTAGTCAAGTTTTTTCCTATGGGGAAAATCAATGCTCTTCGCAATAAGATCTCTAGTTTTAAACAACTAGCAGATGAGTTGATTCTTGAAGCTTGGGAATGAATGCAAGAGTATGTTCTGCATGCCCACACCATGGCATGTAAGACTGGCTTTTGATCCAGAACTTCTACCATGGATTAGTGTCGTTAGATAGGACCATTTAGATGATGCTACTGCTAGAGCATTCTTTTCGCTAAGTGTTGCAGATGCCAAGACACTGATCGAGAAGATGGTTTCCAACCAAGGATGGAGCAACGATTGACTCTAACCCCGTAAATGAGGTATGCATTCAATTAAAGAAATTGACATGCTTGCAGCTAAGATAGATCTGCTCGTGAAGCAAATAGAACATTATGAGAAGGTGAGTGCCCAAGAGACACTCAAAGCCATGGATTCCCACATGACTTGTGAAAGTCTGTGGAGATGTTGGACATTCGAGAAATTGCTGTCCTGAGACCGAGGAGGATCTCAACTTTGCCAACACCAACAACGGGTTTCGTAAAAATAACATCAAGGATGGAATCAGCGCTCCAACAATCAAGTAGGTAACAATTATTACTCTTCTCAATGCATGAATAATCAAGGTAATAATAATTATACTTTCCTTAAAGATCTTATTTATAGCAATGGTAGAATAACTGATAGCATAAATAAAAAGTTGCATGCTCATGACAAGATGTTGGAAAATATAAATGTTAAATTGGATGAGTTTTCTTCTACCTTAAAGAATCAACTTAGTTTCAATAATATGATAGAAACCTAATTAGCCCAAATAGTTGATGCCATACCATCCTATGAAAAAGATAGAATTTCTGGCAAACCTAAAGGAACCATGGAGACATCCAACCTTGTCACGGCAAGGTATGACTTTTCTGAAAATGGTTGGGGATTTCCTATTAAGAAAGGTGATCCTAGGAACCCCGTCATTACTTGCTCCATAGGACCCCATACTTTTCATAAAGTCATTTGTGATCTAGGGTCTAGTGTTAACATCATGTCTAAGGAAACTTATGATAAATTGTTCTACACTACCTTAGCTCCAACCTTAGTTTACCTACAGTTAGCCGATCAATCCACCTGTTATCTCGAGGGAGTAGCCATTGATTTATTAGTTAAAGTTATGAGTGCTTATGTTCCTATGGATTTTATGATCTTAGACATGGGCAACACCAAGGATACACCTTTAATCCTTGGTTGTCCTTTCCTTAATACTGTGAATGCTTGCATATATGTGGCTTCTGGGTAAATTCAATTCCACTTTGCTGGAAGGAAAGAAATATTTGCTTTTGCCTCTAGACAACCCCTCTTTGATGAGAAACAGGAAAAGAAGAAGCATCCGAAGAGAATCAAGGTGAAGAAACCAAAGCCGATTGAAGAACCGGAAAAGCCTATCAAGAAGAAGAATAGAAAGCGATGTCGTAAAAAGAAAGATACGTCCTCAAACTCATCACCCCCTGATCCTAACAAGGCCTTCGAGGTGGAACAAGATGAAACACCCCCGCTCAAGGAAGAATAACCTTGAGCCCATCAAACAGGTAAGTCTTCTATCTCTTGCATATTTACCACATTTCATTAGTTGCATCTCATATTTAAATTTCCAATAAATTTGCTTTGCAATGCATAATTAGCAAGTTGCATTTAGCTACTCTATGTTAATAAATAAAGTATGTAGTACCTATGCATGATAGGATAGGGTTTGCATTTAAAAACATATATAAATAAAAAAATATCCAGTAGTAATCATAATGAATAAGTTATCTAGTAGTAATAGGTTTAGTCATTTAGTCATCTATGCATTCTATTAGTATTAGTTAGTCAATAAAGAAAGAATCAAAGAGCCGCCAGAAGACATTTCAACCTATGCAAAAGGCAAGTTTGGGGGAGACATCTCTCCCCGCTCAGGTATGAAAAATCTTAAACCCTCTCTTTACATTCATGTTTGTTTTACATGTCAATATCCATGACCATAGAATGTGAGAGGAGTGCCTTGAAAATTATCCAAAAAATTGTGCTCTAATAAATGATGATAAATTATTCGGAGATGATGAATAATTACTTTGTAATACGTTGCAAAAGCTTTCATACAACCTGATACTTCTTAAGTTTTGAGCATGATAACTCAGAGTTCATCTTAAGTTCAATGCTTTTGTGGGTTGCAAATGCTAGAACCAAGTATATGTTTTTGTGAGAAAAGTTGTAGCCAAGATTAGAGTAAATCTTTGAACCTATCTGAGGAATGGTAAAAACAACCTAGAGTTTATTTTGCAAAATGCTAAAACTCTCTTGCTAGAAGTTTCTCAATGGTGATAAATTCCTACCAGAGCCAAATACATATTCATACATGATAAAGCCACTATAAATGATGCTTGTTTGTTTTGAACTTTTTAAGCCTTATTGATCTGAGTAGAGAAACTTATCATGCTTTTTGATCAAAATCACATACACCCACATACTTATGCTATTCCTACACAGGGAATACGCAACCACATATGCTTTCCATTCATTATTGCTCTATGAGAATCAAAGTTACCTCTCTAGCTATCTTTCATCAAAAAAAGACACATGGGCTATAGAAAAGAGAGAGAGAGAGAGAGAGAATAAAGAGCAAAAAACTCTAGTGTTAAAAAAGAGAGAAAGAGAGAGAAAAGAAAAAGTAGCCATGCCCTCTCAAAAAGAAGCTAGAGACAGGAAACTTCTCAAAGGAGTACCCCTTCCACCAAATATACCACACTCATGCACATCTTGATCAATTAGTATGATTCGTTGCTCCTTGTGATCCAAGTGTTTGACTTAGCAATAAATTCAATTCAAGTAGGCTATGCTTTTATCCCCTACCTTGAGCTCCACATAAGCTTTAGGATAGATATTAAGGCTAAGATCCATGGCCTTGGTGAGATTTCAAATACCATTGAGTGACTTGAGTCTACCATCTAAGGAACTTAGGCAAGTTTTCTTTTCAAAATTCATTGAAAACCTCCAAGAAGTTTGAGCTAAACAAAAGTAGGGAAAAAGTATCTGTCTAGCTACAAATTCTTGCAATTGCTTGTGTCAAGGTGAAAACTATAAGTCCTACATTGCTAAGACTGACGATGGATTTCTATGTGCTAACATGTTCAATTCAAGAAATAGTATTTATTTGTATATAAGTTTTTGTAGGGCGTTACGTAGTAGCAACTCCTGATCCAACACCTATTCCATGCTAAACCAGCATCTTTGCTCGGGATGAGCAAATGGGTAGCTTGGGGAGCCTGTTGATGGTCACTAACACCTATTTTTACCATTAATATTCCACCCAAAGCATGATAAAGTGAGGTAAATCATCATCATACATGTTGCATTTTGTGTATAATTCATCTAGTTCCATTTATGCTTGTAAAATTATTTGTATGCATGAAAATATAGCAAAAATGTGCAAAAAGGTGACAAATATGGGCAAAGGAGTCAAGTGAGTGTGGCAGTGGGGCCAGGGGCCAACATGCCACTCCACCTGGCCCCACAAGGGCACCGCTCGTTGTGCCATGTGGCCTGGCCACATCACCGATCCATGGGAGCTGCTCCAGAAGCAATGCCAAGCATTGATCTAAGTCGGTTTGCACCGATGGACGAGATGGAGTTGACACGGATCCACTGGCCCACCATCATACACTTGGGAGGCTCCAACCGACCTACAAACAGACGTACCTATCAAATTTCGACATGTGCTAGTCCTACAACTGTCTTTGGGAGCCAACCAGCACCAGAGGATCAAGAGGCGATGGATCCAAGGGCCGGTCGGTGCCCCCTAGCTGCCGCCCGATGCCCTAGGGTGGCCACCGACCTCCTAGCTACCTACAAGTACCACCCCCTCACTCTACACTATAAATATGGGGTATGGAGCTTAGTGGAGAAGTGCCCCCATTCATTTCCAAGCTCTCTAAGCTTCTCCAAGCTTTCTAGCTTAGCTTAGCTTTAGAGTAGTAGTCTAGTAGTGGAAGTAGAGCGAGAGCGGAGCTTCTCTCGGAGTCCAGAAGAGTCTTCTGGGTATGGTATAGCTCTTTTGTAATTCTTTCATTTAGTATTTACTTTATTCGGTACTTTATTTCTAGTACTTTATTCTAGTATTATTGCTTTGCTTTACTTAAGTACTTGTTTATTATTGTTCATCATTAGTGAGCTTAGGTGCTTATTGCTTGGCATCAGTAGCACATGTTATCTCATTATTAGTAGTCTTTTGTTAGTACCGGTTTCACTGTCTGGTTAGGGTAATTTGATCTTAGGTCATCGGAGCTTGGATCGAAGTAATAAGCCTATAGATTAACCGAGGTGAAAGGATCAAGATGCCCAAGAGGGGGATGAATTGGGCTAATTCTAAATTTCTTTGCAATAATTAAATCCAACGGTTAGCCCAATTAACCCCTTGTGCTTAGAAAGTGTTTCTAAGGTTCTACCGCACAAAAAGTCTTGCAACCTAAGTTCCAATCCTACTCTAGCATGGCAATTCTATGAATGTAAAGACAAGTATTGAATTGCTCAAAGTAAAAAGAGGAGGAACGCGGCGATGTTTTGCTGAGGTATCAGAGAGTTGCCACTCCCCACTAGTCCTCATTGAAGCACCCGCACAAGGGTGTAGCTCCCCTTAATCCACGCAAGGATCAAGTGCTCTCTACGGGTTGATTCTTTGACACTCCATCGTGGTGAATCACCCACAACCGCTCACAACTTGAGTTGGGTCATCCACAAGCTCCGCTGAATGATCACCAAGCTCCCAATCACTACCAAGCCATCTAGGTGATGGTGATCACCAAGAGTAACAAGCACGAACTCTCACTTGACCACGACAAGCCTAATGAGAAGGGTGGATGCACACTTTGCTACTCTTGATCTCACTAATGAGGGCTCTCTTTGGGATTCTCAAATCTCAATCACCTCACTAGAACCTTGCACTTCTTGGCACTCTCAAAGGTGTTTCTCAGCTGTTGAAAGGAGCAAAAGTACCCCCACACACGAATGGAGGAAGTATTTATAACATGGGCTAAAAAACAAACCGTTATATGCCTCTGCGGGGTGACCAGACGCTCCGGTCATGTTGATCGGACATGCCAGTCAGTTCACCCTGAATTCCAGTGATCAAATGGTGACCGGACGCTGGACAGCGTCCGATCAGCACTGACCGGACGTGTTCAGTCATGATTTTCCCTCTCTGGAACCTTACTAGAGTCGACCGGACGCTGGCCCTCAGCGTCCGGTCACTTCACCTCACAGTGTCTGGTCACTTCCAGATGACTTCACCTTGATCAAATGAACTGACCAGACTCTGCACCAGCATCTGGTCACACCGAAGCCAGCGTCCGGTTAGTATTTGACCCTCCATTCACTTCCAACTTTTGATCATACGTGAATGAAGTTTGCTCCAATGGATCTAAGGGCTTTTTAGGAGCTACCTAGTGCTAGGTTTAGCAAGTGTGCACCACACCTAACCCACTAGACTCACCTAGGTCAAGTTACCCATCCATACCCCCCTTAATAGTATGGCCAAATGAAAAATAAAGTCCTAAACTACTCTAAGTGTCTCTTCAACACCAAACGACACTTAGAACTAGTCTATCCTTAACCTTATCGTTCATCCTTTGAAAACCAAAATGATTTCTGTCGTAGGGGCATGACCACCATGATAGCCCAATCGATCTCCATTACCATGACCTAACTTAATTGCCTCTATAAAATACACGTTAGTCATAGTAATCATGTATTGTCATTCATCACTGAAACCCAACTAGGGGCCTAGATGCTTTCAATCTTCCCCTTTTTGATGATTGATGATAATACCATCTTGAGTATGTGAAAGAGTTGAGGTTTTTAACATGCTTGGTTCATATAAGCTTTTGACAATAAGAACAAAAGAGTTAGGCGAGCTTATATGACCCAAGCCAACATGATGTACTCAAAAGATATGAAATAAGCATGAGTACAAGTAATAAAGCTCATTTGCATTGGAGTAAAACGTGGAAGCAAAGCAAATGAGCATAGCACAAGTGATATGACATATAAATAATTCAAAGTAGAGAGCACACATGTCATATATCATGATCACATAGATATCACTATCACATAAATATAGTTTGATGCATAAAAGTAAACATATGAATGCATAATTATGTATCACACATAAAACTCCAAATGTAATAGATAATCTAATAGTTAAACTAAGCTCCCCCTAGATATGACGCTCCCCCTAAGACTAACATACTCGATCCCTCTCCCCCTTTGGCGTCAAACATCAAAACCTAAGGGTCGGTCGGCGGAGCTACAGCAGACAAGTCGGGCATTGAGGTATGAGGAGCAAGCTAGAACTAAGTGCCATCACATCTGAACCAGAGCTCTGAGCAGTCTGACCCTCTATAGCTGGAAGCAATGCTGAAGCGGTCTAGGTTGGATCAACAATTGGAGCTGCTGTAGACTGTGCAGGTATGACTGGAGCAACCGGCTATGATGATGCCACTGAGGAAGGGAGCATCTCTGTAGTCCTGGTAATAGGTGCAACTATAGAAGGACCTAAGACATGCAAATATGGTGGAGTAGGCTGCCCTATCAACTCACTGAAAGTCGCTCTAAGACTCCTAGAGACTGAGGTATCTGGCACTAGTAGCGAGGAAGTCTGAGCTGGTGTGAAGCCCATCTAAAGAGGTGTGAACTATGGGGCTAACACTAGTGAGGCAAACTACTAAGACACCTACTCTATAGGTGAAGCAAACTGTGCTGGTGGCTATCCCTGACTCTGAAGCCCACTAGGCTATAAAGCTGGAGTCATAGAAGTGGTGGCAGGCTGACCAAGCTAGGGTGAAGGCTGTGGCGCTAGAACCCCAATAGCTATCACTACATGCTGCATAAATCCAAGGAGTTGCTGCTGCATGAGGAGCTGCTGCTGATGCATGGCCTGCTGCTGTCACTAAAACTCATCCTGCCGAGTCTGAAACTATGCAAAAGTGGCAGCGGTCTCCTAAGCCTAGCGAGCCTAATCCTACCTCATCCGCTCAACCTGCTCTAGTGCAACTCTCATAGATGGAGAGAGCTGATCTATGAACTGGACTCCACTCCTAGCACCTCCTGCCTCTGCATCTAGATACTTCCACTTCTTTGTTGCAAGCTTCTTCATCGCCTTGCCTTTTGGATCTATAGGCTAGCGAGGCGGGGGCCTCGGATCCTCATCACTAGGACCACCTCCAACATTCTTAACACGAGCCATCTAATGGATCTGAAAAGAACAACTGCCACTAATGAAGATCAACTGCCAACTGTCACTTCCGAGGCTTGGCCTCGATCCATACTCGCGAGCTTGGCCCTGAGTTGATTGACAACTTCAAATAGGACCACAACGGCATCGACTCAATGCGCGATAGAATAGAGGGTATACAAATAATTTTAATTATTCATCTAGAGATACAAAACCCTAGGAAAGCAAGCAATTAGATGCGAAATCAGAACTGAGGGCTTGCTACCTGACAAACTGACAAAACGACGAGAAGAGGAATGGATCAGGGGACCACCGGGTCAACAATAGGTGATTAGGGTTCTAGCGAAATGCGGTGGCCGAGCAACGCAATGTAGGGCAATGGATTAGGGCACGGAGTAGGAAAGTGGCTCTATTGCTTGTGATGGTAGGGACTCCAGCTTGGATCGGATGGCGGCACTGGTGCACGGAGGCGGCGCTAGTGAGGCGGCGCAGGAAGGGGAGGCGTGGGGATGGCATCGCTGGGCATGGCAGCGGTGGCGCATGGCACGGAGGCATGAGCAACGACATGGGCACGGCTTGGAGAAGCTCGGCGGTGGCGCTCAGCACAGGCAGTGGCGGCGGTGGCGCACGACATGGAGGCACGAGCGGCGGTGTGGGCGTGGTGTGGAGAAGCTCGGCGACACGGGAGCAGGGCAAGCACGGCGGCATAGTGGCTCGAGCAGGCGCATCGATGATGTGGAATAGGATAGGTCAACCACGTGCGTGGTGATTTATAGTGGCCCGAATAGAGTAGAATAGGAAACAGAGAAGAGAGTTTGATTCCCGCACATTTTCTACTGACTGGACGCTCTGGTGGCAGCGACCGAACGCTGCCACCCAGCGTCCGGTCGATTCTAGAGAGGTCCAAATCCCCTAGAATTGCAACCGGATGCATCCGGTGAACACCTATCGGACGTAGCCAGAGTCCGGTGCAAGCTGCCTTCATCATCTTCGATCGACCAGACGCTGGATCACCATCTGACTGGACGCTGGGAAGACACTGTTTCAGCGTCCGATCACTCCTTCTCAGCAGCAATTCACCTCATATGAACTGACCGGACGTTGGACATCAGAGTCCGGTGCAGCGTCTGGTCATCCTTTTTCCAGCAAATCTTCAAAGTCCTTCATGCTGCCTGTTCCTAATCAAGTCCCAACTCCAATAAGATCTAAATAAACACCAATTGGAACTGATGTGAGAGACCTCTCTCAAACCCTCAATTTTTTTCAAAATATTTTACCTTAGGCTATAATTCTTTTTAAGAAAATAGGCAATAAGAGGACAATTGAAGATAAATGATAAAAACAACATTCATGCATATTGAAAGGATCAAGATGCCCAAGAGGGGGGTGAATTGGGCTAATTCTAAATTTTCTTGCAATAATTAAATCCTACGGTTAGCCTAATTAACCCCTTGTGCCTAGAAAAGTGTTTCTATTAATCTGACACACAACAGACTTGCAACCTATGTTCCAAACTTACTCTAGCATGGCAATTCTATGAATGTAAAGACAAGTATTGAATTGCTCAAAGTAAATGCTCAAAGTAAATAGAGAGAGAGGAACACGACGATGTTTTGCTGAGGTATCGGAGAGTCACCACTCCCCACTAGTCCTCGTTGGAGCACCCGCGTAAGGGTGTAGCTCCCCCTTGATCCATGCAAGGATCAAGTGCTCTCTACGGGTTGATTCTTCGACACTCCATCGCGGTGAATCACCTAAAACCGCTCACAACTTGAGTTGGGTCACCCACAAGCTCTGCCGGGTGATCACTAAGCTCCCAATCACCACTAAGTCGTCTAGGCAATGGCGATCACCAAGAGTAACAAGCACGAACTCTCACTTGACCAAGCGAAGCCTAATGAGAACGGTGGATGCACACTTTGCTACTCTTGATTCACTAATGAGGCTACTCTCTTGGATTCTCAAATCTCAATCACCTCACTAGGACCTTGCTCTTCTTGGCACTCACAAATGTGTTTCTCAGCTATTGGAATGAGCAAAAGTGACTCCACATACAAGTGGAGCATCTATTTATAAGGCAGCCTAAAAAATGAACTGTTATGTGCCTCTGTGGGGTGACCGGACGCTCCGGTCATATTGACTAGACGCTTCGGTCAGTTCAACCCACACACCAGTGATTAAGTGTTGACCGGACGCTGGTAGGGTCCAATCACCACTGACCGAACGTGTCCGGTCGCATTAAACCCTCACTGGAACCTTACTGTACTCGATCGGACGCTGAACCCCTAGGGTCCGGTCAGAACTGACCGGACGCGTCCAATCGTAGATTCTCTCTTCTGGAACCTTACTGGAGTCGACCGGATGCTAGACCTCAGCGTCCGGTCACTCAACCACGCAACGTTTGGTCGCACCGAACACAATCTCCTTGATCAAATGAACTGACCAGACCCTGCGGCCAGCGTCCGGTCGCACTGGAGCCAGTGTTCGGTCAGCATTTGACCCTCCATTCACTTCCAACTCTCGATCATGTGTGAATGAAGTTTGCTCCAAAGGATCATAGGGCTGTTGTGGAGCTACCTAGTGCTAGTTTTAACAAGTGTGCACCACACCTAACTCACTAGACTCATCTAGGTCAAGCTACCCGTCCATACCCCCCTTAATAGTACGGCCAAAGGAAAAACAAAGTCCTAAACTACTCTAAGTGTCTCTCCAACTCCAATCGATACTTAGAACTAGTCATCCTTAACCTTGTCGTCCATCCTTTGAAAACCGAAACGATTTCCATCATAGGGGCATGACCACCTCGATTGCCTAATTGATCTCCATTACCATGACCTAACTTAATTGCCTCTGCAAAACACACGTTAGTCATAGTAATCTTGTATTGTCATTAATCACCAAAACCCAACAAGGGGCCTAGATGCTTTCATATATGTAATGCAATACTTGAAATTAAATCTAGTTGCTTGTCAAGTTTGATCCAAGGTTAAGCTTCTTCATACGCTTTACGACGGTTATCTTAACCATGTTAGACAAGCCCTATATACATTACCAAAAATTAAACATATTGTATATTACAATGCAATGCAAGGGACAACACAAGCTCAGTTTTTAGTGAAGTTACTAAAATCAAGAACATTGAGCTCATTCCATAATCTACAAAATGTTGCATCATCTAGAGGTTTAGTGAAGATATCCGCTAATTGATCTTTGATCCTTACACCTTCTAGTGAAATATCATTCTTTGCAACATGATCTCTAAGAAAGTGATGGCGGATATCTATGTGCTTGGTGCAAGAGTGTTGAACCGGATTATTTGCAAGTTTTACCGCACTTTCATTGTCACACAAAAGAGGTACTTTTCTAGAACTACATCATAGTCTAGCAAAGTTTGTTTTATATAAAGTATTTGTGCACAACAAGCACCCGCGGTAATGTATCCTGCTTCAGCGGTGGACAAAGCCACACTATTTTGTTTCTTGGAGGACCAAGACACAAGAGATCTACCAAGCAAATGACACTCTCCAGATGTGCCTTTTCTATCAACTTTGCAACTGGCATAATCTGAATTGGAATAGCCAATTAATTCAAAACTAGCTCCTTTGGGATACCAAAGGCCAATGCTTGGTGTGTGCTTAAGATACCTAAGGATTCTTTTTACAGCAATTAAGTGAGTTTTCTTAGGATTAGCTTAAAATGTAGCACACATACACACACTAAACATGATGTCGGGCCTAGATATGGTTAAATATAACAAGCTACTAATCATAAAGCGGTAGAGAGTTTGATCAACCGTGTTACCTCCCTTATCTAGGTCGAGATGTCCATTAGTTGGCATTGGTGTCTTGATTGACTTACATTCATTCATCTTGAATCTCTTGAGAAGATCATTTGTATATTTCTCTTGAGAGATGAAAATCCCTTCTCTCATTTGCTTGACTTGAAAACCAAGAAAGAATGTAAGCTCTCCAATCATTGACATCTCGAACTCCTTCGACATCAATTCACCAAACTATTTACAAGAATCTTCATTTGATGATCCAAAGATGATATCATCAACATACACTTGACAAATGAAGATGTGCCCATCAAGCTTCTTGGTGAATAGCGTGGTGTCGACCTTCCCAATAATGAAGCCCTTCTCAATGAGGAAGTCCCAAAGGCGCTCATACCAAGCTCTTGGGGCTTGCTTAAGCCCATATAATGCCTTGGACAACCTATAAACATGATTAGGATATCTAGGGTCTTTAAATGTAGGAGGTTGATCAACATAGACTAGTTCATTAATAAAGCCATTTAAAAATGCACTTTTCACATTCATTCGATATAATTTCATTTCATGATGTGATACATATGCAAGGAGGATACGAATGGCTTCTAGTCTTGCAATTGGTGCAAAGGTCTCTCCAAAATCCAATCCTTCACTTGAGAGAACCCCTTTACAACTAGTCTTGCCTTGTTCCTCACAACTACGCCTTGATTATCTTGCTTGTTATGGAACACCCACTTTATTCCAATGACTCTTGCACCTTTTGGCCGCTCTTCAAGAGTCCAAACTTCATTGCGGGTGAAGTTGTTCGACTCTTCATGCATGGCATTTATCCAATCTAGATCTTGAAGAGCTTCTTCTACCTTGGTAGGCTCATAGCAAGAGACAAAAGAGTGATGAGCAATAAATGAAGCAAGCTTTTGTGAGCGAGTCATTACACCCTTTGATAGACTCCCTATGATAAGATCTTGTGGATGATCTTGTAGTAGAGGTATATTTCTTCTATTGTCCACTTGAGGAGGAGGTTGTGGAGCATCAACATCTTGTGCTTGTACCACCATTTGATCATGGGAGATATGAGTATCTTCATTTTCTACTCTCCTATCTTTATCACAATCTTGTGGCACACTTGATGAAGAAGGTGAATCAATCATATGTACATCATCTTCATCATCTTTAGGCTTGATGTCTCCAACCAGAATGTTCTTCATAGCCTCCCTCAATGGTTCATCACCTACATCATCAAGATTCTCATGTGCTCCTTGGGAGCCGTTAGATTCATCAAATTCCACATCATATGTTTCTTCAACCAAGCCAGTGGCATGATTAAATACTCTATATGCTTTGGACTTTGATGAGTAACCAACAAGAAAACCAATATCACAACGTATTTGAAACTACCCTAGGTGTTGCCGCTTCTTGTAGATGTAGCATTTGCAACCAAACACCCTAAAGAAAGAGACGTCCGGATTCTTCCCATTGAGCAACTCATAAGGTGTCTTACCAAGGAACTTTTGAAGGAATAGGCGGTTGGATACATAGCATGCGGTGTTGATAGCTTCCGTCCATAGAGCTTCAGGGGTGTTATACTCATCTAGCATTGTTCTTGCAAGAGTGATCAATGTCTGGTTCTTTCTCTCAACTACACCATTTTGTTGAGGAGTATATGTTGCGGAGACCTCATGCTTGATCTCAACTTCATCACAATAGGCTTTTATATTTGTGTTGTCAAATTCTTTCACATTGTCACTTCTAATCTTCTTAAGCTTCACTTCAAATTCATTTTGAGCTCTCTTGGCAAACTTCTTGAAGCAAGATGCAACTTTGGATTTATCATGAAGGAAGAATACCCATGTGTATCTTGAATAGTCATCAACAATCATAAGACAATAAAGATTTCCTCCCAAACTCTTGTATGTTGTTGGTCCAAATAAATCCATGTGAAGGAGTTCTAGCACTCTTGTGGTTGACATGAAAGCTTTGGTTGGATGAGTATTTGCAACTTGCTTGCCGGCTTGACATGCACTATAAAGCTTGTCCTTCTCAAACTTCACATCCTTCAATCCTCTCACCAAATCATTCTTCATTAGCTTCTTGAGTGAGCTCATCCCAATATGAGCAAGTCTTCTATGCCATAGCCACCCAAGTATTGTTTTGGTGAATAGGCAAGTCTTCAAATTTGCATCTTCAGAGGTGAAATCCACTAGATATAGGTTGTTGTATCTAAATCCTTTGAATATTACTTGATCATCATCCTTCTTAGATACAACAACTTCCTTCTCGATGAATAGGTATTGGAAGCCAAGATCACATAATTATCCAACGGATAGCAAGTTAAAGCTCAATAAAGCAACATATAGCACATTTGAGATAGAATGATCATTTGATATTGCCACTTTGCCCAATCCTTTAACCTTGCTCTTTGAATTATCTCCAAATATGATTCTTTCTTGTCCATCTACTTCTTTATCTAGTGAGGTGAACATACGAGGATCACCGGTCATATGTTGTGTGCAACCACTATCAATAACTCAATGACTTCCACCGGTCTTGTAGTTCACCTACACACAAGAGATCAAGCTTTAGGAACCCTAACTTGTTGAGGGCCCTTCACCTTATCAACAAGTGACTTTGCAACCTAAATTTTCTTAGGCCTATTCTTGTTGGGAGGTCCTAAGAACATGACTTTCATTTTCTCATTAGAATCCTTTCTAAGCATGTAGTGAGCATTGAAGGCAAAAGGTCTAGCATGCTTGGGCCAAGGTTGTGGTGGTGGAGTTTGGCACTCATGGACAAAGTGACCTTCTTGTCCACACTCAAAACATCTCTTTGGCTTTGGCTTTGACTTGTGTTGTTGTTGAGCTTGAGCCTTCTTCTCTTGGTTTGCCAAATACCCAATGCCACTTCTATCCATCTTCGTGACGGTGTTCATAAGTAGCTCACTTTGTAGATGCTTGCCTCTTGTGAACTTGCTCAATCCAATCTTAAGATGCTCTTTCTCCAATTTGAGCTTCTTGTTTTCTTTCTTGAGAGCATCATTGTTTTTCTCTTCCTTAAGCTTCTTGGTCTCTTCTTTGAGCTTCTCATTCTCAAGGATCAAATCACCACCATGATCAAGAGTTTCTAGCATAATAGTGTTGTGGCTTTTGATTTCTTCAAGATCTTTCTTGAGCTTTTCATTATCATTCTTGAGCTTGACAAACTCATCATAATCATTGGCCTCAACCACTTGCTTGTCCTTGCTACTAGAACTTTGCTCAATGCTCTCAATGATCAAATCATCACATGATGTAGCTATATCAATCTTAACAACATCATTAGTAGCATCATGTGGCTCGTTGGATAAGAATTCTTGAGCAATAACAAGATTATCATGATTGATCTTTAGAGTTGTATATTCTTCTTTTAGCTTGTTATGACTAGTGATGAGCTCATTGTGTATCCTCTTAAGTTTATCATGTTTATCTTTAAGCTCTTTCTTAGAAGATTTGAGCTCCTTGAGTTTGGATGATATAGCATCATTTGCTTCTCTAAGCTCAATACTAGCCTTTTCTGCCATATCACATTTTACTAAAAGTGAATCATTCTTAGCTTCTAGCTTTTTATTCTTAGCTCTAGTCTTTATAACGATCTTAGTGTATTGTTTTAGCAATCTAGCAAGATCATCATAAGAAGGTGATTCATATTCATCATCATCACTATCGCTATCATCATTACTAGCATGTTCATCACCACTACTATCATCATCATTTGATACCTTATGTTCACCCTTGGCCATAAGGCATAGGTGTGTAGAGGATGATGGCGGTGGTGGCGGTGAAGATAATGAAGAGTCAATAACAATGGCGGCCACCTTCTTGTTGTCACTATCATCATCAGATGACCCACTAGATGAATCAATGTCCGCGAGCCAATCACTGACGATGTATGCCTTTCCACTCTTCTTCTTTTTGTGGAAGTCCTTCTTCTTGCCATCTCTCTTCTTGTATGGCTTGTTTTTTTTCTTCTCATCTTCTTCTTCATTGCTTGAGTCATCTTTCTTGCCCTTGTACTTGTTCTTGAACTTGTCTTTCTTGGGCTTGGTATATTGGTGTGCTAGATGACCAAGTTCTCTACAATTGTAGCAATCCATCTCGAAGATTGGCTTCCTTCTAGAGCTAGTGAAGAACTTCTTCTTCTTGCCATCGAACTTGATGCCACTCTTGTTGAGCTTCTTTAGCATCTTGGTGGTTTTTCTCACCATGAGAGCAAGACTTGCATCATCAACTTCATCATCACTTGAGCTCTCATACTCAAGTCTTTCTTTGCCCTTCTCTTGACTAGCTTTGAATGCTAAGTCCTTGTCTTTCTTCTTGGTAGAGGATGAGCCATCTTGTGGTGTGATGTGCATATACATCTCATAAGCATTGATCTTTTCTAAGATTTGTGTCGGTGTAGCGGAGGAAAGATCACCTTGATGAAGCACGGTCACAATATGCCCATATTTGTCAATGGAGAGGACACTCAAAATCTTTCTTATAATATCAGATGGTTGCATTTGAGTGAGTCCAAGCCCATTGACTTCCTCTACAAGAACATTCAAACATGAGTACATCTCATTTTGCACATTCTTTAGGAAGCATCTCAAAAGAGTTAAGCTTTTTCATGACAAGATGATAGCGTTCCTCACACTCACTCTTTGTTCCCTCATGGAGTGCACAAACGTCCGATCATAGTGCATGGGCATCTTTGTGGTTCCTCACTCGGTTAAACACATCTTTACAAAGGCCTCTAAAGATGGTGTTTCGAGCCTTTGCATTCCATTTCTCGTAATTCACCTCATCGCTTTGTAGGTTAGTAGCATCCCGAGGTTTTGGGAAGCCTTGTGAGGCAGCTCTAAGTATTCCAACATCTAGAGCTTCTAAGTACGCCTCCATGTGAATTTTCCAATATGGAAAATCATCCCCCTCAAAGATAGGAGGAGGTCCATCCCCGTGAGACATCTTTCTCTAGGCGGTTAAGCCTAAATACGTGAGCACGAGGCTCCGATACCAATTGAAAGGATCAAGATGCCCAAGAGGGGGGTGAATTGGGCTAATTCTAAATTTCTTTGCAACAATTAAATCCAACGGTTAGCCCAATTAACCCCTTGTGCCTAGAAACTGTTTCTAAGGTTCTACCGCACAAAAAGTCTTGCAACCTAAGTTCCAATCCTACTCTAGCATGGCAATTCTATGAATGTAAAGACAAGTATTGAATTGCTCAAAGTAAATGCTCAAAGTAAAAAAGAGGAGGAGGAATGCGGTGATGTTTTGCCAAGGTATCAGAGAGTTGCCACTCCCCACTAGTCCTCATTGGAGCACCCACGCAAGGGTGTAGCTCCCCCTTGATCTGCACAAGGATCAAGTGCTCTCTACGGGTTGATTCTTTGACACTCCGTCATGGTGAATCACCCACAACCGCTCATAACTTGAGTTGGATCATCCACAAGCTCCACCGAATGATCACCAAGCTCCCAATCACCACCAAGCCATCTAGGTGATGGCGATCACCAAGAGTAACAAGCACGAACTCTCACTTGACCACGACAAGCCTAATGAGAAGGGTGGATGCACACTTTGCTACTCTTGATCTCACTAATGAGGGCTCTCTTTGAGATTCTCAAATCTCAATCACCTCACTAGGATCTTGCTCTTCTTGGGACTCTCAAAGGTGTTTCTCAGCTATTGAAATGAGCAAAAGTACCCCACACACGAATGGAGGAAGTATTTATAACAAGGGCTAAAAAATGAACTGTTATATGCCTCTACGGGGTGATCGGATGCTCCGATCATGTTGACTGGACATGCCAGTCAGTTCACCCTGAATTCCAGTGATCAAATGGTGACCGAACGCGTCCGGTCGTGATTTTCCCTTTCTGGAACCTTACTGGAATCGACCGGACGCTGGCCCTCAGCGTCCGGTCACTTCACCTCTCAGTGTCCGGTCACTTCCAAACGACTTCACCTTGATCAAATGAACTGATCGAAATCTGCACCAGCGTCCGGTCACACCGAAACCAGCGTCCGGTCAGTATTTGACCCTCCATTCACTTCCAACTTTCGATCGTACATGAATGAAGTTTGCTCCAATGAATCTAAGGGCTTTTTAGGAGCTACCTAGTGCTAGGTTTAGCAAGTGTACACCACACCTAACCCACTAGACTCACCTAAGTCAAGTTACCCGTCCATACCCCCTTTAATAGTACGGCCAAAGGAAAAACAAAGTCCTAAACTACTCTAAGTGTCTCTTCAACACCAAATGACACTTAGAACTAGTCCATCCTTAACCTTGTCATTCATCCTTTGAAAACTGAAACGATTTCCATCATAGGGGCATGACCACCATGATAGCCTAATCGATCTCAATTACCATGACCTAACTTAATTGCCTCTGCAAAACACACGTTAGTCATAGTAATCACGTATTGTCATTAATCACCGAAACCCAACTAGGGGCCTAGATGCTTTCACAAGGTACTTAGGACACAGATTACCTGTGGATACGGCTAGGCCTCCGGATAGATTGTGGTAGTTAGCAAGTGGTGACAGCCTTGTCCATCCTCTGTATTCTACCACGTTAGGTCTAGTTATTAAATCGTAGGGATCATGACAGACCTTATCTATTTAACTCTCCTAGTTGGTAGGCGGGTCGTGCCTTGAAGTACTAGCGTATTTCTCCTAGTCATTAGTTTACCCTTAGTTACTGAAAGATATATCGCTCGCTCTCCCACCTAGCTATCTCTAGTGTAGGTTGTTTAGTAGTTTAGTAGGTAGTTCATACTCAACCACCATTATCGTTCACCTACCTAGGATACACTTAGGCTTTTCCTTAGCAAACCTAACACTAAATATAAGTTCTAGCCTTCCGTCTTTCTATGAAAAAAAAATATAAATTCGACACTCGGTACTCACCGAGCGAAGTGCTACGCGATAGTTTTGTACGTTTGTGGAATTTCTCCACTAGTCGTTAAGAAGTATCAACGGTCATGACTGCTGCTCTTGCCAAGGCATCCTCTGCTGCCACGACTGCTCAGGCCCATGCCCTCGTTGAGGTCGACACCGCTGGTTAGGAAGTTCTCTCCGAGACCCGCATGCGTGAGGCCCTCTCTCGCGCTGCAAAAGCTGGCGCTGCTGCTCCGCCTCCTCCTAATTTCATTGTTCATGGCGACAACACTACTGATCATCAGGATGCCCGGCAGCCCTCCTCCTCCTCGAGGCAGCTGTCGTGGTCAATCTTTCATGCGCAAGCTGTCTCTGTCTAGAACATCCAGCCCCTCGTACCGATTGTTCTTGACCTCTCCGTTGGCAACTACAAGCGGCGTGGACACTTCCTCATCACCCTCGGGAAAGTTTGCCCTCTCTGAGCATGGCCCCGTTCGCTTCCCTGAAAAAAAATTAAAATATTGTTCTGAATAATTTATTATAAAAAAATACTATTTTAGCTAAAAAAACAAGCTAAAAAATACATATTAGAACACAAACGAACAGGGCACATGTCCTCTTCGATGACCCCGACGTCACGCTGCCAGATTGGTCTCGCATGGACTGTGTTGTTCTCTGTTGGCTCTACGGCACCGTCTCCGCTGATCTTGTGGAGATCGTGATGGCGCCCGCTACCACTGCACGTATTGTTTGGCTTGCTCTTGAAGATCAATTCCATGGCAACCATGGGACCCGCGCTCTCTACCTGGACGCTGAGTTCAGGAACTCAATGTGGAGTTTTCCCAACTTAGGCCCTGTTTAGATCCCACTCAAAATCTAAAAATTTTCAAGATTCTCCGTCATATCAAATCTTGCGGTACATGCATGGAGTATTAAATGTAGGTAAAAAGAATAACTAATTGCACAGTTTGTCTGTAATTGACGAGACGAATCATTTAAGCCTAAATAGTCCATAATTAGACAATTTTTGCCAAATATAAATGAAAGTGCTACCGTAACCAAAAACAAAAAATTTTCGCATCTAAACGGAGCCTTACAGAGATAGGTATTTTAGTAGAGAGCAGGACTATTTTAGTGAAGAATAGACCGACAGGATATATAAGATCCATATTTTATAGAGATTATAAATAGACCCACGGAACAGCGTCCGATGGAATGGCTGGTCGACTCCTAGCATTATTACCAATATTCTATTGGAAGGGCTATTCGTATTTCCGCTACCTGAAAATGTCCTCATCTTCATATCATTGATCTAGGTCTAAAAAATTGCTCATCATGAGGTCATTGATCTGGATTCGTTTAATGGTACTCCATCTGTCCCAAATTATAAGTCATTTTAACTTTCTTAAAGAGTCAAAACATTTAAAGTTTGACCAATTTTATATAATAAAACAATAATATTTATGATATCAAATAAGTATCATTAGATTCTTCATTAATTATATCTTCACCTATTAGATGTCATAAATCTTTATAATTTTTTCTATAATTTTGGCTAAACTTGAGATATTTTGAGTCTTTAAAAAGTTAGAGTGATTTATAATTTAGGATGGAGGGAGTAGATATACGTACTTATATGATTACCTACTTGTCTTAAGCAATCAGCACCCCCTCCCCCAACCCACACCAGAGCCCCGTTGGCTGGTCTGAATCTTGGCTGAAGCTGACTGAAAAATACTGTTCTGGTTGAATTGTTGTGAAACAAAAATACTGTTCCAGCTGAAAAAACAAGCCGAACAAGCCGAATATGAGGTAAGCCGAACGGGACCATATTTAGCATACGCAGGGGCGGAGCTTAGCTGAGGCCAATGGAACTATGATGTACCTTGGCGTGTTGTTTTTTTACAACCGCTGCAGCTGTTCCTCCTCTCACACAAATATTGTACTAACAGCCAGCAGCTTCTGCTTTTACAAGCAGCCGAACAGGCTAAAATTTCCATTGAGCAAACAATAGTTTGGTACTGTTTATGGGTGTTTAGAGCTCAATTACGTTACATGGATCAGTTCCTCGTGTTTATTCAGTCAAGCTCCGTCGTTGGCCATACGAAACGGTACCCAAGACCGGCGCACCTATGACTCCACGATGTGCCGTTCTCATGACCGCTACCTACTTCACCGGCAGATCTGCCTCCCGGTGACCTTCCTTAAAGGCTAGCCCGGTGATAGAGAGGGGCCTCGGCGAGCCAAACCTGGCGGACATTGCCTTATCGTGCTTCATATATACGGGCGACTGAAAACTTTCGCCTTTTCAAAGTTTTCAGTCGCCAAATGTGTATAAGGGCATGAGGCGTAAATATTGTGGCTTGTGGGGACTGGAGAGCAAGTAGGCATACCATATTGAGCCTTATAAAAAACAAGAAAACTGAATTCTGAAATGGAACAGATACAGAGGTCATCCAAACCTCGGCTGCACAACGTACTAAGTGCAACCAGCCCTTATTCAGCTACTGAAGCTAGCTGCTCCAGAATTATTAGCCATCTATGCGGAGAGGAGCTGCTCACGGCGGGCCTTGTTGGCCGCGACGAGCCTGTCCCTGTCGGGCAGCGCCTCCTTCACCACGTCAACGGCGAGGAACCGGTCGAACCAGGCCTTCATCAGCGGCAGCTCCTTGTCGGTGACGATGCTGGCGCCGATCACCTCCTCGACGACGGGGAGCCAGTGTGCGTACCACCCGACGACGATGTCGAGGTAGCCCACGGCGTCGCCGCCGAAGAACTTCTTCCCCTCCAAGGCCGTCTCCAGGGTCTTGAGGCACTGCTGGGCCTCGTGCACCGCCTTGCGCTGCGCCTCGCCGGTCGTGGTGAAGATCGGGTACAAAGCAGCGTTGCACTGGAGTAGACGACAGACATCAATCCTGTCACTGACTGGGTCCTGCCTGCCCTGCATCGAACAGACTAACAGAGTAGACGAATCATGTGGCTGCAGTTTGTTGCGCGTACCTTCTCTTCAGCGAATCTGGCCCAGAACCTCGCCTGGGCACGCTCGTAGGGGTCTGCTGGCATGATGGGGTAGCCGCCCTTCCAGGCCTCGTCGATGTACTCGACGATGATGGTGGACTCCGCGATCGGCTTGCCGTCGTGGACGAGCACGGGGACCTTCTTGGTCACCGGGTTGTAGCGGAGCAGGTCGGCGCTCTTGTTGGCGAGGTCCTCGTCGACGTACTCGTACTCGACGCCCTTCAGCCGGAGCGCCCACTCCACCCTGATCACCATAGGGCTCGCCCACATCCCGAACACCTTCACGCCCTTCTCGGCCATTGCTGGAGGCTGGAGCTCTGGCTCTGCTCTTCTGCTGCTGGTGCTGCAACTACAACAGATGAAGGGGCAGAGATCTCATCCTGCCACCTTGATTATAGATCACAGATCAGGAACCCTTCAGAAGTCAACGGTAGGGTTCCGTGTCATGGTTGCCTTCTACCGAGTCCATTGGTATTGGAGTATTATAATTGAAAGACAAGGACACCGGAGTGATGGTCTGGTCAGAGCGTGGCACGATAGCAGGAGTAAACGTAATCCAGAAAAGGCAAGCCTCTTGAAAAAAAAGGGAGTTGCTATATCTCAGTCGCCTGAAATATAGAAACTTTTCAGTCGACGCTACAGGCCCTTGGATGTGCATCCAAGGGTCAGTTCCGTCTCCTATTGTTTCTGTGTACCAGACACTCAAAACGGGTCCGAAAAATACCCGGTAGACAGCACTAACCCTTATCGGGCTCACGAAACTAAACCCGTTAAGCATTTGACCTGTTAAATCAATGAATCTGGGCTTTACAAACTGGGGTTTACACACTGGGTCAAATAAAAAAGAAAAGAAGCAACAAATCTACCCTGCACCTTGCAGATCGTGCTCTCCTACCCCTCCACCCTGCTCCAAGAAAGAAATAGATCTAGATGAACGGGAGATCCAGAAAAGCACATAAAAACAAAGAGTGACGAACAAAAAAAAGATGAAAATGGACTAATTAGATGATCCGTGGAAGAAAAGGGTACTTATCTGCAGATCGTGCTCATGTCTGGCCTTCAGCTCCTTGCTTCTGTCCTCTTCTATAGCCTTGTTTCTGTTATTTAGTACAAACCAATTTGTAGCCTGGTACTGCAAATTCCCTCTAGTAGGATTAGTATTTCATTATAATTTGTTGAAAAAAAACTCAAGTTTAGTTAGAAGACATTATGAATCGCATAACGATAAAGGCATATGAACCATTTGCTGAAAAAATCAGAAAATACAGAAGAAAATTGCGCATTTGTATTAGTGCAACAATTACTATTTCATAATGCAATTGTATTTTACTTATGTGCAAACAGACAGGCCTGACAATGTGTGTAGTTATTCAGTACTTAAGCCATTTCTATATTAATACTCTGATGTATTGTAATAACTCACCTTATAAATATTGTGCTTGTACCACCCACTCTTGCAATGCTATATGTAGCATGTCATCCATGAGCACATCAGACTCCTTGCACCTTCTCTGTTGCTTGCCTTGTGCATTGCCCTAGCTTTCAATAGAAATGCTTTGTTTCTGCATTGTCTCACTTACCTAAGCAACAGCATCAGGTTGTCCTTTGCAGTAGTTGCTTGTGGCACTTCGACACTGTCATGTTGCTTCACAGAGATGGGCCACTTTCTGCGTGCACTGAGACAGACATCACTTAGACCCTCCCTTGCACCTCCTTCAACCGCTCCTCACACAAGTGTAAAATAAATGGCTTGATCTCACGTACCTGTAAAATATACATCATATACAGTTACATATAGTACAAGAACGATAATAAGGTTCAGCCCTGTGAAGGATTTAGGTTTCAGCAAATGATTAAATCAGCACCACCAAAGAAATAGAAACACTAAAATAGGCTAAGTAGACTTCAATATTACGTTCATCATGCAAGCAACAGTGTATTACGATCAGGCTTCTGCTTCTAATATCCACCTATTCTTCCTACAATCAGGCAGCAGACACCACTGACACAAACCGTAGCCCATGAAATTTTTTACACACTAGACTAGGCATCATTGACAAAGCATCTTGTCACTCTCTGTCACGCATACAAATACAATCTCAGGGGCTCCAGTTATCTAGAGAACCATAAATTCCTCAATCCTGACCCCGCTGCCACAATCAAAGTTCCTGTCTACCATTTCATCACAAGAAAGAAACAAGGGACACACCTGCAACTATTACTATTACTATTTAATTGATAATGCAACTGTACTGTATTTGTGTGCAAATAGAAAAGCCTGACAATATGTGTAGTTATCTAGGAAATCTGATCTTGTCTCTATATTAACATGTGTGAGCTGCCACAAGCACATCCAGCTATTGGAGATCACACTGACACACAACCCTTTAAACAAACTGGGACACAACGACAACTATTTGAACAACAATATATTGTAGTATACCACTGATTTCAGCAACAATACATAAGTAACCATGCACTCTACAACTCAGCCTACATTTAACTTGACAAATACAGCACCAGACCTATTTAGTACTTATTACCCTTGAAATCCTAGTCAAGAGCATAGTAAGAACAAAATACCTTTGATGGAGCCCTTGGTTCATCAGGCAAGAATAACTTGAGCTTGAGAACTCCTCAAGCAAGTAGTCCAATCAAAGTCATTTTATGAAAATTTCCAATGGAATAATACAAAATATGGCAGTGAGGCATGAAACTAGATTCAGACAAACTCACTAGCTGTGCCACCAAGAAAGCAAAGACCAGCAAGAATACCGGACACTCCACAAATGACCAGCTGCGAGACCGTGCCACAAAGATAAGGGCCTAGATGACTTCATATATGAATGAATGCATACATGAGCACACAACTATCATGGCAAGGGGGTCAAAGAGCGGCAAGAGCCCAATGAATTGCCATGGTCCACCAAGACTATCTTTCCTACCATCTGGCACTTCCTATACACGAATTTTGTCAGTCAAGTACAACACACCTTGTAGTAATAAGAGTGTAGCAATAGTGCATGTCAAGGATCACAAACCTGGTAAGCTACACCAAGTGTTTACAAATCATGCTCAGCAAATTTGTCAATCTACAAACCACAGGACAAGGACAAATGAGAGGTGTGTGTTGACACACAAATAACAAATTCCAACATGTTCTAGCACAGATCACAAGAGACATTTATTCTATGAAAGGACAAGGACAAATGAGAGGTGTGTGTTGACCCAAATCACAAAAAACAGATTCCAACATGTTCTAGCACAGATCACAAGAGACAATTTTTTCTATGGAAGGACATATCATAATTTTTTCTTTGGAAGCATAATCATAGATCACAAGAGACAATTTTTTTTCTATGGAAGGACAAATCACAATTTTTTCTATGGAAGCACAATCATAAATCACAAGAGACAACTTTTTTCTATAGAAAGACAGATCACAATTTTTTCTATGGAAGCACAATCACAGATCACAAGAGACAATTCTTTCCTATGGAAGGACAGATCAATTTTTTTTTCTAACGAAGCACAAGGACAAAAACTTGATGTGGGCAAGCACAAATCACAATTAACAATAAACTTTGAGTGTTAAGCACAACTTTGTCTTACTGCATTCGTACCACAACCATCTCACATACAATGCACATTGCATAACTCTCCTGGCTGAATACACTAGCAGTAACAATCTTTTCATTGATTTTTAGTAATTATGGCCCGCATTCATCGTATAACTTGTAAGCACCAGAGCAACATAGGTGGAACAAAAAACTGAGCCAATATGTCCTTGTGCAGGTTCACAAGGAAGGACTTCATAAAATGACAGATGCAGAATTTTTTAACAAAAAATCAACTTATTGCATATTATGACAACTACAATTGCAGTGCTACATACTTGCAATTTGCACTAGTACTCATTGCAACTGATGACGAGTGTGACATATAGAATCCAAACTAGAATGTACAAGTAGCAACGATGTAAGCACTTAAAAACCATGTGCAAACAGAGAATAATGCAGCAGACACTATAAGTTTGGCTTTGTATAGCTTAAATCTGTCATTCCACTACTTTGTCTTCGTCTTTATCTCCTTGGCATTCGAGTCAGCAAGCTGCATATAAATAGAGATATTTACATATAAGACTTGTGCATCTGATTTAGAGAACAAGTAATGCCCATCCATAGTCTAACCATGTTTTGACTGCCCCATCCATGATGTAACCATGTTTGAGTGCAAAGTAGAAAAAGGTTGCAACTAATGGAGATTTTGTTTTATTTGTTTGTTTCTCATGAACAGGAGAGTTCAACACCACCGGTGAACTACAACAGCTATGGACAAGGAGGTCCATGAACTTCAACAACTTCATATGTCAACTCGGAAAACAACCTCACTTGTAATTTTGCAAGTCTTAGGTGTCCTCAAGAGGCCCTACAGAGACCGTAGGCAACTGAGCCTCTTCCTTTTATTTTGTTTCCGCAAACAGTTCCTGGAAACTTTGCGCAACCTGCTGTACAATATCATATTTTTTAACCAGACTAATTTTAAGTGTGATCAAAAGTAGTAAGCACCAATTCACTATAGTTCTGCAGTCACAGTCACAGCATAGGCCAAAGAAAAATGATTGTATGGTACATAAGAAGTTGCAGGGCAAAAGGAAATTGAATTGCTCACCATGGTCAAGGTTTGTGGTGCAAAGTTTCACTGAACACAGCCTAATAAAAATCAAACACAAGTTAACAACAATAGATAAACTTGTTGTGCCGAAACACTGGCTGATAACTACAGTAGGTTTATTTACCAATTTGTATAGATGGAACTGACTGCCACCAGACTCAATGGCAACACTAACTGGCTGGTCAGCAACTACATTTTGTATTGTTTTCTCATAATTTTCAAGCACATCTTTAAAGCCAACCAAAACCGCGACCTGGACAAGCTTCTTTCCACTAAGTATGATTGCAGCAAATTTCTTCATCAACATGCTATCTGCAGCCTATAAGATACACAATAATTGGTACGATGAACTTAGCCCGGCATGTACAGAGAGAATATACAATTCTAACAGATTCTAAAAATGAAAGAATTATTAAAATAAAAATGCACTTACATAGACAATCAAGCCCGTATTTATTTAAACCAAAAACCATCTCATTTTATAGTGCAACAAAGTAAACTCATGACTTTCAACAAGTGTAGGATCAGAAAAATAGCTAGTTCTTACACTGAAGCTGCAATGACAACATCAGACCCAAATTAGTTATCATGTATTCAGATTAGCTGGAGAATGTTCAAATTAAAAATGTGGAAACATATGTTGGGCCTCAAATTAGCATTTTGGCAGCACTACAAAGTTTTTACCTACCATCTTCACAAATGCATTCTTAAGACACAAACACACACACACACACACACACACTAATTATCAAGCCAAATTAGATCTATTCCTTAAAAAAGACTTGTATTAAAATAGAAATGAGATGCACTCCTTAAAAATGTACTGTCTAGTGCTTACACTAAAACAAAAGACCCATTTCCAGTCCCAAATAGCCCATCCAGAAGAATATCGATGCTCTAAAGCAAGAACGATTGCATGCTCCAAGTTAACTAATATATATAGTGACAAAGCTAACTATAAAGACCAAATATTGCATATGTTACACACCATAATTGCAGTAGGTGAAGTGCGCAATTTACTAGTACTAATAAATGTGCAATCCAAAAAATGGTACTTCTACATAAAGGAATAGAACAGAATCATAGTTCAGTAGAATTCTAATGTAGTTTGCAGTACAAATTCATCACTCTCTACAGAAGAATGATTTGCTCTATATTCAGTTAAGAACATTGAAACCTTAATTCATTAATCATCTACTGAACTAGCTGTCAAATGATGAAGAATCTACATTGACTGAACTAAAATCTACAGACTACACCATCATCATCATCACCATTGAAAAAGAAAAGGGACAAATCATCATTTAATCATTGTCTGAACTATAAGCTGTATAATAACTGAAGCTTGTACTAAGGCTAGTCTCATTGAGAAGTTTCATGTCCCAGTTTTCAAAACATGACACCTAAAATAAAGCGTGATGAAACATGGTCTCTCAATGTACATTTTCATTTCACGGTTTCATAGGCTAGCTTTAGCATTTAATTGTTACATTGTGTTGTGATCAAATGTGTCATGTGAACTATGTAGCCACTTAAGAACATAGTCAAATTGGTAGATAAACATGGTTTATCATAGTAAGCAGAAAATTCACCATGTAGAATGTCATCTCGTGGAAAAGGGAAGGTGTGTGTACAGCTGAATACGTTTTAAGTATTCACATTTAAATAAAAAATGACAGCATTCACACAAGCACCAGGTAATAGTTTCATATTACAAACTGATCGGCATTCCTGCAGAAAAGAAAAGTCATTCACATTGATGAGCTCTCAGTAGATGCAGCTAAAACTGAAATTGTAATAAAAAGAGCAACAAAGAAAAGTAATTCAGGAGCTGCTACTGGAATAACACAGATGCAACTTGACCGTAGAACATTCAGAAGTGAGTACTACAAAAGCTATACGGAGTTCAGAAGCAGCAACAGGAGTACTGCACTAGGATCTTGTAGCCTGACGAAAATTCTGATACTAATGAAGATCCAGAAGCACCAACAGGAGTACTACACTAGGATCTAGAACTGAAACACGAGACTTACCATGGATTTTAACCTTTGAGGATAGTTTCCATATGAGGATGGAAAATTGATCTGGTTCCCAATTCTGCTCCTTGCGACGGCCTTGCGACGAACACGGCAGCGGCACAAGTAATGACGCTGCTTTGCCCGCCCCGCCCACGGCGATGCCGGACTGCACGACGTAGTAGATGGTTTCGGCAGGGGAGCCACGACCCACTCGTCGCCGCACACCATACAGCGGAACCGCAGCCAGCTCCTGGATCGGGCACCACCTGCTCAGCAGCGGGCCGCGCCTTTTGCCACCGCCCACCGCCGCGGGGTTGGGAACGCAGTCGAGGGAGGAGGAGCGGGAGGTGGTGGCGCGGCATCGCCATGGACAGGATCAGGGTCGGAGATGCGCGCACGGGATCAGAACGATGGCGGCACCACTCACCATTCCCCCATTTTGGCGAATCCCCCACTACAGAAGACAAATCCCCCGTCAAGACAAAGAGGGGAAGCAAGCAGACTACATCCACACACGCGCTAGGTGAAACGAAGCAAGCACACTCAATCCTCGATTGAATCGAATCCTAGATCTACTGAACAAAGCTCAAATCCAGTCCCAAATCAAACAACAACGCGTGCCGTAAGAAGGTACCTGACGACCTCTACAAATGATGCAGCAAGGGAGCCTCCAAACTGGCGAGCAGAGGCACCGGCGTGCCTAGCCGGAGTGGAGCACAAAGAAGGGCAGGGGAATCGCCCTCTCCGCTGCGAGAGCTCCAGAAACACTGAGCCCCTTCATCTCTAGGCGCGGGGATCGAGGAATACGAACAATGTTTCTGCAAATTGGGTGTATGTCCGTAACGCAGCACCGGGTGCGCTCTCACGCCCTGGACCCGATAAGAAGGGCGGACCCAACAACAAGCACACCTGGCGCACAGATCTTATAGCCCATCGGACGGAGGAGGTGTCGACTCAAATAGAAGTCTGATTTCAGGCGACAGATGGATAGGAAAAGTGGAAAAAAAAATACTTTATTGAGGAAAAGCCCAATTACGCTAAATCATACTAATGAACTGTTCGAATGGTTATTTGCAATTTATTCTTTTCATTTCAGAAAGATATGTTTCTAAAGCGTGATGGCTGCTCAACTTAACCACTTGACAACGTTACACTGACACAAGGAGATTAGAGGAAGACCGGTATGCATACAGCATCAGTCGGTCTCATGCTTGTTGAATTTCTCTATTTATCTCCCCTCATGCTCCAAACACGGCAAATCTCACCAACAGAGCATGGCGGTTGCTCAAATAAACACAACCAGCTCCAGTTGGAGTTTATTACCACATTACATCACGGATCATGAAGAAATGTGGATAGTTCTGCTTCATCAAGCCGCACGCAATGGCAACCTTCACAGGATGGATATATGGCATGTGCGCATACTAATATTCTCACGGGAATACACCTCACAGCAAACTCTGCCCCAGGATCCCCTATCAGCAATCATAGGTCCCGTAAGGCCTGAGCGACATTCCTTGATATCCTTTCATGAATTGGTTCCTGAATTTTACAAAAGCATTGATTGTAAGTACTTGTTTATCTGCTAAACTAGAAGCATAAACAAAGCCTTCTGCATACCTGTGCTTCCAAGATCTCAAATTTTGTCTTTGTGATTGTTTCAAACAGGAAAATGTACCTGCAGTGGATATTCAAGTAAATTATCATTCAACTAATAATAAAATAAAATTTCATTCTTGCAACAGTTTCACGTACAGAATGCGCATAAATTATGTTGGACAGGCCAAAAGATTGTGGGAAAAAGGAAAGCTTTGAAGTGAGAACCAACAGCAGGAACTTATAGAGAGATACATACCGCCAGGCCAGCTCACAAACCAACTCTTCTGGAGCTTCTGGCAGAACCTGAATGTTTTAGGGTACATGTAAGTTTCCACTCAACAGAATTGAGTTGGATCGTTATGGAACAAATTTCATAAGTGGTTCTTACAACTGTATGAAGAAAATATACCACGTCTTCATATGGATTGCAGTTGTTCTTGAACCAAAGCCTTAAAAACTCCTGTGACAATTAAGTGATATATTCAGAAACCTCGTTAAAAATGAACCATAAGGTTTTAAAGGCATAAAGTGCATCAAGGATTCAAGGTAATCAGCCCATACATCATGTGTACGACTCAAAGGTAGTTTACCGTATCAACATTTTCAGGTTCAAGGCCAGATTTGAATCTATTCTTCATATGAATTAGCAATCTAATATCTGCTGGAGTCTGGAGTATGAACCTGCTTGACAAAAAGAGGATACCATGAATTTTATAAACCTAACCATTCAGCATTTCAATATCTCAGAAGTTATCATACCATTGTACTCAACATAATTATAAAAAAAATAGATACTTCTCGGAACAGAAAGTTTTCAACAACATGAAGTGATCAGTTAATGATATAACAATTCTGCTTATATTTATACATATAACAGCTAGTTAGTACTATATGATTCCACAAAATGCAGTGTCACTGTTGTGAAAAATAAAACCATGCATATTCTTCTGCTAGTTACTGGGTATAATGAGCACAAGGTTAAGAAAGATTTGCGGAACCATGTCAGAAATATAACCTCATCAATCAACACGATTGTCCCGTCAGCTGTTTTTCCAAACTCAATACTTTGTGTCAACCAGAATTAATCCATTCTCTAAGGCCACTTTCTGCAAATAGAAAACCGAAAAGAGTATCAGCAAGTTACACAATTTTAACATAGCTAACAACTAGTAACTGCACGCATGTACGACTAAAGCACATCAAAGCAAAATTGGTGAACCATTTTTTCGCAGTGTTTGCAATTGAAAATTAAATCGTAATGGTAATGTTACTGGACATGGACCTGAAAATACCTCAACAGAAATAGAAAATGTGTGCAAACAAGCTTAAGGCTTTGCTTCCAGCCTCATGAAAATCCTCCTTTGACATCAACCCTGACTTGATTATCTGCAGAATAAAAGGGCAATGTAAGGCTATCTTTGAATAACAGAGAGTCATAACAAGGGGTGATGCAGGCTAGCAGCAGCAATAAAATCCAAAAATAAAATAAAACTAGCAATTTTCAAAGGATCATGTTTTAATACCATTCAGAAATCATTCAAAGACTACCACATTACTCGTTCCTGCCAAAATATTATATTAACAGTACCAGACAAAAAAAGACATCAACATATGGACAAGCAAACAAATTAGTGTAACTTCTCAACTGTCAAGAATAAAGTCCCCAGATAGTCGCTTATCACATCCCAAATCATAGGGCCACCGATTGACATATGGAATTCCAATGTTTGATTACTCTACGAGCATCTATTTATCCTCTTCCTATGTAACCTAGTGTCAGTAACAACTTACACGAGGCTATAACTCTAAGATTACAAGAGGAAGTATATTAAAAGCAAGAGACACCTCATCTGGAGTGACAGGGACATCATGATCTGCAGCTTTAGTTGTTGGTGTCAGTATATTTGCAGATAGTTTCTGATTCTTTACCATGCCTGGAACAGAGAAGCCAATTACCAGTCACTAGAAAGAACAAAACAACATCAAATTGGATAATTCTTGGTCAGCATAACGCATACCATCAGGAAGAGCATTTCCACAATAGTTCCTTACACCCTTATTATAAACTGTCCATAAAGATGTATCAGTGCTTCCTGTAACAAATCCCCTCACTGAAAATTAACACGCAAAGATAAGATTAGTGAGAATGATAGCAAAAACATGAAAAACTGTATAAAATGCTTGCGAATGGGTATACGGAAAAAAAAAATATATGCAAGAAGCCTTAGGTCTCACCAACAAATTCAACTGGAAAAACTGTGCACCTTTTGGCAATTGTTACATTCTTATCAGGAGAAGACACTACTGCATTTGGAGTAATGTGACGGGTCTGATTGAACCACCAAAGGCTTGTCTCATTAAGAGCCTGAAATTACCCATACGACATCACAACAAAACACCTGATTATCGAAACAATAATTTCTCATCCTAAACGTACTCTGCTTACAAACTTCAGTATGTGCTAGTATAATACATGTATACAGATTAAAAATAAAGAGGTAGATCCTCAATTGACAAAATTCTGGACAATACTGTGAGCACACACTTGTGTTATTAATCACTTGTGGCATTGAGCCATGCTGTCAAAGTATTAATTTGAGTAGACTGATTGGCGCACCTAATGTTGACATTATTTACAAAATGCACTGAACAGACTTCCCTTGAGTCCGAGGAACGATGAAAGCTTAAACAGTTGTATTTGAACAACAAAAGCAGGAGACCAACACAAGGAGAAGCAGTTCAGTGCGGTGAGTTGGCAACCCCTAAGTGTTATGACATTGTCATGTAAGATTGTCAAAACTAGCTCTGGGTAACGCTAAGATGGTGATCATACCTGCCCTTTAAACGGGATGGAAGCAAGCACGCGATCGAAAGCGCTCTGCCTGTCGGTGGTCACCAACACCAGGTGCTCCTCGCTCTCGTACACGTCCCTCACCTTCGCAAACCGAGCACCAACGGTCACTTACTACAGCCATTTAGAAGAGATTCCGAACGATGACATGCCAGCGGTTTGCTCACCTTGCCCTTGGCAGCGAGGCGGAGCCCTGACACCGCGAGGTCGAGGCGGGTCTCTCCGAGGCAGTTCCCCATGGCGGCGCGTGCAGCGAGCAGCACGGCCTCGCGGTGGCAAGGGTCGGCGGCGAGAAGGGAGGAAGGGGCCGCCGCGCCGCTTCCGCCGGCCACCGCCGCGAGGGGCGGGGTGCGGGGAGAAGAACAGGACATAAAGAGGTGGGGGAAGCAAGCAGGGGTTGAGGAGGACGCGGCCAGGCGGAGTGGTTTAGCCGGGTTCAAACCGCGGGCGGCGGCGGCGGGCGGCGGGCGGCGCGCCGGGGGACATGGGAAAGGCGGCGAAGAACCTTTCGGTGGCGTTTGGATCGAGGGAAAACGATACTGGGTATGGGAAATGATCGAGGATGGACTGCTTAACCCTTGTTTGGATATAAGGAATGGGATAGGGATAGGGTGAGTTCATAACCCACTGATCCATACCCACCGGGAGGGGTGGGTTATGGCCGGGAAATGAGAGGCAGAGCAATCGACGCGGAGGAGGAAAGCGATGCTGTGCCCACCTGATTCTGCAACGAGGTCGGTCCGCGCCGCCATTTTCAACGGAGCTGCAGCCGCCCCACCGCCCGCGGCACAGGAGACCGAGCCGCCCACGCCGCCGGCGCTGCGGGAGCCCCAGGCGCCCTAGCCGCGCACGCTTCTGGAATCTGAGCAGCAACGGCCCCCACCGGTGGAGCCCTCGTTGTCGTCACTACGGGAGCAGCGGCAGGGAGGAGCAAAAGGAAGGGACGACGAGAAGATTGGAAGCAGGAGTCGTCTAGGAGCGACGAGATGTCATCTATTTTATTATTTTAGATTTTTTTAATTTTTTTTAACCTCACAGCATATCCCTAACCAACAACCCAAACATAGGTATGGCCGTATGGGTATAAAACATTACATCCCTATCCCATACCCTCCTTCTACCCAACTATATTTTCCTATCCCCATCCCTATCCTTATCCCAACTCCTATTTGAAACTGTTTGGCTAAGATATTTGGAGTTCATAAACTGTTTGGCAAGAGAAGCGGGGTTTTTTTTTTGGCCGGCGGGATGTGACTACTTTGGGCTCGCTGTTGCGCGGAGTTTTTGGTGCAGGTTGCCTAGACCTAAAGTTACTCCACGGTACAGAGGTGTCTGAGGACTTCTCCGCTCCAAATATCTTAGCCAAACAGTTTCAACTCTACGCATATTCGAGAAAAAAGTGAATTTGTGAGAGTAGCTAAAGATGTGCTCCACAAACTCTTTTTTTTAGTTGCTCTGTGGAGCAGAGTTCGTGAAGCAGTCCCAAATATCCTCTAAAAATTTACTTTTAGAATTCTTTAAAAACATTATTACTTAAAATTACATATTTAATTATATCAAAAGCTATTCTAACATGTAACGATTGCATTTTTTGAAAATAAAGAAAGTAAAAGATCTACTATACCTAAACGTATCGTATTTATGAAGCGCACTTATTTTATGATAAGTTTCAAATACTGCAAGTATACTTATTTTGGAACGATGAAAGATGTAAAATTACTCCATATGTAGTGCTTCTAGTTGACGTCTTGCTCGAGCAAAACTGGTTTTAGCTTCTTTGATGGGGAAACTTTTTTACCTCCGAGTAGCTCAAAAATGTTTACTAAAATTCTTGTTTCTTAAATAATATAAGAAATATTTGATTAATCATTCTCTAAAGAGAAAAATCAGACTAATTTATTATAAGTTAACCACGCAGGTCCGCAATGACCGAACGAGTTTACAAAATTAATCTAACTCATAACTCAATTTTTGAAAAGAAAAAAAAGACCACCAAAAGACACAAACAAACGCATAATCACTTTATCCAACTTGTGGCGTGTCTTTACCACTATCTCATTCTTTTCTTTATACCGTTGCTAGTGGACTCAGAATTAAAGCTAGTGCGTTCTCCTAAATAGACCAGAAAAAAAAACTTTTTTGTCATTTATCAAACACGGCTTCATTCCATATTAGCCATATGGACTAATAGAACGATGTTACACCCGTCAATAAAAAAGATCTAAATTTTCATCTATTGTACTCCCTCCTTACCAAATTAGATGTTTTGGATTTTTTTTAATATATAGCTTTTGTTATGCTAGTTAGATATACACTAGTCTAAATATATAGTAAAAATAATATATCTAGACAAGCCAAAATGTTTTACGCTTTGGAATGGAGGGAGTACAAAATAAGTTTTGAACATTTTCCGGGGTGGATTAAGATCTAACATCACATGAGCCTCCCTCCACAAGAACTTAGCATAGGTGCAATAAAAAAAGGTGTTGGATGGTTTTTGGGTCACTACAAAAACATCAAGTTGTATCTCCATCACGATTTTTCTTTGAATATCTTTTGTGAGAATGACCCCTAGCTTTTTAAAGAACCAAAGGAAGATTTTTACCTCCAGATGTATGTATCTTTAGGACCCAAACTAGTTGTGACAATTTGATCCCATTATTGATAAGAAACCTATACATCAAATTAACGGAGAAGATACCATTCTTTATGAAGTTCCAAACAGCTCATTAAGCTTAACAAAATAACTACTAAGCTGATGCTAGCATATCTACTTATTTGCGGCTTATCAATTTCCCATCAAGAAGTGTGCAAATCAATATGGGGTTTTAGTGGAAAGTCTCTAACATGATCTTGGATACATGCCTATATAATTAACCCAATAAGTAAGTAAGCGCTGTAACAAGATATTGCAATGAACTATGGTTAATAGGGTCCCGACAACAATTAAATGCCGCTAACAACACATTGTTCTAGTCTTACTATTGTACTAAGTGTGAACATAAGTTTGAAGCGAACATAAATACTGTTAGCACACAAGTAATGGTCAACCTATTAGTGCCAAAGCCGTTAAGTTAGTTGTTGCGATCAACATCAACCCTAAGGGTTATCTGGAAGCTGCTCCGACCCTAAAACATGTATATAAATAAGACTAAAGGTGATTTCTAGATTAAGGCTAATTTATTCAACACCTAAACCCATCTAATCATTCTATTAGACGTAGTGAGGGGTTCAAAAGCACGGCTCCATGTTCCAGGAGGTTGCGCGCTTGCATCTCCATCAAGTTCTTCGTCAAGAGAATCTAACTCTCAATTGGTGAATATTTACATCTACTTCATCTACATTAAACCCTACTAAATCTACAAAGACACAAATGATATCTACAAACTCTGGTTAGTGTCAAAGATAAGTTTTTCGCACTAGGTATGTTAGTGATCATGTATAGGCTAAGAATAAGATCTTGTTTATGTCTAAGTTTATTTTAACAATTAGTATTAGATCCCTTTGTGCTATGGTCATTAAGCACTAGTTTGCATGGTCATTATGTAATAATATCATTATGCACCCATTTCATGGGCCATGTGTGTTGGATATTGCTACTACTCCACTTTACTTCAAATTAAACACAATAAAATTCACATAAGTTGAAGTGAGAAGAGATGGTGTTTCAACCCATTGATTCTTAATCCTTTAGTCTAGCAACCATCACGCATAAACCGTTTATAATAAGAATTAATTTCACTAATTACATGGTCGATTTTTTATAAAAATATTTTTAACACCGTGATCCTCCGTCACTGCCTCGGTGCCTCTCGCCGCCTAGGGTTCCGATCCCCTCCGCATGGATTCGCTGCCGCGGAAGCGCAAGGGCGCAGCGCGCGCCGCGTGCTACCTGGCCGGATCCCGCCACGACGCGCCTGCCGCCCGCAAGCGCACCTGCCGCGAGCCCAAGCCGCGGCCCGAGAAGACGAAGCCCTCCTCCTCCGCCTCCACCCGGGGCGGCGGCGGCGTGGTGATGACGGCGCCGCCCGCGAGCGGCTCGCGGGCGGCGCCCGACAGCCCCGGGCGCGGGCTCAAGCGCAAGCTGGGCTGCATCGACTCGGCCACGCGGATGGGGCGGAAGAAGCGGCTCGACAGCGAGTACGAGCTCGGCGCCGAGATCGGGCAGGGCAAGTTCGGCTCCGTCCGGATCTGCCGCGCCAGGGCCGGCGGCGGCGACGAGTTCTTCGCCTGCAAGGCGCTGCCCAAGAACGGCGAGGAGACGGTGCACCGCGAGGTGGAGATCATGCAGCATCTCTCGGGCCACCCGGGCGTCGTCACGCTCAGGGCCGTCTTCGAGGACGCCGACAGGTTTTACCTCGTCATGGAGCTCTGCGGCGGGGGCAGGCTGCTCGACGAGATCGCCAGGGAGGGCAAGTTTTCTGAGCAGCGTGCTGCCATTGTGATCAAGGATCTCATGGCCGTGCTCAAGTACTGCCACGAGATGGGTGTTGTGCACAGGGACATTAAGCCGGAGAATATTTTGGTTACCAAGGCTGGGAAGGTGAAGCTTGCTGATTTCGGACTCGCTGCACGGGTCACTAATGGTAATTTTTTACTACTATATGCTATATTACTAGCTTTCAGTCTGAATCTCAAGACGAATAAGATCAATTTCTTGAAAATCTAACATAGCGAAACATGAACTGGGCAGTCCCACATTGGTTCTCCCATCTTTAAATAATATAATGTGGTGTTACAAAGACTAATTGATGGCTGTACTTAGCTGCACTGCGTCTAATCTTTCAGCTATATTTTCATGTTGTGGTGCCATGTTCTTAGAATTCCTCTTCATACAAACTCATATTGTTTTACCATGATTGCTTAGCATTTTTGCAGGTTGCCCATATATGGCCTTGACTTGAGTATCAGCTAGTGTGATGTAAATGAGTTGGGAGTCAAACATATTCGTCTATGGTCTAGGAACCTAAGTGAGCCATGTAGCTCTGGTGTTCCTGCCTTGGTTGTGTAACCAAGCAAATGAGGCTAACTCAAGTACTCATCCTTTCTTCAACGCATGAGCTCCCTCATCTCTGGAGTCCTCCTTAAGTTGGCAACAGTTGATGTCTGTCTCAGTGATATTTTTTTGTGTTCCTTCTGGGTTTGAACTGACAATTGATATGATCTTTTGTGTGGTGTACATTAGTCTGTAAGAAGAAATGCTGCCCTCAATACTTGCTCAGAGGAATGAGTGCAAGCTGTGTTTTTTTGGAGTCATGAGTTCATAGCAAGTGTCCATTCACATTTCATCCCCTCTTGCTAGGTATGATAAGATATTTGAGACCTGGTGCTAGGAAATTCGTCATATTGAGTTTTTTGTCTTCTTCCTTTGAATTTCAAAGTTGACTTACATTGATGCACAAGACAATGGTTTATGACGCCCCCAATGTGCTAAGAGTTTAAGTGGACTTTGCTACCATTGGTCTTATCTCTCATAGTCTAGTTATGTAACTTACTAATTAGAATAACTCAGTTTTACTAAGGCCTAACATTTTCTTTGAAAGAAATACTAAGGTCTAACATTTATTTAGTGCTTTCTTAGTTTGCTAGGTATTGATGTTTAGGTTTCTTTGCTATCCTGCTTAAGTTCAGGCACTGCTTCATACTGATGTTTTGTGCTTTGTTTTTGGAGTCATGAACTGGTAGCAGGCAGGTATCATTGTGTCATCCGTTTTGCTAGGCATGCCAAGAGGCAAGAGAATTAAAGCCTGGTGCGAGTTGATACTCTTTAATGGGTTTTTTGTTTTGGTGTGCTAGAGCTACTTCTGGTTGTTGGCAAGGAAAATTGGATTTGATGTTCTTAACTTACACCGGCTGACAAGATTATCCATAAGTTAGTGTTATGGTCTTTCAGGCATGCCATAAGCTGTCATGTTTCATGTTCTGAATGCTGTTGAGTCAGTTTTATGCATTAGAAAATGTTGCGACTTCTGAATGGAACTATAGAATCTACTTCCTCTGTTCTAGTTGTTCTGGCTTTTCTAGATACATGGTTTTTACTATGTTAACTGTGTATCTGACATAGCGTATATCTGGTGCATAGCAAAATCTATGGACCTAGAAAAACCAAAATGACTTACATTTTGGAATGGAGTATAATTTTGGGGTCGTATGAGAACCGGGGGGCAGTAGTTGCTTATATTTCGTACTGTATCAATGGATTTTTGCAAATCTGCAATGTTCAACTTTTGCTTCAAAATGTCTTGTGTACCCACTTACAGCCAGAACTTACCATGCTGTATTGTGGTTCATATACCTGGATTGCAAATAGCCCAAACCTACATCTATTGTACAACAACAACAACAACAACAAAGCCTTTAAGTCCCAAACAAGTTGGGGTAGGCTAGAGTTGAAACCCAGTAGAAGCAATCAAGGTTCAGGCACGTGAATAGCTGTTTTCCAAACCTACATCTATTGTAATGTAAAAGAATTTCTAATGAGATTCTCTGGATTAACTTAAAGTGTTCTGTTTGCCAATGAGGGACAAATTCATTATTTCCAACACGGCAACACCCTGCCTTCACTAACCTATCCTGAAACATTCGAGCATTTTCCTGTTATACAGTAGCATCTCTATTTTTATGCTTCATCTTGTGATTGGCATAAATGCTACATCTATAGAGGGTTTTACATGCATGTTTCTTGTGGTTGTGGCTGTAGAATCTGTGGTTTGTATTTGCTACACTAGACATAACTCTGTGTGTACATGTTTTGTACTAGCTAACATGTGGTGTATGCATTGAGCAGGTCAGAAATTGTTTGGTGTAGCAGGGAGCCCAGCATATGTGGCACCTGAAGTTCTTTCTGGAAGCTATTCTGAGAAAGTTGATATTTGGGGTGCTGGTGTGCTACTACATGTACTACTACTCGGTTCACTTCCATTTCAAGGTGGCTCTCTGGATGCCGTTTTTGAGTCCATAAAGACTGCGAGGCGGAGCCCTGACACCGCGAGGTCGAGGCGGGTCTCTCCGAGGCAGTTCCCCATGGCGGCGCGTGCAGCGAGCAGCACGGCCTCGCGGTGGCAAGGGTCGGCGGCGAGAAGGGAGGAAGGGGCCGCCGCGCCGCTTCCGCCGGCCACCGCCGCGAGGGGCGGGGTGCGGGGAGAAGAACAGGACATAAAGAGGTGGGGGAAGCAAGCAGGGGTTGAGGAGGACGCGGCCAGGCGGAGTGGTTTAGCCGGGTTCAAACCGCGGGCGGCGGCGGCGGGCGGCGGGCGGCGCGCCGGGGGACATGGGAAAGGCGGCGAAGAACCTTTCGGTGGCGTTTGGATCGAGGGAAAACGATACTGGGTATGGGAAATGATCGAGGATGGACTGCTTAACCCTTGTTTGGATATAAGGAATGGGATAGGGATAGGGTGAGTTCATAACCCACTGATCCATACCCACCGGGAGGGGTGGGTTATGGCCGGGAAATGAGAGGCAGAGCAATCGACGCGGAGGAGGAAAGCGATGCTGTGCCCACCTGATTCTGCAACGAGGTCGGTCCGCGCCGCCATTTTCAACGGAGCTGCAGCCGCCCCACCGCCCGCGGCACAGGAGACCGAGCCGCCCACGCCGCCGGCGCTGCGGGAGCCCCAGGCGCCCTAGCCGCGCACGCTTCTGGAATCTGAGCAGCAACGGCCCCCACCGGTGGAGCCCTCGTTGTCGTCACTACGGGAGCAGCGGCAGGGAGGAGCAAAAGGAAGGGACGACGAGAAGATTGGAAGCAGGAGTCGTCTAGGAGCGACGAGATGTCATCTATTTTATTATTTTAGATTTTTTTAATTTTTTTTAACCTCACAGCATATCCCTAACCAACAACCCAAACATAGGTATGGCCGTATGGGTATAAAACATTACATCCCTATCCCATACCCTCCTTCTACCCAACTATATTTTCCTATCCCCATCCCTATCCTTATCCCAACTCCTATTTGAAACTGTTTGGCTAAGATATTTGGAGTTCATAAACTGTTTGGCAAGAGAAGCGGGGTTTTTTTTTTGGCCGGCGGGATGTGACTACTTTGGGCTCGCTGTTGCGCGGAGTTTTTGGTGCAGGTTGCCTAGACCTAAAGTTACTCCACGGTACAGAGGTGTCTGAGGACTTCTCCGCTCCAAATATCTTAGCCAAACAGTTTCAACTCTACGCATATTCGAGAAAAAAGTGAATTTGTGAGAGTAGCTAAAGATGTGCTCCACAAACTCTTTTTTTTAGTTGCTCTGTGGAGCAGAGTTCGTGAAGCAGTCCCAAATATCCTCTAAAAATTTACTTTTAGAATTCTTTAAAAACATTATTACTTAAAATTACATATTTAATTATATCAAAAGCTATTCTAACATGTAACGATTGCATTTTTTGAAAATAAAGAAAGTAAAAGATCTACTATACCTAAACGTATCGTATTTATGAAGCGCACTTATTTTATGATAAGTTTCAAATACTGCAAGTATACTTATTTTGGAACGATGAAAGATGTAAAATTACTCCATATGTAGTGCTTCTAGTTGACGTCTTGCTCGAGCAAAACTGGTTTTAGCTTCTTTGATGGGGAAACTTTTTTACCTCCGAGTAGCTCAAAAATGTTTACTAAAATTCTTGTTTCTTAAATAATATAAGAAATATTTGATTAATCATTCTCTAAAGAGAAAAATCAGACTAATTTATTATAAGTTAACCACGCAGGTCCGCAATGACCGAACGAGTTTACAAAATTAATCTAACTCATAACTCAATTTTTGAAAAGAAAAAAAAGACCACCAAAAGACACAAACAAACGCATAATCACTTTATCCAACTTGTGGCGTGTCTTTACCACTATCTCATTCTTTTCTTTATACCGTTGCTAGTGGACTCAGAATTAAAGCTAGTGCGTTCTCCTAAATAGACCAGAAAAAAAAACTTTTTTGTCATTTATCAAACACGGCTTCATTCCATATTAGCCATATGGACTAATAGAACGATGTTACACCCGTCAATAAAAAAGATCTAAATTTTCATCTATTGTACTCCCTCCTTACCAAATTAGATGTTTTGGATTTTTTTTAATATATAGCTTTTGTTATGCTAGTTAGATATACACTAGTCTAAATATATAGTAAAAATAATATATCTAGACAAGCCAAAATGTTTTACGCTTTGGAATGGAGGGAGTACAAAATAAGTTTTGAACATTTTCCGGGGTGGATTAAGATCTAACATCACATGAGCCTCCCTCCACAAGAACTTAGCATAGGTGCAATAAAAAAAGGTGTTGGATGGTTTTTGGGTCACTACAAAAACATCAAGTTGTATCTCCATCACGATTTTTCTTTGAATATCTTTTGTGAGAATGACCCCTAGCTTTTTAAAGAACCAAAGGAAGATTTTTACCTCCAGATGTATGTATCTTTAGGACCCAAACTAGTTGTGACAATTTGATCCCATTATTGATAAGAAACCTATACATCAAATTAACGGAGAAGATACCATTCTTTATGAAGTTCCAAACAGCTCATTAAGCTTAACAAAATAACTACTAAGCTGATGCTAGCATATCTACTTATTTGCGGCTTATCAATTTCCCATCAAGAAGTGTGCAAATCAATATGGGGTTTTAGTGGAAAGTCTCTAACATGATCTTGGATACATGCCTATATAATTAACCCAATAAGTAAGTAAGCGCTGTAACAAGATATTGCAATGAACTATGGTTAATAGGGTCCCGACAACAATTAAATGCCGCTAACAACACATTGTTCTAGTCTTACTATTGTACTAAGTGTGAACATAAGTTTGAAGCGAACATAAATACTGTTAGCACACAAGTAATGGTCAACCTATTAGTGCCAAAGCCGTTAAGTTAGTTGTTGCGATCAACATCAACCCTAAGGGTTATCTGGAAGCTGCTCCGACCCTAAAACATGTATATAAATAAGACTAAAGGTGATTTCTAGATTAAGGCTAATTTATTCAACACCTAAACCCATCTAATCATTCTATTAGACGTAGTGAGGGGTTCAAAAGCACGGCTCCATGTTCCAGGAGGTTGCGCGCTTGCATCTCCATCAAGTTCTTCGTCAAGAGAATCTAACTCTCAATTGGTGAATATTTACATCTACTTCATCTACATTAAACCCTACTAAATCTACAAAGACACAAATGATATCTACAAACTCTGGTTAGTGTCAAAGATAAGTTTTTCGCACTAGGTATGTTAGTGATCATGTATAGGCTAAGAATAAGATCTTGTTTATGTCTAAGTTTATTTTAACAATTAGTATTAGATCCCTTTGTGCTATGGTCATTAAGCACTAGTTTGCATGGTCATTATGTAATAATATCATTATGCACCCATTTCATGGGCCATGTGTGTTGGATATTGCTACTACTCCACTTTACTTCAAATTAAACACAATAAAATTCACATAAGTTGAAGTGAGAAGAGATGGTGTTTCAACCCATTGATTCTTAATCCTTTAGTCTAGCAACCATCACGCATAAACCGTTTATAATAAGAATTAATTTCACTAATTACATGGTCGATTTTTTATAAAAATATTTTTAACACCGTGATCCTCCGTCACTGCCTCGGTGCCTCTCGCCGCCTAGGGTTCCGATCCCCTCCGCATGGATTCGCTGCCGCGGAAGCGCAAGGGCGCAGCGCGCGCCGCGTGCTACCTGGCCGGATCCCGCCACGACGCGCCTGCCGCCCGCAAGCGCACCTGCCGCGAGCCCAAGCCGCGGCCCGAGAAGACGAAGCCCTCCTCCTCCGCCTCCACCCGGGGCGGCGGCGGCGTGGTGATGACGGCGCCGCCCGCGAGCGGCTCGCGGGCGGCGCCCGACAGCCCCGGGCGCGGGCTCAAGCGCAAGCTGGGCTGCATCGACTCGGCCACGCGGATGGGGCGGAAGAAGCGGCTCGACAGCGAGTACGAGCTCGGCGCCGAGATCGGGCAGGGCAAGTTCGGCTCCGTCCGGATCTGCCGCGCCAGGGCCGGCGGCGGCGACGAGTTCTTCGCCTGCAAGGCGCTGCCCAAGAACGGCGAGGAGACGGTGCACCGCGAGGTGGAGATCATGCAGCATCTCTCGGGCCACCCGGGCGTCGTCACGCTCAGGGCCGTCTTCGAGGACGCCGACAGGTTTTACCTCGTCATGGAGCTCTGCGGCGGGGGCAGGCTGCTCGACGAGATCGCCAGGGAGGGCAAGTTTTCTGAGCAGCGTGCTGCCATTGTGATCAAGGATCTCATGGCCGTGCTCAAGTACTGCCACGAGATGGGTGTTGTGCACAGGGACATTAAGCCGGAGAATATTTTGGTTACCAAGGCTGGGAAGGTGAAGCTTGCTGATTTCGGACTCGCTGCACGGGTCACTAATGGTAATTTTTTACTACTATATGCTATATTACTAGCTTTCAGTCTGAATCTCAAGACGAATAAGATCAATTTCTTGAAAATCTAACATAGCGAAACATGAACTGGGCAGTCCCACATTGGTTCTCCCATCTTTAAATAATATAATGTGGTGTTACAAAGACTAATTGATGGCTGTACTTAGCTGCACTGCGTCTAATCTTTCAGCTATATTTTCATGTTGTGGTGCCATGTTCTTAGAATTCCTCTTCATACAAACTCATATTGTTTTACCATGATTGCTTAGCATTTTTGCAGGTTGCCCATATATGGCCTTGACTTGAGTATCAGCTAGTGTGATGTAAATGAGTTGGGAGTCAAACATATTCGTCTATGGTCTAGGAACCTAAGTGAGCCATGTAGCTCTGGTGTTCCTGCCTTGGTTGTGTAACCAAGCAAATGAGGCTAACTCAAGTACTCATCCTTTCTTCAACGCATGAGCTCCCTCATCTCTGGAGTCCTCCTTAAGTTGGCAACAGTTGATGTCTGTCTCAGTGATATTTTTTTGTGTTCCTTCTGGGTTTGAACTGACAATTGATATGATCTTTTGTGTGGTGTACATTAGTCTGTAAGAAGAAATGCTGCCCTCAATACTTGCTCAGAGGAATGAGTGCAAGCTGTGTTTTTTTGGAGTCATGAGTTCATAGCAAGTGTCCATTCACATTTCATCCCCTCTTGCTAGGTATGATAAGATATTTGAGACCTGGTGCTAGGAAATTCGTCATATTGAGTTTTTTGTCTTCTTCCTTTGAATTTCAAAGTTGACTTACATTGATGCACAAGACAATGGTTTATGACGCCCCCAATGTGCTAAGAGTTTAAGTGGACTTTGCTACCATTGGTCTTATCTCTCATAGTCTAGTTATGTAACTTACTAATTAGAATAACTCAGTTTTACTAAGGCCTAACATTTTCTTTGAAAGAAATACTAAGGTCTAACATTTATTTAGTGCTTTCTTAGTTTGCTAGGTATTGATGTTTAGGTTTCTTTGCTATCCTGCTTAAGTTCAGGCACTGCTTCATACTGATGTTTTGTGCTTTGTTTTTGGAGTCATGAACTGGTAGCAGGCAGGTATCATTGTGTCATCCGTTTTGCTAGGCATGCCAAGAGGCAAGAGAATTAAAGCCTGGTGCGAGTTGATACTCTTTAATGGGTTTTTTGTTTTGGTGTGCTAGAGCTACTTCTGGTTGTTGGCAAGGAAAATTGGATTTGATGTTCTTAACTTACACCGGCTGACAAGATTATCCATAAGTTAGTGTTATGGTCTTTCAGGCATGCCATAAGCTGTCATGTTTCATGTTCTGAATGCTGTTGAGTCAGTTTTATGCATTAGAAAATGTTGCGACTTCTGAATGGAACTATAGAATCTACTTCCTCTGTTCTAGTTGTTCTGGCTTTTCTAGATACATGGTTTTTACTATGTTAACTGTGTATCTGACATAGCGTATATCTGGTGCATAGCAAAATCTATGGACCTAGAAAAACCAAAATGACTTACATTTTGGAATGGAGTATAATTTTGGGGTCGTATGAGAACCGGGGGGCAGTAGTTGCTTATATTTCGTACTGTATCAATGGATTTTTGCAAATCTGCAATGTTCAACTTTTGCTTCAAAATGTCTTGTGTACCCACTTACAGCCAGAACTTACCATGCTGTATTGTGGTTCATATACCTGGATTGCAAATAGCCCAAACCTACATCTATTGTACAACAACAACAACAACAACAAAGCCTTTAAGTCCCAAACAAGTTGGGGTAGGCTAGAGTTGAAACCCAGTAGAAGCAATCAAGGTTCAGGCACGTGAATAGCTGTTTTCCAAACCTACATCTATTGTAATGTAAAAGAATTTCTAATGAGATTCTCTGGATTAACTTAAAGTGTTCTGTTTGCCAATGAGGGACAAATTCATTATTTCCAACACGGCAACACCCTGCCTTCACTAACCTATCCTGAAACATTCGAGCATTTTCCTGTTATACAGTAGCATCTCTATTTTTATGCTTCATCTTGTGATTGGCATAAATGCTACATCTATAGAGGGTTTTACATGCATGTTTCTTGTGGTTGTGGCTGTAGAATCTGTGGTTTGTATTTGCTACACTAGACATAACTCTGTGTGTACATGTTTTGTACTAGCTAACATGTGGTGTATGCATTGAGCAGGTCAGAAATTGTTTGGTGTAGCAGGGAGCCCAGCATATGTGGCACCTGAAGTTCTTTCTGGAAGCTATTCTGAGAAAGTTGATATTTGGGGTGCTGGTGTGCTACTACATGTACTACTACTCGGTTCACTTCCATTTCAAGGTGGCTCTCTGGATGCCGTTTTTGAGTCCATAAAGACTGTTGAACTTGATTTTAGCAGCAGCCCATGGGAATCAATATCAGTTCTTGGGCGGGATCTTATTGGCCGAATGTTGAATCGAGATGTCTCTTCTAGAATGACTGCTGGTGAAGTTCTCAGTAGGTTCAAGCTTCAAAGAGTTTCTCATTTAGCATTGTTGTATTTTTTTGAGAATGACTTTACTTACTGATACCTATTTCAGGTCACCCATGGGTCATGTTTTACACAGAATGCCCCCTGAAGGTGGTAGCTGCTAATTTGTGTCTCACTAACAAGATTATAGCACCCAAAATTCCATGGGACAGACACAAGTCAGAATGTGGCTCCGTGTCAGACTCAAGCCAAAGGTCAGAAGATCAGGATGAATGTGGCTTGGTTGACGCACTGACAGCAGCAATAACCCGTGTTAGAATATCAGAGCCAAAGAGAAGTCGGCTCTGTAGCCCTGCAATCACCATTCAGCAGGAATGCTCTTCAAACTTGAAGAATAATCTTTGCACGGCTTTCTGACCTGACCCAATGTAGCACCTGATCGGAATGGTGTCCATTTTTCTCGCTAAGGTTGTTCTGATTTAGGTGTTGTAGAGCCGAGGATAATAACTCAGGTTTTCCGGCTAAGCACCAAGCCGTTGGTATGTAGTGTTTCTTTCGGTGTCGATGAACCCCACAGTTTTAGCTGCTGTAAATTCTGTAAATAGCATGATCCTTTCCCAAGCTGTGCATGGGTTGCTAATTTATGCCATCAGAGCCGTTTCACGCAATGTTCATAATTCATGAACGTATTGTGCAAGACCTGTCTTCATTTGCCATGCCCATGTTTGTCTTCCAAAATGATATTTGGCACACGCATCATGTGCCCCGATGCGCATGCGCTAGCTTTGTACTGTTCTAAATTGCAAGTCTTTTAGGCTTTTCTAGTATGTTGTCCACATGTATCTAGAAAAGTCATACTGATTTACAATTTGGAATGAGTGTAGTAGTATTGAATTTATATGGTATGGATCTAAATCTAATTCAAATGTAAACATAGCTCTTCTGATTAATAGTTCGAATGTAAACTGAAATCATAGTTCACGAAACACATTTCACAAAGTTTATGTTAAAGCGTGAACGTAAATGAACAAGATTTGGAAGAATTGTATCTTTCATTGATCTGAAGGGGTGTCACGAAGGGACACGGCTGTTCCCAAAGAACATGCCCTTTGGAGTAAAACTAACTGTCTAATCCTATCCACTAATCTTGTAATTGATGGATGAGATCACTTCGTGAATAGGTGTCTGTTGAGAGACACCGTTTCACAACACTCCCCCTTGATCGAATTTTCCTTGAGATCAATGTAGCTGTAAGCTAAAATTCCTCGAAAAACCCTATGGGAAAAATCTGAGGAATATATGATATGCCATAAAAACTCCTTTAAACCTTATTGGAAAATAAGGAGAAAATAGCATATTTATTTGTGATTTAAGTAAACCACTATGTCATTGGTATCCCATTAAAAACCCCAATGGGGAAAAATATTGGAGATACGATATAAAGATAACTCCTCCAAAAACCTTTTAAGGAAAAATATGAGGAGCAATATAAAGTGATATGCCGCTAAAACTCCTATAAAAATCCAGTGGGAAAATTAGGAGAAAATATGACGACATATTATTGGTATTGCCTTTTGGATAACTCACATGAAAAACCTTTTCAGGGAAAAACCATGGATGAGTTGTGAGGGCAATATGTGTCTTTGATATTTCCCACAAAAACCCCGGTGGGGAAAATAGGAAATATGACACATGCTTTTGTTAATATTACCTCATTAAAAACTTTGACAAGAAACCTTGCAAGTAAAACTTGTGAAAGAAAAGAGTATAATATGATGCTGGTACAGGTCAACATTTAGTAGATGTCTCCCTCTGATTCTGGCAAATCTCGAAGTCGCCGCATACCAATTCCATGTACCAATTTTTGAAACACAGAAGTTGATAAGGACTTAGTAAATAGGTCAGCGAGATTATCACATGACTGGATTTGCAAGATGTTTATTTCCCCGCTTTCTTATAACTTATGGGGAATAAAACAGCTTAGGGGCAATGTCCTCAGCGACATTACTCTTTATGTAACCTGTTTGCATTTATGTAACATAAGCAAAATTATCTTTATAGATAATTGTAGGTGATTCAATTGAACCAATACCACATGCATGTTGTATGTGGTTAATCATTCTGCGAAGTCATACACATTCATGTGATGCCTCGTATAGAGCAATAATTTCAGAATGATTAGTAGAGGTCGCCGTCAGAGTCTGTTTAGAAGACTTCATGAATAGTTGTACCTCCATGTAAGAATACAAATCCAGTTTGGGATGGGGACCAGATAAGTAACCAGCATCCGTGTATCCAATCATATTGGGATCATGATTTCTCTTAAAGAATAAACCAAGATCCTTTGTGCCACAAAGATATCTGAGGATATGCTTCGCTCCCGTCTAATGACGGTGAGTTGGATTGGCACTATGTTTAACTAGTATGTTCACTGCAAATGTAATATCAGGCCTGGTGCAATTTGCAAGATACATAAGTGCTCCAATAACACTAAGATATGGAACCTTGGTCCCAATATCTTTTCTCCAATATCTCATGGTCTAAATGGATCTTTCTCTATTTCTAAAGAACGAACAACCATTGAGGTATTGTTATGATATAATTTGTCCATATTGAATTTCTCCAATATTTTCTGGATATAGGCTGATTGATGCACTAAAATCTCTGAAGGACGGTGCTCAAGTTGTAAGCCTAGCAACATTTGGTCTTACCCAAATCCTCCATCTCGAATCCACATGATGGAAATTGTATCTCAAATGATTGCATAATTATTTCTATATCATGATGATATCAAAATAACCAATATACGCAATCATGCTTTATTATACACAATGTATGTTGCGATTTGTATTTGGATTCAGAATATGAAGTCCATTGGGACTTATACGTCCGAATCTATCAAATTCATTTGATCCGCCAATTATTGAATTTGGAAAACTTCATTTTCACACATACCATGGGGTATACTATGCTGGGTCTCTGCGTGAAACCATATGCTACAAGCTCTCATTATTCACCACCTTGCTTCTGAAAAGAAACTCTGTGAGGAAAGATATTACTATGGTAATACTTCTCATCATTGAACAAGAGCAATCTCCTTAATTGCCACCTTTTAGTTTGACCAAATTTGAGTGTGAAGACACTCTGCCTAGGATTTTTGGTCTGAATCCAGTAAGGTAAAAAGGCAATCTTTGAGGAGTATATGCCGCGACAATTTGTAGTCTTTAAATGATTGATTCAGTTCTTGAAATCAATATAGCATGTAAAAATATTAACCCTTTTGGACTCCGAGTCATTTCCCATATGGAGTCAGAGTGTTCCAATGTCCTAGGATCAGAGTTTGGGTGCACCGTTGATCCGGGTGGATTTAGATCCGGGTTTTGGATGCTCATCCATTTTGGGTGTCTACCAACTTGAGGTTGGCTTAGATTTACTGATTTGGAGGATATTGTCCTCGATATCCTCGGACGCTTACTTGGAGCATTATCCTTAGGAGCGGCCGTACTTCTCCCCCTCTTCTTTGGAAGTGGGAGTTGAATGGTTTTAATTGGTACCTCCATTCTTTCGGGCGCATTATAAGTAGGATAAGAGGATTTTGTGACACCCTTATTATCAGTAAATGTTTCTGGCAGATTTTTTGTAATATGATGCAAATATAAGATATTCTAAACGATTAGGTTTAGAATTTTTTTGGTACGTGGATGTGAGGATTGCTCTTTTGATTCTTGGCATTCTTAATGTGGTATAAATCTCCCCCTAATGCCTGGAATTATCCTCAAATATGATCAACATACGGGCAATTTATAAATCCTCTATAGAGTTATCTCTTGGGATCCCTAATGCCCATTGGTATGTTGGGGTGGTAATATGGGTATGTGAAAACATACTCGATACGCAGATGGGAAATGTTTGGCTGCGGCCAAAGTTTCACGTACATACTGCAACGGAGGGAGTTGTATAAGTGCAGCTTGATGAATTTGAATTAATGATGCGGTGTGTAAGGCCGCATGAAAACAACTTAGTTCTGATAAATTACAATTCTATTTTAATATGTCATGCAATTTGATTCTCAATAAGAGACTCAATAAAACCATTTTTGGTATGGACATAAGGTACTTGATATATAGTATCCAAAAACCAAACTGTTCCATATAAAATAGATTTGATCCCGCGTCCAGGATAATTTGCTCTAAATTAAAGATTTTGAGCAATGAGTTTGGTATAGTGATGGTTCTCATGACTAAGAGACACACCTGGGACTATATTATGGATGCATAAATATGCATTACATAGTATCTTTATGGTCCATAAAATGGTAAATAGAGTCACATGTATGTTCTTGAATTTCTTCAAGAAATGTAGTGGCTCATATTTATGCTATGACCAATAGAATTGACAATAATTCTCAAATTATCTCTATAGTTGAATAACCAAGGCAAATGTGCCAAGTCTTATTGACATCAAGAGAGAGAATTATTTGTACGCAACATTGGATACAGGTTATGTATGTGTAGTCAAATCCAACTGAGGATATCTTGTTTAAGTATTGCCATATCCGTTGTTAAGAGAAAAATACTCCTCTTAGTTGTCATCTTGGGGTTTTCATATGAAAACCACATTGACGGATATCTCTATAATTTTAATTGGGTACATTATGGAATCAGAATACAAGAATGGATTCATGATTATTATTTGAGTACCAATAGGGAGTATGATAGTAGCACGACCAAAGCCCACTATCATGACATCATGTCAAGCGATTAACAAAATATTTTCTTGTCTCTATGTAAGAGTTTAGGAATATTTTGCTTCCCTATATATAGAGTTTGTGGTGCAACTATCCACTAGGCAAAATTCCTCTTTGCATTTGGATTGACTCCCGTATAAGTCTATATATAGCATGAAGAATATAATGACATTCTTTGCAGATATATAGATTACATACATGTTAATTAATGGAATATCAAATGTGATGGCACATTATTGTGATATTCAATTGAAATTGATGACAATATTTTATATTACAACACTAAAATGGGACGTAGAAACTAGGTATGTTTGTAAATGGGAGACAAATTTTGGTCCCCAAAATGGATCAAGCGAAGTAAATTCGATGATCGTGCTCTCCATGCTCATAAGACCCACTTATTAATTAAGTATTTGGTTGCTACTTGGTTTCTTCATGAAACTTGTTATGAACAACTGGCCTTCCTGGTGGTGTCAGGTTGAAGATAGAAGCGTGCTTCATATCTTTATAGTTGAGCCGGATATTTATGTCTAATGGATTTGTAATACCGATCAATTAAATATTTAGGCATGACATTTCCAAGTTGTGTGGCTATAACATACACAATTGGGACAAAATATAGTTCTGTCATATTTGGGAAATGTCTTGACCCTAAGGAATGCACAGGGCTGCTACTTCTTTTTGCGTTAAATCTTACCATTAAAGTTCTTTGGATGGCATTATTACATGGCATCGAACTTGTTTGATTCTGAAAATTCAATGTACTTTAGATGATAGAGCATCACTATAATGCTAATGATGATTCCTCGATAAGAGTTTATCATACACATAGACCTGAAGTAATGTAGGAATTAATCTAGAATACATTTGGTAAGTTATGTCCTTTCGCGAAAACACAATATTGGGGGATATTTTGGAACAACGTAATTATATTCTCAAGTGGACTTATGATCCTAGAGATAAAGTTGTGGCCAATCATAGTTGGCATTGGGCAGAATGACTGCCTTGTGTTGTTCGTATCACTCATTAAAAGCTAGCCATATAGTGCTTCGATTTGCACCCATTGAGATACACATACATGTGACCTGGATGTATACGGTGCTTTATTTAAATAAAACTCCGTATTTAAATTGATCATAAGTGGTGATGCTCTCTTATGAGGAGCATCAAATATTGCCATGAATCCATAGAACATCAAGTTTAACATTACGTCCATTGACCATGTTAGATAATGGTGACCATCAAGAGTAAGAGATCAAACTCTTTGCTGGCTATTATTCTAACAAGGTTTAAACCATAGATTTTTTGAATTTACGCTAAGGGTAAATTTAAAATTGCTATGGTGATGTTGTATTAATTAATGCAAAATAAATAGGAGACAAGATATATCTCACTAATAATGTAAACCTCATTTATGCTGACACATTAGAGGTAGCCATCATAAAGATATAGACCTCTAATAATATGGACATAGTCTGTTGAACAGTAGATGCCTAGTGGTGTATGCAATTTGTATAAACACATTTTAAGGTAATCATCAAAATATTGATGTAGACCTTAGTTAATACGCAAATGAATTGGGTACGCACGTTGAGGATAGTCACTAAGTTGTGGACTTAGTGTAGATCCCGCAGTAGCAACTATGGTGCTACCTTGTGTATGGCCAATAGGAATGCTGATTAATGGTAGTCATCTTATGAAAAGATGTAGACCATATGTTCCAATTTGTGATGTTGGGTACGCACATTGAGGATAGTCACTAAGAATTTAGTGTAGATCCCACAGTAGCAACTATGGCGCTACCTTGTGTATGGCCAACATACAATGTGGAACATTTGTGTTATACAAATAATGAGGTAATACACTTAATGGATTTTGCATTAAAAATGTAAGCGCTATAAGCTTTAAATAAAGCATAAATGGGCTTAACATAAAATGAAAATTGCAAATAACAAAGTAATTGCAATACAAAGGTCGTAATAATAATATTACATGTTTATTGGGTTTGCCAATTTGGACAAACATTTTGAACAATGTAGTGCTAATAGTACATGTTTATTTGAAATGCCATAGGGCGAATTCTTTGAACAGTACCAAACAACAATTTTATTTGCTTGTAAATTTAAAAAAATTTACGTTGAACCTATGGCTCAGAAGCAAACAAAACTTATCACTTATGCAATTTTTTGAAGATCTGAGGATCCAGAATATATATTTGCATGCGAAAAATAAAGCATAGTGAAATATACTGTAGCCGGAAGACTACATTGTAAAGTACAGATAATAAGATCTGCGATTAACGTTTTAACATGTGGGCTAAAACATTAAAAAGGTATAGTACATAATTATCTAGAAGGATAATTATTTATTTTACAGAAAATGCAAGTTCTTTTCCGCAAAAGTATAGAACCTTATCAAACACACGGACGGTTTCTCCTCGGGAGAAAACCGTCGCTCGGTCCTTGAGGTGGACGCCGTCGGCCCGCCGCTAGGCTGGCCTCCGGCCATCGGCGTGAGGCCGCAGCGAGGTGCAGGCCAAGTCGATAGGAGCCTCCTGGCCGCTGGCGCGGGGGCCGCCTGCCACCGGCGCGAGGCCGCGGGCATGGGGGCCACTGGCGCGTGCTGCCTGGCCGCGTGGTCTTGAGAAGGCCGACCGCCGCCGCCGAGAAGCAGGGCGCCAGCCGCGGGAGCACCGGACGTTGGGGTGCTGTTGTGGGCTGGGGCCCGCCAGCTTGGGCTGGTCGGCCATGGGGGCTTTCGGCGCGAGGTCGCGGGGACCGCCGGCCACAGCGAAAGGCCCACAGGTACGGGGCCAAGCGGGCACAGCGTCGCGTGCGTGGATATCGCTGCCGCGTGCCGGGTCATCAGCGATAGCGATCTCCAGCGAAAACTTCGCTCGAGACGCAGCCAATTTGGCACAACTGCTATGTCAACGGCAAGGTGCATACGCTACTGCTACCGCAAGCATGGCGTGCAGGCAGGGCACCAGTTGGTGGCAAGGGGACGGAGTGTGCCGAACAACAGATTGATTGCGACTTCCTATCGAGGTAAGAATATCATAAATTGATGAAAATTAAATTGCATCTTACAGTGCTTTGATGCAATCGGGACAGAAACCATCAATTTTCTTTTGGTTCTGTTGGTCGATGAAGCCACGGAAGAAGCAAATCAAGATAATCCGTGAGTGCTATTGTCAAGCGTCTCATGGTCGAACTCTGCACTTCCATTCTCCAGTGAAGAACGCTTCTTGTTCTTGGCTAGAACTGCCTTCGCGCCTTCCCGCTGGTCGTACAGACCTCTGTTATTCTTCTTGTTCGTAGGGCAAAAGTGCTGATAACGTGTTAAAGCGTGAACGTAAATGAACAAGATTTGGAAGAATTGTATCTTTCATTGATCTCTGAAATATATTTATACAAGTGAAGGAGTGTCACGAAGGGACACGGCTGTTCCCAAAGGACATGCCCTTTTGAGTAAAACTAACTGTCTAATCCTATCCACTAATCTTGTAATTGATGGATGAGATCACTTCGTGAATAGGTGTCTGTTGAGAGACACCGTTTCACAACAGTTTACTTCAGCAAGGCTTCGCAAACGCACCTATCTCCTCCCATCTCTTTTGTTTTATTTACCTTAGTAAATGAATTTGTGGTAGTTTCTGTCTCTTCTGTTTTTTGATTTATTATATAAATGAATATGCGGCAGTTTCTGTCTCCACAAACTTTGGCTTGTTCGCTTATCAGTCGTACCATTTTAGCGAAATAACAGTGTTTTTCTCTCACAACGAATTAGCATCAGTCGTTTTTTCAGCCAGCCGAACAGGCCTTTTGTTTATTCTCTTTTATCAGATCTAAATGAAAAAACATGACCCACGAGGGGTAAGATAACCCTCGGGCATTATGTTTAAGAAGACCTTATCATGTAGCTCGACAAAATTCTCGAACCTCTGCCCCACCCATACGCAGCGGCACCGCAGCTCCCGTGAGACTGGGCTAGCCTTAGACCTGTGCTTTGGCGTGTGGCAAACGAGGGGATTTTTTTTCAACGCGCAACAAATCCGCCCCAGATGGGGTTCGAGCTCTGACCACCAGGGTGCAAAGCGCACAGCCAGATCAACTGGTCTAGCGTTGATTTACAATGATTTCATCTGTCTGAGCCGATCTACCAAGCGGTAAGTCTTGGGCGTCGATGTCATTTTCGCAGCAGGCCGTGGCAGACGAGCTCCGCCTTAGATAGGATGAGTGGCTGTTTTTACTTATTATAAAATAACCGACATACTCCCTCCATCCCTATTTAAAGGGCGTCATGAGAATCATACCAGTCATTTGACTAAATTTATATAAAATATTAATAATATTTTTTATTTTTGAATAAATTTATTATAAAAATAGATTTGATGACCTATCTAATGATACTAACTAAATATTATAAATATTAATATTTTATTTTAGGGAAAAATTTTCCTACTTGGAGTAGTTACTCCCTCCTGCTAACCACGCACTTTAGGCTTGCCCACCCACGCCAGGACTCTTTGAAATGGATACCGGGTGTGTATCGGGAAAACCCGTTAAGAACCAACGATCCTAATTTCTCGTTCCTTATATATACGGCATGTTCGGTTGGCTGGTTCGTATCGTTGCTGGTTTGTGAAGAAGTACTGCTGGCTGGTTTGTGTGAGAGAAAAATACTGTTTCGGCTGGAAATTTACGATCGTTTACGACAAGCCACAGCCAAACGAACAGGCTGTAATCGCCGATCCGGCCCATTGCATCGCATCTCTTATTCCTGGCGATCCCTTCCAGGATGTAGCTTGGTGCTGGAGTGTTCGGCGATCGCCGAAGGAAAGCTGGTGGTCATTGATCACTACCCCGCCAGGGATCGAGTCCACGTTGCATCGCCGTCGCCAATCACTGCGCCGCCAGGGATCGAGTCCACGTTGCATCGCCGTCGCCGATCACTGCGCGTGCCACCAGGGGTCCCGTCCACGTTGCATCGCCGATCACTGTGCCACCAGGTATCCCATCGATGCTGCATCGCCTTTGGCCTCTACTGAAATTATGGCAACCACACGTCTTCAACCTCCACCGGTCCTGTTCGGCTTACTTTATATCCGACTTATTCGGTTTTTTAGTCAGAACAGTGTTTTTCTCTCACAACATTTCCGCCAGAACAGTGTTTTTCAACCACTTTCAGCCAAGTTTCAGCAAACCAAACGGGACCTGGGTGGGGCATTTTTTAACCTTTTTTAATCAATACTTTAATACTAATCTAAAAAAAGTATTTACAAAACTGACCCTTTTTGTCACGCCGGCGGGGTTGGCGCGACATTACCACTCTGTCGCGCCACATGCGCTAGCACGGCAAGCCAAGCCACAGTGACGCCCGTAGTTGACCGATCCTGGCGTGGCGTAGCGTGGGTTCCGCACTAGGCCGCAGAACCCATCTGCTTTCTCCTCTCTCTTTCTCACTCCCTCAGTCATGTGAGAAGGGCGAGGTTCATACTGTCTCCTCTTTCTCTTTCTTCTCTTTCTCCTCATTCTCTACCTCTCTTTGATCAAGTTTGGTTTTGGATTTTTGGTTCCTTTGGTCTAATGCATGAGGTATGCCTCTCTCATCCTCTATTGTTTTTTATGTGGTTGACTGCTATGGTTTAGATTGCTGTGTGCAATACTTGCTTTTACTTTGTTAGGTGATACTTTGTTGCCCTAATCATGCGTATTATTAGGATTCCATTTTTAGATGTTAGACTGTTGGTAGTGGTTGGCACTGTTCTAGGGTTTGAATGCAATGTTTGGACAGGTGTCTGGCTTGGCCTGTGCTAAGTAAAGTTACCTCTAGGTCTATGATTTGAAGTTAATTTGTATTGATTAGATGTATGGATAGGTTGGACTGTGTATATACAGAGATGGTTTGAAGTCCATGAGGTTGTGTCTAGGGTTTCATATCATATTTTGATAACTTTGCTTTGTTCAACTACTTTGTAATAGGTTCAACGACGGTTCCAAATAACAACCAATTCATGCACCATTCGAAGGGTCATAGTGGTATTGGTCCTTTCCTACCAGTAGAGCCAACACCGTTGTGTTACTGTGGATTACCGATATTTGTGAAGAAGTCAAGACATCCCGCGTCAGCCGGGCGTGCTTTCTACTATTGCCAACTTAAGCGTCATCCCCCGACACTTGATGCCTACCTAGAGGGATGCAGCTTCTATCAGTGGATTAACGGCAATGAAATGTTCGATCTGTCGATTATGTTGTTTTCTTATGACCCCTGGAAGAGCGTTCCATATTCATAATATGTTCGTTGGGTTCCACCACCACCGAACCCTCCGAAAATGACAGAGGCGGAGAAGGTTGACGCTGCTTTGCGCCATCTAGCCAATCCTCCTAAATGCAATTGTGGAGTGTCGACTCTACTAACTACTTCTAGCCAACGTGGAACATTCACTGCCTTCTATCGCTGTGGATTGCCAGATTATATAAGTTGTCATGAAAGCAATCTATCTCTAAGCTTGTATGCGTTTTGCACATATAATGTTACACTTGGAACATTTGTTTTTTTGTAGAGAGGGTTCCCATCTTGTGACTTTAAGGAGTACAACTATGGACCCAAATCGCACTGGCCTTCTGACTATGAATTTGCGGAATTTGAAGCAGGCATTAAGCCATGGCCATGCACAAAGATGTCGGAGCGTAAGTGCAAGTGTGGCATCAAGGCTCATGAAGGAGTTGTTCCATTTGAGCTAGGATACAGATACTACTTGGTTGTACGCCTCTTTCCAATCGCCCCATAGCAACTCTATAACATGCTGCTTTGCACGCCATGCCTTTGAGTACTTCACTCTATAACCAGTGAACCCAAATATGGTCTCGATCAAGCTTGAAATAGATGTGTCACTATTGGCCCTAACCGAGCCAACAAGACGGTGACCAAGGTAACATGCTGTATTTTGGGCGTGCACACCCTTCGGATTCAAAGATCGACACGTGTGAGGTTGCCTCATATTGCAAATCTTCCACTTTTCATTTCTTAGCCTCCGAGCCCATAGACCCCATTGACATCCATTCTTGTAAAGCACCTTGTACCTCTTGTTCTTGTCGGAGTGGGTCACATAATACGACCTATGAAACCTAACGGCATAATCTATTAGGAAATACTTGAGATGCTCCAACGTATTAAATACCATTCCCTTCTTAATCTCTACCTCCTCACTATCTGGTACCTCATCGGCCAACAACGTTAAACCGGTGTCACATATTGCCTCGTCAACCGTACTAATGTCCATGAAATTTGGTGCCGAGGGTACCTCCACATGGACAACCTTTAATTGCCTCAAATCGATGTCATTGTACTCCATTCTCAATGACCCATCAGCTGGGACTCCTATTGCTTCCGCAAACCCTCCCTCACAACAATCACTTTCGTCCTCGCTGCTAGGCTCGGACCTATACTCGTCCTCCAACACATCATCCGAAGTACTTGGCCCCGAAGTCAAGTCATCTTCGTCCACAGAGGCAACATCAACTTCGTCATCCTCTGATCCTTGGGATACGTCATTCATATCATGTGTTCCATCTCTATTGCCATCGTCCTCATCAAACGTTTCTTCATCTAAATCATCATTTAAGGCACCGGGTTCACATGATCTATCAACTTCTCTAACGACAATCGACTACAACTCTTCGTCTTGGGTAAGGTTCTCTATGGGCTTCACATCCACAATATCATCCACAACCACTACAATTCGGCTAGACCCCTTTCCCACAAGAACTTCCAAGCACCTAACACCGCTACTCTTGACAACCTCTATGTAATTCTTCCATTCATCCTCACATGATAAAGACATCAACACATAATGTGCCCATTCCTTCCCACAGTCAAATCTGCCTCTAAAACTTAGTGGCCACCCAAATTTATCCCGACACTTGCTAACCAAAGCATCAAAGCTAGGAGGTCCACTAAAGAACTCAACATGTTCGTGCATGCTTTCGAACTCCCCGTTTCCTTTCACTTTGCCACCATAAAACAATCACACTAACCGATCCATCTACAAAATACAAACCAACACATCAACAACACATGGACTATGCATTTCGAAAATAAATCATATCCATTCAGTAATACTATACAATAACACAAACTTCATAGTGATGTCAACAAAGGCAACAAACATTCCGATCTAAATCCACCATGCATCAACTACCAAAGTCCATGCAACACGTAGTTTACGTCCAATCCACGGGCAGAGTATATCCTAAACCTAATTTACGCATCAGATACTAACAAGCAACGATAAAAACATTGACACCATCCCTAATTTCCTAACCCTAGTCATACAACTCATGAGGCAAGAAATCAAGAAAAAGAGGGGGAAAGATCAACCTGGTGGTGTACTTGAGTCCACGGAGCATGGAGGTCGCGGACCACGCTGGGAGAAGCCTTGCCGGCGGCGCCCCGCAGCAAGGCGCTGATGACGCGGGGAGCCGGCCTGCTCCCCCTAGCGCTGCTCCCCTGCCGCACGAGGGAGAGGGAGAGACAGGGTAGCAGGAGCAGCCGGTCAACTCGCCGGTGGCGCGGACGAAGATGGCTGGGGCGACCGGGGACGCGGGTTGGCGGCGGCGGCGGCGCCTAGGCGCGTGGTCGAGTGAAGGAGAGGGAGAGCGAGAGAGAGAGAGAGAGAAAGGAAAGTGGGCCGGGCCGGCCAAATCCTATATGACCATGTCGCGTGTCGCGTCTGAGTTGCTGGTGCGACAGGGCGGACCCTACGAACCGCCATGTCAGCTCCGGTCAACGATGCGTGGCTCCGTGGCGCCCCTTGTCGCGCCACCGCATGTGGCGCGACAAACTGGTCTAGTTGCGCCGGCGCGCTGGCAGGACCAAAGGGGCTACCTTGTGCAATTTCTTTTTAGGTGCGGTTATTATTAAAATATTGATTAAAAATGTTTAAAAAAAATCACTGGATGGCAAAGAAACGTGCTGGTAAGAGTGTTTTCCATTAACTTGCAGATTAAAGCTGAGTAGCTGACGGCTAGTCAAATTTTGCTTAGCACTCCATGATTTTTTTTCCTGTTGTAGTGCGATACAGCCGAACAAGGATCTAGCCTGGCGATCATCAGCCTGTTCGTTTGGCTGGTTCATATCGTTGTTGGTTTGTGAAGAAGTACTGTTGGATGGTTTGTGTGAGAGAAAAATATTGTTCCGACTGAAAATTTATGATCGTTTACGACAAGCCACAGCCAAACGAACAGCCTACATGCATTTGCAGATTTGCTGCCCTTAACGTCGTGGCTCCGGGATTTCGCCTGACTTGCCTCTGCCCGTGTACGGGCGAACTGGCGGCATGGCTAATCTGATGAAGTTTGCACACTAATTCATCTGTGCTCTTCTTTGATTTTGAATGGCAATCTGAGCCGATCTAGTACGGGAGTGTTAGGCTAGACTGAATTCCGGTTTGTTCAGCTTATTTTTCTAGCTGGAGCAGTGTTTTTCTCTTACAACATTTCAGTATAAACAGTGTTTATAATATGAACAGTAAAAAATTCAGTCCAGCCGAACACTCTCTACATGTGTATTTATATTCTTTAAAGAAATAAGATTAAAGTATGTGGTGGTACTGATTTGGAATGACATTCTGAGCCGATCTAGTACATGTGTATTTATATTCTTTAATTAAAGAAATAAGAGTAAAGTATGCGGTGGTACTCGAATCTGAATCATGTATCTGGTCATACTCACGTATAAAACTTGGTAATCGTGTATTTGGTCATACTAACATCTGAAACTTAGTATATAATGATACTCAAATCTGAATTCAGTATCTAGTTATACTTAGTATATAATGATACTCAAATCTGAATCGTGTATCTAGTTAATTATACTCGCATATGAATAGAGTATATGTATGTCCCTTGATTTTTTATGTACATAATTAATCTCTTGTCAAATAAATAGCATGCACTATACACGCTTCCTGATAAAAAAAAGTATGTACACATACTCCCTCCTCAAAGTACGTATGTATACGCAGACTGTATACTAGTTGTTTTCACATGGATGCATATACGGCAGTAAAAAATGTATCTAACAAGTATGCATCTATACTAGTTGTTTTCACATGGATGCATATACGGTAGTAAAAAAAATAGTATACACATTTTCAAAGAAGCAAACAAATCGGTCGGCCCCACAAATCATGCAGATATAACGTCAACTGAAGACATGCACATGGTGACCTCCTGAAAATGAGGTTATCGGTGGAGGGTGGAGCTAATATACATTTAACGGGTTTGTTTGTGCACACGATCCAATTAGATGGATGGGAGTAACTACTAGGAGTAGGAAAAACACACCCTTTTATTTTATATATAATTAGTCAAAGATGTTTGACTTCTCTTTGTTTTTTTTGCAATTACTATGTTTGACTTCCCAGAAAATGAGAACAATACATAAAAAGGAGACAAAGGGAGTATTGGGCTAGAAGTGACGTGTAGTTGTTCGCTCTTCGTCCAAAAGAAATGCACATCTCGTTTCACGAGAAGTTAAACTTTTCTTAAGTTTGATTAGAAATATAGAAAATGTGTATACTATTTTTATCTCTCCAAACAAGTTTATCATTAAAGTATACTTGACGCTCAATCTACTGATACTAATTATACATCATAAATAATTGTACTTTTTTTATATGTTGGATCAAAAATTTTAAAGACTTTTTAGAAAGTGAGATGTGCATTTATTTTGATACTGAGGGAGTATAAGCCATGAAGCTACCCTCCATTTTAAACTATAAATCGCTTTGACTTTTTTGATATATCATTTTTTTTGTGTTCTACATCAATTTTGTTATGTAACTACATATACAAAGCAAAATCTGCGTAAAAGGAATCAAAGTGGTTTATAATTTAGAATAGCCGCCCTGAGTATCGGCCCGTGGCTTCGCAAGCCATTATGGCTGCATTTGTCAATGTGCGTCAATATCTCGTACTTAGAGCATTTCTAATATTACTTAGGGCGTTTCTAAGACTTCTATAGTTCTTAAAAAAATACTTAACAAATCAATAAGTATTTAAAGTGAAAAAATAAGCACGTTTGATGCAAATCTCCAACCATTTGCAGAGTGTGTTTGGTTGAGCTATGATTTCTAAAAAAAACTACTATGAGTTGTGAAAAAGCTTCGGTAAATTATGGGCTGTGAGAATACTTAAAACTATTTGATTGAACAGTTGTGACTTACGGAAAAGCTATTGTCAACCTCTCTCACTTACAAGCGGACACGACATGTCATCCACAACCCTCTCCACTCAAGTTCCTCCCTCTCTCATGAGCCGACCGCGTGTCGCGGGGTCGAAACCGTGGCAAGCATTGTTGTTCGAGGTGGTGTCAAAGTACGTGTCTCCGGTGGCTCGGGTAGACTTAAGAACACAAGAATCACAGAGGGGACACAACAGTTTATCCTGGTTAGGGCCGATCGATGCCCTACATCCAGCAGCTGATGATCCTTATACTCAAGAGCATCCAAAATCGGGGGGTTACAACAGAGTGTACAAGAGAAAGAGAGAGATTTGGTAGGAGGATAGCTCGGTGCTAATCCTAAGGTTGTCTTGCCACCGGTGGACCCTTCCCCTCAATAGAGAGGAGGAAGATGACAGATACGGTGGAGAAGCTCTTGGTGCCCCTCTCTGGGTTGCTCTGCTCTCGGTGCCAAGCAGGAGCGGATCGGTGTGGAGTGGAATGATCTGTCTTCGATCGTCCTCCCCCATCTAGGATCTGACCTATCACTTACATACCGAGATAGGTTAGGTACATGGCGGGTTGGAGTGTTGAGCCTATGGTCTATATGCGCCGGAGTCTAGGAGGGTCTTGCCGCAGTAGGCTATGAATCATGGCAATGTCGTGGAGCCGAAGAAGCTCTGGGTGTCGTCCGGCTGCTCTGATCTGACACGCTGAGTGTCAGGCTATGTCGGCTTGGACCGACATCCCTAGATGCACCTTCTAGAGGCTTCTTGGTGGTGAAGCAGGCTAGCTTGAGGGGCTAACGCATGGGCCTGGGAGCCCCCGAGCCTCTAGAGGCCGCAGAGGGGCTTGTCTTCTTGTGTCACGCCCCGTGTGTGACCCTGTTGAGGGAGCGGTTGACAAAGTCATGCCTCAAGATGCAGCGCCGGGAGCCCCCAAGCCTTGGTGGCTCGGGGCGTGTCTTCTTGTGCCTAGGCCTTGGACGACGCCTAAGGTCGGGCAGAGGCCAAGGATCAGGTCCAGTCTCCCATCGATCGAGAGTCCCGAGCTCGGGCGAGCCCCCAAGCATCGAGAAGAGATGGTGGGCTTACTCGAGCTTGGCCTAATTCCTTGACCTGAGGGTGCGCGTGAGCGTACTCGATGAGTATAGTCTCCGAGCCCCCGAGCAATCCTAGAAGGGTCGATCGGGGGTCCGCCAGTCAGAAACCTTTGATCCCGAGGCTTAACATACCTATATGTTAGGATCTCATCACTAGGCTTGTCAGCCTCATAGTTTGCATCTTCTTCCTCTCGCCAGAGCCTGCGTGCGCCATTGGAGCCGGGGCCATGCTAGCCCGCTGAGGCTGGCCACACTTGTTGCCAGGGCGGTGCCGATAGGGTCACATTGGGGCCAAGGAAGGAGGGAGGGGGCAAGTGGGGGCGGTGGCTAGCCTCAGGGAGGCATCGACAGTGAGGCGGCAGGCCTTGGGGCGACGCTGGCGAGAAGAGAACGAAGAGGTCACGGACAGGAAGAGTTCATAGACGGGAAAGAAGGGAAAATAAACTAGTACGCAACATAGCTAGTGGTAGCTGGGTAATTTTTGTGAAAACTTGGATCCTAGGTCGGTGAAAGCTGGGGTGAGGGTTATGGTTAACTATGACTATGCATGTATAAATTTAATAAACATGATTGAATAAATTCATGATGATTTATTGATTCTAGGGGCTTTGGTATTCATACCCCCACTTTCAGGGTTTATATGGTGATTTTGTCCTTATTTTGTTAAATTTGTGTTTTTGCCCATGTCATTTCAAATTGAAGGCCAACTTTGTCCTTGTTCTGTGTTGGTATTTCTTAGCATCACCTTAATATTAAGTTGTCATCCCTAGCAATGATGCCAGAAATGCATTGTTTGGTAATTATTAAGAACACTTGAATATATATATATATATATATATATATATATATATATATATTAAGTATCCGCAAGCTCACAGATAATATATCATTGTAGTATTTCACTTGGGAGTATACCAGGTATCATTATTTATATTTTATCCACAGGGAGGAGCGATGGGGTGGCTAGAGTTATTGACAAATATGCATACTTATAACAAGATCATTAAATATCAGGCTATAGCAGGGGTAAGTCAAATGATAAATAAATGATAAGTGTAAGACATTGATAGTAATCCAAAGATAGAAATAGATACTCATAAATGTATTATGGCTAGACAGGAGATTAATTAAGAGCAAAAGATTCCTAAGTCATTCCATATTTACTAAATCTTTTATACACCCAAGTATATACACTCTCATCTATAGCATAATTGACTTTGTATCTATGCATAAGGAATATTACTCAGAAAGATCAAGAACAGAGCTTGTCTCCCTTCACAACCGGGTTCTACTTGTTCTACAAACAGGGAGTGGACTATAAAGGACTCAACAAGAGTGTCACATCTACGATCTACCACATGACCCAAAGTGTAGAGTGCATCTATAGGTAAATAACATTTAAGCACCACGCTTACATAACATCGACCACTTAACCCACTCGACTACTGAGCTAAGAGCTTTGCGAACATATGCATAAATTCATCATCGATCATGACTATATCAAGCATATAACTAGAGCAAACTAGGAACATAATAAATAGCAACATAGTATTGAAGTAGCATAAAATCAAAATATAGAGGGATATAATGGCTTTACCAGCCTCTAGACGACGAATCCAGAATCCTGAACAATAGCCCAAACTCTACTTGAATCTTGCTAGCTAGCCTATACTAGAACTTTAAAGAATTGGAGTTCTATTCTCTTCTCTCTGGAAATCCTAGTTTCTAGTCTGCTATTGACTTATGCAATGATGCCTGAGGGAGGGGGGGTAGGGGCTGGTATATATAGGCCAGAGCGTTAATCCTAAGCCATCGGATCAAACCAACTTGAATAAACGGTATAGATGCAATGTAGAAGGCGGTGGAGGAACCAACGTCGAAACGAAGGTCGACATGTGGGACCAGGGGACTAGTCGGCCTACAGGTGGGACCGACCGGTCCTACCTAGCATCCTCTTGGGCCCCGCTTTGGTGGAGTATCTTCTAGTGTCATTTGGAACCTTCTGGAGTTGTTTATGCCATGGATAAGGGTGATTTAATTTGACGAATTGATCTTCCTTGATGGTTATTTGGATAAACCCTGTTGAAAACACAGATTCACCAAAACTTATGAAAATTATCAATTTAAACCCCTAAGTCTATGTTGGTGATCATTATCATGCATGATTTTAAGTTATATTGACGGTTCATGATGGATGGTAATTACCGTCAACAAACTTATGATAGAACCACCCGAAATAACATGCTTTCGGAGGCGCTCGTCTTCCACTAGACACTAAGCACCCTGAAAGTTAGCTACATCAGATAGTTCCGTCGAGCACACTCCACGGGAGAACTCGAATCAATCCACGTTTTACCTCTAGAATCCAACAATGAGTACGAACTTACAACACTTAGTCCATTTCATACAACAAGAGTTTTTGGAAATTATTTATTATAATACCAGAGTTTAGAGTGCGATAATTAAATAGCAGAATAAAAATAAACATCTAGCAGAAATGATACAAGGATCCATCTGTGCCCACTAGAAGAATCCTCCACACAAGAGCTACTCCTCAAGCTGCACCTGCAATAGGGTAAAATAACCCCTAAGTACACAATATACTCTCAAGATTTACCTGACTAGTGGGAATAGTTTCCCGACTCCAAGGGGTATGATAGGCAATATGGGTTTGTTATTTTCTTTTTATTTGCGAAAAGCATTACTAGAAGTACATCCTTAAGATTAAGTTTAATTAGCAGTCATGATTACTTCATTAGCTAACCATTCTAGGTAAGCACCTGTTCTACTTTTAATCAAGGGTTGAACAATCAGAACTAATTTACCATTTTTCATATTCTAGTTCTTACTATGGTGCTAGACCATAGCCAAGTCGTACCATCTCACGGAAATGATGATTCATGAACCAATGTATCCTAGCTAGATACCCCAAAACAAACACCCCTTTTGTACCCCAGGCACAAACAAGACCAACCTATTCCACTCCTATCATGGGGCCCAGGTCCCCATCCAAACTTGGACTCCAAGCCCCCATAATTGAGACGCGATCTCACTATGGTGCTTAGACCTCCACCTTTCCCCACCTCCAATCAGTTGATCTGGAAAGAGCAAGAACCCACGACAAGAGCATAACGAGCCTTCTCGCTCCCATAAGCAAGTATGTGCTCAGGATAATAAGTCTATAACCTGACTACCATCCACAGCAACAGACGGTCCTCAATCAACACGGACAGGGAAAACAGTGTAACCAAGCTAAGCCCCATGGCCGTGGGACACAACTCATCACATCTACCATAACCCATACCATATCCCTGCCCGGTCTCCATTTTCCTTTCATCATTTTTATCATGAGAGTAATTATAATAATCACCTATTATGAGTTATGACAGGTTACTCACGCTACCGAAAACCTAAGCATAGTAGCTACTCGAACTTGTACTAGTAAGACTCTTAGGACAATTATATCTATTCATGTGTGTTTACACCAAAATTTGGAAGAAGGATTGCAGGGACTCAAAAGCTCCCAAGATCCTATCATCAAGGAATCGATTGCACGAAGGTTGATATCAGCTGATTCGAATGCGGCACTGGAATCGACTTTCTTCAGATAGCGCCAACAGATAACGACAAAAGCTATGATCAGCGCCAGGAAAATCATGTTGGACTCTACAAAAAGGAAAAGATTAGAGTCCAAGTTATCTTAAATTAGGAATGTTTTCTCTTATGCCAAAAAATTGTAATGAGTCATGCTTAAGTAGGATTCATACGTAGGTTTCGGGTATAAATATTAGACCCAGGCTATTATAAAGGACACACAATCAATCCAATATAAGTTACTTATTTTTTCGGCTACGACCACCCCTTAGGAGTAGGAGTAGAGTAGATCTCAGCAGTTCTTCAGCGAGTAGGGCTACATCGGTCCGGCCGACCTCCGGCTTGTTTGTAAGTACCGTTATGGCTTATACTTCTATTCGTACGACTGCATCGATCCGGTCGACCTCCACTGCGGCTCTTGTATAAGCTAGTTATCAACTCTTGTTTAGTTCAAGTACGGCTGCATCGATCCGGTCGACCTCCACTGCTCGAACTAGATTAAGGTCAAGTTATCGGCTCTATCTAAGGGGGGCATCCTTTGGATAGATTCATTAAGTTACCGATATTACTTATTGCTTTTATTATTTATTTAATTACAACAATATCACTTTGCCCAATTGGGATTGATCTAGATCGATCTTATATTCTGTTTAACCCATCGTTTGTTAATCTAAACTGATTTAGTCTACGCCTTAAACTATGAGTTATGTTTTATCGGCTGTTTTATGTCAATCTTGATCATGCATAGTGTGCGATTAAGGCATATTTTTTTTGTCTTGAATAGATCTATTGGCTAACGAAAATCGTTCCATGGCTCATTATCACGGCCTGTGTGATTCTGCCTCACACCCTACTGTTAGCACCGTAGAGCGGGGATCGTTACTTGGTAGATTTATTCCTGATAGGGCATGACCTTAACTGTGTGTTATGCCTGAATCGGATGTTTTAGTCAATATCAAGTGCTTTCACATATGCGGTTCACGTCATGAGACCGTTGAAGTAAAGATAGGTTGAAAGATGTGTTAGCCCCATGATCTTATTATTATATTACGGCCTACATAATTCTGCCCCATGCCCCACTGGTCATAGCGATAGATGGGATCTAATATGTTCATTAGATTTATCTTTATTAAATGGTTAAATGGTGATGAGTTGCTTCTTTATATAAAATGGATTTGGTTACTTGCAGTCATTGGCTTAGCATAAACTGATTATTGATATCTTAGTGCCATTGACTAATATTTATCTAAATAATGATATTCATTCTGAATGATAACTGATTTTTTCTTTCATAACCCCATGAGCCTTAACTGATTTATTCTTATGAATATGCTGGAATCGACTATTTAGTCGATCTCCTTCCATATCGGCTCTTAGAGCCACACATTCAGGACTATTTAGCAACACCGGTATGTTTCGCCTTAAATTACTGATTAGCTTTCTCTCCTTGATAATTGTAGGGTCAAATTGACTGACACGTCTTGAAAGGAGTACGTAGGATCGACCACCCCTGCATTAAAGCCAGGCAGATCTACAACTCCATCGAGCAGACCCTTCCGGCCTGCTCGTGTGCCCTCGGCACGGGACAAAAATTCATGCCGACAAGGTGGTTTTCATAAGATTCCTGTAACATAAATGCACATAACATATATATACATTGATTATAAAAATTAAGGGGTTATGCACTGGGGCTTGTCTCGGGTAGGCGCGGTGTCAACAGAGTCACTCGATGTTGGCTCTGGGACCTCTTTCTACATGAGAATCTCCTCCTCATACTCCTCGACGATCTCCTCAAACTCGTGACTATCTGTGGTCACTATCTCCACGAACTCGTTCCCTACAAGCATGCGATGATGGTGCAACCATTTAGCATTTAGGTAACAACAACTCTTAAAATAAGAATACGCATATCAAGCTACTAAGCTAGCTCTAATGACTAAGATACTAAGCTAACTATCATCTTCATCAAGCAAAGTGTTAGGTTCAACTAACAAACACGTAGCTTTGCAATTTAAGGGTATATCTTTAGTTCTACTAAGGATTTAATGTATATTGAAACAAAGAGCATTTAACTACCCTACTGCTTAGTCTATTCTAAGGCTACAAAAATTACAGTGAGCACATAATAATACAATGAGGCTACAATAAAAATTTTAGAACTAAAGTTATCACCAATTTACCACAAAAATTCCCACAATGATTAACTTAATAATATTAAGCATTCTCAAACAATTTAATAGCTCATAGTATCAACACATATAAGTATGAACTAAATACACCAATAGATAGACCATAATTTTAGGAACTTAACAAACTTTGTTTTACAATTTTTGGATACCTACATGATTTTATATTAATTACCAAAGATCAGCTCAAAAATTAAATTAGCAATTTCCTAGGAAAAAGAACAATGAATCTCCCGCGCGGCCCGCACGACGTAGTGTGCGCATGCAGCGGCCCGCTTTCGTGGCCCACGCGAGGCCGGCCCATGCGTGAGGCGCCCGTGTGCTGGCGCTTTTGCAACCACATCCTCGTGTTCCTCCCGAATCACACTGAAGTCCTAATACTATTTCCCCCTCTCATAGACCTTCTCACTTAACCCCTTGACCTTTCCCTAATTCACCCGCACGCAACCCCAGCGACTCAGCGCACAACGGTGTGGCGGGCGGTGACACGACATGACCACGTCGGCCACTAGAGGCTTGCACTGGCCCATCGGTCGGGCCGACCTTTGACTATAGTCCAACCACCTACACCAAGCAGCAACGCGGGGCGGCGGGACACGCTAGAGCGAGCTGCAGCGACGTGTGGCCGTCCACAGTGGCGGCGCACCCGCTCCGGTGAGCTAGGGCTACTATGAACCTAACTAGCTGGCACGTGAGCATTAGAAGGCTACCATAGGCCAGGATGAGGTGACGTTTGGAGTGGAGGATGGTGGAGGAGAGGTGGCCACATACGGCTGAGCCGTGCGGTGGTGCACCGTGGTGGCTTGGTTGCGTCAACGGCGACGGGGAGGTGGTAGCGGTTCCTCTAGCGTGCGCAAGGTGTAGAGGGAGGCAAGACAAAGCTAGTGGTGTAGGTGAATTAGATCGGGGTGGATGGTAGGGGGACTGCCCTCATCCATGGCCGATCGTAGACTTATCGGCACGGTGGCGGGGAAAAGCTCCAAAATTGAAGCTCGGCTAGGCACCATTAAAGGCAGGGTGGGAACGGTTGTCTAGGTGGCTTGATGGTGGCGCTAGAGATGCAACGAAATGACTCGAGGTGACCTCTCCCTACCAAATTTACTTTCGTGGCTCAGTCGGCCATGGTGGGAGAGAGAAGAGGGGAAAACTGGAGCTCGACGCGACCTCGTCTTGGCGAGACGCGGCCGACGCGACTAGGGTGACATGCACGCCTACGCTATGGAGAACACACATGCTTCTTCGACCTAGCACTACATGCGTGGCCGCAGCGCCATAAATGGCAAGGCGATGGTGCGGGTAGCTGGGGAGGGGGCAAGCCCTCATGTGCACAGCGAGGAGACGAGCAACAGCACGATGTAGTACCAGCAGCAGCGGCATCGCAGCAGAGCGGTAGGGAATTGGGCGGCCACGTGGCAGCAGCGGCTAGGGCGTAGGGCCCGCTGTGGCAGCAGCACCGCACGGCAAGGGCAGGCGGCCAACTGTGGCCGACCACACCCAGCCATGGCCAAGCCAGGAGCAGGACTGGCCGGCATGGCATTGGCACCACGTGTGATGCCGAGCTATGGGAAAGGTGGTGATCATAGCCCCTAGCCAGATAGCCCGAGGCCGTTCACGTGCATGAATTTTAAAGCATTAACCACGACTAAACCAACTCAATTGAGTCACAACCACCTAGACCATACCAAAGAGGATACATTGGACTACCATTAGGAGCAATAACATAGCACTGGCCTTTAGCTACATTTTTCAAAATTAATTCCCCAACATGGCACTACCATTCTATTTTCAGACTTAGGAAATTTGCTAAGTCTAGGATTGCTTTTTATTTCAACTTCAATTTCCAAGTTACTAAAAATACTAGCCAGCAATTTTATTTTTCTACAGCAAGAGTTGCATTGTTATCTACAAAGTTTGTACTTTAAACTTTATTTAAGTGACATAAGTATGTTTTATAATGTTTTTGCCCAATAAAAATTGGTTTTGAACCTCACTTGATACAACATGAACTATTGGATCAACTTTCATTTAACATTTTTATCAACAATTTTAGGTTACAAGCAATTCATCTACACTCTTTATCACATGCAATGTCATATAAACATGATGCTCATGACATGATTTAGTGGTTTGTTTAGGGTGTAACACCGAGGGTGGTACAACTCTCCCCCTTAAACAAAATCTTGTCCCGAGATTTCATGTGAGTGCCTAGTGTGGGAAAAGGGATAAGAAATAAATTTCAATTTAAGCCATGACCTCGACGCATTAGGAAGGAGATGAGGATAATGTTCCAGAATATAATTGTCCTACTCCCAAGTTGTTTTGTCCTCCGAATGATTTTGCCACTGGACTTTATAAAATTTTACCACTTTGTTTCTAGTAACCCTTTCCTTTTTATCTAAGATTTTGACGGGATGCTCAATATAAGAAAGATCAAGTTGGAGAGGGAGTCCTTCAATTTCCACCACTTTATTAGGAACCCATAGGCACTTCTTTAACTGGGAAATATGGAAGACATTATGGACTGCTGATAGAATGTCCGGGAGTTAGAGACGGTAAGCAACCGAACCTCACCGCTCCAAAATTTTATAAGGTCCAACATAATGAGGAGCTAACTTTCCACGGACTCCAAACCGATGCACACCTCTCATCGGGGATACCTTTAGGTACACTTGGTCACCAACTTCAAACTATAAGGACCTTCTCCTCTTGTCTACATAAGCTTTTTTATGGTTCTGAGCTGCTTTCAAATGACTCTGAATAACACTGACTTGCTCTCTTGCTTCCTTTATGAAATCAGGTCCAAAGTAACCACGGTCACCCACTTCAACCCAGTTAAGAGGTGTTCTACACTTCTTGCCATATAGGGCCTCGAAAGGTGCCATTCGAATGCTTTCTTGATAGCTATTGTTATAAGAAAAATAAGCTAAAGACAAGCATTCATCCCACTTTTCTAGATAAGAAATGGCACAAGCACTCAACATGTCTTCAAGTACTCGATTGACCCTTTCTGTCTGACTATCAGTTTGTGGGTGATAAGCTGAACTTCTGAGTAGGCGAGTACCAAGGCACTTCTAGAGTTGCTCCCAGAAGTGAGAGACAAAAACTGACCCTCTATTAGAGATAATGGTGAGAGGAACTTCATGTAGGGTCACAACCCTATCAAAATACAACTTGGCATACTTCTTGGCTGAATACCTTGTATCCACCGGGAGAAAATGGGATGACTTGGTAAGGCGATCCACATTAACCCAAATAGAGTCATACCCCTTTGCCGTGCAAGGTAAACCCATAATAAAGTCCATGGAAATATCCTCCCATTTCCAAACAGTAATAGCCAAGGGTTGTAGAAATTTAGGCATACGCATATGGTCCGCTTTAACCCTTCCGCAAATGTCACATTCTGAGATGTATTTGGTAATATCCTATTTCATATTTGGTCACCAATACAAGTGACACAAATCATGATACATATTGTTACTTCTCGGATGAATGGATAATTTGGAGTTGTGGACTTCATCCAAAATTTTTCTCCTAAGCTCATCACTTGAGGGAACCACCAATCGGTTCTTAAACTTCACCATACCTTGATCATCAATACTGAAATGAGGACCACACCCTTTGGCAATTAACTTCATTATATAGGGATTTCTGAAGCATCTTGCCTTTGCTCTATAATAATCTTCTCAAATAAATCTGAGACTAGAGCAATATGGGCTAACACTTCAGAATGGGTGAGGGGCAAAGATTCTTCAACTTGATGCGACTTCCAACTTAAGGCATCAGCTACCACATTAGCTTTTTCAGGGTGATAATGAACTTCTAGGCTATAATCTTTGATTAACTCAAGCCACCTTCGTTGTCTCATGTTTAGCTCGAATTAAGTGAAAATATATTTGAGACTCTTGCGATCCATGTAGATATGCACTTTATTTCCCAACAGGTAATGTCTCTAAATTTTTAGATCGTGTACCACTGTAGCCAGCTCTAAATCATGGGTGGGGTAATTCATCTCATGTTTTTTCAGCTGACGTGAATCATAAGCGATCAAACGTCCGTCTTGCATAAGCACGCAACCCAATCTAGTCCTAGATGCATCACAATACACATCAAATGGCCTATCAATATCTGGTTGAGCAAGAACAGGAGCAGAGGTAAGAAACTTCTTCAGGGCTTAGAAAGCTTCTTCACAAGCCAGACTCTATACAAACTTGACATCCTTCTAGAGCAACTTGGTCATCGGTTGAGCTACTTTAGAAAACTCAGGGATGAAGCGCTGATAATAACCAGCAAGACCAAGGAACTAACGAATCTGATGCACTGACTTTAGAGATTTCCAATTTAACACATCCTGCACCTTGCTAGGATCCACAGAGATGATAAGGCCCGATAAATCGATACATGCTAAAACTTTCCCATAAAGATTAAAGTATTTCTTTTCATTTATTATACTACCAATTCACTACCCAAAATTATACATGTGGGGGAGTTTAGTTCAAGCTAGATTCTTACTTCATGGTGCATGCATCGACCCATTTGTTCACTCAAGCCGGAATATAGCGTCGTTCGTATAAAATCTTTGGCACAACACACACTCACTTTCCGTAGTCTAAATGATTCTTACACAGCATAAGTTAGTGTACCTATATAAGATTGATTAGATAAAATCAGTGCTACTATCCTAGATAGACCATATTCTAGGGCTTATACTTATTTACGTAATTTATCACATCCTACTTTTCACAAAGCTTTTGTTGGTCAAATTTTAGGTTTTGAAAAGAGTTTTTAAACTCGTAGACTCATTATTGGCTCTGATACCAACTATGACAGAACCGTCCGAAATAACACACGTTTAGAGGTGCTTGTCTTCCACTAGACACTAAGCACCCTGAAAGTTAGCTACATCGATCAGTTCCGTTGAGCACACCCCACGGGAGAACTTGAATCAATCCATGTTTTATCTCCAGAATCCAACAATGAGTATGAGCTTACAACACTTAGTCCATTTCATACAATAAGAGTTCTTGAAAATTATTTATTACAATACCAGAGTTTAGAGTACGATAATTAAATAGCAGAATGAAAATAAACATCTAGCAGAAATGCTGCAAGGATCTGTCTGTGCCCACCAGAAGAATCCTCCACACAAGAGCTACTCCTCAAGCTGCACCTACAATAGGGTAAAATAAACCCTAAGTACACAATGTACTCTCAAGATTTACCCGACTAGTGAGAATAGTTTCCCGACTCCAAGGGGTATGATAGGCAATATGGGTTTGTTGTTTTCTTTTTATTTGCGAAAAGCATTACTAGAAGTACATCCTTAAGATCAAGTTTAATTAGCAGTCATGATTACTTCATTAGCTAACCATTCTAGGTAAGCACCTATTCTACTTTTAATCAAGGGTTGAGCAATCAGAACGAATTTACCATCTTTCATATTCTAGTTCTTACTACGGTGCTAGACCATAGCCAAGTCGTACCGTCTCGTAAAAATGATGATTCATGAACCAATGTATCCCAACTAGATACCCCAAAACAAATGCCTCGTTTGTACCCCAGGCACAAACAAGACCAACCTATTCCACTCCTGTCACGAGGTTAGGTCCTCGTCCAAACTTGGACTCCAAGCCCCCGCACTTGAGACCCGATCTCACTATAGTGCTTAGACCTTCACCTTTTCCCGCCTCCAATCAGTCAGTCCGGAAAGAGCCGAAACCCACGACAAGAGCATAACGAGCCTTCCCGCTCCCATAAGCAAGTATGTGCTCAGGATAATAAGTCTATAACTTGACTACCATCCACAGCAATGGACAGTCCTCAATCGACACGGATAGGGAAAACAGTATAACCAAGCTAAGCTCCATAGCCACGGGACACAACTCATCACACTCACCATAACCCATACCATATCCCGGCTCAGTCTCTATTTTCCTTTCATCATTTTTATCATGAGAGTAATTATAATAATCACCTATTGCGAGTTATGGTAGGTTACTCACGCTATCGAAAACCTAAGCATAACAGCTACTCGAACCTATACTAGTAAGACTCTTAGGACAGTTATATCTATGCAGGTGGTTTTCATAAGATTCCTATAACATAAATGCACATAACATATATATAAGTGATTATAAAAAATAAGGGGTTATGCACCGGGGCTTGCCTTGGACAGGCGCGGTGTCAACTGAGTCAGTCAATGGCGGCTCTGGGACCTCCTCCCTCACGAGGACCTCCTCCTCATATTCCTCAATGATATCCTCGAACTCACGATCGTCTGTGGTCACTATCTCCACTAACTCGTTCTCTACATGCAAGCGATGATGATGCAACACTTAGCATTTAGGCAACAACAACTCTTAAAATAAGAATACACATATCAAGCTACTAAGCTAGTTCTAATGACTAAGATACTAAGCTAACTATTATCTTCATCAAGCAAAGTGTTGGGTTCAACTAACAAACACTTGAATTTATAAATTAAGGATACATCTTTATTTCTACTAGTGATTTAATGTATATTGAAACAAAGAGCATTTAACTATCCTAATGCTTAGTCTATTCTAAGGCTACAAAAATTATAGTGAACACATAATAATACAATGAAACTGCTGTAAAATTTTTAGGAACAAAACTATCTCCAATTCACCACAGAAATTTTTGGGATCAAAACTATCACCAATTCATCTAGGTGTCGTTCGGTTGCTCTGATCTAACACATTGAGTGTTAGGCTGTGTTGGCTTCGACCGGCCTCCCCCAGATGCGCCTTCTAGAGGCTTCTTGGTGGTGAAGGAGGTTGGCTTGATAGGCTAACATGTGGGCCTAGGAGCCCTCGAGCCTCTGGAGGCCACGGAGGGGCTTGTCTTCTTGTGTCACGCCCCGTATGTGACCCTATCGAGGGAGCGATTGGCAGAGCTACGCCCCAAGAGGTAGTGCTGGGGAGCCCCTGGGCCTTGGTGGCTTGGGGCGTGTCTTCTTGTGCCCAGACCTTGGACGGCGCCTAAGGCCAGGCAGAGGCTAAGGATCGGGTCCAGTCTCCCATTGATTGAGAGTCTCGAGCTCAGGCGAGCCCTCGAGCATCGAGCAGAGGCGATGGGCTTGCTTGAGCTTAGCCTGATTCCTTGACCTAAGGGTGCGCGTGAGCATACCCGATGGGTATTGCCCCCGAGCCCCCGAGCGATCCTAGAAGGGTTGGTCGGGGGTCCGTTGATCAGGAACCTTTGATCCTGAGGCTTAACATACCCATGTGTTAGGATCTCATCACCGCGCTTGTTAGCCTCACAGTCTGCATCTTCTTCCTCTCGCTAGAGCCCGCGTGCGGCATCAGAGCCAAGGCCATGCTAGCCCACTGAGGCTGGCCACGCTTGTTGCCAGGGCAGTGCCGATAGGGTCGCATTGGGGCCAAGTAAGGGGGAGGGGGCAAGTGGGGGTGGTGGCTGGCCTTAGGGTGGCATCAGCGGTGAGGCGGCCAACCTTGGGGCGGCGATGAGGGGAAGAGATCGAAGAGGTCACGGACAGGAAGAGTTTGCAGACGGGAAAGAAGGGAAAATAAACTAGTACACAACATAGCCAGTGGCAGCTAGGTAATTTTTGTGAAAACTTGGATCCCAGGTCAGTGAAAGCTAGGGTGAGGGTTATGGTTAACTATGACTGTGCATGTATAAATTTAATAAACATGATTGAATAAATTCATGATGATTTATTGATTTTAGCTAGGGGCTTTGGTATTCATACCCCCACTTTTAGGGTTTATATGGTGATTTTGTCCTTATTTTGTTAAATTTGTGTTTTTGCCCACGTCATTTCAAATTGAAGGACAACTTTGTCCTTGTTCTGTGTTGGCATCACCTTAATACTAAGTTGTTATCCCTAGCAATGATGCCAGAAATGCATTGTTTGGTAATTATTAAGACACTTGAATATATATATATATATATATATATATATATATATATATATATATATATATTAAGTATCTGCAAGCGCACAGATAATATATCATTGTAACATTTCACTTGAGAGTATACCAGGTATCGTTATTTATATTTTATCCACGGGGAGGAGCGATAGGGTGGCTAGATTTATTGACAAACATGCATACTTATAACAAGATCATTAACTCTCATGCTATAGTAGGGGTAAGTCAAATGATAAATAAATGATAAGTGTAAGGCATTGATAGTAATCCAGAGATAGAAATAAGTACTCATAAATATAGTATGGCTAGGCAAGAGATTAATTAAGAGCAAAAGATTCCTAAGTCATTCTATATTTACTAAATCTTTTGTACCAAGTATATACACTCTCATCTATAGCATAATTAACTCTGTATCTATGCATAAGGAACATTACTAATGAAGATCAAGAACAGAGTTTGTCTTCCTTCACAACCGGGTTCTACTTGTTCTATAAATGGGGAGTGGACTACAAAGGACTCAACGGGAGTGTCGCATCCACGATCTACTACATGACCCAGAGTGTAGAGTGCATCTGCAGGTAAACAATATTTAAGCACTACGCTTACATAATGTCGACCACTTAACCCACTCGAGTACTAAGCTAAGAGCTTTGCGAATATATGCATAAATTCATTATCAATCATGACTATATCAAGCATATAACTAGAGCAAACTAGGAACGTAATAAATAGCAACATAGTATTGAAGTAGCACAAAGTCAAAATATAGTGGGATATAATGGCTTTACCAGCCTCCAAACGGTGAATCCGGAATCCTGAGCAATAGCCCAAACTCTACTTGAATCTTGCTAGCTAGCCTATACTAGAACTTTGAAGAATTGGAGTTCTATTCTTTTCTCTCTAGAAACCCTGATTTCTGGTCTGCTATTGACTTATGCAATGATGCCTGAGGAAGGGGGCAGGGGCTGGTATATATAGGTCGGAGCATCAATTCTGAGCCCTCGGATCAAACCGACTTGAATAAATGATATAGATGCAATCTAAAAGGTGGTGGAAGAACCGACATCGAAACGGAGGCCGACATGTGGGACCAAGGGACCGGTCGCCCTGTAGGTGGGACCGGCCACCTAGCATCCTCTCGGGTCTCGCTTCGGTGGAGTATCTTCTGGTGTCCTCTGAAACCTTCTGGAGTTGTTTATGCCGTGGATAAGAGCGATTTAATTTAACGAATTGATCCTCCTTGACGGTTTTCTGAATAAACTCTGTTGAAAATACAGATTCACCAAAACTTGTGGAAATTGTCAGTTTGAACCCCTAAATCTATGTTGGTGATCATTATCATGCATGATTTCAAGTTATATTGACGGTTCATGATGGATGGTAACTACCGTCAACATTCTGCCAAGTCATTATAGCAGTGTTAGATCTGAGATGAAATAACAAATTTGCCCTTGCTTTTATTGGTTCTTTGTGATTTTACCCCTGTTTTGGATTTAAAGGTTTAGACAATTTTTTTGTAGATTTGACAAGGATTTTGGCAACAAAAATTAACACATTTGTTGCATACATTTCAAATATGTGCAACTTTGACAAATTTACAAAATTTGACAACATTTATGCCAAAATATTGTTGTACACAATTCATTATCACACAGCTTGCATTTAATCATGAAACCATAAATAACAACCATGACATAGTAACATATCCGGATCACATTAACACGTTTAATCCCTCCGTTCAACTTTGACTAGATTTATAGAAAATATTAACAAACATTTAAATCTCCAATGTAAGTTTATTATGAAATATATTCAACAATTCATCTAATGATACTAATCGTACATCATAATTGATACGGTACTTTCTTATATATATTTGGTTAAAGTTAAAAATGTTTGACTTCACGAGAAGTGAGAATAACAACTATTTTGGGATGGAGGTAGAAGATCACATAGCAACATATTCAAATGATATGGCAACATACAGGTCTGCATGATATGTCAAACGCAAGTACTACCTCCATCTGCAAAACAATACAATTATGGGAACCATGTCGGTCAAACTAGCTCAAATTTGACTAAGTTTATAGTAAATAGTATTAGCATTTATATGTTCAAATAAACTTATTATGAAAATATATTCTATAACTAATATAATGATACTTAATTATGGGAACCCTTGCATTTTTTATATAATTTTAGTTAAAGTTTAAACCGTTTGACTCCTTAAAATGTGAAAGTTGTATTCTTTCGTGGACGGAGGAAATGACAACCAGTAGTTCCAACTCTTGCTCCCCCTCCCCTTGTCAAACACATCTCTAGTGCCAAACATCACATTCAAGCATCAAAATCTAACAAACTAGCAAGCCTCTCAACAGTTCCTCCTCTTGCTCCCCTTTCCCTTGTAAAAAGAGTATAAAATACGAAAAAACATGTTGGTAAAGTTAGCAAAGAGAAGACAATCTAATCGTAACAATATTTTCCACTTCATTCAATACATCCGTCAAGTGATACTTTGGCACCTGCTTCCTATTGACCGGTTGAACTTTACAAATATTGGCCCCGTTTGCTGGTCTGAAACTTGGCTGAAAAACACTGTTCCAGCTGAATTGTTGTGAGAGAAAAACACTGTTCCGACTGAAAAAAGAAGCCGAACAAGCCATTTTTAAGACAAGCGAACGGGGCCATTAAACGATCCTAGATTATTTTAATATGAAGTCAAAGACTTCACCAACGGGGGAGTCCATCACACATCCATCCACCTTTAAAGAAAAACCATGCCTTATGCGACCGATAATGATGTGGGTAGAACGTCCGTTTCATCCGGACGAGCGTTGGTGGGCCTCGACGTTTGAACGGCCCAATAGGCAACACTGTCATTCGCACGAAAATAAAAATAAAAAAATCACCGCTCTCACCTTCTTCTTGAATCACCGCTCTTTCCCCATCCACTCTTGAACCAACTCTCCGCGCTCGCATCGCCACGGCTTGCTCCACCGCGATCGCGCTGCCATGCACGCCCGCATCGCCGCGGCCGCAATGCAGTGACGTGCTGCACCACACCTGAGCGCCACCGCCTGCTTTCTTGTCTCCCCACCGCCACTCACCACTCGCCGCTGAGTTCTTCGATCCGACGCGGCGTGGTCATGATGACTGCTCTGGCGCGGCGTTCTTCACCACGCCAAACCGCTTGCCTACCGCCATCCTCCCTCTCCATTGCATCCAAGCGCCGCTTGCTGGCTACCGCAGTTCCCCGCCAGATAGGCCATGGCTATAGGCGGCACCATGTTTTGTTTCAGGTGTGTTTCAGAAGTTGTTTTCATGTGTTTCATCTGTATGTTGCGTATGTTGCTATGGCTATACACATATGTTGCAAGTATATGCTTGAAGTATTTCAGTTGTTTCATACGTATATTTCATGCGTTTCATCTGTATGTTTCATGTGTCCCATCTGTATGTTTTATGTGTTTCATCTTGATGTTGAAAAAGGATATGATGTTCCATATGTTGCCACTGCTACACACGTATGTTTCAAGTGTATGTTCCACATGTTTCATCTATTTTAGACGTATGCTGTAAATATATATTCCAAATGTTTTAGCTATTTCAGACACATGTTTCATGTGTTTCATCTAGATGTTGCAACGACTATACAAATATGTTTCAATAGTATATTGCATATGTTGCAACGGTCGAACGGATGTTGCAGAGGAGATGAGACGTTAGGATGACGGAAGGGTGCGGCTGAGATAGAGTGCAGCGGAGGACGGGGGCGTGGTAGGGATGGCGCCGCAGCGAGGGAAGGAGCACGGCGTGGCGGGGGAACGAGCGCTGCAGGCTTGGTGTTGGGGGCGCAACCGGGATGGGTATCGAGTTGCGGATGGACGGATGCAGTCACTGCCGCGGGATCGGTCGCGAGCGGCTGATCACGATTTGCTTTCGCGGGATCTGATGCGAGCGCGGGCGACGTCTAATGCGAAGCGGTTGCAGGTGTTGGAGCTGTGTTCAGACGCTAGCCTAGGGCCAGACGTTCGGACGCTAGCCCTACCGTTAGGCGACCGGCCATAGCCCCCTGTCGGACAGCAGCCCATAGCTCACCAAGGGCAGCTTGCAGCCCGCCATGGCCAGGAACCAGCCTCCATCAGGACTTAGGAAGGGCCATACATGAGTGCTACCCCAAGGGTTTTCTATACTACATTCGTTCTAAAATAAACTCACTTTACATTTCCTAAGAAGTCAAACTATTTTAAGTTTAATTATATAAAATAGAACTAATAATATTTATATTTTCAAACTATTTTAAGTTTAACTTCTTAATAAAAATATATTGTGTTTATTTTAGAACGAGGAGAGTACCAGAAACAAAATTTACTTGCTGGCGACAGTAGTACAAAACAGTAGATGGGATTTCGCCTGCTTGCAAAGTGGGAAGCATTGGTTCATAAATTTTAAAAGAAAATAATACATTTTTCTTGCAAAATATACAAAAGATAGGCCCGGTGGTGGTCTAGCCCTACGAGTCTGCGTCACCCCTGCCTTATCTTTTCGCATTCACCCCGCGTGCTCTCTCTCTCTCTCTCTCTCTCTCTCTCTCTCTCTCTCTCTCTCTCTCTCGTTTCTGATGACTGGGCGAGCGCCGCCGCACTACGTCGGGTGCCCAGGCCTCCGGCGGTCACTACACCAGGCCTTCGTCGTGGGCTCTTCGCCGGCAACGAGCACCAACTGTATGAGCGCACCCTTCTCTTCCCTTCCTGCGCAACCGAGAGTTGCCGAACCCTGACTTAAGCTATTTTGCTATTTGTATTATGCCTACCACTAACTTCTAACTTTTACAAAAAAAGAAAGGCTTTCCATGTGTAGCCCCATGTCTTTTGCTCGTCCGCCTCTGTCTATATATCACCATTGTATATATCTCTAAACTCGTGAAATTTGAGATGGACAGTGCGGTTATCATGTCCATGTTATCAATGGTTTTTATACTAGGGTTATAAAAAGCATATAAGTGCTAAGGAGGGATAAGGAATGAAATTTTCAATGACAAAAACATCATTGTTCATGAACCAATCAGCTCTTTTATATCCCCTATCCCAAGCTCATTTCCATATCCAAACGGTTAGCCCACCACCACCTCGCTCTCGGCCAAATGGCACCGGGATCCCGCGGCTCGCGCACGAGCACCACGAATTTTCTTGAGCCTTTTACCTTTGTGCCATTATAAAAGATGGTCGCAGCCTACATGCCACTAAAAAGTTCGAGCGCACCTTGGTGCCATCGTCGAACTTTTTTTGTCCTCCACACCATTCCATCCAGTTTTGCCTCTAACGCTGTCAAACAGGCAGATGAAATGACCATTTTACCCTTATAGTGGGGCCTGTTTGTCAGCCACCCAAACCTTCTCTTTCTGCCCACCCCTCTGGCCTTATCCCCTCCACCAGTCCACCATCTCCACCGACGGCAGCCGACCAAGAAATCCCCGCCCAACCTCCATCGCCCCTCCGGCTCTGCCTCGCGCCCGTGCGGCCTCCAGCGCCGCCCCAACTGCGGCCACCTCCTCCGTGCGGCCTCCAGCGGCGGCGCGCCGCCCAGCCTGGGGCCATCTCCTCCCTCCCCCGGCGCCTCGCCCTCGCGCGCCCTCCGCAATAGCGCCGCACCGTCCCGCCCACGACGCCGGCCGGGGCCGTGCCCCACCCCACCATGGCTGCTCCACCACCTGCAAGCGGGAGCCCCCCGCCGCCGGCGCTCCCCGGCATGCGTGCGGGAGCCGCCCCGCCGCGGTGCCCCAAGGCCCGCACTCGCGCACCACGGCGAGGCTCCGGCTCCGGCGACGGCTGTGTCCGCCCCGCGCCTAGTGACTGAACGGAGCTCTGGCACGAACAGAGCGCGCTCATGGCACGGAGCCACCCAGTCTCCCTCCTTCCACCATGTCTCGCGCTCGGCGTCCAAGGAGAAGGTGCCTCTGCCGTCGTTGATGGAGATCCACACGCGCGCGCCCACCACGAAGTAGGCCACGACGCACACAGTGTAAAAGCCAACACCGTCATCCGGCTCCAGGGACGCGGCGGAGCGCCTCGAAGTAGCAGTAGTCGCCGCCGCGCAGGATGTTGTCCATCACGACCACCATGTCATCTCCCACCGCGAGCATGGCGGGACGGAGCTTGGCGTCGCGCAGCTGCAGGCCAGGCGACGAGGGCTGCGTGGCGACGTCGAGGGCCACCGTGTTGCAAGACTTGTAGACGAGGCCCAAGATGGTGCCGCCGGAGAGGGCGAGCACTCCGAACTCTGTGGTGGCGTGATCGGCGAACCAGGCGGACGAAGTCGTCCAGCAGCCGCTCCGCGAACGGGGACGGGCCGAGGTGGAGCAGCGGGCCGTTCTCGACGCCGGCAGCGCGGGCTCCGCCACGAGCACTCTGCCCCACCCCGCGGCCGCGCGGCCATCCCCGACGCCGGCAGCGCGGGCGCCCCGCCCTGCAAGACGGGCTGGAGCGCAAGGCCGCAGCATCACCGTCCTACGAGGTGCCGGTGGTTGCGGCGGCGCTGGCTTGGAGCGGCCATGGCGTCCGTGCCACGCGCGCTCTGCCATGGCCCACACCGACAGCACGTGGACGGGCGGCCGAGCGGGTGGATCGCGTGCGGCGGCCGGGATGGTGGGCGGCTCTGGGAGCGCGATGCAGGAGCACGACGAAGGAAGAAGGTGCCCAGGTCACTTACAGCTTGGCCCCACCAGGCAGAGAGAGAAAGAAGGGAGAGGACCGGGTCAGAGAGAAGGGTATTTTGGACATCACTATCGGTCGGGTCCACATGTCAGGGCTGTCAAACGGTAGAAATCAAACAGAAGGTGGACGGAATGATTTGGAGGAAAAAAAAAAGTTCAACGATGGCACCAAGGTGCGCTCAAACTTTTTAGTGGCACGTAGGCTTTGACCATCTTTTATATTTCTTCTCCCACGTCCCACCGCTCCCGCTCGGACTGCCACCACCGCCCCACACCTCCCGTCGCGCCGCCGAGCGACGGCGCGCATCCGCCTCCTCCGCTCCGCCTCTCCCGTCCTGCCTCCCGCGCCGTCTCGCCTCTCATCGCCGCCCCGGCTCCCTCCGTCGTCGTCGTTCCTGGCCGCCGGGCTTCTTCTCCGTCGCCGGCTACGCGCGTGAGGAGGGAGAAGGAGCCGGTGAGATATACTTTTTTCAGCTCCTCCATCTTTCGTCCCCTAACACACACACCCCCCCCCCCCCCCCCCCCCCCCCCCCCCCCCCACACACACACACACACACACACACACACCGGTCCGACTGGCGAGCGCCGCAGCACTACGCCGGGTGCCCAGGCCTCCGTCGGTCACTTCGCCAGGCCTTTCGTCGCGGGCTCTTCGCCGGCGACGAGCACCAACTGTATGCGCACCCTTATCTTCCCTTCCTGCTGCGCGCAACCCTGATACTTCAACTATTTTGCTATTTGTATTATGCCTAGTTGCCTACCACTAACTTCGACTTTTACAAAAAGAAAGGCTTTCCAGGTGTAGCCCCATGTCTTTTACAAAAAGATATATCAGTATATCACCATCGTATATCTCTGAACTTTGGACATTTGAGATGGACAGTGCGTTGTCATGTCCATGTTATCAATGGCTTTTATAGGTTAATCGTAAATCGATGACTAAAGTCATTTGGTTATATCAGATGCTTTTCATTTATGAATCTGACCAGTGCTTCTCTACATACATAGTCGCATGTTCTTGGGATTGCAAAATTATACCAAGTCAAGGTTTCGACTTTCGAGCATAGGCTTCTATCTAAGACGTTCAGTAATTGTGGTCCATTTTAGTGCACTTATTGCTACGTTATGTTGGACAGACAGATTCTTGTCACAGACTCACAGTGCCTTCCTGGTTGCCTTTGGTTTAAGTTATTGAATCTGAAATCTGACCATCATGAACCAGGTTGAGGATTGGTCCTCTACAAGCATGGTATAATGGTAGAGAGCGGAGTTCAGCTGACAGTGACCTACTTTGAAGAGCACAGGCAAGACAAGGATCAGTGCAGACGGGCTGAATAATGGATCACATACTACCAAAGTAAGCATCTGAAAGCATAGAGATAGAGTGGTAGCAAAGTTTTTTTTCAGTCATCACTAGCGTGTCTTCACATTGCATTGCTCTCTTCTCCCTAATATACAAAAAAGAAACCATTTTCCAAAGCAAGGATTGAACTGAATATATCACATGATTTTTGTACTTAATATACTAAAAACAGGTTTGCTGGGCATCAGAAATTTGGTTCCTGGCTTGGTCAAGTGGCATAAATAAATATGGAAAAGGATCACCATATAAAATGTGAATCACTTGAGGTGTCCTTTTATTCTTTACCACTGTTCTCTCCCACCTCATTTCAAAGAAAACAATTTCCTTATGTTTCAGGAGAAGCATGAACATAATGGCACTTTACAACCATCAAAAGGCCAGAAGCAGCAGCTGTGCACAACATGTGCAAAAAGGCATACTTGTCAATCGGTCATTAATCGAACAAGACAAATGCGAGCTCTAATGGACTCAAAGAAGCCCTACCAAGCACACTCTGTATTCAAGCACTTAATGGATGAGGGACACAAGCCTTCATTGGTCACATACACAATTCTACTGACCGCCCTGACAAACCAGGGGATGTTTGAGTCAATTCCATCACTACTTGCTCAAGTTGAACTAGCTGGAATTAGGCCAGACTCTATCTTCTTCAATGCCTTGATAAATGCGTTTGTTGAGGCAAATCGGATGGGTGAAGCAATAAACACATTCTGGAAAATGAAGCATTCTGGCTGCCACCCAACTACAAGCACCTTCAACACACTGATAAAAGGATATGGCATTGTAGGCAAACCTGAAGATTCACAGCGCGTCTTCGACATGATGGGCATTGAAGGATCAGTCAGGCCTAACCTCACAACATACAACATTCTTGTGAAGGCATGGTGTGATCAGAGAAATCTTGAGGAGGCCTGGGGCGTTGTGGGCAAGATGCGAATAATGAAGAGACATGGAGAGCAGAAGAGCTCATTGTGGAGATTCAGACTAGAGTATGCACCAGTGAGCGAACATGGGGCATAATTATTGGTGGTTATTGCCGGGAGGGCAGGTTGGAGGAAGCATTGCGATGCGTCCAGCAAATGAAGGATGCAGGAATTGTTCCTAACGTCGTCATCTTCAACACACTGCTGAAGGGCTTCCTTGATGCAAATGACATGGCTGCAGTCAATAATGTTGCGACTTTTGAATGGAACTATAGAATCTGTCCAGTAGGATTCCAAAAATTTTAGGGTACACGCACGCGTGCGCGTTTAGTGATAGTGCGTGTTTCCGCGCACTGGAGGCGGCGACGCCTCCCAATCTCTTCTTTGCGTGTGTTCGGACGCACACGCGTGTGTGCGTGTGGAGTGAGTGTGGAGTGTGTGGGTTGTGTGCGTCCAAGTTGTACCTGATAAAAAAAACCATGTAAGTGGACATAGCGTATATCGTGCATAGCAAGCTTATGTACTTAGAAAAACCAAAATGACTTACATTTTGGAAGGGAGGGAGTATAATTTTGGAGTTGTATGGAACTGGTGTCTGCCCAAATGTCGTCACCTTCACCACTGTCATTAGCGGGTGGTGCAGCGTGGCCGACATGGAGAGTGCCATGAGAGTCTATGAGAAGATGTGCAAGTCAGGCATCTATCCCAATCTCAGGACATTTGAGACTCTGATATGGGGCTACAGCGAACAGAAGCAACCGTGGAAAGCTGGGGAAGTCCTTCAGATGATGCAGGAGACTGGTGTCAAGCCGAAGGAAGGCACCTACTGTCTCATTGCTGATGCATGGAAAGCTGTTGGTTTGATTGAGAACATCAACAACTCAAATAGTTCCCCCAATGGTCCTTATGCAATTGACAAATTGGATCATTCAGATGACAATTGCAACGTGCAAATAACAGAAGACAATAACAAGCTGCAAAGTTTTGATGAAAGTAATGGACGTGCAATGAGTGGTCAGTCACGTTCCAGTTTTCTTCAGATAACAAATGCACTAGGCAGCACTGGTATAGTTTCTGCCAAGGTCCTGAAGGGTGGAGAATTTCCATCCGAAAGACGGAAGGCTATCAAAAACACATCCTTTCTACAAAGATCAGAACTATTTCAATTGTTGCATCTCGAGTTTTGTAGGAAGCAGCTTCAGAAGAATGGTGGATTCTATAGTCAGAGCATCAGCTCATTCAAAATGTTTCTCTAGTAGAGGATGCATTTGTTAATTAGATGTACACATTGGGCTGTAGCTTAGAAAAAACTCGGTGTTCCAAGTCTGCTGCCTATGATGTGGGCCATTTTGAATGATTCAGAAGCAATTCCTTCAGTGCCAAGCATTTCAAACGTTCAAACAATTTCACAAGTAGTCTCAAAATATGTGTTGTTTAAATAAAATAGCAACCGAAAAGACTACACACATGACTTGCCCTGGACGCCCCCCCTAAAAAAAAAACCTTGTCCCTAAAATTTCTGATGCTTGGGTGTTCTGACAGATTATGCAGGGACTTCTTGATCAGTATACATTGACCAGGCATAAGAAAGGTCTTGAAAACGTTTCTCTGGTGTGGCTGACCAGGCATAAGAAAGGCCTTGGTTAGTTCCAAAAACTTTTCCCAAAAAGTGCTATAGTAGCCATCACATCGAATCTTACGATACGTGCATGGAGCATTAAATGTAAATAAAAAAAAAACTAATTGCACAGTTTGGTTGGAAATCGCGAGACGAACGTTTTGAGCCTAATTAGTACATAATTGAATACTAATTGCCAAATAAAAACGAAAGTGCTACAGTAGCCAAATTCTTAAATTTCACCCAACTAAACACAGCCTTACACTATTGGAGACACTGGGAGGCAATAAAGAGGCCACCAGTGGATTCAATGATGTCATGTATCAGCTGTATACTAATAATGTTAATCTCAAATTCTCAATGTCACTGAAATTTAGCAGTACTGAGCTATCTTTTGCTTGGATTGTGCTGACATCTCTGCACATGTTGTATGATGTTTTTCTTACAGGATTGCTTCTTACTCCCTGCAGAAAGATCAGAAGCATTTGACCTTGGCTCATCTTTTGGATAAACCATGCTTCCTTGGACTGAAGTGCCTCCTTGGATAAACCATGCTTACAACGGCAAGAGCTTTGCTAAAATGGGCCGAAGTGAGAGATAACATTTTTACTTACTCAGCTTTATTGCGGCGTCGATCTTTCCTATGGTGCGGCAACGATGCGCCAACTGGAGCTCAGAGCCTGTTTGCCTGGGAATAGGTATGGTGGCCTAGGGACAATGACGGACTCGGTATCAAAGACAGCCTGATGAACGATTGCCTCCTTCTGAAGCTGATACACCCACCGGCTATACGTGGCGAAAGACTGCTTGGCGCGGTGGGCGACATTCACAGTGTTAAGTGCCCAGCTTCCTTCCCTCAGAAACACCTCAGTACCTTTGTGTCCCTCTGCTGTTGGCAGCTCTGGAAGTGCACGAATGGGATTATCTTCAGGTTCGAAACAGCAAGCCTTAGAGTCTGCTTGGTTTAGCTGTGAGCCATGAAAAAATTATTGTGAGCTATATGCTACAGAAAAACTATAAGCTATTAGGCTAAAATAAGCATAAAACCTACTCCTTCCTCTGTCTCCTTTGAAACAGGTACGAAGCAGCTCTCTATTTTCACCTATTTCAAAAATAGAAAACCAAAAGCCAAAATTAGGTCCAAGGTGCTTTCAAAATTGAACTACACCAAAGCATTTGGTTCTAGAAAAACAGTTTTACATTTCACCTGATTGGTTGGCTTTCTACTTTTTTACAACAAAAGCACTTTTTAACAGAGTCATGAAAATGGCAAGAGGGTAGATTTCGCTCAAGCTTGCCAACTCAGCCAAACTAAGGCCATTGGGCCGAAACAGTACCCAACCAATTGAGTAAGAACAGGTTTAATTTATTTTATTATAAGACGCACTGACGGTCGTCACAAATTTGTTACGTCTTGATTTTCTTTTACTCCTTCAGAAATGTTATCTGCAGGGCCTCCGTTCCGTCCGAACGCCTCTTCGTACGAGTGCCGACCAATCCAATAGACCTCGCACGTCCATCCCTTCTGTTGCTCTTGCCGCCCGCCCCGCGTGCTCCGGGCTTCTGCTCCGCGCGTCTGTCCTGCTGCTCCTGCTCTGTCGAACGCCCCGCTGCTCCTGCTCTGCTGTCCGCCCTGCCCAACGATGCCTACAGGAGCCGCCAGCGCAAGGAGAAGCGTTAGGCCGTGGCGCGGAAGCCCTCCGGCCTGGTCTCTTGCTACGGTTGTGGCGCCCCGATGTAGATGGCGGAGAAGACCCCACCGGGATACTATAAAATGTTGTAAGCGTACATTTCAAATGTATGTTTTAGAGATATGTTGCGAGTGTTTCATACGGATGTTGCAAAAGTAGATCGAGATGCTGCAGATGTTGCAAAAGGTACCCTGATGCAAACGGCGGAGGAGACCGCACTGGATACTATGCATGTTTCAAGTGTACATTTTAAATGTTTAAGATGTTTAGGAGGTATGTTGCAAGTGTTTCGTATGGATGTTGCAAAAGTACATCGGAATGTTGCAGATATTACAAAAGAAGATCGGGATGTTGCATATGTTACAATAGTTGTATACGTATGTTACAAGCATATGTCCCTAATGTTTCATCTATTTTAGACGTATGTTGCAAGTATGTTTATCTGAACGTTGCATATATTTCACACATATGTTGCAAGTGTTTTATCTAGATATTACGTATGTTTGCAATGGTTTTCAAGTGTTTTTGCAAATATTTCAAATACATGTTCAAATGTTTCGTCTTTCTTCAGACATACGTTGCAAGTGTTGCATCTGGATATTTTAAAAGTAGATCAGGTGTTACATAGGGGATACGCTTAGGGAGCGAAAGAGGGCACGAGCGGCCCCCACGACGTGGGACCCCTATGGGCGCACGAAAAGCAGGCACGGGTAGAGGTGTGCTGGCACGGTCGTGGAGTGCAGGCACGTGCGCGCAAAAAAAAAAATTCAGGTCACGGTACCGTTCGACGGATCGATATCCGATCGGACGTCCAGCGCCAGCAATTCCGTTACTGCTGGGGTATTGTGCTTGTTAAAGGACGTAAAATCATCCGTGGCTAATTTGGCGTCTATTTGGACTGGACACGGACTCTGGCATCATTCGGTTGATGGGATTTAGATACGGTGGAAGGGATTTTATTAAATTGATAGTACAATTATATCTTTGTTTATTTTCATGTCTTTATTTTGGACTAGCAAACAAGCACGCGTGTTCAATGGGAGAAAAAACTATAAAAAAATTAAGAAGAATGACGATGGAAATAACACATATATATTTATATATTTTTTTCATATTCTATAAAATTTAAAGTCTAAATGTTAGTTCATGATGTCAATGAAGTCCATAATATAAGTTAATGTTGGCAATAATATGGCTATGTCTTAATAAGCTTGTATCGAATTAAAATACAATCTTGATAAATCTTTTCTCTCTTTGCAAAGCACATAAAGATATTTGTACATAAATATATCATAATTTAATTTCTATACTATCAAATGTTACATATTGCATTTCGTGGCTTTCCTTTAGGATAAAGAAATTCTTTAATTCTAATAATGTTAGTCGCCAATGTGCAAATATTACTTTGTTCATTGATGACTAATGGGAGACCTCTCTCGATTTTACACATGTCAATCCTCATCGAGGATTGCAGAAATAGAGTTATTAAAAATAGGTTATTGTTTGTAATGAAAATCTGACCAATAACTTGGTGATAAAATCATTGATTTTTAGCGGTGGTAAAAATCTTTGATTTTTGATAAAGGTCAACGGTTTAAAGACATGTAATATTTGTATTTATTATTTTTTTAAACTTTTATAGAAAAGACCACTCGAGCAGAGCGGAGAAAGAAAACCAAAAACAGAGATGCATGGACAGGAAGGGAAAGAAAAACGGAGGGATAGGAAAAGGAAACGGAAACATGAGCCGACGGGAAAAGAAAAAAAAACATGGACAGAAAAGAAAAGGACAAACAAATTGTGGACTAAAACTACGGACGAAAAAGGATGAAAAAATGGAGAGAGCTAGACAAAAAATGGAAAAGAAATTTTGGTTCTTTAATAATGTATACTAGAATTATAGCAGTGCATTGCAACAGAAAGGAAACAACATCCGACAAACTCAGTATAGGCTGAATGGCAACAAAAATCAAGGTCGACGAACACGTCGGTGCTCTGTCCACTGCGGCGGACTGGTGCATATTGCTGCGTTAGGATTTGACGACAGCGAAGGATGGGTGAACGCATTGTATAATCGTTTACGTTGGTATAGTACCACGATTGCGTGGTTCTAGTCATAGGCTGGATTGAAGTAGTGGGCGCCCATCTGCCAAATTGTTTGGAATTTCCAGTTTCAAAACTAACACATTGATTTTATTCAGAATTTTTCTTTTCGTATATACAAAACACATGAGATGTGGACATTGTACAAGATGCATGCCGTGTTATTTGTATTTTTGGATCCTAGTGGTTCAGTAAAATACTCATGGACTGGCCTTTAGCGAGTTCACCTCAGTCATTCCATGACCGCAGCATGTCACATTCGCATGGAAAAGGTCATCTACCATCTCAAAGCCTACCTGACTGATCTAGTGTTGCCCAAGACTGCACACTGGCAAGATTTCGCACAAGCATGAGCCAAAATCAGCAACCAAGTGCTTTGCTGCTGTGGATTGGACCAGAAAGGACTCTCATTGCTGATTCTACACAGCAGCTGGAACTTCGATTGGCAAGATTTTTGACAGTGTGTGGCCGCTGGGAGCACGAGGCTGGTGGTGTCCAGGGAGGCTAGATGAAGGTTCTATTCATTATTAGTCACTAATAAAATGTTACTTATATTAAATTGTATATTTTCTTAGTTTATTTTCTATAAAATAGACATAATAGATATACTTCGAAGACTATATCTAATTATCATAAACTTATTCCTTTTTTGCAAGGGATTGACATATATTTTTCATCCATATTCTAATTTTAGTTTGCACCGCACCTATTTTAATATCCAGCTAGTTTGAAACCTTGCCATTAACTCTGGTGGCCTTTGTTGCATCACATATTTTATGAAGTCATGAATCTATTTTTTTCAAATTTTATTTTTATTGACCGGTACAGATTTTTTTCTCAAGTTGAAACTCTTGTGCTTATTGTATCTTTTACTAAGTCTCATTTTGCACTGTTTTAAAAAAAGGATCTTAGGTCATAGAGTACATTCTTAAATACTACAATAGCATACGCAATCATTCGAAACTTGCATTATATCACTTAAGATAAGTGTTAGAGTTTGAAATGAGATCTTGGATGGGGGTAACAGTGCTAACATCAAGAAAATTTTAAATCTTAAGCCTCTTAATGATCGAATTTTTACTCTAAAGCAATGTTAAAGGTCCGGAAAATATGGCCACCAGTAGTGTCGCACAATTCTGAAGATGATTGAATGTTCCTATCAAAAAATTATATGTGCATTTATAATTATACTATCAATATAAACATGTCAAACATTTATTTAAAATATATAATATATAAATATATATAAAGTAACAACCTATATAAACTATGTCATGATTAATTATATGGTTTTACAAAATTTGTTAGTATCATTAGTATATGAGTGGTTAAGGAAACCATTTTTTTATGAAACATAACATATATATTTATTGCTCATGTATGCCGACACAGCGTGTATGCTCAATTAGTCAAATCTTAATATAATAACACTAATAGAAGTGGGTAATGCACAAATATACATGCTCTATGGTTATTTAGAAATAATAGGGGATTATATTTATATGTAGATTTTGGAAAATAATAATAATTAGATGAAAATTGGGTTACATAAATTATCTATTATAATAGGAGTACTTGGGCAATTAGACGTAAATTGGGATCTGCGATAGATCATGTTTCTTAATGGTATATGTGGGTAGTTTAAATATAGAGTCAAGAGTTATTTTATGTTGTTTCACACAACAGCGGAGGTGGGTAATTATTTAGAAAATAGAATAGATCCAATACCTATTATTATCAATGGTGATTAGATTATACCAAATTGATGGTCAAATGTTCTAAATTTTTGTGAGAATTTCTAGGATTTTTGTTTTCCTATTATGTCTCGCGAGGATTAAAGTGGAAGTTCCATTAAGGACCTCTAGGTAGCATCTCTGGTATTTATCTTTTTCTAGCGTGATATGTATTTAGTTGAAATATAATCTTATAAGATATATAAAATCTTGTTGCATCCCTTTGTGCAACTTCATGAATTTTCTTTTTTTTAAAGAGTTTAATGTCCTAGTAGTATTGTTGCTCTCATGTTAATTAAGTTGAAAAACTTAGATTGCACCTTAGCACCGAACTTGTTGAATTTCATATCATAGAATTATATGTGTATAGTATTGTTTTATATACCATAGAGTGCTAAAAATTAAATTACCAATATAGATATGACACAATGTTTCAGTTAAAAATATATAAAATTATTTAAACTAACAACTTATGAAATAGATAATTATCCTAATGTATATATGTTTGCTTCATATAGATGGTCATTCATAGTTGTATAATTTAAAGTGAATTGTCAGTGATTTGTTATTGCTATGTGGTTTGTTAATTAAACATTTACCAAACTTATAAATATTAAAATAAAAAATTATCCTAATGTATATATGTTTACTTGGTATAGATGGTCAAACATAGCATTATGTTATTTAATTTCACAGTTGATGAAGTTTGTAATTTAGAAATATATATGCCTCATACTTTATCGATATCAATTTTTTTTGTAATAGCACATATTAGCATTTACATATAGATTTGAGAGATGTGGGGTAATTTAGATGCAATGTGAGGGGGTTATTAAGAATTATGTTTCATAATGGTAAAGTTTATAATTTAGATACAAATTTAGGGGTTATTTTGAATTACTTTTCATAACGACTAGTGTGGGTAATTTATATATAAATTTAGGGGGTTAGTTTGAATTATCTTTTATAATGGTAGAAATGGGTAATTTAGATGTAAAATTAGAGGGTTACTTTATGTATTTTCGTAATGGCAGTGGTGGGTATTTTTTTTTACAAAATTACAACAAATCCAATGGCTATTATCGGAGATGATGATGATTAGAGTCTACCAAATTAAAGGCTGGATATTTCTGATTATTGTAAGAATTTCTAGGATTTGTCTTTTTTTTATAGCACATCTGGTGAGAATAAACGTGATACCTCAGTTTGGGCCTCTAATCAGCGATAGAAATAGTAAGGTTGTTACAGACCGGACAGGCCTGTTCTCGAGGGTGCAGGCTCGATGCTCGAAGCGGCGGGATGCCAGAATGAGAAGCCCTACCTGATAGAGGTCGGCGGAGCGGCGCTGTGAGGCTAGAGCCAGCACAAGGGACGCGCGGGCCTCCGCTCCATTCACATAGGCGTACGCGGCCACGAAGACCGTCCGCAGCAGGCGAACAATGTAAGGCAGTTTGGCTTGGGGCTCATAGCGGCCGCGGTGAAGCGGAGCACAGCGGTGGCGTGGCTCCACGCCCAGACTGAGGATAGGAATAATACCGTGGTAGGGAGCACTTGTTGAGACGGCATCAATGTGAACTCTATTCCCTGTCCGGCCGGGCCCCCTAGCCTAGCTGTGGCCAGGTTTAACCTGGCTTTCATGGTGCAGCTTCTCGTGGGGGTGTTTGGTTTCTACGGTAATTTCTAAAATTTCTGTCACATCAAATATTTAGACATATGTATAGATTATTAAATATAGATTAATTATAAAACTAATTACATAACTTGCGACTAATTTACGAGACGAATCTTTTAAGCCTAATTAGTCCATGATTTGACAACATGGTGCTACAGTAAAAATGTGCTAATGACAGATTAATTAGGCTTAAAAAAATCGTCTCGCAAATTAGCCTCCATCTATGCAATTGGTTTTGTAATTAATCTATATTTAATACTCTTTATTAGTATTTAAATATTCGATGTGACATGAATTTTAGAAACGATTAAAGAACCAAACACCCCTAAGTAGAGCTGTGTTTGTTTGGCTGTTAGAGTAGCTGTGGCAACCTTTGCATCCAGGAAATGGTAGCCTTACCACCCATCCTTCCCCTGCTCTCCCCTCATACAGCCTGTTCGGGAGGCCATAAACGATCATGGATTATTTACTGCTGGCTGGTTAGATGTGAGAGAAAAACACTATTCCCGACTGGAAATTTACGATCGTTTACGAGCAAGCGAACAGGCTAGTCATTTCATCGAACACATGCTAGGCAACGAGCAGCAGTAGCACCACATGGATGAGCAGCCGGCGCCGGCCACATCTGGGTGCGGTGAGGCAGAGAAGCGGAGCAGCGGCGGCCACCAATCTCTGCGCCATCAGCTCCTCCAGCACCACGGCCACGGTCCCCACCACCACCACCACCGCTCCCCGTCCATGATGACGGCCACCACACGCCTCGACACCACGCCGTCCATGCACCAGATCCACATGGAGTCGGAGCAAGAGGAGACCCACCAATCACTGCGCGTCCTCAACCCCTTCTTCACCACCGTGGCCGCCCAGGCTCCCTCGGCGAGGACGCCATGGTAGCGATGGGCGCGGCCGCGGACGTGGGTGTCACCACGCGGCTTGACCTTCCTCGCTGTCCCCTCCCCTCCCCGCCATGGGGGATCCGATGCTGCCCTCCCTCATGCCGCCGCAGCCGTAGGCTGAGGAGGCGGGCCTAGGAGGATGGGGAGAGGTGCGGGTCGGCAGCCGATGAATCGTCGGTGAAGTGAAGGTGATGGTAGCGAGGAGGAGGAGACGGCGGTGGAGGACGCGAGCCATTGGTGGAGGTAACCGTATCGCTCTAGGGGGCACACGGCGCGCTTGAACGAGCTGGCCCATGAAAAACGAAGGGAGGATTCAATGTCCTGGGGCCTGGCCCAAGCTGGTTTAAGTTCCGTGTAGCGCATGCTCCAAGGCTGGGCCAGGTGCGCCAAACAAGGGAGTTGCAGCCTAAGCCCCATTTGCTTGGAGGAATCTGGATGAATTTGCGAGAGGAAATCAGCCATGAATAGTAACTTTTTTGCACCATCTGAACGGGGCCTAAGGGCGTAGCCGGGCCATCAGGCCACCCTCCCAAACAGGCACATGGCAGAGGAGAGCGGGGCGATTAAGCTGCATACGATGATAACTATCAAAATGGACTCTAAAATAATGCTACAGAACATACGTACGAAATCTTTAAAAAATTGAACGCTCTGCACTACGCTCACTCCAGCACAGCGATCGGCCCTACAAACCCACTACGTTGTCTCCTCCATCTACACCGCGATAGGTGACATAAATCCTTAATTCCTCGCTTCGCTCGTTGCGGCTCACCGCACCGTCTGTCCGCCCCAAGCCACCTCGCGGCAGCGCCCCCATCCCACGTTGAGCCACGACACATCTGACGCCGCGCCATGCTCCATTCCCTATCGCGCCCACTCCACCTCATCGCGTCGTGCTCAGTCCTCGCCCCTACGCGCCGTGCCCCGTCCCTCGCCGCGTCAAGGTGCTATCGACGCCGTCGTTCCCCACCAGGAGGTCATGGCCGCTGTCGACACCGGTGCCACCATGACACTCGACCTCAGCTCGTGACAACATGAGATCCGGAGTGGCTAGACCCGGAGCAGGCTTCTTTGTTTGCACCTCGCGCTCCCTTCCTTCCTCGAATGTTGCAAGCGCGTGTTGCAAGCGTATGTTTCAAGGTTTCAGGCGTTTCATATGCATATTGCGAGTGTTTTATATGGATGTTGCAAAAGTAGATCGGGGTGTTTCATATGTTGCAATGTCTATACACATATGTAGCAAGCGTCTGTCCCAAATGTTTCAGTTGTTTCAGACGGATGCTGCACGTGTTTTATCTGCGTGTTGCGTTTGTTTCACATTTATGTTGCAAGAGTTTCATTCGGATTTGGATGTTGCATATGTGTTCATGCATATGTTGCAAGTGTTTCATCTAGATGTTGCGTATGTTTTACAATAGCTACACACGTGTTTCTCTCGTATTTCAGATATATGTTGCAAGTGTTTTAACTGTTCCAGACATATATATGACAAATGTTTCCTCTAGATGTTGTAAAAGTAGATCTGGTGCTGCATATATTGCAGTAGACCCTATCTACAGCAACTGCCTGCTATAGCTGCTGGACCCGCCTGCATGAGCATGGGTGTGGAGGGGGTGCGAGCGGCAGGCATGGGAAACCGTGCGGGCGCAGATTGAGATGTAGCGGGCATGGGACATAGAGCGGCGTAGGACACGAGCGGGCCCGAGACGCCATGTGAAACAGGCATGCGACGTGGGCATCCAGACGCTAGCCCCAGCCCGGATGTAAGAGCGCTAGCCTTTCTAGTATATTTTAGGTGTAGATAGATAGAAGAAGATATAGCAAATGTGTATGTATGTTGCAAGAAACTCAATACATATTAGAATCAGACTCTATATCATCGCTAGACGTAAGTTATTCTAACTCGTATGAGCACGCTCATGAGTCCATGCATATGAGATACGGAGGGTAGGACCCAATACGTCTTGAAATTAGACTTTGTGTCGATCATCGCTAGACGCGAGCTGTTCTAACTCGTATGAGCATGGTGCACGTGTCATATAAGTTAAGTTCGGACGGAAGAAACTCTCTACTGTTTGATTAGAGGGAGGTGGATCAAAAAATGGGATGAAATTTTGGTTCTTTCATATATTTAATTTGGATAATAAGATAGTAAATCTGGACTCATCTAGTGATATTCTTCAACTCAAATCCAATGACGCAGCTAGTTGCAATATATGTTTTAGAACTTAGCGATGCCGACAACCCCCGTCGAAGCATCACCCATTAACCACAATAACAGGTTCTGAACATGGGAAACATAGCGGGATCTAACTTCGCAGAAACTTCTCAAGTTGAAAGAGCATCAACCATCTTCTCGTTGAAGATGATCAAGGGACCTCAATATGGTACCACCAGTACCAACTATGTTGAAATTGGAAGTCGGAATAACTTCCTGAACTTCGAAAGATTGGAATCCAGCGAGCCGATGACACAGAGATGCAAACAAGGAACACGGTCATCCCTACTACTCGCGTTAACCCTACAACAACCAAAACGACGTGAAGAACGCTAAGACATTCACATCGGAACTACTATGACTAGACTGGATGATGGAAGGTCCTCGCTTCTAGAGAATGACGGTGAGACCGATGCCCAGGAAGAAGAGGACTGACGATGATGGTGCAAGAGGGCCTAAGGCGGCAATCATAGAGGAGGCAACGACATGCTAAGCATGAACATGGAAGAAGATGGTGGCATCTTCAGCAGTTCCAGTCAGCTAGGAGTAGATCTTTTGACATGGGCAATGTCAGGAACTGACGACAGACATTTTTTTGAAAGAATCAGACATAAGAGCTACCGATTGTATCAAAAAGAAGAAAACAAGCACTACATAGAGCAACAAAGGCCCCCAAAAGGACCTCGCTATGACAAATAAGTAAAAAAACAACAAGCTAGTAACTAAAATAACTATAGATAACGATAGGTTGGATTGGGACGTCAACTTGTACTGCCTCACCATAATTCAAAACCACAATACCACTCTACAATTGAGATATAAATTACTATACAATCACAACCGCTCCGCAAGCACCATACCATCGCCCACCGATTATCATGCTGCAAAAACATCACCCAGGAAGACAAAACCATCAAACCAACATACCATCGCCCTTGTTAGCGTCATCGTCACACCAATGTCGTCCCACATAGTCGATCCAATTGCTGCCATGCAGGGCTGGCCACCGCAGTCTGCTAGTCACCGCGTCAACAGATCCGCTTGCGCCGCTTATAGACGTTGTCAAACACTAGACTAGTCATGTCATGCAGAGCTAGCTGAACTTATGACAGCCATTATTTGAGGATTGCAAACCAAATTATAATAACCATATAAGGATAAAATTTACAGTAAGAATGCCTTGTGCTCTCACTACCTCCTCTCTATCTAGAAGTTCCTTCTACAGTAATTATTGAGCTGGCTATAACATCACAAATTACTTCAGTTTCTTTGTCTAACAGTAAAACTTCGAGGTTAGAGCATTGCTGGTTTCATCCATCTTCTCTAGCAATAAAAGGAAGGAGAGTAACACCAGTTTTTTTTTCCGGCAACTCTACAACTACAAGAGAAAAGGGGCATGTGGTCTGATTCGTTTCTTCACAAATGAATAATAGTTGCACTGACCAAATGTCTCCGTACGTGCCTCAAGATCACAGAGGAAGATAAAAAGCAGGGTCGTACGTTTTGTCTATAACAAAGTGGTGCCACTGTAGCAACCTCAAGCATCATTATCCGACCGGCAGGTTGCTCCCATTGTAAACAAACAAGTGCCGAATGAACGGTCACAAAGCAAATTATTGTTGCCACCTCCAAGAACAACATATCGAGTGTCATCAACAGTAACATGTCAGACACTCAGACTGCACCTTTCCCTTGTTTTTAGCCCCTCGGCCTCCGTTAATCAAAGCATCACCATTAGTTGCGGATGGTAGTTGCACATCATTAGTTGCTATAATTAAATTGATCCCATGTCTATTATTGTGATCAATGATTAAGTACATACTCCATCTGTCCCTGAATAAATAGATTCCTAGCAAGTTTAAAAAATATCATACTACCCTGCATTAATTGAAGTAGTTGCACAATTATTCAAGTTGCATAATAATTATAGCATTTTCTACACTCATCCAGCTGCAGAACTCAAGCTTGGAAATATGAAAGGACTTCGAGGAAAATAAATGGACCTATAGATTGTTAAGGCTCTTAGAGATTTATTTATTTGTAGACAATTTTTTGTGCTAATAATCTATTTATTTAGGAGCAGAAGAGGCATTCTAAATTGGTGTACGGATGTTTCTGATTTTTGTAAGAATTTTTATGATTTTTCTAGTACACTTCGTGAGGATTAATATGGAGACTTAATTAGAGCTTCTACGATTTTACCCAACCTTAAGTGGATGCTGCAAATTACTCCCCTATTGTGAAATGAATGTAATTCTAGCATAGTACTCCCTTCGTTCTAAATTATAAGTCACTTTGATTTTTTTGGTACATCTATTTTGTTATGCATCTAAGTATAATATTATGTTTAGATACATAGCAAAATGGATGAACCAAAAAAGTTAAAGCGACTTATAATTAGGAACGGAGAAAGTAGTACTTAGTCAAACCATCTGGAGTTTGGCTAAGTTTATACAAAAAATATCAATGGGTTCACCATGGAATGTATTATCATAGTATACATATTCTGTACAATAAACAATACTCCCTCCATTCCAAATATAAGATGTTTCGCTTTTTCTAGATATTTTCTTTTACTATATATCTAGACATAATTTATATCTAAGTGCATAATAAAAGTTATATATCTTGAAAAGCCAAAACATCTCATAATTTAGAATAGAGAGAGTAATACTACTTTTTTCACTTCTCCTATATTTCTAGTGCCTGAATTTTAAGACTATTTCAGGCAACACACTTATACCTCTAACTAGTACAAGTAAATTGTTACTTTTATGATTTGTTATTTATGTTTGTGTCATAACATATTAAATTTTGTCATTGTCTTCCTATAGAAAACAATTGCAAATTGTTAATTGCTTTTTCTGCCAACACAAGTCAGATTTTGTCGGGTTTGTGGTTTTGTGTAACGGTTTTTTTATTCTCGGTTACGAAAATTGCAGATTACGTTTACAGAAATTGCAATAAACAAAATCTACAATTTTAGTATAAAATATTTGCAATAACCGTCGCCTGAAAGGAAACTAAAATCCAGGCACATGAATTTTAGCAAATCTCTTTTTTGTAAATTTAGTTAAACTTTAAGTAGTTTGGCTAGGTATAGAACTAAAATTGCAATCTTTTTTGGTGGGGCGGTGTCCGTGAAATTTCAATAGTGTTCTACTACCTTCGTCTTAAAAAATATGCAAATTTAGGTTTGATTAAAGTCAAACTACCTTACTTTAACTAAATGTGTAGAAATTCTTTTGATATGTAACTCTTAATAAATATAATATAAAATAGGATAATTGTCTGTTGGACATTCAAAGTGATGGACCTTTGCTGGCGGATATCTACTTTGGAGCATTTTGCCACAAGACACTCTCGTTCGGTGAAATTAGGCCATAGGATACTGCAGACTGGTTGCAGCCGATTGAGGAGAGAGAACAGTGGTGAAATGACATTCTTGCCCCTGCTGCTTTCTTCTTCCTCTCTCCCTTTCTCTTTTTTCTGTTTCCTGTCCCCGCCACCCTCTCCGCCTCCCGCACCCACCGTCACGCATCACTCCGTCGTGGGCGGGCGCGCCTCCAACGCCCGCGCCTCCGACACTGACTCCTCCTCCTTGTCAAAAAAGTGGTTGTCACACTAGTGCACTAGTACACGATATGCTTGCATTGACTATCTTAGAGTCAACGTGTAACACCCTAGGTGTTAGGCTTGCATAATTGCAATTGCATGAGCATAAGCATCAAGCATTTATATATGAACTTTTACATATGAAACATACAACTGAAACACGTGAAACATGCCTTGTTATTCTATGTTTCATTGCATGTATGCTTTATGATTATGTGTGGTTAATGCAAGTGGTAATGTTTGGTCACTAAAACACCTTAGCTACACTTAGGATGCCTAATGGAACAATGTTCCTGTGGATCACCTTACCTAATTAAGCTCCTAAGTGATGACATGCTTAGCTGACCTAGGAAGTACTTACGTGTGACCAATGTATGAAATGCTTGTGGGACCATAGGGGTACCCTAAACATGTTTAGAATATCATTAGGAACAACTTTGGTATTCATGACTAAGGCTAGTTTGGTCTCTAAGTCATATCTATTGTGTAAATAATCAATTTCTTGTTGCATGTTTGACTGGAGTTGAACTGCACTTTAGAAACTCTGCATGGATGTGCACCCTAAAACAAAGTTGTAGTACTTGAGTAGTGTAACAACTTTTATGTTTGGGTCATAGGCTAATTCAGCTCCTAACATGCTTGAAATTGGCTCACAAAAATCAATGCAGTGTTGTTTGAAACTTGAAAAATATTTCTAAGTCAAAACTGAGTTTACAGTTTTGATGTGTCCTACTTTGTGATGATGTAACTTCTAAACCATTGTGAATTAGAAGATGATTTCCAAAGCAATCTTGTAGCCATTACATAGATCTACAACTTTTATTTATGTATCTTTTGCTAACTCGCCACGATTTTAGAGTTTAGAGGGGAGAAATTTTGCTGTCAGGCGACTGCTGATGAGCCTAATGGCCATCTTGGCCTGGCCATCGTGGCCGACCGAGCGCTGGCCGCTCACACCAGGTGGAAGCCATACACCAGCATTGGTCCCACCAGTCAGGCCGTCGCGGACACCTCGACGCCCCGCGCCTGTTGCTTCATTTGCTTATCCCGTTCGCTTCTCCTTGCCTCATCCGAGCCACGCGAAAGCAACCTCTGCGCCTCTGTCATTGCTGCCGAGAGCGCCGTAGCTGCCTAGCTCCCTCGCCACCGCGCCATTGCTGCCTCCAGCTAGCCAATAGCTTCACCGTCTTCCTCTCTACCTCTTCGACGTAGTTGCTGGACCGTGCAAGCCACAGTGAGGGCAAATTTTGCCGTTCTTGTCCTCACTGGAGTCGCTGTATCCATGGTCGCCATCACGACGAACTCGCCGCTGCTCTGCTCCCTTACCCATTCTCCTTCCTTCTTCATGTTAGCACTAGCTATGGGTGTAGCCTAGCCTTGGTGGTGACCTTACGATGAACAGTTGTCTCACTAGAGTTGAAAACGACGCCGCGCTCTCACCGCCGCACTGCTGCGCACACGGGTGACCCTCGTTGGCGCATCCACCCAAACCCTAGGTAGCCTTGGTAGTTCCGCCTAAGCACCCTGAGTCCGTAGCCGCTCTCGCCTAGACTTGCCATGGCCGGAGATGGCTGGTGCACCTCCGCGCAGCGCCGCCATGCCGCCATAGTCGGCGGTGAGCTATCTCCGGTGCATCTCCGCCTTAACCACCTACACCTATAGACGTGGGAGAGGGTGAGGATCATGATGGTGGGGTCTGTTTCACCGGAATGTTTGTCGTCGATGAGCTAGCACCGGTCAAATCCTCCCCTATCTCTATATGGCTGTCATGTGGGGTCCCTTCACTCTAGGTCTCGCGTGTCAGCGTCTGTAGTATTAGGTTTTGTTTATTTCTTTTCTAGAATTTTGTGCTAACTTTGAAAAATGATATCTAGAGCTAGGAGTGTCTAAATTAAGTGAATCAAATTTTGTTGGATTCCTCATGAAGTGTGGTATTTGATAAAAATATGATGCACTATTTCTAGTATTTTTCTAGGAGAATAAAATAGAGCTATATAAATGCTTTTTAAATAGTTTCAATCTTGTAAAATGTATAACTTGAGCTTGGAAAGTGATAAAAATGTGATTCCAATTTTGTTGGTCTTGTATTATCATGTACTACCTGGAAAAAATATTGGTTGCATAGTGATCTTTCTAAAATTAGGAGTTTGCTATTTATCTTAAATAAATGCTAGATTCTTGTGCTATTTTTCATGGTAAAAATGTGTATCCAATAAGCATGAAATTTATTGCATAGTGTTCTTGTGTTATGATGTAGCTAATAAAAATATGAATTATGTTGTTTGGCACTTTTCAATGGGATTTCCTATTTATGCTATTTTAAGCCCTCCTGGCTTGTCATTTTTGTGTAGGATGTTCTACTTGTTCAAATACTATGAAATTTATACAATAGCCTATTGGGGACATGTATAAGGTACTATAATTGTTGTGGAATTTACTATGCACTTTTGCTATATGTTTATTATTTCACCTAATTATCTAAATAAATTAATAAAGGCATGAAAAGAATTTATTTAGGAATGGCCACTATGTTTTCTAGTGCTCATTTGATGTATGTTAACTGTTGGTAACCTTGGTGGTGCTCTAAGTACCATTCTTGTACATAGTGAAATATCATTTTCCCTAAAATTCACTTATAGTGACTTTTCTGGATAGATTTTAGAGTTAAGCAAATTACATGGTGAAGATGATGTTTGATATGAATCTTGTCTATAATAAAGTTATAGATAAACTCACTTATATAGCTCGTGTTAAATTTTTATGATATTTGGCTAAATATTTTATGAGTTATGACTGTTCAAAGTTGGTCTTCAGAACTAGTTGCTCTCTGGAATTTTTGGACCAAGTTTGATAAATATTCCTGTTTGGCCTTGTTAACTTGGGAATCATGTTGAGATCATTAAATAAAAATTGTAGACAATTTCATAAGCTTTCTAGATTATCTTGTTGCATGTCTTTTGGGTCAGTACAACTCCAGTTATGAGTGAAACTAGCAGCTGTTGTCTGCAACCCTGAATATGTGAATGCAGTGAATGACTTGATTGCTTTATATGAGTTGATGTGATGATTTAGATGCTTAGGCTAATTAAGATAAATTGTTAGTTGCAGGTGCTTGACCTCTAACTGAAGATGAACAACTTTATCATAGGTTGTTAGAGCTTGGTGAGTGTGTAGTACTTATTTTCAAAAAAGTTATGCACCTACTCAGTAAAATAAATATTAATCATATATCATGATGTCATTCACGTGTCCATCTATACATGGCTGTACATTTCATCATCACCTTCCATCTCTTTTGCATTCACGACTCTCATGCTATGCATATGCATGTAATAGGTGTTCTGGAGGGAGTCACTCTTCTAGAATTCAAACAAGGACTTTTGGAGCAGCAGCAGTAAGTTCAGGAGCAGGAGGTGCAAGCCCCAGAAGGAGGAGCCAATGAAGAAGAAGTTCTTGAGTGCCCGGATCACCAACCTTCATCTTTTCTAAGCTGGAGGTGCAGGCCCCAGAAGGAGGAGCCAACAAAGAAGTTCTTGAGTGCCCAGATCACCAACCTTCATCTTTTCTGAAAGGCAAGCCCTAGAGCATTCTAAGTCTCCTATGTTTTAAAAATGTTACTTTGAGTATATTTATATGTTTAATGCATTAAGTGATAGGAGTTGGATGCAAACACTTATTGCATATCTATCTCTTCCTTGTCTAGTAATTGTACCCTGAATCCTATTTAGGTCCAGGAGCGAACCAATGCTTAGCCATGCTTAGACCGGTAAAGTCAGGTGATTTCCTATCACCTGTAAGATAGGATGATATCTGATCATGGTTGGCTATATTTGCTATCATGAAAATAACCATGTATTAATAATGAATGGAGATCGGGCGGGATGTCGATAGAGAAACAACAAGGTATGGAGGTCTTGTGTGTGGATCTATCCCCGTCTGTGTCGGTTAAGGACCGATTCGTTGTATGTCCTTATGTCAAGTTGAACGCATGCCTATCAGTTAGTTGGCCAGATAACTCATTTCGGCCATGAAGCCGAGTAGCTCAACTCAGGCCGGAAGCCGGGAAGTGAAAGGGCGCACTCTAGTGGAAGTAAGGATGTGCGGGAAGCCATTGGCTTAACTCCGAGGGCATATTGACGTCCTGGCAGAGTGGATTCCCTAAGAGTGCGACGCTGCTCGGGCCCGCGAATTTGTTCCTGAGCTGTACCAAAGGTGACCCAAGGCGGCCACTGATCAAGTTGCTTGGGTGTGTGTTAGGAATAATTCCTCAACTAGTAGGAATCTATTCGAGTCGCCATCTCTACTGGGTAGTGAGAACTTGACTGAGCAGCGACAATGTAGAGACACTTAATTAAACTTGATGGTTATAATGATGATGATGATGTTACAACATTATACCAGATATGGTTACTAATGTTTGGATTCTAATCAAGTGCTTGCTCTAGTACAGGTGCTAATCTAGATGATAGGTTTAATATTGGTAACCTGCTGCTTAACTCAAAAGTTAAATTATGCTCTTGTATCATTAAAGATTTTACGCAAAATGGTTGTCAAGCGAGATCCACCGATAAGGCCTTGCATACTCCTTGGTGTTATTTATTTTTAGTTTACAACGGGTAAGTCTAGCTAAGTAAATTCTCGTACTTAGGGTTTATTCCCTCTTGTTGCACATGACATAGTTTATAACGGTTACTGCAAGTATTGTCTCCACCCTGCTGGTGATGAAGACTAGATCATGGGCATGATCTTCTATGTTATCTTATCATGATGCTTTTGCTAGATATGACTATGGAACTGGCTTGTATTTGAACTAAGTGTGTGGGATAGTTTCCAACTACTTTGCTTCCGCTATTTGTGAACTCATGTTGTAATAACTATGTGAACTCTGATATATGAGATACTTGTGAACTACTTGTAAAATGGATGTAACATGTGGCTTGTTATGTTGAATCATGTACGATCTTGGTTGCATGCAAGTTGGTTTGAAATCCTTTGTGGTTTCAGTTGACTACCGGGTTTATATGGGTTTAGGTATGATGGTTTAATCACTCTAGTGATTGCTTTTGTGCTTGTGCTCTCATAAATTGGTCGATTCTGTTACACGATGATGACATCGATAGCTCCTGCTCCACCCCGTTTGCTAGTGCTCCATCCAGCATCGGACGTCCCCACACCATCGGCGATGGAGGCTACTTCTATAGCGCGCTGGGGCCAGCCCCATCCACCACCTCCTCCTCTCGGCCTCGTCCTCGGCCACCTCAACTGCCAGCACCACCGATAGGCCACGTGGGTGCGCGGGCGATGCGGAGTTCGAGTTTGGCGACCCTGGCTTGAGCGCAGAAGCCACCACTACCGAAAGGGGAAGGGGAGCGCACGTCGGTCGGGGAGGAGGCGCCTGCGTGCCCACCGATTGAGGGCACATGGTGGCGCCGCTGGGGGAGGGGATGGGAGGGGATTGCTACCGGACCCTGCCCCCGTACCTAGATCTCGACCCTAGAAGCGACGACGATGACGACTGTGGCGGCAGCCACAACCTCACGCCCTAGAGTGCATCTGTGCTCCACCGCACGCGGTCCATGTTCCTGCTCCACAGCGCATCGCCGTGGCTCAAGCTGATCAATGTGCTCATCCCGGCACCGGATCTCGGCCCCGCTACCGATGCGACTAGGGGAACACATGGGGAGGCCGCACCATCGGTCACCACCTCATCCCGCTTGTCGTTGTCCTCCTCCACATCGTCGTCCTCCTCTTTAGCCACGGCAGCGGCGGCGCGTGGGTCCCGGAGGTGGGTGTTCATTAGGGACATGTGAAAGGTCCTTGTATGGTTTTGGTAATTGAGTGACAACCCATGCTAGACTTAGTGAACAAACATGTGGATAATTTAGCTTCACTAGCATTGAAATCAATTAAGTATAGATTCTCATATCTAAAGCCATTGAAGATCAAATTAGAGCCATCTACACTTATGATTTCTACATCATCTACTCCAAATATGCATTTGAATCCAAGATCACACAATTGAGCCACGGATAGCAAAGTGAAGTTCAAGCTCTCTACTAGCAACACATTGGATATGCTCATGTCATTGGATATTGCAATCTTACCATGCCCTTTGACCTTGTCTTTGCCATTGTCACCAAATGTGATACTATCATAACTATCATTGTCATTGGTGTTGATTGAGTTGAACATTCTTGCATCACCGGTCATATGTTGAGTGCACCCACTATCAAGAACTCAATGCCTTCCTCTGGCTTTGTAATTGACCTACAAAAAAAGATCAATTCTTTTTAGGTACCCAAACTTGCTTGGGTCCTTGAAGATTAGTGACCAAGCTCTTTGGCACCCAATTGGCTTTCTTCTTTGAGCCCATCCATAGTTTACCAATGAACTTAGCCTTGACACTATTTGTACCCTTAGTAAGCACATAGGAAGAATTAATCTTAATGGAGGATACATTTACATTTTTGCTCTTGTTCTTGCACTCATGCTCTTTATGACCAACTTGCTTGCAACTAGTGCAAAACTAACCATTGTTCTTTACAAATCTAGTTTTGTGAGGAGCAAAAGCCACCTTACCTTTCTTGGGGGTATAGCCCAATCCCTCTTTGTAGAGAGAAGCTCTTTGGCTACCCAAGCACATAAGCAAGCGGTCCTCACCACCATAGGCTTTAGTTAAGATGTGAGTGAGCTTATTGACCTCCTTCTTGAGGTTCTCATTCTCAATCATTAGTGAGGTATCACAAGTAAAACCATCACTACTAGATGAGGTGGAAGTAGAAGTACTATAAGAAGGGTTAGCAGGAGCAACAATGATAGGCATAGATAATGATTCATCAATTATATCACAAGTTATGCCTACATCACAAGTCTCAACATGCTTCTTTTTATTTTGATCATTAAGCAAAGAGGAATGAGCTTTTTCAAGCTTCTTGTGAGCCTTGTCAAGCTTCTCATGGGCTTTCTCTAGCCTCTCATGAGTTTCTTTGAGCTCATCAAGGGCTTGCTTGAGGGCTTTTACCTCCTTATTCAAGCTCTTGCATTCCCTTCTCTTAATATCAAAGTGTTATTTAGCATCTTCTAACATGTCAAATAATTCATCTTTAGTAGGTTCATCATCATCACTATCACTATCATTTTCATTATCATGTTTATCATTACTTCCATCATCACAAATTTGTACCTTAGTGGCCTTAGCCATGAAGCATGATGGAGTGTCAAAGAGAGAAGGCTTCTCATTGAATGCAATGCTTGCAAGTGCCTTCTTCTTTGTGGTCTTGTCATCATCATCACTTGAGGAAGCATCACTATCCCAAGTGACCACATATGAACCACCCTTCTTCTTCTTGAATGTCATCTTGTCCTTCTCTTTCTTTTCTTTTTTGTCCTTCTTATTCTTCTTGTTGTCATCATCATTGTCGCTATTGTATGGACATTGAGCAACAAGATGATCTTTGCTTCCACATTTGAAGCACCTTCTTGACTCTTCCTTGTTCTTGGATGAAGATTTCTTTCTTCTAGCACGGTACCCTTTCTTCATCATGAATTTGCCAAATTTCCTGACAAAGAGAGCCATCTTCTCATCATCATCATCATCCCATGAGCCATCATCTTCACTTGATGTATCTTGCTTTGCCTTGCCCTTGGATGATGTGGCTTTGAATGCCACGCTCTCCTTCTTCTCATCTTTCTTCTCCTTCTTTTCTTCCTTCTCATCATCATCTCTATATGTATCATCGGTCATTATATCTCCCAACACTTGGTTTGGTGTCATGGTGTCCAAACCGCTCCTCACTAGAATAGTGACCAATGTGCTAAATCTTGAAGGCAAATATCTCAAGAACTTGTGGGAGAGGTCCTTGTCCTTCACCTCTTCTCCAAGTGCTTTGAGATCATTGACAAGCACTTGAAGCCTATGGAACATCTCCGGCACACTCTCATCCTCCTTCATCTTGAAGCTTGTAAACTTCTCTTTGAGAATGTATGCCTTTGCACTCTTCACGGCTTGAGTACCCTCAAATGATTCTTCTAACTTCTTCCAAGCCTCATGAGCCATCTCAATATTCTTAATTTGCTCAAATGTTCTCTCATCAATTGCATCATGAATGGCACTTAGAGCAATGTCATTGTTTTGGAGAAGCACTTCTTCAGCCGCGGAGGGATTCTCTAGATCACCAATCTCAATTTTGGTTTCTATCACCTTCCACACTTTTCTATTGATTGACTTGATATGTGTGGTCATCTTTGATTTCCAATACGGATAATTTGTGCCATCAAATTGGGGTGGCTTCTTGGTGTTGTTGATTTGAGTCATTTTTACACCAAAGGTTGTTAAGCCTCAAATCACGGTGACCTTGGCTCTGATACCACTTGAAAGGTCCTAATGGCTAAGGGGGTGAATAGCCTATTAAAAATTCTACAACAACACTTAACAAACCGGTTAGACAAATATGAGGCGAAGCAAGTGTTGCGCTAGCCTACTAAAGTAGCAAGACACCAACCACAATTTTAGTTTATATAGTTTCTATCTACACAATAGCTATGTCACTACACTAAGTTAGTGTGCTCTCAAAGGCTAATTAAAATGCCACACTAACCAAACTAACAAGCTCTCACAACTAGCTACACTAAAGAGCTTGACAACTAGTTTGCGGTAATATAAAGAGAGTGAGCAATTTGTTTATACCGCCGTGTCGAGGAAGGAGCCAATCAATCACAAGAATGAATACCAATGAAGACCAATCACCTTGGAATCAAATGATGACACAATGATTTTTTACCGATGTTCACTTGCTTGCCGATAAGCTAGTCCTCGTTGTGGCGATTCACTCACTTGGAGGTTCACGAGCTAATTAGCATCACACGCCAAACCCTCAATAGGGTGCCGCACAACCAACACAAGATGAGGATCACACAAGCCATGAGCAATCCACTAGAGTACCTTTTGGCTCTCCACCGGAGAAAGGTCAAAAACCCCTCACAATCACCATGATCAGAGCCAGAGACAATCACCACTCTCCGCTTGACGATCCTCGCTGCTCCAAGCTGTCTAGGTGACGGCAACCACCAAGAGTAACAAGCGAATCTTGCATCAAAACATGAACATCAAATGCCTCTAGATGCAAACACTCAAGCAATGCACTTGGATTCTCTTCTAATCTCACAAAGATGATGAATCAATGATGGAGATGAGTGGGAGGGCTTTGGCTAAGCTCACAAGGTTGCTATGTCAATGCAAATGACCAAGAGAGTGTGCTTACCCGGCCATGGGGCTTAAATAGAAGCCCCCACAAAATAGAGCCCTTGTACCCCTTCGCTGGGCACAACCCGGGGTGACCAGACGCTTCGGTCATATCGACCGGACGCTGGACCTCAGTGTTTGGTCACATTATGTGTGCCATGTGTAATGGGACGGGGATCCTAATCTTCCGTCAGGTGATGGTAACTATCGTTGTGGCGGAGAATGACACACTGATTCGGCTTTAGATCGAAAGATCGAACCTTACAATCTTAGCACCACAGCTCCTCTGGTTATCAACCAAGTCACAGACCAGGTTGACCTCGCCAAGAAGGCTAATTCCTGCCTGTGCAATGAAGAACACAAGCAAGAATAAGAAAGAACGCAACCAAATTGCAGATGAATGATTATCTCACGAAGTTGGGGTCTCATAAACCGATGAACGGCAAAACTGTTCTTGACAGATTAATCTAAGCAAAACCTAAACCCTAATGACGGTGGCGGCGTATGATTATAAAGGTCTTAGGGTCATCGCCTACCCTGGATGCGCCCCCTAATGGGCCCAAACACGATACATGGTCCAACGGACCAAAAGAAGGTGTCGCAGCACCCTAGCAGATTCTGGACGCTGACTTGTTTCAACGATTCCCATTGATTCCGAAGCGCTTTTGATGTGAAACCACTTGGATTGGTTTCCTTATCAAATTAGCTTTCTATCCATATGTGGATCATCAAAAACAAAGTCTAGATGCGTCCTGAGTAACTAGTTTAAGGCAGACCGGTCCTAGATTCTGAGGCAGACTCGAACTTGAGTTGCTTTGGACCTCCACCTCGGGGACTCGAACCGAATTAGTCTTGGGCCTCCTTATTGACTTGGACACCCTTGCTGGCCTCCTTCTCCTCTATCCCATGTGCCAAACATGGTCATATGCATGGGTGTCATGTCCTCATCATCCCCCCTTCTTGATGAAAAGCCGTCCTCGGCGTCGATTGTGCTTGAAACTGATCCTACACAACATAAAGGAGAATGGGGTTACGAGGACAAAGAAAACTGAAATAATTGTGAGAAGGAACGTGACCATGTTTCCAAGTTTCTAGCATGTCATCCCGCATAAAAATTTTAGCAAGCATGTAGACTCCATGATCTAAATGCACACGATGTATGTCAACACTATCCTACAAAAAATTAGAACTAACCAAAGACAATGCAGGAATAGATGGTCGAGCAGACATAGGTAGCAACCAACAATGCTCCCCTTCTTGGAAGTGAACTTGTTTCTTTAAGGAACATGAGAAAATGTTTGTATTATTATGGCTGCCCTCTAAACGATCATAATCTTGTACAATAAAAGGAGAATTCATATTATTACGAATGTATACTTGATGTATCATATATTGTCCCTTGTTGTTATATCTGCCAATAACATGATATGTGTGTTTAGAAAACCAAGGCAAATCAGCATATTTAAAAAGGCTCTCTTCCAAACAATCTAGGTTACACAAAACATCAAATTTAATGTAGCCCAAAGTATGTAAAGAAGACAACAGTTTGAACTCGTCAGTTTTAGTAGCAATATGAATAACATGTTTATTTTCAGCACAAGTGACTGGTTCCAAAACATGTAAAACTGAAGCATCTTCTACCAATTCATCTTTGTCACAAGGAACATCAAGCAAATTATCATGGGACAAAGATAAATCAAGAGAGGGTTCCACTAACAATTGCTCTATGGCAGCATAGTTTGTGGAAAAATTTAGTACATTAAGACCATTTTCACCTTCTGTGAGTGTAGGACCATGGGCATTACCTGTGTTCTCAGCAGGAGTAATAGGTGCATGGTGAAGTGATGGTTCTGAATTTGCATATGAGGTTGTGAGCTCCTCATTTTCTTCCACTTCATCCTCTCGCTTATGTACATTATTCTACAGAAGGTTAGTCATAGCAAGAGGAATAATAACAGACTCTTCCTCTAAATGGTGCACCTTAGCATACGAAGTCAAAACAGGAGGTGGATTAACAAAGGTTTCTCGCATAAGAAGTTTCATATCATTCCAAGTTTGAGGTTTATCAGAAGGATCTAAAGACTCCCACCAAGATAAAGCAGAATGTCGCAAAACACTAGCTGCATTTTTTACCTTCCTTCTTGGACACATAAAGCGAGTAGCAAATATATTATCCATGGCAATTTCCCACTCTATGTACTCATCAGCACCTATACCATCAGAAGTCGGTGGATACGAACAACCTGTCATTGTAAACACAAAAACAAGGAACAAACGGTGAAAGTTATCCCTAACAAATGACTACGTGGTTGCAGTGGTGTCACTTTTCACAGCAAATGAAAGCGTCTTACCAAGCTCTTACAAAGTTCTTACCAACACAAGCAGTGGATGGTACAACCGGTGGCTGGTATGTGATACCTGTGAGGGTGTGACACCAAGATTGCAAGGGTCTTTTTCTATACCAATCTGAAGTATATGTGGAGCTTGGGAGGCATGCAAAAGAACAAATATGTATATGTGGCACACAAGTCAGTGACAGACAGCAATATTGAATAAATGTCCAGAGCACTTGTCCTAGTTGCTGGCCTATACGTGTTTCTATCACCAGTTGTGATAAACAAGAGAGGAAACAAGGATGAAAGGAAACAAGTATTAAAGGTAGCAATGGATATGAACAAGGCAAAAGATACCACAAACAATAGAGCTATTGAGTGTTCCTTATGTGCTCCTTTTCGATATCTTCTATTCTCTTTTACTATTTTTTTCTTTTATTTTTTTGTCCAATCTTTTTTTCTTGCTTTTGCTCTTTTGATATTTTTTCTCAGCAAGGAGCACACAAGAATAAACCACAAAAAATTTGAGCTCAATTGAATAAAAGATGTGGCCTATAGAAAATTAGGACTGTGCTCTAAAAAGCATACCAAAACTTGTGGCCTCAGAAACTCAATTTTCATAATCGAATTTCACAAATCTAATTTTTGCAAACCTAGCAAAGCTAGGATGAAATAGATCTAAAATTTTCTGGCATTCTCCGTAGATATAAAATTTTCCTTGTTTCGAGTTCGGATGCAAAAGTTATGACTCTTTTAAGGAAGCTGCTCGAATCAGGGTTTTAGTGGACATAAGATGCAAACCGATGGTGATACGGAATAGCGGCGGGTGAAGGGATCAATACAAACTAGAAAAGAACACAATCTAAACTAGCAACAAGACTTTGACCTAGGACACAAACTCAATAAAGCGGACTCTGAAACTAAATTATGCAAAGGCTATGGCGCGGATGGTTATAGGATAGGAAACAAATATGGCATTAGACTATGGGATAAAAGCAAAAACACTCAAACTAAGGGTAAGATGCGAACTTGATGGTATACCTGAAGCTCTGATACCACTTAATGGGATGGGGATCTCGATCTTCCGTCAGGTAATAGTAACTATCGTTGTGGTATAGAATGACACACCGATCCGGCTTCGGATCAAAAGATCGAATCCTACAATCTTAGCACCATAGCTCCTCTAGTTATCAACCAAGTCATGGACCAGATTGACCTCGCCGAGAAGGCTAATCCCTGCCTGTGCAACGAAGAACACAAGCAAGAACAAGAAAGAACGCAACCAAATTGCAGATGAATGATTATCTCACGAAGTTGGGGTCTCACAAACCGATGAACGGTGAAACTGTTCTTGACAGATTAATCTAAGCAAAACCCAAACCTTAATGACGGTGGTGGCATATGATTATAAAGGTCTTAGGGTCATCGCCTACCCTGGACGCGCCCCCTAATGGGCCCAAACACGATACACGGTCCAACGGACCAAAAGAAGGTGTCGCAGCACCCTGGCAGATTCTAGATGCTGACTTGTTTCGATGATTCCTATTGATTCCGAAGAGCTTCTGACGTGAAACCACTTGAATTGGTTTCCTTATCAAATTAGCTTTCCATCCATATGTGGATCATCAAAAACGGAGTCCAGATGCATCCTGGGTGACCAGTTTAAGGCAGACTGATCCTAGATTCTGAGGCAGACTCGAACTTGAGTTGCTTTGGGCCTCCACCTCGGGGACTCGAACCAAATTAGCCTCGGGCCTCCTTCTTGACTTGGACACCCTTGCTGGCCTCCTTCCCCTCCATCCCATGTGCCAAACATGGTCATATGCATGGGTGTCATGTCCTCATCAACGTGTCCCCTCTCTTCAAATGCTGATCGCTCGATCTCAACAGTCAGGTGATGACCAGACACGTTGTTGTGAAGTGACCGAACGCTGGACCTCAGCGTCCGGTCATTTCCAGTAAGCATGCAGAAATGATTTTTCATGACCGGACACGTCCAGTCATGCTCGACTGGACACACCCAGCATCTGGTCACACGATGACTCATCTATGCACTGCCACATCAGCAGGACCGGACACAGCCTGTCAGCGTTCGGACACTAAGTGACCCAGCGTCCGGTTAGAGACCGACGCTGCATGTCCTCTGCTGCCACTGACCAGACGCGCCGGTCCAACCAAGACCGGCGTCCGATCACTTACAGTGACCTCCATCTTTTCTATCTAGGGTGCCGGTGGCACCGTCGGACTGTCCGCACTCCACCGGTGAAGTTTCTAACCCTTGCTCAAATGTGCCAACCACCAAGTGTATCACCTTGTGCACATGTGTTAGCATATTTTCACAAATATTTTCAAGGGTGTTAGCACTCCACTAGATCCTAAATGCATATGCAATGAGTTAGAGCATCTAGTGGCACTTTGATAACCGCATCTCGATACAAGTTTCACCCCTCTTAATAGTATGGCTATCGATCCTAAATGTGATCACACTCACTAAGTGTCTCGATCACCAAAATAAAATGGCTCCGTCCATTTATACCTTTGCCTTGAGCCTTTTGTTTTTCTCTTTCTTCTTTTCAAGTCCAAGCACTTGATCATCACCATGGCATCACCATCATCATGTCATGGTCTTCATTTGCTTCACCACTTGGAATGTGCTACCTATCTCATGGTCACTTGATAAACTAGGTTGGCACTTAGGGTTTCATCAATTCACCAAAACCAAACTAGAGATTTCAATCTCTCCCTTTTTGGTAATTGATGACAACCCTTTCACAAAGATATGAATTAAAATTCAATTGAATCCATGTTGCTTGCCCAAGCATATTTACCATGTGTAAAAGGATATGGACAAGTTTCATGAACCCCAAATGGTGGAAATTGCTCCCCCTACATATGTGCTAAGAGTTTGGATTGTAGCTTACACATATGCTTATATAGGAAATATAGGAGACAATGTCTATCCAATGATGCTAAGGTATAAATGATGGACCTTTGAAGTGTGATACCAATCAGAGTGCACCATTATACCATCCTTAGCACCATGGTTAGCTCGATACCACTTGGAAACACTTGGAAATGAAATCACTAGATAACCTATGCATGCTAGATTTTCATTTCATCATTTAAATCTACAACTAGCATACACCACACAAGCATGGATATTGAAATTTAAAACTTGTGCCATGCACACAAACATATGAAATGCACATTCAAATGCACCATACAAGTTCATGAGCTTGCTCCCCCTACTTGTGTGCTCAAAATTTTAATTGATCCTTTTCCTTTATCATATCTCTCCCCTTATGTCAAGTTCTCCCCATTTGTTGTCTTTTCATAATCTTAGTACACTAATATCTTTATTTTTCTCCCCATGTACTAATATCACTAATATCTTAGTTTTTCTCCCCCTTTGTCATCAATAACCACAAAGGTTTAAAAAGTAGATAGGTTGAGATTATCAATGTCAATCAATGGGGTGAGGATCATTTTCCCAAATTTAGTCCAATCTAGATCATTTGCCAAAGATATTTAACTCGGTTTGATCCAAGGACAAGCTTCTTCACACCTCCAAATAAGGGTTATCTTGTTCCATGTTGAGTTAAACATTATAGCTCATTTTCTAGATTAAACACTAGGTTTACAAGCCCATAAACATGTCATATACTACCACTAGATCAAAATAAGCATAGAAGCAATAGTGGTACCATATAATCATCAAATTCATTTGATTTTCATGAATAAGCCTATTAAATGTGAAAGATGTCTAGATGCACTAAACATGTCCTTAGCAAGGATGTATGCCATGCCAATCAACTTTTACCTTGGATTGCTCGAAGGAGAGGCATGTCATATAAGTGGGGGGGGTGCATCAACACATATTTGAGAAATCCAATATGTTCAACTCATTTCTTAGCTTGCAAAACCTTTTCTCATCCAATGGCTTGGTGAATATATCGGTGAGTTGATTTTCGATGCCTACACTCTCAATGCAAATGTCCCCTTTTTGTTGGTGATCTCTTATGAAATGGTGGCGGACATCAATGTGCTTTGTTCTTGTATGTTGAACCGGATTATTGGTCAACTTGATTGCACTCCCATTGTCACATAGCAATGGCACTTTCTTGAACTTGATTCCAAAGTCACTCAATGTGACCTTCATCCAAAGTACTTGTGCACAACAACTACCGGTGGATATGTATTCTGCTTTGGCAGTTGATAATGCAACAATATTTTGCTTCTTTGATGACCATGAAACAAGTGATCTTTCCAATAATTGACATGTGCCTGAGGTGCTCTTCCTTTCAACCTTGCATCCCGCATAATCCGAGTTTGAGTAACCAACTAGCTCAAACCTTGCTCCTTTGGGATACCACAAACCAACATTTGGTGTATGCTTCAAGTACCTCAATATTCTCTTTGTAGCCTTCAAATGACTTTCTCTTGGTGAGGCTTGAAATCTTGCACACATGCATACACTAAACATGACATATGGCCCTGATGCGGTCACATAGATTAGGCTTCCAATCATAGACCGATACAATTTTTGATCCACCATATTTCCACTTGCATCACTATCCAAGTTGCCATTGGTTCCCATTGGTGTGCTAATGGTCTTGTTATCACTCATGCCAAACTTCTTGATCATGTTCTTAATATACTTGCCTTGACTCATAAATGAACCATTCTTCAATTGCTTGATTTGAAGACCAAGGAAGTAACTTAACTCTCCAATCATGGATATCTCAAACTCATTAGCCATCATCTTTCCAAACTCATCACAAAAATCTTGATTAGTTGATCCAAATATGATGTCATCTATATAGATTTGCAACGCAAATAAATCTTTTCCAATCTTCTTGATGAAAAGAGTGGTGTCAGCCTTGCCCATCATGAACCCTTTAGAGAGTAGGAAGTCCCTCAATCTCTCATACCATGCTCTAGGTGCTTACTTCAAGCCATACAATGCCTTCTTCAACTTGTACACATGGTCGGGCTTCTTATCATCTTCAAAACTGGGAGGTTGCTCAACATATACTTCTTCATTAATGTAACCATTGAGAAATGCACTCTTTACATCCATTTGATAGAGCTTGATATTGTGGGCATAAGCATAGGCTAGCAAGATTCTAATTGCTTCCAATCTAGCAACTGGGGCATATGTTTCTCCAAAGTCAAGACCTTCAACTTGTGTAGAGCCTTGTGCTACCAATCTTGCTTTGCTCCTTACTACTATCCCATCTTGATCTTGCTTGTTTCTAAAGACCCATTTGGTTCCAATCACATTATGTCCCAATCACATTGTGTTCCATTGGTCTTTCTACCAATTCCCATACTTGATTTTTTGTGAAATTATTCAATTCTTCATGCATAGCATTCACCCAATCAACATCCTTCAATGCTTCATCTATCTTCTTTGATTCAATGGATAACACAAATGAGAAATGCTCACAAAATGAAGCCAACCTTGATCTTGTTTGTACACATCTAGAAATATCACCAATTATAGTGTCCAATGGATGATCCCTTGCAATATTTGTTAGTTGAAGGATTGGAACTTGATTGCTTGTATTTACTTGATCATTGGGTTGAGATGGTGTAGTAGCCACTTGATCTTGTTCATTATCATGAGAGCCACTTGTGCTAGCTTGATTTGTATCATCTTGCACATTTGAGTTGGAGAGCACTTACACTTGATCATCTTCATCATCATTCACTTGCATAGGCCTTAATTCACCAACATCCATGTTCTTCGTGGCATTTGAAAGTTGAATGCCTCTAACATCTTCCATGTTCTCATTCTCTACTTGTGAACCCTTGGTTTTATCAAATTCAACATCATGAACTTCCTCAAGAGTACCACTATCCAAATTCCAAACTCTATATGCTTTGCTTGTAGTGGAATAACCAAGTAGGAATCCTTCATCACATTTCTTATCAAACTTGCCCAATCTAGTGCCTTTCTTTAAGATATAGCATTTGCATCCAAAGACCTGAAAATATACAATGTTGGGCTTTCTACCATTTAAGAGCTCATATGGTGTCTTCTCTTTTAATGGATGACAATAGAGGTGGTTGCTATAATAGCAAGCCATGTTGATAGCTTCAACCCAAAAAGATTGACTCACATTGTACTCACTAAGCATAGACCTTGTCATATCAATGAGTGTCCTATTCTTCCTCTCAACAAGATCATTTGATTGTGGAGTGTACTTGGCCGAGAATTGATGTCTAATTCCAAATTCATCACACAACTCATCAATTCTAGTGTTCTTGAACTCACTACCATTGTCACTTCTAACTCTCTTGATGATTATTTTAAACTCATTGTGAATGCCCTTGACAAATGATTTGAATGTTGCAAACACATCACTTTTGTCCACTAGAAAGAATACCCATGTGTATCTAGTGTAATCATCTAATATTACAAAGCCATATTTGTTACCACCAATGCTAGTGTATTGTGTTGGCCCAAATAAGTCCATGTGCAATAACTTAAATGCTTTACTAGTGCTCATCAAGCTTTTCTTGGGATGGGTGTTTCCAACTTGTTTTCCGGCTTGACAAGAGCTACAAAGCTTATCCTTTTTAAACACAACATCTTTCAAGCCTCTAACCAAGTCATGCTTAACCAATATATTCAATTGTTTCATTTCAACATGACCAAGCCTTCTATGCCATAACCAACCCATGCTAGACTTAGTGAACAAACATGTGGATAATTTAGCTTCACTAGCATTGAAATCAACCAAGTATAGATTCTCATATCTAAAGCCTTTGAAGATCAAATTAGAGCCATCTACACTTATGATTTCTACATCATCTACTCCAAATATGCATTTGAATCCAAGATCACACAATTGAGCCACGGATAGCAAAGTGAAGTTCAAACTCTCTACTAGCAACACATTGGATATGCTCATGTCATTGGATATTGCAATCTTACCAAGCCCTTTGACCTTGTCTTTGCCATTGTCACCAAATGTGATACTATCATAACCATCATTGTCATTGGTGTTGATTGAGTTGAACATTCTTGCATCACCGGTCATATGTTGAGTGCACCCACTATCAAGAACCCAATGCCTTCCTCCAGCTTTGTAATTGACCTACAAAAGAAGATTAATTCTTTTTAGGTACCCAAACTTGCTTGGGTCCTTGAAGATTAGTGACCAAGCTCTTTGGCACCCAATTGGCTTTCTTCTTTGAGCCTATCCATAGTTTACCAATGAACTTAGCCTTGACACTATTTGTACCCTTAGTAAGCACATAGGAAGAATTAATCTTAATAGAGGATACATTTACATTTTTGCTCTTGTTCTTGCACTCATACTCTTTATGACCAACTTGCTTGCAACTAGTGCAAAACCGACCATTGTTCTTTACAAAACTAGTTTTGTGAGGAGCAAAAGCCACCTTGCCTTTCTTGGGGGTATAGCCCAATCCCTCTTTGTAGAGAGAAGCTCTTTGGGTACCCAAGCACATAAGCAAGCGGTCCTCACCACCATAGGCTTTAGCTAAGATGTGAGTGAGCTTATTGACCTCCTTCTTGAGGTTCTCATTCTCAATCATTAGTGAGGTATCATAAGTGAAACCATCACTACTAGATGAGGTGGAAGTAGAAGTACTACAAGAAGGGTTAGCGGGAGCAACAATGATAGGCATAGATAATGATTCATCAATTATATCATAAGTCAAGCCTACATCATAAGTCTCAACATGCTTCTTTTTATTTTGATCATTAAGCAAAGAGGAATGAGCTTTTTTAAGCTTCTTGTGAGCCTTGCCAAGCTTCTCATGGGCTTCCTCTAGCCTCTCATGAGTTTCTTTGAGCTCATTAAGGGATTGCTTGAGGGCTTTTTCCTCCTTATTCAAGCTCTTGCATTCCCTTCTCTTAATGTCAAAGTGTTATTTAGCATCTTCTAACATGTCAAATAATTCATCTTTAGTAGGTTTATCATCATCACTATCACTATCATTTTCATTATCATGTTCATCATTACTTCCATCATCACAAATTTGTACCTTAGTGGCCTTAGCCATGAAGCATGATGGAGTGTCGAAGAGAGAAGGCTTCTCATTAATAGCAATGCTTGCAAGTGCCTTCTTCTTTATGGTCTTGTCATCATCACTATCATCATCATCACTATCCTAAGTGACCACATATGAACCACCCTTCTTCTTCTTGAATGTCATCTTATCCTTCTCTTTCTTTTCTTTTTTGTCCTTGTTCTTCTTGTTGTCATCATCATTGTCGCTATTGTATGGACATTGAGCAACAAGATGATCTTTGCGTCCACATTTGAAGCACCTTCTTGACTCTTCCTTGTTCTTGGATGAAAATTTCTTTCTTCTAGCATGGTACCCTTTCTTCATCATGAATTTGCCAAATTTCTTGACAAAGAGAGCCATCTTCTCATCATCATCATCATCATCCCATAAGCCATCATCTTCACTTGATGTATCTTGATTTGCCTTGCCCTTAGATGATGCGGCTTTGAATGCCACACTCTCCTTCTTTTCATCTTTCTTCTCCTTCTTTTCTTCCTTCTCATTATCATCTCTATATGTATCATCGGTCATTATATCTCCCAACACTTGGTTTGGTGTCATGGTGTTCAAACCGCTCCTCACTAGAATAATGACCAATGTGACAAATCTTGAAGGCAAACATCTCAAGAACTTGTGGGAGAGGTCCTTGTCCTTCACCTCTTCTCCAAGTGCTTTGAGATCATTGACAAGCACTTGAAGCCTATGGAACATCTCCGGCACACTCTCATCCTCCTTCATCTTGAAGCTTGTAAACTTCTCTTTGAGAATGTATGCCTTTGCACTCTTCATGGCTTGAGTACCCCCAAATGATTCTTCCAACTTCTTCCAAGCCTCATGAGCCATCTCAATATTCTTGATTTGCTCAAATGTTCTCTCATTAATTGCATCATGAATGGCACTTAGAGCAATGTCATTGTTTTGGAGAAGCACTTCTTCAGCCGCGGTGGGATTCTCTGATCACCAATCTCAATTTTGGTTTCTATCACCTTCCACACTTTTCTATTGATTGACTTGATATGTGTGGTCATCTTTGATTTCCAATACAAATAATTTGTGCCATCAAATTTGTGCCATCAAATACTGATAGTTTGTGGTAATGTAAAGAGAGTGAGCAATTTGTTTATACTACCGTGTCGAGGAAGGAGCCAATCAATCACAACAATGAATACCAATGAAGACCAATCACCTCAGAATCAAAAGATGACACAATGATTTTTTATCGAGGTTCACTTGCTTGCTGGCAAGCTAGTCCTCGTTGTGGCGATTCACTCACTTGGAGGTTCACGAGCTAATTGGCATCACACGCCAAACCCTCAATAGGGTGCCGCACAACCAACATAAGATGAGGATCATATAAGCCACGAGCAATGCACTAGAGTACCTTTTGGCTCTCCACCAGAGAAAGGTCAAGAACCCCTCACAATCACCACGATCAGAGCCAGAGACAATCACCACTCTCCGCTCAACGATCCTCGCTGCTCCAAGCTGTGTAGGTGGCGGCAACCACCAAGAGTAACAAGCGAATCCCACAGCAAAACACGAACACCAAGTGCCTCTAGATGCAAACACTCAAGCAATGCACTTGGATTCTCTCCCAATCCCATAAAGATGATGAATCAATGATGGAGATGAGTGGGAGGGCTTTGGCTAAGCTCACAAGGTTGATATGTTAATGCAAATGGACAAGAGAGTGAGCTTGACCTGGCCATGGGGCTTAAATAGAAGCCCCCACAAAATAGAGCCATTGTACCCCTTCACTGGACACAACCCAGGGTGATCGGATGCTCCAGTCATATCGACCAGACGCTGGACCTCAGCGTTCGGTCACGTGATGACCGGACACACTGTTGTAATGTGACCAGACGCTGGACCTCAGCGTCCGATTATTTCCAGTAAGCATCCAGAAATGATTTTTCACGATCGGACGTGTCCGATCATGCTCGAATGGACACACCCAGCGTTTGGTCACACGACGACTCATCTGGGCACTGCCACGTTAGTAGGACCGGACATAGACTATCAGCGTCTGGTTACTAAGTGACCCAGCATCCAGTTAGAGGCCGACGCTGCGCGCCCTCCGTCTTTTCTGTCTAGGGCGCCGGTGGCACCGTCAGACTGTTCGCACTCTACTAGCGGACACTCCACCGGTGAAGTTTCTAACCCTTACTCAAATGTGCCAACCACCAAGTGTATCACCTTGTGCATATGTGTTAGCATATTTTCACAAACATTTTCAAGGGTGTTAGCACTCCACTAGATCCTAAATGCATATGCAATGAGGTAGAGCATCTAGTGGCACTTTGATAACCGCTTCTCGATACGAGTTTCACCCCTCTTAATAGTACGACTATCGATCCTAAATATTATCACACTCACTAAGTGTCTCGATCACCAAAACAAAATAGCTTCTACCATTTATACCTTTGCCTTGAGCCTTTTATTTTTCTCTTTCTTCTTTTCAAGTCCAAGCACTTGATCATCACCATGGCATCACCATCATCATGTCATGATCTTCATTTGCTTTACCACTTGGAATATGCTACCTATCTCATGATCACTTGATAAACTAGGTTAGCACTTAGGGTTTCATCAATTCACCAAAACCAAACTAGAGCTTTTAGGTGCGTCCTGTCACTTTGAGCAGCTACATCTGGTCATCACTTGACCATTGAGATCAAGCGACTGAGGTTGAACGGAGGCGACATATGGCGAGCATCCGTTGACCGGACGCTGAGGTCCTACGTCCTATTGATTTGACTGACGCGTCTGGTCAACCTGAAAACGCCTAGTGAAGGGGTAACGGCTAGTTTAGCCCCTAGGGCTATAAATAGAATGTTGTCTTAGCCATGGCTTGGGAGGAGCACCTCGGGGGACTTTGTGTCCATGCTTGAGAGTGCTTGGGAGCCCTCCATCTCACATATGCTTGATAGTGATCATCCGATTGTGTGTGAGAGCGATTCTAGTGCGATTGCATCGTAAGGTTACATCGAGTGGCACTAGGTGATCGAGTTGTAAGCTAGTGGTGCTTGTTACTCTTGGAGGTTGCCACCTCCTAGATGGCTTGGTGGTGGTCTCCGTCGAAGCCCGCAAGAAGCTTGTGCGGTGCTCTAGAGAAGAGCTTTGTGAGGGGCATTGTGCTCACCCTGTGGGAGCCGCGAAGAGCAACTCTAGTAAAGCATGTCATTAAGCTACTCTCACTTTTGGGGTAGGTTCTTGCGGTGCCCGATGTGCGGGCTTGGCGGGTGATGCCAATTAGCCGCCGAACCATCAAGTGAGCGGTCGACACAACAGGGACTAGCATGTTGGCAAGCACGTGAACCTCAGGAGAAAAATCACAGTGTCAACTTTATTCTTCCCGTTGGTTTACATCCTTGTTACACAAGCTTGTAATTACTTTCATATACAATGTGCTTGTGTAGTTGCTCTTGTAATTAGTTTGCTTGTATAGCTCACTAGTTACCTTCTTGCTTGTGTAGCATAGAAGTAGCTCCCTTGCATGACTAATTTGGTTTGTGTAACCTTGTTAGTCACTTAGCTTAGTTTGTGTAGCTAAGTATTTGCGCTCTCTAATTTGGCACTGGTTGCCTTGTTATTGAGCATTGCTAGTGAGCTTAGTTGGCTTTGTGTTTTTGCTTACTAGCATATATAGGAGCTCCCCGTTGGTTAAAGTACTAGTGGCATAGGTTTGTGTGACCTTTTCTTCTAGAATTGATTAGGTGAGCTTTAGCCAGCCCGTCACCTTTGTTGCTTAATTAAGATCTTTGCAAGGTGCTAGAGAACAAAGATAGAGGGGTGTAGTCTTGGCTAGACCGATAGTATTAATTCTGCACTTATTTCGGTTAGCCGACACGATTAATTTTAGAAAGGCTATTCACCCCCCTCTTGTTCGCCATCTCGATCCTACAACATGCTCCTCCACCGCAGCAAGAGTGAACTAGGCAATAGCCCCGTTAACTCGCGTGATACCAGCCCTGGGGCGCCCGCTGCCGCCGACGCTACCAAGCCCGAACGAGCCTGGTCGTTCTCATCGGCCTAGGTAGCCCCCCTTGGCGATGCCATTGCCAGCAATCTAGTATCTATCTGTGACAAGGATGCTACGGGCTCTACTTTGCCTTTCCCTCCCCTGCTCTCTTTTCCCCCTATCTATCTATCAATCAAGAAGAATCAATCGACATGGAATGACGAAGGAATTGAAGACGCAGGAGGCAAGCAGCGGGCGTCGAAGGCGCAGCCGCCCGCGACGACGTGATGCGCGATGGCAGGTGCGAGAGGCAGAGAGGGTTTCGGGGACAAGAAACAAAAAGAGAGAGAGAGAGAGGAAGAAGAAAGCGGCAGGGGCAAGAATATCATTTCACCGCTGTTCTCTCTTCTCAACCGGCTGTAAGCGGTCCGCGGTGTCTTGTGGCCTAATTTCACCGAAGTAGAGTGTCTTCTGGCAAAATGCTCCAAAGTGGATGTTCGTCAGCAAAGGACCATCACTTTGGATATCCAACAGAGAATTATCCCTATAAAAATATACTCTCTCTATTTCAAATTATGAAACATTTTGTTTTTTCTAGATTCATAGTTTTTAGGCAAAATTGGCTTCTGGACACTGAAAGTAACCACCCTTTGTTGCTGCACATTCAAAATGGAGCGATTTGCTAGAGGACACTCTAGTTCTTGATAAATTTGCTGGTGGACACTCCGTATAATAAAATATTCATTTATAGCTTTCTATGAAAGAGAAGCACAGTGAAATATCATTTTTACCCCTAGTTCTTTCTTCCTACCCTATCCCTTCTTTTTTTCCTCTGATGACCAGGTAGCAGCGGCGGCGCCCATGGCATGGGCGCGGGCGTTGGTGTGGGGTGTGGGGCGAGCGTGGGTGCGGGGCGTGGCGTGGGCGCTCGTCCGCTCCTCAATCAAGACCAAGGCACAGGGCGCGGGCGGCTCGCAGATGCTCTCCGCCGAGTTCCAGCCGCAGTGCATCCATGGACAAGCGAGGTCCACGTTGATCCAAGCATGTGCTCCTACGAACTGAAAGTAGAAACATATATGGACAGGACAAGTGCACACGCATGACGTCGATGTTCTTGGTCCACGGCCACAGCCTACGCACGATGAACCGCCAGGACACGGCGGACTCACACGCAGAGGTGATGGCGTCGCCCCACGCCAGGTCCGACCGCGCCACGACCCTGGTGATGGCATCCCGGCAGGCACAGTCGGACGCACGCCTCGTCGACGCGGCCAGTGCGGATGTTGTCGCAGAGTGCGCGCCAGTGGGCCTCGAGGAACTTGATGGCGCGTAGGAACATGGAGGCGAAGACGATGAGCAGCTGTGCGTACATGTTTTGCGCGCTGTTCGGGCACAGGGGGCACCATCGAGAGTCAGGGGCGAGGAGTCGGCGTCTTCCACATCCCGCAGTCGCCCCGTGGGGTCGCGGCGCATGTCCCCGCGCCCTCGGCCCTCCTGTCGTCGCACCCTTGCCTCTCATTTTTTAGAGCAGAGCAGGGCAGCCGCCGCTGCCGCCGCCCCAACGTGGTCGTGTGGGCCAGCCCAGCACCGCCGAGGTCCCTCCCAGCACCCCTGGCCCTCCCGTCGTCGTGCCCGTGCCTCTCGGTTTCCCAAGCAGAGCAGGGCCGCCACCCCCGTGCGGTCGTGTGGGCTAGCCTAGCCCCGCCGAGGCCTCTCCCTACGCGCGTGCTGCTGCACAGCAGCGCCACCGGCGCCCTATGGCCGTCGAGCCAGACCCAGCACGGCCCGTGGTGGGCCCCGCGCCGCCACCGTGTCGCTGGCCAGCCAGGCCCCTACCGGAGGCCCTTCCCCCTCCACGCGAGTCGCAGCATTTCCATGGCCATGGCCGTGTGCCAGGGGTAAAAACATTTCATCGTGCTTCTCTCTCCTCAAAAACTAAAATATATATTTTATTGAGCGGAGTGTCCCACCAAATTTGATCGGAACCAAAATATCATCTAGTAAACTTTCAGGGCCTGTTTGGAACAGAGGAATGTAAAACGTAGGAATCGAAGAAAACACAGGAATAGGAAAGGAATAGAGGTGTAAAATAGAGGATTGAAAAATACAGGATTTTTATAGGAATTGGTGTTTGAAACACAGGAATACTAATAACATAGGAATTTATTGGTTTGCAGCAAGCATAGTTGTTTAGAGTAAATAAGAGCTAACTACTTATTAGCAAGTGTAGTATCCTAAAAATATGCTACATGGACGTATGATGCAACCACTTACTTTTGTCTAATCAATACATGTAGATAATAAAAAAATAGAGATGCATGCATCTTCACAGCGAGCTTCTCTAATCAATGGCTACTGTAAACTGCAGCACCCGTCATCATGAGCTTGATTAGCCCGTGAGCCGCACGTGAGCGCCGCAGGAAAAATTTCATCGGGTCAACGTGGATGTTTTTTTCCTCCAAAAAGTAGAGGATCGCTCGCCGTTCCAAAGGAATCGTAAGCGTTCATTCCTTTGTTTCAAACGCGTCTACAGTGACAGAAACCATAGGAACTTGATTCCTTCATTTTTCCTTTGCTTTCCCGTGAACCAAACAGGCCCTCAGTATCCAAGAGCTAATTTTACCTAGTTTTTACTATAGATCTAAATATACAATCATCTAGATACGAAACAAAAACTATATATCTAAAAATATCAAAACATCTTATAATTTAGAACGAAGGACGAAAGGTACTTATTCAGTATGGTAAATATTTTTATTTTTTATATAAAATTAGTTACATTTTAAATCATTTGACTTAGCAATATTTTAGAAATTTTTTTATGAGAGAGTAACCTCTAAACAAAACATATCAATGTCTCTTTTGTCACGGGACGAAAGTGGAGCAGAAGTACTACAGCGCTACGTCGACCGGTCATTATTTCCGTGCACAAACAGAAGCGTTTCTGATCAGTGCCCCCACTCGCTCTATTCTCGATGCATGGCATAAAGACATCCTGCCTTGTCTCCATTCGATCAATCCTCATCATTGCTAAGGATGAAAACGGAACGGCCCGAACTGAACCGCATCGTTTTCTATATTTAATCCGACCGAATTCGTATTTTCTTGTTCGACTTTACCGTTTTCGCTTTCGCATTTGAGATGTTTCGTATTTCGAATGTAAAAGTAGAAAACGGTTTACATATTTTTTCGACCGTTTTCTACTTTTCTCCTTTTAATTTGAAATATTCCGAATTCAAAATTCAGTTTAAACCGAATTTGGCCAACTGCACAGGTCATACAGCCCAATTACAGACTGCTCACCACGCAGCTGTGTTCTTTCTACTGGTGGCTAGCTGTCCTCTCTTATAGACGGCGCCCAGCCTCATCTCTCTTATTATGTATTTGGTCGTGCACTTGTTTAATGCTATGCACTTGAACTAGATCATGCACTTGTTAGTTGTGAACTTGTTATGTATTTGGTCGTGCACTTGTTTAATACTATGCACTGTGGGTCAGTATTTCGTATTGAATTTTCGCATACCGACCGTGTTCGACATAATTCCGCTCGAATTGGTTCGTTTTCGAAATTCTAGATATTCCGTAAGTTCGTGTTCGTTTTCGTGTCCGGCTTGTCCGCTTTCGCTTTCGCTTTCGTATTTCAAATGTAAAAGTAGAAAACGGTTGAGGAGTTTTTCGACCGAGTTCGACCGTTTTCATCCTAAATCATTGCCATAATTTCTCCCTGCCTGTGTGCGACTAGCTATCCAGCGTATGCTACGCAAGTGTATCCTGTATGCATCCATGATTCTCGCCACACATCGTGTAACCTGACGGCCTGGAGCAGTGACCTTGCACAAAAACTGCATGCATTTAGACTATCTCCAACAACAAGACCTAGAATATAAGACCAATTTATCCTTTGGGTAGTGCTACAGGAAAAATGTTCAATACTTATTCGGCATCTTCTCCAACAACCAGACCTAAAAGAGAATCATTTCTGCAAATGGGTTTCTAGAAGAGAGGATACTCATATTTGAGTTGTGCCTCTCAGGCAACCCAAAATAGATCTCCCGTATAGATACTCTATTAAAGACTGATTTTAAATCTCTTGCTACTCATTTTAGATTTAGGTCTTTTTATTGGAGACAGTCTTACATACATGCATTTAGAATCCGTTTGAGCACTTGCATTGCTATGAAATATATAACGTACTGGCTGCTCTTTGTTTGTTTGGCCGCATCCTTTGGTGAACTCATGATTAGTCAATTGCATGCATGTTTAGGACTCATCACATCCCTCGCGCGCTTGTCAGCTCTCAGTTGTCACCAACACCAACCATTCAGGCGGACGACGGGGACGAGGCGCAGGGCGCATGCGCCCCTGTCTGTCGTCGTGCTCCCTCCCGTGCCGACGTTTCCAGCCAGCGATCGTGCCATGGCAGAAGGAGCCAACTGGGGCTCCAAGATGAACCCAGACCGACAGCGTTGCGATTCGCCGGCTGTTCTGGCTCCCTTTATTTGATCCATCGCATTCGTCATTCGACATGTTTTGTACTGCTTTTGTGTTGAAGAATATGCACGCATTCGATTGCTTGGATGAAAGATGGCCAGATTTCGACAACACAAGGAAAAGGGCAGCCCCCTTCAAAGTCGAGTCCAATCGCCATGGTAGCTGACTAGCTGCCGGTCAGCCGGTAGACTTGTGGTATACTACCTTCCTTTTTTCCACCCATCTTTGAGTTTCATCAGATAATAAAGAGTCAAATATTCGGACGGAGACTCAAGGTGGCATGACGCCCGCGCGGGAAACCGATGCTGGCATGTTGCTGCTTGCCGCGAAAAACTGGTCTTAGGTCAGTCCTAATCTACAAATCAAGTAGCTGTTATGTTTATTAATTAGGATATCGTAAAATAATAATGTGTTATTAGAATTAATAAAGTGAAAGAAGGAAATAGTTCATTACTACTACATGTTCATTATAGGTTTTCATCTTAGGTCCTGTTTTGGCCGATGAAATGCTAGAAAATTCTAGTTTTATTAGCTCTTAGTTCATTTATGGAAGGAAGAAAAAACGACTTCCTTAATAATACACCAAAAGCTGAAGTTGTTGTGTTAAGAAAAGCCCTTTCAAGCGGGGCCTTAAGGCCTGTTTGGCACAACTTCTTTGTGGCCTCGGAACAGCCGATTTTTTTACTATTTGGCCCTTTTTTGAAAGTTTCTCTCAAATAGACCCCTGTCGGAAACAATTCCAGAAATGGACCCTTGGCTCGGCGCCAGAGTGAGTGGCGCCGAGCTCGGCGCCACGGTGACTGGCGCCGAGGTCCTGGGCACGGGCAAACGGCCTGCCAGGGGCTCGGCGCCAGATCTTGGCGCCGAGCTCGGCGCCGGCCTGAATGGCGCCGAGCCACCTGCATTTAGCCCCAGCCCAGCCTTCTTCCCCGAGCGTTCTTCCTCTTCTTTCTCCTCGGGTTATTTTCTCGCCACTCCATCCTACCTCACGAATCGACATACTGGACCTTGAAAACCTTGATTTGATCCGTAGATCTTCGAGAGCAAGGTATACTCGCTCACCTCCTTGTTTTTCTCGCATCGATTCGGTACATATTAGTCGGATTTTTGAACCTAAGAATCGTCATCACTTAGTGTTTCATTGTATCCCTCAATACATGTATTATACAACCGTAGGTTAATTTCAAGGCGTGGAAAAAGCTAGCAAACCAAGCCGCATGTAGTTATGTTATGGGTTTATTGTTGTGGATGAAATGAGAAACCCTAGGTTTAGGGTATAATGTTAACTGTTTTTGGTTCTTATAACGAAATTGATTGTATTGTAGTTATGGTTCTCATTGATATTTTGTTGTGATGTTTTTATTTATGTTTGTTAAATTACATCCTATTTGTTAGATGCAAGAAATGTTTCGGGAGGAGTTTTGGCGAAAACGGGGTCGTCCTCTAGAATTATACCCCGACGCGTCTAGCAAAGATGCCCCCATTCCCCCTGACCTTCCTGTCCCTAACTGTGATTGTGGTTTCCCGGTCCATGTTTTTCAATCGAAACATCCGGACACAGCCGCGCGTTGCTTCTACACATGTAGTCGGTTTAATGTAAGAAATTATTTGTACTACCTTTTTCTTTATTTGTTTAAGTATGGTACTAATATATTATTGGAATCTCGTTGTGTAGGACCATGAGAGGTGCTTTTTCTTTCAGTGGATCGATGGTGTAGAAAAGTTTGATCCTAGGTACCTCTTTTTCGACGATTGGTTTAGAGGGAGACATCCACGTGAGCACTTCAAGCGGTGGGTTCCACTCCCCTAACCCTCTGGCAATGACGGCTAAGGAGAAGCACCTAGCCACAGTTAGACGACTAGAGGAACCTCCTCTGTGCGATTGCGGAGATCGAGCTGTGATAAACCCTGAGAATACGTTGGAGTTTGTATGTCCAAACAAGCATGAAGTAAGTGCAAAGTGTATGTGTTAAAATCTTGAGCTATATGTGTTTATGTACTAATGTCTCATTATTTAGGTGTATTCAATGGCGAAGTGTCATTTCAAGGAGTGGTTGTATGGTCCTAAGAACCAATGGCCGGAAGAACCGCGGAGGGTTAAGGAAAAGAAGAAAGAACGGGTAATCTACAAAGCACCTCCTGTCATGTGCGAATGTGGTATAAAATCCAACTATGGCCTAGTCCCTTCGGAGCTTGGAATAGGTCATTATTGCGGCCATATGATTGAGTATGATGAGGTTCGTTATGTTTCTGGTAAACATGAAATCGTATTTTGTTTGTTTTTCTGATACATATATGATATAATATTTGTTTTGAACAGAGCACTAGGAAATGCAGTTGGGAATGTTATGATGGTCAAGCTAAGTTCTTGGATGAACTGAAGAAGAGGCAAGTAATTGCACGGAAGAGGGGATATGGACCTGACTACGTCAACTTATTCATTAAACATCACAAAGAAAAGATGCGTGAGTTTGCTAGACAGCACGGTATTTGTAACCCAATCGATGTTGGGCTTAACAAATGGGGATTGGAGAGGCGGACGACGTTAGAGGAGGAGAGGGCAAGGAATGAGGCAAGGGAGGAGACAAGAGTATAGATGCAGGTCTTGAACGAGCATGTTGCTACATTATGTGCCAGTGAGTGCTTGAAAACCTTTTTTCATTGCCTGGTTTTAAATGTAATATTATCGAGTTGCTAACTGATTGCATTTTATACATCAAGGGATTGGTTGCAGCGGGGAACATGCTACAGAGGTGGCTCATGCAAGATATGAGGAGAAGAAGTGAGATGCCCATAGATCATGAGCTGGTCGCACCATTCAATCACCGATTGTGCTGTGTGATGATGGAGACAAGGATGAGGACGACACTGGCAGACTGAGTGAGCTCATTGCTTTAGCAGAGGCGGGCATACAGGCACAGGAGGCTGAGGATGACACAGGTAGACTGAGTGAGCTCATCTCTCTAGCAGAGGCGGGCATTTAGGCACAGAAGGCTGACGACGACACTGGCAGACTAAGCGAGCTCATCGCTCTAGTAGAGGTGGGCTTACAGGCAGAGGAGGATGACGACACGTTCTTCACTCAGGCCACAGCGGCCGCAGACGAAGCGGAGGCCGCTTACTACAAGCGACAGGCAGGTTAGAGCAACGCAGTTGAGCCTAGCCGTAGCAACAGGGTTGTAGTAGAGGACTGGTACTCGGATAATGAGTTGCTTACTCAGTACGTTTCAGATTGAGGATTTGGAAGTGCATTTGCCCCTTTGTCTACTGTCGGCACTTAGTTATACTATTAATATGTTGTGTAATGTGACATAGTATCGAACTTTTCATTGTGTGGTTGTTTTCATTATCAATGGTCTTAATATTCCGCTTAATGATACAGACTTATTTCCATTTGAACACGTGCTGCAAAAAACAGTTAACGACATACGACATTATAGAAATCAACACACGAAACACATTAAATGGCATATGACTACAAGTACCGAACCTGGGTACATAGTTTTCTTTGACTAAACCTAACATGCCTTAGGTAATTAAACCATGCCTTCGGTAATTAAACCTAACATGCCTTAGGTAATCCAACCTGGGGTTCTCCACAAGAAAAACATAAAGTCATCCTAGTAGTGTGGCCACATAGCAAATTGTGTTGCACCTTCTCCATAGTAGCCTCCCGTGGTTGGTGGTGGTGGTGGCGGGGGTGATGGGGGAGACCCCTTTTTCTTATGGTTAGGGCAGGTGCAATATGGATCATTGCAGAGTGCCTCCTGTGAATCGGCACCATTGTTGTTGTCGTCCTGTTCGTCGTCCTTGTAACCACTGCTAACTTCCCTTTTTAGATTAAAGATATGGTCTTGTAGGTAGTAGATGTACTCTGCATGCAGATAAATAGGTCGAGGATCGACCCACCTACTGAACCCACAGTTTTCTTCGGCCAAGGAAGACTACAAAAAGTATGTCGTGTAAGTGATATACAAGACAAACATATTGAAGAAACAAATAGTAATAGAAATTACCCATGCTCGCGGGCATTTGAAGAAACGACGACCTCCATCTATTCCCTCGGTGAACATCTACACTAGGCAGTCCTCACCATGCATGCATTTTGGCCACTCTTCTTTCCTTTCATCGTATCCTGTCAGTGGTGCCTCTTTGGTGAAATCACTTTTGCTCTCAACTGGGAACCTCTCATAAAGAGCTTCCTCAAAGAAATCAGGACCCAAAGGACCCTCCCACCCCCAGGTAGTTTTCTTCCCCTTTCCTCTCCCTTCTGACGACCCTCTAGACATTGGTACTACAACAAAAGCAAATGCTGAGGAGTGTTCTTCTTCCTTATTGTTTGTGCGAATGAGAGGGAGTGAGTGGTTATTTATAGGTCGAGAGGAGGAATGGAGGCCTATCAATGTGCCATGTCAGCGATCCGTGTGCCGCTTTACCTCAGCCCTTGGATCAAATAGTCATAAGATGGATGGTGGAGATAGAGTTTAGTTGTGCTTCCTTGCATGTTGTCCTTGCATCTGAGAGGTCTATATCAGTGATGTGATAATTCGATGTTGTACAGTCTATGTTTATTCTCTGAAAAGCATAGATTCTCTGAAAAGCATAGATTCTTGTACACAGCGTATGTACAAATATTCCTGGATTATAAATATAATAAATTTATAGTTAATCTATGTACTACATTTGTGCCTTTGTACAAGTATAGTATGATTAAAGATTCACGCAAAAAATTCACAAGATACGGTCTTGTATTAGAAGCATCCACAGTTACAAACAGAGACATCAATATATATTCCAAACATTTAATCATCCAACAAGCATAATGCAACCACAACGAATATCAGAACCAACATAATATGTCATGCAAAGTATAAATAGTCCACAATGTCCATACAGTCCCGAATAATTAAAGATAAGTAAATACAATAGTTCATAGTAACAACTACCACGTCCCTCACTGTCTCCGACTCTTGCCCCTACCCTTGTGACCCAGAGCGCTGGTGCCTGGAGTGTAAGGGTCATGTGGACGGCATCGCCTAGTGCCTAGAGGCGGTGTAGGATGAGTCGATGGAGCGTCATGGAGCTGAGAGGGCCCAAGCTCATCATGCCTCTTGTCCATGTCATCGTCGTCGTCGGCCTCCTCGTCCTCCTCCTCGTCCCCTGTAGCTGCTTGACTAGAGGAACCCAAGGCTCCTCTTTCTACGGAAGGATCATACACATCATGCATCGTGTTTGTCCTGCAACCACAACGACCAGCCGCATGGCGTAGACGACGTGACAACCTCTGTTGTACAAAACTATGTTAAGTGAAAGAATATAATGTATTAATGATTTGTTTGAAAGAATATTTTTAATCTTACATCTAGGAAGCCAAGTATGTAGTCATCATTGACTCTAGGCCTAAGGCGCTCGATCTCTTCAACTGAGCTTCTCAGTGTATTGCCCTGCAACAATGTTTTCAATAATAAGACTTCTGAACAGATATCATTTAGTTTTGTTTTCTTTTGTACAAGAATGTAACTTATTATAAGGGTTATACAGCTCGAAGGTTGCAATAACTACAATAGATAACTCCTAACGTCGGTCCAAGAACACCTAATGTATTGTTATGTAACTAAACGTAACAAAATAAGTCGATTGGCTTACCACTCTGTCCAAGATCGGTCCTGCCTCCACCTGCCTTCCTACATGAGTGGACCGGTCGTACGTCATGTCCTCATCGTCGGAGGACTCGATGTCGGCGTAGTCAGCTTTGGTCCACTGTAGTCTGAGCCTGCACCTTGTCGAACGCTGGTACCAAGCTTGGTACCGCCTAAACTCACGATTCGTGTGTGGCTCGTTGTTGTCGTCTAGGTTGTCGTGCATCTCCTCCCATTCCTCAATGTAGGACTGGTGGTGCCTCTCCCAGTCAAAAATCTTCTTGTTCCTCTGACGATCCAACCTGCATGTATGTCATCGTTACATTAATCCACGTACGTGGCACCATATTATAAGAAATGGACCATCATCATGACTCATTTGAAATATCAAAACACTTACTTGTGTAAGTCAACGCTAGTCGAGAACAAAGGCATAGGCCAAAGCTGTCTCACTCCAAATTGGCGTCCAACCCTATCTGGCAGGTGGTACTCGATAGCATAGAAGCAGATTAGAGGGCACCTCATCCTATAGAAGTAGTCGTCGGCCCCACATACGGTGCTCAGCTAAAAAAGTAGTGCGTCCTCTCCACCATACGGCTCCCACTCTACCTGCATCATGTTCAAATAAGATGTTAGATGGTATACTAATCCTTTTAATAGCTGCATGGAAAATAAAATTTACTTACACTAGACGCCGTCAGCGAATCTAGCTCGTTTGTGTACTGAATGTACGCCCGGTCTATCCTCATGTGCGAAACCCTGACCTGGTCCCAAAGGTACGCCCATGTCAGCTGGCGACTTGGAGGCTGACCTTGGAACCACTCACGATGAGCCAGTACCTCTGGACGACCAACTAGAAAATGAGCCCACATCCACAGCTATAACAGGTACACGCATCCACCAAGTGACGGGTTCACCGTAGACCGACGACACCCCTCGCATAGCTACCGGTATAGAAAACACAAGACTGCAGAGCCCCAGCTATACTGACCCGCCTGGTCCCAGTTACTGAGGCAGTGGATACACATCCAGGACGTATTGTCACCCGTCGCGTCAGGAAAGAGAACGCAAGCAAAAAGGTGTAGGATCCACACCTGGCAGTAGTACCCAACCGTCTCCTCATCTGCCTCCTCGGGGCACTGTGCGAACTCTGTACGTAGCCATGAGATGGGAACTCCAGAAGTGCGAGCCCCTTGCTCGCCAAGCTCACGCCCAAGGAAGGCCTCCACTCGTGCTCTCCATCCCTCTGACCTACACTGCCCGGTGACTGGGTTCCCATGAATCCTTAGGCCTAGCATCTTCTGACAGTCCTGAAGCGAGACTGTCATCTCTCCGAAAGGTAGGTGGAAGCTATGAGTCTCTGGCCGCCACCTATATTTAAGACCAAGCAAGATTACTTGTCAAAAAGTCAATCGCAATAACAAATGGCCATGAATGGAGGCAATGATTCACTTTAATACCTGTCTACCAATGCAGTTATCGCCGCTGAAGTGAACTTGGGCAACCCATGACGAACCTGAAAGGAGATGACATCTAGGCCAGCTCTTTGCAGGAAAGAAGTGTACCTATCGTCGTACCGAATGTCCAAGAGCCCACTGTGGGTCCTAGAATGAAGGTGCGGAAGGTCCTACATCGAATATAACATAGTCACATGTTACTTCACGAACACATGTACGAATAAAACTTAATGATTATTACCTGCCCCAGCGCAACGAGACGTCCTCTGTGGGTCTCCTCGTACGTCGGGTCGAGCAGGTGGAATTGCTCCATCCTACAAAAAAAGTGAATGAATTAGAATTGCAATGTACAATAAAACATGAACTTATAAATGTATAGGTAATTGACACAAATACAAGCATAAATTGAGACATGCATAATTAATTATATGATACGACAAAATATAAAATAATACTATAAACCAATAGTCCTACCTCACTAATCTGCCAATGGCAACTTCGTGAGTTGTGGCCAAGTCTACCGCACTTGCCGCACTCGTGCTGCTTGAGATCAGTAATAAATGGAGTTCCTCTCCCACGCCTAGTTCTTTCGGGTATCTGATCCATAACCATCCTATGCCTCGTCCTCTGCCTTGATCCACGCTTGTTCCAATGGTAAGCTGGATCCACAATATACTTTGGCCCATCATAAGGAGGCCACTCTCTAGGGTCCCAGAAAGGCACGAAGCGAGGGCTCCATGTGTTCACAAGCGTGTTGACACTAAACTCGTGAGGTATCCTCCTCTCGATATTATAGTTGCGATGCCTAGCTGCTGCCACCAAATGCGAACATACAAAGTGGTATTGCCTTGGTTTACCACAAGTGCACTTGAAATCTTGGAGGACAACCACATGTATCCTCGACTCTCGGACCTCACCGTCGGACATTGTACCACCCCTATGCTTGACCTGATAAGTCCCTGTGGCGTGGTCAAAGCATGCAACCTCATGTGTGCCAGCTCTTTCTCTTGCCTTCTCTAGGTGTGCCTTTGGTTTTAGAGCCCATATCTCTCCATCACTCCTTAACTGCAATGCATGGGCGTGTCTATCGTTGAACCAGGCAACAAGCTTATAGAAGGTGAATTGAACAATTGCATTCATGGGCATACCACGTATCCCCAATAGCAACTTATTGAATGACTCTGCCATGTTGCTGCACTAAAACTCGTACCTCCAGCCACCGTCATCATGAGCTCTCGTCCATTTCTCCAAATCCCTCATCAAACCTGTGAGCCATTGTCTACCTTCTGCATTTGATGCAGTTCTAACCTGCTCCAACTTTTCCCTAAAGTACTTGTCCTCAAGCTGTCGAGCAGCCTCCTACAACAGATCAAAGTTTTTCTTGACACTGTCCTTCCGTAGTAGATTCTCGGCAAGGTGTCGAGTACACCAACGATGGTGCAAAGGTGCATACCCCTCTAACTACTCTCGCACAGATTAAGTATGCCCTGATGCCTATCAGATATGACGCCAACCTCCCTGCCAGGGCCAACCACATGTATCCGGACTAGCCTCAAGAACCATCCCCAACTATCATTGTTCTCCTTCTCAACCAAAGCAAATGCCAAAGGAACCAACTTATTGTTCGCGTCATAGGATATGGCTATAAGAAGTGTGCCCTAGTATTTACCAATCAAGAATGTACCATCAATGGAGAAGACGGGACGACAGTGCCTAAAGGCCTCGACACACTGAGGAAAGCACCAAAAGGCATAGAAAAATATCTGCCTCCCATCCTTCCATGCATTAGGTTTTGGAATGTACTCATAATGCATGCCTGGATTCACCACTTTGATTGCATTGAAAAGAACTGGCAGCTGCTCATACCCATCCTCCCAGTCCCCATATATCATGTTCCATGCTCGCTGCTTAGCCCTCCATACTTTACCATAAGTTATCACATATCCTCCATACAATGCCTCAATGGTCCTGATAATTGTTCTCACCTTCATGTTGGGTTCTCCCTGCAAAATTCCCATCAACCGCTTGGCAATGAGGGTAGATGTCAATTGCCGATGCCTCAGTGTCAGCTCATGGTCAGTACAATTGTGTGGCCCAACTACTTTTGTGATCTTCCATTTTCTGGTCACCTGTTGCTTCCTTGCACAAACCCTCCATGGACAGCGTTCCTTGTCACACACAACTGTGTAACGGCACTCCACATATGAATGCAATACCCTGTAAGGCCTCTTTCATATCACTGCAAAAGCCTACAACCACCTCTTCAAAGCAGGGAGGTCATTGAACACCCTCCCCTCCTCAATTACCATGTTAGGACCGACCTCAGGAGCTTCTAGGAGCTCATCATCACGTCCTTCTACAAACACCAGATCAGAATGAGCAAGATCACTAAACTCATGAACTCTAGGATCACAGCGGTCGGGAAAGATACGCCTCATCATCTCAACATCACTCTCCGTCAGCTCTCCAACAGGACGATCATCATCAGAATCAAGAGCCCTAGCCATCTCATATGGCTCCGAATCATTCATAATTTCAACATTATTGGAGCCACGAAATCCATCTGAAAAGTGCACTTGCACAGCAACATGGGGCACATCGATATTCTTAGGAATGTCTCCTGCAACATCATTACAGAAATGAGGAAAGAATGAAAGAAATAGATGTAAGGAACGGGATAAGCTCCCAAAAACCATGCGGTTAAGACACTTACTCGGATGATTCTGTGTCAAAGGGATCTCATAAGGAGGATCTATCACCAAAACATGAGTATGACAATCATCTCTAAATAACGCATTGGGGGCAGATTGAGCATCAGGAACCGTAGGCGCAATCTGCACATGCAGGTAAGGTTCTGGAACGGGAGGGTCGATGTGTGCCGGATGATCCATTGCTGGGGGAAACCCATGAGGGATTGGATCAACTAACACCCGACGAACAACCACATCCAAACATTGCAGCTGGCTCTTCATAGCCGATCTCACATAGTTGTCCCACTGATCCACACAACCAATTGAGATCATTCGCCTGAAGATGTTTAGAGGACAACCTAGGTGCAGTACACCATCAACTGCAATGTCATCATCTCCAAAGCAATGCAGCTCCTCCCGAGCCCTTGCAACCATATCACTAAATGAAGGCCTATCATTGAATAGCACAGGCACGCTTTGCATGTCAAGAAACTCAACATATCCATAACGATCGCTTTCAACCGTGCCTCCATGATATATGGTCACTAGGTTGTCCATCTATTTCAAAAACGTAACGAAACACATGTCCTTTAGTCCAAATTAGACGATAGATAGTACCTAACAAGTACTTTCTAACTACAAACTAAGTAATCATGATAATAACTACGTATATATTTATAGTGTACTCACTAAATAGCAAGATCATATGTAGTTAACTACAAATATAACTACATATCTAAGTAGCTATCTAACTATATTTATTTACCAATGTATCTATGTTTTTATCTATCTACATATATATCTAACTAAATCAACTAACAAAGTCATCACAGTATAACTAGTAAATAACATACACCAACTAAATAGGTACATTGCATATTCATATTTTTTACCTTTCTGGGTCGACGGACGATGGGCGTAGGTCTAGGTGAATATCTGGGCCTGTGGTGGCGCGGCCAACGACAGAGGTGGTGCACGGCGGTCGAGGGGTGGCTGGCGCTCCGCGCTGCGAGACCGGCTCAACGGCCGCGGGAGGGGGGCGAGGCGAGGGCGGCGGTGGACGTCGGCAAGGCGGGGCGAGGCCGGTGGTGGAGGGCGTGGCGGCTCGGTGCTGCAGCCAACCAACGGCCAACAGTGTGAGGGCACGGCGGCGTGGTGCAGGCTCAGGCGAGGGAGCGGAGTCAGCGACGCGGCGTGGGCTCGGTCACTGGAGCAGCGGCGGCTCGAGCAGGCGGAGCTGCAGTGGCGTGGGCGGGCGGGCGCGGCTCAGACAGGCCCGGCGTGGCGCGGGCGGGCACGCGGCGCGGACGGGCACGGCACGGCATGGGCAGGCATGGTGCGGGCAGGCGTGGTGCGGCGCGGGCAAGCACAGCGCGGGCGGGCGCGCGGCGCGGCGGGCGCGGGCGGGTGGGTGGCGCGGCGTGGCGTGGGGCGGGCGCAGGCGCGGCGATGGAGCAGCAGCGGTGGCTAGGGCATGGAGATGGGAGATGGGGAAGAGGATGGAAGATATTTAGGCCGAGCTCGGCGCCATAGTGGCTGGCGCCGAGCCCCTGGCAGGCCGTTTGCCCATGCCCAGGACCTCGGCGCCAGTCACCGTGGCGCCGAGCTCGGCGCCACTCACTCTGGCGCCGAGCCAAGGGTCCATTTCTGGAATTGTTTCCGCCAGGGGTCTATTTGAGAGAAACTTTTGAAAAAAGGGCCAAATAGTAAAAAATTCTATCAGAACAGCACTGTTCATAGGAAGATGCTTTTCACGCTCCTCATGAAATTAACTGGAAGTCCGAAGAAGCCATGTTTGTAGCTCCTCTGACTCCGGCTCTTCCGGTATTGTAGCACAGAGCTAGAGCTTGACAAACATGGCCTTAGTTTGCTAGCTTGCTCCTCTCTATTAGCTTTCCATGTAAGTCACATACAAGTCCATACTTAGTTACTAGAATGTAGACAAAACAAACTCAGACACGTGAAAATAGAGAACATAACTGCATTAATACTTAAGTCTTACAAAGGAAATACACAATCGTATACAAGATCACTGAGGTCTTCTCTGGAACCTGAGCATAGCTTGATTCGCCCTAACTCCCAACTAAGCTATTCTACTTCTACATCTTGAGAGTGCATTGGAGCTTGCTTCCTTATGGTGTGTGTTGTACAAATGAGTCGAGCCACCTATTTATAGTGTAGAGGAGACAAGGGGGTAATTGTAGGGGAAGTTGGAAGGCGGTTGGGGCTGGGGCCAGGTTGGCCGACCTACTATTAGTTTGGGCAACCACCAATCTCATCGTCTTAATCCCATCAATGATGTAGATGCACTTCTAAAGTCGATAAGTAGATCCACGAGGCGTTTTGCCTCACATGTGGCTTCGAGCGAACCCCTATAGGTCCTGCCAAACCTTGATTTCCACCGCCTTTGATCCAACACCTCTGGTTGCATCTACAAGACGGTCAACACATATAAGCGGTTTCACCAACATCGTTTGTCCCGATATCCCATGGTGGGCCCTTGAATCCTTGCACTAATGCATAGAAATCGTTAGATAATACCGACTTGCATCCAGTGCTTAGGAATGATGGAAAATGAGTTTTCTCAACCATGCCACGGATTGAACCAGAGTATGCTCTAGTCCAGTTCGGGTGAATCAAAGGGGGTGGGTGTGAGACCCAGCTCATGGGATGAATTGCGGTTGGGCCGGGGCTACTGTAGCTGTAGCGCTGAATTGGGCTAGGCTGAATTTGGGTTACTATAGCATCGAGTTATTGTAGCTACGGAAAACACTGTGCAACCAGAAGTTTAGTATCATACCGTGAATTCTAAGTTTGCCGAACCAGCTTAAATAGCTAGGCCAAGGACGCATAGTAACCTTCGGTTAACCGTTTTGTGCAAAGCGAGGACAAAAGCGCAAGCGGGTTGCTACGTAGGTGGGGCCTACCCCTTGGTAGAGTGGCATGTGCCGTGTGCCGGGCCTAGGGTGTTACAAATGGTATTCAGAGCCAACTCTCATGGTTTCATGGACATATGGCTCGGGTGCTCGGACAGGTTGCACATGGCTCTACAAGAGCATGGCACTTGGGCCGAGGAGCTGAGAATACGGACGTGGGCCAAGAGAGTCGATCCTGAGTATTTGTCCCGCATGGGTAAGCTAGTTCGATAGCTCGACAAGGACGTCGAACCCATTGAGGGTTGGTGTGAAAGGATCAAGATGCCTAAGAGAGGGGGTGAATTGGGCTAATTCTAAATTCTTTGCAATAATTAAACCCTACACTTAGCCCACTTTACCCCTTGTGCCTAGAATATGTTTCTATTGTTCTACCACACAAAAATTTTGCACCCTAGGTTCCAATTCTACTCTAGCATGGCAATTCTAGGAATGTAAAGAAAAGAAATGAATTGCTCAAATGTAAATACTAAAAGTAAAGAGAGGGAAAGGAACGCGGTGATATTTCCCCAAGGTATCAGAGAGTCGCCACTCCCCATTAGTCCTTGTTGGAGCACCCACGCAAGGGTGTAGCTCCCCCTTGATCCGTGTAAGGATCAAGTGATCTCTATGGGCTGATTCTTCGACACTCTGTCGTGGTGAATCGTCCACAACCGCTCACAACTTGAGTTGGGTCATCCACAAGCTCTATCGGCTGATCACCAAGCTCCCAATCACCAATAAGCCATCTAGGTGATGGCGATCACCAAGAATAATAAGCACAAACTCTCACTTGACCACGACAAGCCTAAAGAGAAGGGTGGATGCACACTTGCTACTCTGCTTGCACTAATGAGGACCTTAATATTGGATTCTCAAATCTCAATCACCTCATAAGGCTCTTGCTCTCGCTTGCACTCTCAAGGTGTTTCTCAGCTGAATAAATGGACAAGAGACCTCCCTTGGATGAGTGGAGTAAGTATTTATACCCCTTCATTCAAAACATAACGTTTGGAGGCTGAGTCAGCGTTCTGCGGGGTGACTAGACGCTCCGATCAATTATACCCGCCATTGTGTCAGAAAGAGCCGTTAAGCTCTGACCGGACTCTGACCAGCATCCAGTCAGTACTGACCGGACACGTCCGGTCAAGAAAAACATTCTCTAGAATGTTACTAATGTTGATGAGACGCTGGCACCCAAAGTCTAGTCACTTCACTATTCAGCATCTGGTCAGTTACCGAATCCTGACCAGCGTCCGGTCAGCACCAACCGGACGTGTCTGGTCAGGAAAATGTCCCTCTAAAACCTCTCTAGAGTTGATCAGACGCAGGTACCCAGTGTCCAGTCCTCTTTCACTCAGCCTCCAGTCAGTACCAGACAACTGTAGTTGAATAAATGAACTAACCAGACTCACCCTCCAGCGTCTGATCACAACCAGACCAACGTCCGGAAAATCATTTGATACTCCATTCACTTCCAACTCGAAATCCTATGTGAATGAAGGTTACTCCAATTGATCTTAGGGCTATTCCTGAGCTACCTAGTGCTAGGTTTGACAAGTGTACACCAAACCTAACCCACTAGACTTACCTAGGTCAAGCTACTAGTCCATACCCCCTTAATAGTATGGCCAAAAGAAAAACAAAGTCCTAAACTACTCTAAGTGTCTCTCCAACACCAAATGACACTTATAACTAGTCCATCCTTAACCTTGTCGTCCATCCTTTTAAAACTAAAACAATTTCCATCGACAGGGGCATGACAACCATGATTGCCCAATCAATTGCCATTACCATGACCTAACTCAAATTGCCTCTGCAAAACACACGTTAGTCATAGTAATCTTGTGTCATCATTAATCACCAAAACCTAACTAGGGGCTTAGATACTTTGAATCTCCCCCTTTTTGGTGATTGATGACAACACAACCTTGAGTATGTAGAAGAGATGAGTGAGGTTTTCAACATGCTTGGTTCATATAAGCTTTTGATAATAAGAGCAAAAGGTTTAGACATGCTTATATGGCCCAAGCCAGCATGGTGTACTCAAAAGATGTGAATTAAGATTGAGTACATAGAAAAAGCTCATTTGAATCAGAGTAAAAATGCAGAAGCAAAGCAAATGAGCATAAACAAGTGATATGACATATATATAAATCAATGTAGAGAGCACACATGTCACATAAGTCTCACCATCACATGTAAATAAGACAATGCATGAAGTCTCACACAAAAGAAACAAATCACATGCTCCCCTAGATCTAACATACTCGCTCCCTCTCCCCCTTTGGCGTCAAGCACCAAAACCTAAGGGTTGGACAGTGGGATAGGAGCAAACGAGTCGGGCGCTGAGGTGTGGTGAGAAATCTAAAACTGAGCAACAGCATCCTCTAACCTTGAACTCTGAGCGGTCTAACCCTCTGTCGCTGGAAGTGAAGGTGAAGTGGTCTAGGTTTGCTCAGTAACTAGCATGGCCTGTGACTCTAGAAGTATCACTATAGGAAGTGGAGCCACATTTGCCTCTATCACTGTCGCTGAAGCCTCAAGTATAGGAGTGACTGGCTGAGGTGGCTCGGATGATGCAACAAACAACATGATCATCTCAGTAGTCTTGGTATTAGGAGCAGCTGTGGTAGGGACAAGGACTCTGAATACTAGAGGTGTAGGCTGCCCTGTGAGCTCACTGAAGTTGGTGCTAAGACTCCTAGAGATGGGGGTGTCCATCACTAACTCCGAAGAAGTCTGAGTCGGAGTGAAGCCTGTAACAATGGGAGTAAAGTGCGGACCCTGAGCAGTCACTAGTGAAGCAAACCACTGGGACATCTACTCTATAGATGAAGCAAACTGAGTAGCTAGTTGTCCCCAACTCTGAAACCCACTAGGTTGTATAGCTGGAGTCACTGTAGTGGTGGTAGCAGGCTGGCGTATCTAAGGTGTAGACTGCTGAGGAGCAACCCCAATAGCAGTGAATACATGCTACATGAAGCTAAGTAATTGCTGCTGAATCACAAGCTGCTGCTACTACATGGCCTGCTGCTGCATTTGAAGCTCATCCTGTTGAGCCTAAATCTAAGCAAGTGTAGCTATGATCTCCTATGCCTGGAGTGCCTGGTCCTACCTCATCCACTCAAGTATAGCTAAAAGGGTTGGGTCTGTCTATGGTGGCTATGGTGTAGCGGAGCTAGAGCCACGAGCCTCTCTATCATGTGGTCAAGGGGCCATCTGTGGAATCAAATGATAGTCATCATCAGAGCTATCACTCGGGTCACTCTCGACCACATCCTCCTACTAAGCATCAAGCTCCTCCTCCTCTGTCGCTGCAATGCCCCTGATGATCTCATCCTGCTGGGTTGCTATCTCTGGTACCTCTAGGCGACAGCTCGGCTGGCTAGGTGTCCTTGCATGACTATGGCGTAGCATCTAGGTCATGTCATATGATGGAAACTCAGTGGTAGCACCTGTGTACTCTACCATTATCTTAGGAGACTTTTGTGTAACTGCCTTTTGAGTTAGGAAAGTGATCTAATGAGCATAAGGCAGCTAACGGTGACCTCTGAAGCCCTCTGCTAGTGTATCCTCCATCTCTAAAAGTATCACATCCCAAATATCAAAGACTGACTGAGACACCAGGTGATACACTAGCCACAACTGAATGCAAGTCAAACACTCATGGTAACCCATCCTCGTTAGTAGAGTCCTCCTCATGATAGCATCAAGAAGCTGAGCTATAGGTGTAAGGTCATGTGGTGTCCTGCTCGACCCCTCGCCAAATGGCTCTATGAAGCATGGTCTGACAATATCTTTAGGTGGCACAAGTCCACCATGAGGGCATCTCAGAGGCTCTATCTAACCATAGCAAACCTCATGATGGTGAATAGGTGACTCTAGAATCCTAAGAATCTCTCTAACCCTCGAGCTCTGGAGCCTATAGTCATGGCCTCTAAATGTAAAGTGAATGAATCTATATCGTGGGTCAATCCAAAGAGAGGAGTAGAACTCACGGACCCATGATAGAACATAGAGGCCAGTCCATCTAAGAAGATATGTCAAGCCTGGCAGATAGACAAGGTGAGGATGGATCTGCTCATCAACAACTGCAACTAAAGACTCTATGGAGCAAACTCTCTAAGATCTAAAAGCAACACCGTTGTTCAGATAAGCATTATAAAAGTCCTCCTGCAACACAGTACAGAAGTGCTCTGAAGCACGCTCATCCTGCCTTGGCGAAAACCAGTCCTCAAACTGCACGAAGCTAAGTTGCTGCACCTATCTGGCTATGGCTGCACTCAGGTCAAGGTGAACCACCGAAGGTGGACCCTATGGTCTGAGAGGTGGACGAGAGCCCCTCCTCTGTGTCTTAGGCCTTGGTGACACCTGAGTACATGTATGACTAGAGCGACAAAGCAGTGGATGTGTTGCCTACTTTGTCTCCTCAACCTACTCTACCTACTAAGTACCCTCTGTCTGCTCTGCCGACTGAGTCTAGTGCTCAGTCTCCCCCTGAGGCTGAATCTCCTCCAAAGGGATATGCCGTCCTCCAAGCATGACAGTCCTAGGTGGACTACCATGATGAGTCTCAATCCTCTCGACGGTGACCCTCTAAGCAGGTGATAGCTGATCACCTATGCTAATGCCACTCCTAGATCCACCTCTCTCTGCTCGCTCTACGGTAGTTGCCATTGCTGCTGCTCTCTTTGTCTCCACATCAGCGAACTTCTACTTCTTCGTTGTAGTCTTTTTCGCCTTTCCTTTTTCCTGAGCAGTCAAGTGAGGTAGAGGCCTTAGATCCTCATCTCTAGGATCACCTCCAGCATTCTTGCAATGTGCCATTGCTGAAGCTGACAAGAACTACTACCATTGACAGGAAACAACATACGACTGAAACTTGTGAGGCTTGGCCTCAATTCGTACTTGTGGGCTTGGCCCTGAGTTCACTAACAACTGCCATATTAGCCACAAGAGCACCAACTCGCTACATGATGGAATAGATAGGAAATATAAATAGTCACTATATTCATCTAGAGGTTCGAAACCCTAAGAAGCAAGCAGTAGATAAGAAATTTAAAGCGATGGCTTGCTACCTGATGAAATCTGACAAACCGGTGACCAATCAGCAAAGGAAAGGACCATGGGGCACCACCAGAATCAGCAATGTAAGGCTAGGGTTAGGGTTTGGTGAGAAACAATACGGCAGTCGAGAGGGCGTGATAGTGCAATGTGGGCTCTGCTAGGGAAAGCAGTGGTGTAGGCGCAAGCTAGGTGTGGGTGTGGCGGTGCTACGACAGAGGAAGTGGAAGCGCAGGCATGGCGGTGGCATGGCTAGCCAGGCACGACATGGCAGTGTAGATGCGGGCATGGTGGCACGACGGTAGAGGCGAGCGTGGTGGCACGATGGCTGAGGCGGGTGCAATGGTGTGGCAACATGACTAGATCAAGCGTGGGTGTGGATGCGTCGACGCAACGACGAAGACAGGCACGGACGTGGACACAGTGGCATCGCGGCGTGAAGCAAACGTGGGCGTGGGCACAGCTAGGTCAAGGCGGTGCGGGTGCGAGCAAGGCAGACATCATGTGTGTGGCGGTGCGAGGTAGGTGAGGGCATGGTCGGCGTGGGCGCGGTGGTGCTACGGTGGATGTAGTCATGAGAGCGGGTGGCGCAGATGACCTATATGTGGGTGACCAATTTGATTCATGGTTTAAGGTGGGGCCCATGAGATAGAGAAGATAAGGAGTTTACATCCACTCAGATTTTGTTGAATGAATGCACCGGTGGCCGGACGCTACCACCCGAAGTCCGGTCAACAACAGAAAGGTCCAAAACCCCTCAAGTTGTGACCGGACGCGTCTGATTACCCTTGACCGGACGCAGGACAGAGTCCGATCGATCCTAACAGCTTCTTCTTTGTTTGACCAGATGTAGGATCACCTTCACACTGGACGCTAGAAGAACACTATGCAGTGTCCAGTCACCATTGTGTTGCATGTGTTCACCTCCTGTGAACTGACCGAACGCTGGAAGCAGAGTCCGATGCAGCGTCCGGTCGCAATTTTTTAGCAAAACTTCAAAGTTCCTTCACGCTGCCTTTTTCTAATTAAGTCTCAACTTCAATAAGACACAAATAAACACCAATTGGGACTAATGTGAGAGACCTCTCTCAAACCCTTAAAATTTTCAAAATATTTTGCCTTAGGCTATAATTCTTTTTAAGAAAATATGCAATAAAAGGGGTGATGAGCAACATGTGGTAACATAATAGGGTTTTATGACCAATAGGAGCTTCAAATGCTCTTCCTATTTATGGATAAACACAGTGGATGCTCAAAAGATAACCGAAAAGAAACGACAAAGCAACACACAAGCACATGCAATGCAAATACTTGAAAGTAATTCTAGTTGCTTGTCAAGTTTGATCCAAGGTTAAGCTTCTTCATACGTTTTTCGATAGTTATCTTAACCATGTTAGATAAGCCCTAAGTGCATTATCAAAAATTAAATATGTTTTATATTACAATGCAATGCAAGGGACAACACAAGCTCATTTTTTAGTGAAGTTACTAGAATCAAGCACATTGAGCTCATTTCTCAACCGACAAAATGTAGCCTCATCTAGCGGTTTAGTGAAGATATCTGCTAATTAATCCTTGGTCCTTACACCTTCTAGTGATATATCATTTTTAGAAACATGATCTCTAAGAAAGTGATGGCGGATATCTATGTGCTTGGTGCGAGAGTGTTGAACCGGATTATTAGCAAGCCTTACCACACTCTCATTGTCACACAAAAGAGATACATTTTCTAGAACTACACCATAGTCTAGCAAAGTTTACTTTATATAAAGAATTTGTGCACAACAAGCACCCATGACAATGTATTCTGCTTCAGCGGTGGACAATGCCACACTATTTTGCTTCTTAGAGGACCAAGACACTAGTGATATACCAAGTAAGTGGCACCCTCCAGATGTGCTTTTTCTATCAATTTTACAACCGGCATAATCCAAATCGGAATAGCCAACTGATTGGAATCTAACTCCTTTGGGATACCAAAGACCAATGCTTGGTGTGTGCTTAAGGTACCTAAGGATTCTTTTAATGGCAACTAAATGAGCTTCCTTAGGACTAGCTTGAAATCTAGCATACATACACACACTAAACATGATGTCGGGCCTAGATGCGGTCAAATATAACAAGCTACCAATCATAGAATGGTAGAGAGTTTGATCAACCGTTTTACCTCCCTCATCTAGGTCGAGATGTCCATTTGATGGCATAGGTGTCTTGATTGGCTTACATTCATCCATTTTGAAACCTCTTGAGAAGGTCCTTGGTATACTTTTCTTGAGAAATGAAAATCATTTTTTGTCATTTGCTTGATTTGAAAACCAAGAAAGAATGTAAGCTCTCCAATCATTGACATCTCAAATTCCTTCGACATCATTCACCAAACTCTTTGCAATAATCTTCATTTGATGAGTCAAATATGATAGCATCAACATATACTTGACAAATGAAGATTTCTCCATCAAACTTCTTGGTGAATAGTGTGGTGTCGACCTTTCCAATGGTGAAGTCCTTCTCAATGAGGAAATCCCAAAGGCGTTCATACCAAGTTCTTGGGGCTTGCTTGAGCCCATATAGCATCTTGGATAACCTAAAAACATGATTAGGATATCTAGGGTCTTCAAACTTGGGAGGTTGGTCAACATAGACTAGTTCATTTATGAAGCCATCTAAAAATGCACTTTTAACATCCATTTGATATAATTTTATTTCATGATGCAATGCATATGCAAGGAGGATACGAATGGCTTCAAGTCTTGCAACTGGTGTAAAGGCCTCTCCAAAATCCAACCCTTTAACTTGTGAGAACTCCTTTGTAACTAGTCTTGCCTTGTTCCTCACAATAATACCTTGATCATCTTGCTTGTTGTGGAACACCCACTTTGTTCCAATGACTCTTTTACCTTATGGTCGCTCTTCAAGTGTTCAAACTTCATTGCGGGTGAAGTTGTTCAACTCTTAATGCATGGCAATATCCAATTTGGATCTTGAAGAGCTTCTTCTACATTTGTAGGCTCAATGCAAGAAACAAATGAGTGATGTTCAATAAATGAAGCAAGTTTTTGAGAGCGAGTCATTACACCCTTTGAATGACTCCCTATGATGAGATCTTGTGAATGTGCTTGTAGTAGAGGTAAATTTCTTCTATCAACCACTTAAGGGAGAGGTTGTGGAGCATCAACATCTTGTGCTTGTGCCACCATTTGATCATGAGAGACATGGGTATCTTCATTTTCTACTCTCCCATCTTTATCATCATCTTGTGGCACATTTGATGAAAAAGATGGATCAATCACTTGTACATCATTTTCATCATCTTTGGGCTTGATGTCTCCAACCAGAATGTTCTTCATGGCCTCCCTCAATGGTTCATCACCTACATCATCAAGATTCTCATGTGCTCCTTGGGAGCCATTAGATTCATCAAATTCCACATTATTTGTTTCTTCAACCAATCCGGTGGCATGATTAAATACTCGATATGCTTTGAACTTTGATGACTAACCAATAAGAAAACCAATATCACAATATTTTTGGAACTTTCCTAGGTGTTGCCGCTTCTTGTAGATGTAGTATTTGCAACCAAACACCCGGAATAATGATACGTCTGGCTTCTTCCCATTGAGCAACTCATAAGGGGTCTTGCCAAGAAACTTTTGAAGAAATAGGTGGTTGGATGCATAACATGTGGTGTTGATAGCTTTCGCCCATAGAGCTTCGGGTGTATTGTACTCATCAAGCATTGTTCTTGCAAGTGTGATAAGTGTTTGGTTTTTTCTCTCTACTACACCATTTTGTTGAGGAGTATATGTTGCGGAGACCTCATGCTTGATCCCAACTTCATCAAAATATGCTTCAATGTTTGTGTTGTCAAATTCTTTTCTATTGTCACTTCTAATCTTCTTGAGCTTCACTTCAAATTTATTTTGTGCTCTCTTAGCAAACTTCTTCAAACATGAAGCCACTTCGGTCTTGTCATGAAGGAAGAACACCCAAGTATATCTAGAGTTGTCATCAACAACCATAGGACAATAGAGATTTCCTCCCAAACTCTTGTAAGTTGTTGGTCCAAATAGATCCATGTGAAGGACCTCTAGCACTCTGGTTGTTGACATGTAAGCTTTTGTTGGATGGGTGTTTGCAACTTGCTTACTGGTTTGACATGCACTACAAAGCTTGTCCTTCTCAAATTTCACATCCTTCAAACCTCTCACCAATTCATTCTTCATTAGCTTCTTGAGTGAGCTCATCCCAACATGTAAAAGTCTTTTATGCCATAGCCATCTAAGTGATATTTTGGTGAATAGGCATGTGTTCAAGTTTGCATCTTCGGAGGTGAAATCCACTAGATATAGGTTGTTGTATCTAAAACCCTTGAATATCACTTGATCATCATCTTTCTTAGACACAATCACTTCCTTCTCGGTGAACAAGCATTGAAAGCCAAGATCACACAATTGACCAACGGATAGCAAGTTAAAGCTCAAAGAAGCAACATATAGCACATTTGATATTGAATGATCATTTTATATTGCAACTTTGCCCAATCCTTGAACTTTGCCCTTTGAATTATCACCAAATGTTATCCTTTCTTGATAATCACTTCTTCATCTAGTGAGGTGAACATACGAGGATCACTAGTCATATGTTGAGTGCAACCACTATTAATAACCCAATGACTTCCACCAGTCTTGTAGTTCGTCTACACACAAGAGATCAAGCTTGTTGTTTAGGGATCCAAACTTGATGAGGGCCCTTGACTTTCTCAACAAGTGACTCTACAGCCCAAATTTTCTTAGGCCTATTCTTGTTGGGAGGATGTAAGAACATGACTTTCATTTTTCCATTAGAATCCTTTCTAAGCATGTAATGAGTATTGAAGGCAAAGTGTCTAGCATGCTTAGGCAAGGATTGTGGTGGTGTAGCTTGACACTCATGGGCAAAGTGACCTTCTTGTACACACTCAACACATCTCTTTGGCTTAGGTCTAGACTTGTGTTGTTGTTGATGTTGAGCTTGAGCCTTCTTCTCTTGATTTGCCAAGTACCCAATACCACTTCTATCCATCTTCATCATGGTGTTCATAAGTAGCTCACTTTGGAGATATTGGCCTCTTGTGAACTTGCACAAGCTGGTCTTGAGATGTTCTTTCTCCAACTTGAGGTTCTTGTTCTCCTCTCTAAGTTCATCATGATTTTTCTCCATCTTGAGTCTCTTGTTCTCTTCTTTAAGCTTCTCACTCTCAAGAGCTATATCACAATCATGGTCAAGGTTCTCTATCATAATTGTGTTGGTGGTTGATAGCTTTTCAAGATCTTTCTTGAGCTTCTCATTCTCATTCTTGAGCTTGACATGCTGATCATAGTTGTCGGACTCAACCACTTTCTTACCTTTGCTACTAGAACCTTGCTCAATGCTCTCAACAATCAAGTCATCACATGATGTAGCTATATCAACCTAAACAACATGGTTAGTAGCATCATGTGGCTCATTGGATAATAGCTCATGAGAAACAACAAGATTATCATGATTAACCTTGAGATTTGTGTACTCTTCTTTTAGCAAATTGTAGCTAGTGGTGAGCTCATTATGTATCCCCTCAAGTTTATCATGTTTTTCTTTAAGCTCCTTTTTAGAGGATTTGAGCTCCTTGAGTTTGGATGACATAGTTTTATTTTCTTCTCTAAGCTCAACACTAGCTTTTTTGGCTATGTCATATTTTGCTACGAGTGAGTCATTCTCAAGTTCTAGCTTTTCATTTTTAGCTCTTGTCTTTCTAATGATCTTAGTGTATTGATTTAGCAATTTGACAAGATCATCATAAGAAGCTGATTCAAATTCTTCATCACTATCACTATCATCATTGCTAGCATTTTCATCACCACTACTATCATCATCATTTTGTACCTTTCGTTCACCCTTGGCCATAAGGCATAGGTGTGTAGAGGATGACGGCGGTGGTGTCGATGAAGATAGTGAAGAATCAATTACAATAGCGGCCACCTTCTCGTTCTCATTCTCAATTTCATCATCGGATGAGCCACTTGATGAATCAATATCCATGAGCCAATCACCAACAACGTCTGCCTTTCCATTCTTCTTCTTCTTGTGGTACTCCTTCTTGCCATCTTTCTTCTTATATGGCTTGCTCTTCTTCTCATCATCATCTTCATCACTTGAGTCATCTTTCTTGCCCTTGTACTTCTTCTTGTATTTGTCTTTCTTGAGTTTGGGACAATGATGAGCTAGATGACCAAGTTCTCCACAATTATAGCAATCCATCTTGGAGATGGGCTTCCTTCTATTGCTAGTGAAGAATTTCTTCTTCTTGCCATCAAACTTAACACCGTTCTTGTTGAGCTTCTTGAGCATCTTGGCGGTTCTTCTCACCATGAGAGCAAGACTTACATCAACAATTTCATCATCACTTGAGCTATCATGATCAACTCTTGCTTTGCCCTTCCTCTTTTGGCTAGCCTTGAATGCCAAGTCTTTCTTCTTGGTGGAAGAAGAGCCATCTTGTGGTGTGATGTGCATATATATCTCATGTGCATTGATCTTTCCCAATATTTGAGTTGGTGTAGCGGTGGAAAGATCACCTTGATAAAGCACCATCACAATATGCCCATATTTTTCATTGGGGAGGATACTCAAGATCTTTCTTACAACGTTGGAGGGTTGCATTTATGTGAGTCCAAGCCCATTGACTTCCTCTACAAGAACGTTTAAGCGTGAATATATCTCATTAGCATTTTCTCTAGGAAGCATCTCAAATGAATTAAGCTTTTTCATAACAAGGTGGTAGCGTTCCTCACGCTCACTCTTGGTTCCCTCATGGAGCGCATAAATGTCTGACCATAGTGCATGGGTGTCCTTGTGGTTCCACACATGGTTAAAAACATCTTTGCAAAGACCTCTAAAAAGGGTGTTTCTAGCCTTTGCATTCCACTTTTCGTAATTAACTTCATCGCCTTGAAGGTTTGTGGGATCCTTAGGTTTTGGAAAGCCTTGTGAGGCGGCTCTAAGAACTCCAACATCTAAGGCTTCTAGATAAGCCTCCATACGAATTTTCCAATAAGGAAAATCATCTCCCTCAAATATAGGAGGGGGTCCATCCCCATGTGACATCTTTCTCTAGGCGGTTAAGCCTAATTTAGCGAGCACAAGGCTCCGATACCAATTGAAAGGATCAAGATGCCCAAAAGAGGGGTGAATTGGGCTAATTCTAAATTCTTTACAATAATTAAACCCTACACTTAGCCCACTTCACCCCTGGTGCCTAGAATATGTTTCTATTATTCTACCGCACAAAAGTTTTGCACCCTAGGTTTCAATCCTACTCTAGCATGGCAATTCTAGGAATGTAAAGATAAGAAATGAATTGCTCAAATGTAAATGCTCAAAGTAAAGAGAGATAAAGGAATACGGCGATGTTTTTCTGAGGTATCAGAGAGTCGCCACTCCCCACTAGTTCTTGTTGGAGCACCCACACAAGGGTGTAGCTCCCCCTTGATCCACGCAAGGATCAAGTGCTCTCTATGGGCTGGTTCTTCAACACTCCATCGTGGTGAATCATCCACAACCGCTCACAACTTGAGTTGGGTCATCTACAAGCTCCGCCGGATGATCACCAAGCTCCCAATCATCACCGAGCCATCTAGGTGATGGTGATCACCAAGAGTAACAAGCATAAACTCTCACTTGACCACGACAAGCTAAAGAGAAGGGTGGATGCACACTTGCTATTCTCCTTGCACTAATGAGGACCTTAATCTTGGATTCTCAAATCTCAATCACCTTACTAGTCTCTTGCTCTCCCTTGCACTCTCAAGATGTTTCTTAGCGGAACAAATGGGTAAGAGACCTCCCTTGGATGAGTGGAGTAAGTATTTATACCCCCTCATTCAAAACATAACGTTTGGAGGTTGATCAACGTTCTACGGGGTGACCGGATGCTTCGATCAGTGTGACCGTACGCTCCGGTCAGTTATACCTGCCATTGTGTCAGAAAGAGATGTTAAGCTCTGACCGAACTCTAACCAGCGTCAGGTCAGTACTGACCGGACGCGTTTGGTCAAGAAAAACGCTCTTTGGAACCTTACTGATGTTGACCAGAAGCTGGCACGTAGAGTCTGATCACTTCATTGTTCATTGTCCAGTCAGTTATCGGATCCTGACCAGTGTCCGGTCAACACCAACCGGATGTGTCCGATCAGGAAAATGTCTCTCTGGAACCTCTCTGGAGTTGACCAAACGCAGGTACCCAGCGTTCGGTCCTCTTTCACACAGCGTTCGATCAGTACCACACGATGGTAGTTGATCAAATTAACTGATCGGACTCACCGTCTAGCTTTCACAACCAGACCAGCATTTGGTCAATCATTTGACCCACCATTCACTTCCAACTCGAAATTATATCTGAATGAAGTTTACTCCAATTGATCTTAGGGCTATTCCTAAGCTAGCTAGTGCTAGGTTTGATAAGTGTGCACCACACCTAACCCACTAAACTTACCTAGGTCAAGCTACTAGTCCATACCCCCCTTAATAGTATGGTCAAAAGAAAAACAAAGTCCTAAACTACTCTAAGTGTCTCTCTAATACTAAACGACACTTAGAACTAGTCTGTCCTTAACCTTGTCGTCCATCCTTTGAAAAACCAAAACAATTTCCATCGACAGGGGTATGACAACCATGATTCCCCAATAAATTGCATTACCATAACCTATCTCAAATTACCTCTGCAAAACATATGTTAGTCATAGTAATCTCATGTCATCATTAATCACCAAAACTCAACTAGGGGCCTAGATGCTTTTAGGGTGGATGTGAGACCCAGCTCATGGACCGAATTGCGGTTGGATGGGGCTACTGTAGCTGTAGCGATGAATTGGGCCCGGCTGAATTCGGGGCTACTATAGCATTGAGTACTGTAGCTGCAGAAAACACTATGCAGCCATACCGTGAATTCTGAGTTCACCGAACCAGCTTAAATAGCCAGGCCAAGAACGCGTAGTAACCTTCGGTTAACCGTTTTGCGCAAAGCAAAGACAAAAGCGCAAGTGGGTCGCTATGTAGGTGGGGCCCACCCCTTGGTAGAGTGGGCATGTGTCGTGTGTCGGGTCTGAGGTGTTACAGTGGGTAAACTGGCCTTTGGTCCTCTGGTGCTCCACCATTGTTTCATAGGCTTCTAGTGGTCTTCCCTTAACATATTTCATTAATTTCCCCTGCACACACAATCTCCAAATACTAAGTGTAACCATGTCATTTGAAAAATGTAATACTACTATGAATTTGGTTTTACCTTCAGTTTACTGATATATTGATGGCCATATTGATCATTTAGTGACCATCAACAAGCTCCCTCAAGCTCACCTTTTGCTTGTCCCGAGCAAAGATGAAGACTTAGGGTTAGTCAGTCAGGATTTGCATTAATGTTAACTCCTTGCGAGTACCTTGCATACAAATTAACATCTTATCTTCTGAATACTCATGGAGCAAGCCCAACCTCATGAATTTAACACCATCAAGGGCGTGAATAAGCTTGATGAGGGAGCAACCATGGTGTGTTGTGTGTGTGATAGGAAGTCAACAAGTCCTATGAGTGCAAGGTGAAAGGAGTGAGAAGATAGAGAAAAATAAAATAAAAGACAAGCAAGCTCTCCAACACTTACATCAACAAGGCGGACACAAGTCCTATGCATGCAAGGTGGAAGGAGGGAGAAGAAAGAAAAAAGTGACAAGCAAGCTCTCCAACACTTACATCAAGGAGGGTGGACAAGAAGGCCACTACACTATACTTGTTGAAGAAGAAGAAGAATGACAAGGTGGTGGTCATCAAGGTAAACAAGAAAGCCAACATAAGAGGGGACAAATGAGTTGTGGGACCAAAGGAGATAATCTCAACCATGAAGAGATTGAGAAGGTTTGGGTACCGAATGGGAAGTGAGAAATATAGATTTTGTGATCAATTCCATTCCATGTATAAATGATGGTGGAGTAGTATTTTTTTTATTTGGACTCCACAAGCAACTTCACTGATGGAGCAGAGCTACTTTGAAAAATAATGTTTGGCACTACGTAAAAACGGTTTGTAGCAACGGGATAAATTTTTTGTAGGGGCGGCTGGTGATGAAGCCGCCCCTATAGTGGCATGCTCGGGAGCCCAAAGACCAGCCACCCCTATAAATGGAACAGCAGGGGCGGCTGGTCATACGAGCCACCCCTACAAATGGGTTGAATTTATAGGGGCGGCTCACTCACCAGGCGCCCTCGGTATTGCTATTTGTAGGGGCGGCTGGTGATTAAGCTACCCCTACAAATGCCCACGTGTAAATACCTCTAATTTGTATAGGCGGCTCCATCACCAGCCGCCCCTACAAATGCCCACATATAAAGCAAACTGCAGCACCTTCTTCCTCCTCGGGTCACTCACTCCAACACATGAAAGAAAGGTGGGGAGGCCTTAGGCACCTCCCAAAAATTGCTCTACTAAGGGGGGAAGGTTTTGGTCTCAAATCCTTTGGTGGAGAGATTGTACACGGTAAGAAAATGTTATTCCACATTTTTTGAAGTTTTAATGATTGGTTAGTGAGTAATTAGAGTTTTTCTTTTCTCTCTCTTTTATGGCGCTTAAGCTACTTATGAAGCAAATTAGACCCAAGTTTTGAATGTACTTGGGTAAATTAGGGAGGGGAACAAGATCATACCCTTATTTGGTCCATGTTTCTTGATTTTAGTGAACAATTAGTTAGTTTTATGGATGTTTCATGTGCATGTAGATCTAGATCTAGGGTTTGGTTTTTTTATTAATTTTGGTTTTGTAAATTTGTGTTTGATGAAATTAGACTAGGGTTTGCATGAAAGATATTAGGTAAAATATAATTGTTGCTAATTATTGTCTTTGAAATTGTTTATTGTAATCAACAAATATGTATTTTAATTATTTATGGATAAATGGGTCATTAATTAATTTTCTTCTACCATGGTGTGTTTGTATGCTTCTTGTAATTATAATTGATTTATATTCATATATATCTGAAGTATATACAATTATTCTCAAGTAATTATTAATTTGATTTATTTTTATATATATCTAAATAAGTAGTCCTTTATGTTTATTTTGTTGTTGTTGTAAAAGATGGAGTACAAGAACTCTTAGATGTATGGTTCGTTAAGGTTCAAGGCAGGTTTCCATGAAGAGGTGGATAAATTTATTGAGGCCGTAAAGAAGCATGCAACGATATTGATAGAGAATAAGGATATAATTATTTGTCCCTGTAAAGATTGCAAGATTCATATGGCATGGACAGATGTGACTATCATCAAATCACATTTGATTATGTAAGGATTTGTTGAGGACTACATAGTGTGGATTCATCATGGTGAAATGGTTATTGTTAACGATGAGGATGAGGAGGAATACGATGATGAAACCATAGAATCCCTGTCCCAATATTCAGCAGAGCCTGATGCACGAATGGATTCAAAGTTTGGCAATGAACAAGGTGGTGATGCTGGTGGTTGGGATGGTAATGACGAAGGTGGTGCCAATAATGATGGTGGAGCACGTGTCGGGGATGAAGATGATTTGGGGGACATGATTTGATCCCTTGGACCAGAGATTTTACTAAATAGCCCAAAAGGTCTAGAAAATTTGGAAAGGGTGACAAAAGCATCGAAGGAGACTGTGTATGGTGTTGAAAAGGGCTATCTGACACATTAGACATCGCTACATTTTGTGCTTGAGCTATTCATCCTAAAGGCTAAGTACGGCTGGTCAGGTTGTAGTTTCAATGATCTATTGCATCTCCTGTCATGGGTGCTACCACAACCAAACTTAGTTCCCGCCAACACATACCAAGCGAAGGTCATAAGTCCATTGACAATGGGGGTTAAAAAAATCCATGCATGCCCCAACCACTGTATACTTTTTCATGGCTAAATGTTCAAGTCAATGGATAAATGTCCCCAGTGTGGGGTCAGCTGGTATAAGAACAATGACCTTTATAGTGGAGACAAATGATCCACAGGGAAAAAGGAATAAGAAGGGTACAAAAAAGGTGGTACAAGAATTTGAGCCCCTAGAGGACACTCCATTAGGCAACGATACAAAGCAGAGAAGAATTCCTACCTTGGTAATGTGGTACCTGTCAGTGACCGACCGCTTAAGACGTATCTTCCTAAACCCTAAAGAAGCCACGCTCATGACATGGTGGGATGATGAGCGCAAGGTGGATGATGATAAGATTGCACACCCAGCCGATTGTAGTCAGTGGTAAAGGTTCGATGAGAAGCATAAAGAATTCAGCGATGACCCAAGGAATGTATAGTTTGGCTTGAGCACTGATGGAATGAATCCCTTCAATGAGAGTATGAGTGACCATAGCACTTGGCCAGTGATCTTGACCACGTACAACATCCCAACGTGGTTGTGTTAGAAGAGAAAGTACCTTCTCCTCACTATTCTTATTTCTGGCCCTAAACAACCAGGCATTGATATAGATGTGTTCCTCGAGCCTTTGATGCAAGAAATGGAGAGGCTATGTAAGCATGGGGAGCCGATGTATGATGCATTCCAAAAGGAAGACTTCATATGTAGAGCAATAATATTTGTTACTGTCAATGATTACCCCACGCTGTTTGCTTTGTCTAGACAGATCAAAGGGAAGACAGGATGCTTGGTTTGCTTGGATGGTACTACATGGGTGTACCTAGATGCATCCAAGAAGATAGTTTACCTAAGGAACCGACGCTTTTTAAAGACAAGTCACAAGTACCGTAGCAAATTGTTCTTTAGATTTTATAACAACACCTCAGAGATTGAACCTCCTCCGAAGAGACATTATAACAGAGAACACATGTACAGAATGGTGAAAAACATACGCGTCATCTATGGAAAGAAGAATCCAAACAGGACAAACAGAGATAGAAGCACACCTCCTGTCGAAGGCATATCTTTCAAAAACAATTGATCTTCTTTCAGTATTTGCCTTATTGGCTAGACTTGGAGGTCCCCCATGCCATTGATGCTATGCATGTGTAGAAGAATGTCTTTGAGAGTCTCATTGCTACCTTGATGGACACAGGCAAGTCAAAGGATGGTCTGGAAGCACGAAAAGACATGGTGCAGCTAAACGTGATGCCACAGCTTCACCCGGTACCTGAGGCTAATGGAAAATACACTCTGCCCGCGGTGTGCTTCAACCTAACACCAGACGATAAGAGAGCTATATGCACTTTCCTAAGGGGGGTCAAAGTCCCCACTGGATTTTCAGCAAATGTGAAGAAGCTAGTGTTGATGAAGGACTTGTCAATAACACACTGCAAGGCTCATGATTGTTATGTGATGCTGACAGTGTTTCTACCTATTGCAATCAGGGCTATAAAGCTAGAGTTCTTGAAAATGGCCATCACCCGCATGTGCTACTTCTTTCCGAAGATCTCACAGAAGACGATTGGCAAGCAAGAGCTGAGTGACCTACATGAATTTATGGTGGAGACACAAAACCAACTGGAGATGTGTTTACCTCCTGCTTTTTTGATATAATGCAGCATCTCATGATTCACATGGTTCATCAGATACAGGCATTGGGCCCTTGCTACTTGCATGAAATATGGTACTACGAGCAGTTCATGTCGGTTCTAAGTCAATATATGCATAATCGAGCATACCCAGAGGGCTCCATGATAGAGGGTTATAGTACTGAAGAAGTCGTCGAGTACTATCAAGAGTACCTAAAAGTACAGAAAGGGATTGGTAAACCTAATTCTCGACACAAGGGTAGGCTGGCTAGGAAGGGCACCACTGGTAGAAAAGTATTCATCGACCATGATTACAAAGAGGTGAGTCGGACGCATTACAGTGTCTTGCAGAGTATACAACTGATGCAACCATACATTGATGAACACTTGGCTATCATTATGGCGGAGAGAACTGGTCGTTTGGATGATTGGGTCATGAAACACCATAAGCAGGGGTGGATCCAATGGTGGGGGGGCTCAAGCCCCCCCTACCCATACCAAAATAGTGGAACCTCCTATGGAGCCCCCATGAATTTTTAGGTAAAGTTCTATAGTGTTGAGGGGCTGAGACTTAAGATCGAGCAACAGTGTTGTTCAGCACCCCTAAAATATTTCCTAGATCCGCCACTGACCATAAGCAACGACTAACTACATGGTTGAAGGACCAAAACATACCGCCTAAAGAAACCATAGACTCTATTACCATTAGTAGGTTGGCGGAGGGGCCATCGAGACAAGTGACATCTTGGAATGCTTATAACATCAATGGGTATGCGTACTATACCCACGCAAAGGATAGTAAATATGTGAACCAAAATAGTGATGTTCAAATAGAGGCTCTCAATGGATTGGGGCAAAAGATCCAATACTTTGGCATCATTGAAGAGATATGTGAACTTGACTATGGAAGGGATATAACGGTGGCCCTGTTACGATGCCGCTGGATCAAACAACACCAACTGAATGAGATCGGATTGAGATTCCTAGACCTTGAGAATCTAGGCTACCAAGATGACCCTTGGGTGCTCGCTTCACGTGTCGTACAAGTTTTCTATATGTCTGGCCCACAAAGTAAACCCCCCCTCGAAGAAGAAGACAAAGCACGTGGTTGCCTCCAGGAAACAACACATTATCGGAGTTGATGCCGTAGATGATGTTGAAGCTTACAATAACTATGATGAGATGCTGCTATTCACAGACTTTCCTAAGAAAATCAGTGTTATGGAAAAGAACCTACCCAAAGACATATTGCCATGGGAACGAAAAGGTGTAAAGAGGAAAGTCGTTACAGCGGGCTAGCTAGTTGTTGAACGTGGAGTGTTTGTGTAAGTGTGTGTTTGTAAGACTTCATTTATGCATGTGTGTGAGACTATATATTTATATATGTGTGTAAGACTACATATTTATGTATGTGTGTGAGACTACATTTATGCATCTGTGTGAGATTACCATTTGCAACATCCAGATTAATCTATTTCAACATCCACTTTATTACTACTAAACCTTTATGAAATCACTTAACACTTTATGAAATGAAGAAATGGCCAAAATAAAAGTAGGAGATAGTGATGTGTTTAACAACTTTTATATTCGTCACCGTTACAGCTAAAATCATTTAGTGGCTGAAAATCAGGTTTGAAGCTGTCATTTTCTAAAATTCAAAATTTGAACTGTTCAAATTTTATCAAATAAAAAGATGACCAAAATAAAAGTTATAGATAGTGATGTGTTCAACAACTTTTATATTCATCACCTTTACAGCTGAAATCATTTAGTAGTTGAAAATCAGGTTTGAAGCTGTCATTTTCTGAAATTCAAAATTTGAATTGTTCAAAAATAGTGACAAAGATGACTGGACTAAAATGATAGAGCATGATTTTAGAAAATTTTAGCAAAAAAACATCACATTTGGAGTTAGTATGAGGAAGAAAAACTAGTTACAAATTTTAGCCACAGATTAAAAAGAGAAATCACACTTGTTCATCATTGATCATCATGAACAGTTGTGATTTTTCTTTTTAATCTCTGGTAAAATTTGTAACTAGTCTTTCTCCGTCATACTAGCTCCAAATGTGATGATTTTTTTCCTAAAATTTTCTAAAATCATGCCCTATCAAGTTACTGTATTGATTTGGTCATTCTTTTCATTTGACAAAGTTTGAGCAATTCAAATTTTTAAATTTAAAAAAAAATAACAAGTTCTAACGAGATTTTCAACTATTAAATGATTTCAGCTGAAAAAGTGATGAATACTAAAGTTATATAACTCATCAAGATCTACAGCTTTTATTTTGGTCATTTTTTCATCTAACAAAGTGATAGTAAACATTGTTCACAAATCAACATGTCTCTCGTATAGTTCATGAAACTATGAGTCATATGTGAATTTATGAACAATGTTTACTAATACTTTGGCATATAAAGAAGTGACCAAAATAAAAGTTGTATTTAGTGATGAGTTCAACAACTTTTATGTTCATGACTTTTATTGTTAAAATCATTTAAGGTTTTAAAATCTTGTTTGAAGTTGCCATTTATTAAAATTTAAAATTTTAACTGTTCAAATTTGGTCAAATGAAAAGATGATCAAAATAAAAGTTGTACATATTGATGAGTTCTACAACTTTTGTATCCATCACTTTTTCAGCTGAAATCATTTACTCTTTCAAAATATTATTTCAAGTTGAAATTGTTTAAATTTTAAATTTTGAATTATTTAAACAAAGTCACATGACAAGACGACCAAAATAAAAGTTGTATATGTTGATGAGTTATACAACTTTTATGTTTATAATATTTTCATTTTAGGTCATTTAATGTCCTAAAATTATAGTCGAATTTTTAAAATTCAAATTGTAGTCACATGACAAGATTGAGTTATGTTTACAACTTTTATGACTACAATTGTTTTTATATATATTTGTGCATATATAGAATAATATAAAATATTATATACATTTACTTTGTATTTTTGTGATTTAAAAAATATAGAATTAATAATTTAATAAAATAGAAATGTATTTATAGGGGCGGCTAGATCAGGAACCGTCCCTACAAATGCATTTGTAGGGGCGGCTGGATCAGGAACTGCCCCTAGAAATGCATTTTTAGGGGCGGCTGGTTCAGGAACCGCCCCTACAAATCGTCCTGAGTATAAAAACAAAGGCGCACGGGTAAAAATGTGTTGGGCGCTCTCTTCTTCCCCCCGATGCCGTCAGGCTGCCCAAGTGCAGGGCGACGTCGGCGGTGGCCGGCCCTTCTGCGCGGCAGCAGCCACCCTTGTCCTCCTCCTCTTCCTTCTTCTCCTGGTCCTCTACCACTCCCCTTCCTCCTCGCGATGCAAGACAGTGGGTCGCAGCGGCACGAATGACAGCCTAGGGTTTCACGCGCGGTGTCCTCCTCGCCTCCTTGCCAGTCGCCGCCCTCTACCTCCGTCTGGCGCGCCGTACACCTCCTCGTTCCCTCGTCTACGACCAGGTGGTGGCGGTGGGTCATGGGTTTGGGCGCGGGCACGGGTGCGGGCCTGACCAGGTGGCAGGCGGCGGTGGCCGGGTGGGTGTGGGCGGCCTACTTCTACGACCTCACGCGCCAGACGCGCGCGCTCGTCTAGCCGTGGGTCACGCGCCGGGTGCACGCCAAGACGGCAGCCATCCTCAGGTTCCAGGTCTGATCCCCTCTGCGTGCTTTGCTGCTTTGCTTGCTTTGCTGTGCATAAAACAAAATCATCCTGAAGTTTTCAAAAGAACTAAAATAGTGCAAGGATAAGTCTAAGCCTTTTACAATATATGTTTAGACATATAATTACTTTGTTGTTTCTCTCATCCAATTGTGCTATTTACTGTTCAGTCTGGATTTTGCCGTGGAATTTGTTATTTCCAATTTTCCATTCATTATTTGATGGGTGCTGGCCTGTTAGTGAGTAATATGTATGGATGTTGTTTTAGGATAATTAGCAAAGTCAGGATTTATGACCCTTTTTGGATTTTTTTAGTTCTTAGTAGGTGTGTACTTGAGATTTTGAAGGCTTGGACCAGTGACTTTTACTATTTTAGTTCCTAGAGCTAAATATGTAATTTGGATCATTAGGAATCAGTCTGATCGGTTCAGATTGTTGCAGCTGAAGCTGCAATAATTCCACAATAGTAATATGTTCTGATCTAAACATGCAGTGGTGGAGCTGCATCTGTAGCTGTAGTAATATGTTCTGATCACAGCCAATATTTAGAAGTTACTAGAATATTTAAATAATGTGGATATACAGTTGAATGTATCAGCATTTTCTCCAATAGGTTTCTGTCGTGGTCTCTTGTACTATGTATATATTATTGTATCTTGACAATTTAGATGATTATAGCCACGTAAACTCTCTCTTGTTGTATATAATTTCCTTCTCATATGAATGCTCTGTGATAATGGTACTACACTGATGCTTGGTTGACTTCTCAATTTCTAAAGTCTGTTTGATTAGAAACGGTTTCTTTTTTGTTGAAGTATATGGCACGTTAATATATAATGGTTTACTCAGTTTCTAGAAAAAGGTTGTTCCCCTTCCTTCCGAGCTCCTGCTTAAGACTTGTGAACTGCTACCATAGCTACTAAAGGTTGTTTGCCTGGATATATGAATCAAATCTTGCTATTTCTGCTATGGACAGATTGTCTAGTGCCTTCTGCTTCATTTTTACGTGCATTTATACATCATTGATACTCATGTCAGAGTTATTAAGTGGTTGATTTCTCCTTAACTCATGCATTAAGTCATAATAATGTTACTGTCGATCTTCCTTTATATATACATTCATATGTCACATAGGTGCTTTTAGATCATTACTTCTTTCCTAATCTTTGTGGCCTAACACTTAACAGTGCTTAATCTTGTAAACCATGATTTTTAGAAATAATAAGTCTAAGCCTTTTACAATATATGTTTAGACAGATATAATTACTTTTATGCTAAGATGATGCTTTTTCATAGTTTCTCTCATCAAATTGTGCTATTTACTGTTCAGTGAATTTTGCCATGGAATTTGTTATTTCCATTTATTTTTTATGGTGCTAGCCTGTTAATGAGTAATATGTATGGATGTTGTTGTTGTAGCATAATTAGCAAACTCAGGATTTATGACCCTTTTAGGATTTTTAGTTCTCACTAGGTGCGTACTTGAGATTTTGAAGGCTTGGACCAGTGACTTTTATTATTTCAGGCTCTAGAGCTAAATATGTAATTTAGATAATTAGGAATCAGCCTTCTCGTTTTAGATTGCTGCGGCTGCAATTCCACAATAGTTGCTACAGTAACACATAGTGGTGGAACTACATCTGTAGCTGCAGCAATCTGTTCAGATCACTGCTAACTTTTGAAGTAACTAGAACATTTAGATAATGTGGATATACAGTTGAATGTATTTGCATTTTCTCCAGTAGGTTTCTGCCGCGGTCTCTTGTACTATGCATATATTGTTGTATCTTGACTGTTTAGATGATTATAAGCATGTGAACTGTCTCTTGTTGCATATACTTTCCTTCTCATATGAATGCTTGTGATAATGGTACTACACTAATGCTTGGTTCACTTCTCAATTTCTAAAGTTTGTTTAATTAGAAATGATTTCTTTTTTGTTTAGGTTGGTGGCATGTTAATATATAATGGTTACCTAAGTTTCTTTACATACTTATAACCTTGCACTATTTTAGTTCTTTTGGAAACTTTAGGATGATTTTGTTTTATGCTTTTGGTAACTCCATTCCTCTCTTTTGCTTGCTTTGTTGTGCAGCTACTACTACCTAACTACTACTACTCTGCTTTCCTATATTTACTACTCTGTTATGAGTTGTCTTTTTTTTAGTTTAGGGGAGGACCTAGTAGTCCTGGGCCAACTAAGAATGCAATCTGAGATTTTTCTGGAACCTTCCTCCCTCTCTCTCTCATGTGATGAATAATGTGACTTGAAATCTGAGGCAAAGGGTTTTCGTGCTACTGCTCTATTCTCTCTTCTAGTGCTACTCCTACTACTTGTTGGTGCTCTCTTCTCTCTTCTCTGTTGCTGACCATAGTAGCAGTGTGCTCTCCTCTCTTATCTGTTGCTGACCATATATGCAGCCCCCTCTCTATTTTTTGACAAACAACAGCTTTGTCGGTGATGATATGCAGATCTACTCTCTTATATTTAAATACTACTACTACTACTCCTACCACTACTACTACTAGTACTCCTCCTGCTCCTACTACTACTCATTCTCTTTTTTTTGCTTATATACTAATGGTGTGTAGTGGCTGCTGCTGCTGCTACTACTACTACTCATCCTCTTACCACTACTCCTACTACTCCTCCTACTCCTCCTCCTCTTACTACTACTACTACTACTACTACTACTACTACTACTACTACTACTCCTACTCCAACTCCTACTACTAGGTGGGCTTATGCATGGGCCAATAGCCCAAACTGTGGCTGCTGCTGCTACTACTACTACTACTACTCCTACCACTACTCCTACTCCTCCTACTACTACTACTACTACTACTCTTACTACTCCTACTACTACTCCTCCAACTCCTACTCCTACTACTAGGTGGGCTTATGCATGGGCCAATAGCCCAAACTGTGGCTGCTACTTACACTTACTACTCTTTGTCTGTTAAGCAACATTTTAACTACTTTTGCTATCAGTCGCTGCTCTATGTTTGTTAAGCAGTTGTTGCTTTTTTTGCCAACTCTCCCCTCTCCTCTCATCTCCTTTGTTTTGCCAATGATGAAATTGTCTAAGTCCATACATTATATGGAATATGAACTGATGATCAAGAACTTATGCGGAACTTGGCATCATTAGCAGCCGCCCCTACATTACCTTCTCCTCTCTTCTCTGTTATGATGCCTTGATGCTCCAAGTCCAAGATCAGATGATGATTGACATGTTTCTGAGACCTCTACTACTACTACTACTCATTTTTTTGATATATTGTTGTTTTATAGGACTACTTTGGTTTATAGACCTTTTTTATTTCTTATACCTTCTCGCGTACCTAAAGCACACTATCTTGCATCTATTAGAACAAAGCACGAAATAATATCATGGACACCAGACAGTGCAGCCCAATGCCCCAAGCATGATGGGCAGCCCTCCTATGAGGAGCAAGCACTAGAGGACTAGCTTACTCAGGAGCAGTTCGATAACGAGTTAGAAAAGGATCTAGAAGCGATGCTTACTCAGGAGCAGTGTGACGAGGAGGAAGGGGGAGCAGAAGGAAGAGTAGGAGAGGCTGATGAAGGCGAAGAAGAGGATGATGATGATGACTCAGAAGAGGGATATGTAAGTCCCGAGGATCCTTTCCTATGTGAAGCCAGAAGGAGGCCAACAGAGGAAGATTTGAATAAGGATTTTGACCCAAACGAGGAGGTAGGGAAAAAGCATTAGCTTATAAATTTTTCTAAAGCTTTGGCTGTGTTACCTCTGCTAACACTTTGACCTGTCGTATATACAGGTCCCTCCTGAAACTTAGAAAAGATGATGTCGACGTCCGCGACATCTCGCTGGACAAGACGGAGTAGAGGAAAGGAGAGCAGAGGTAACAGCCATAGAGATGGATCACGATGCCTCTGCTCCATAACCTCAAGACACAACCACGACTATCGAGCCTAAGAGGAAACGAGGGGATAGAAAAGCAAATATATATCTAGATAAGGCATGCTATGTGATAATGGAGGTCGGGTCAGCAGGAGAGATCCTTGAGCCGAAGGAATTAAGAGGATGATTCCATAATACGATTGAGGCTCTAGTAAGAGATAAATTGAACCCAGCTATCCCTAACTGGAAAGAGGTACTAGAGAACAAAAATAATGAACTATGGGATAGGCAACTGAAGCTCAATTTTAGATTTTCGAAGGGTAAGCACGAACTGGTAAAAAAATGCTTTCAGGATGATGGAAGAGTCATTTCGACATTGGAGGTCGGAGCTCAACACGAAGTATATCCAAAAGGGATTAACTCCTTTCAATGAGTTCGGCAAAATAATTCCTAGTCAATGAGAGGATCTCGTGGCTCAAAATACTTCACCGGAGGCATTGGAGCTCAATGCCTGTAACACCGAGCTGGCGAAGAAGAACAAACACCACCATCATCTAGGCCCCGGTGGCTACTATGCCAAGGAAGAGCAGTTTAGGAAGGTGGACGAAGAGGCCACAACTGCTGGGAATATCAATGTGATGAATTTGAAGGTACGCTTAAGGAATTGGATATATACGAGGAGTACAGAATCATCCGGTAGTAATCTTAAGTTTGATAAGCCGGAGACCCAAAAGACAGTATCAAGGATACTAAAATATGTTGAAGACAAGGAGAAGGGCTCATTCATTCCTTCTAGAGAGAGGGACGAGCTTAGCCTTGGCTTGGGAAACAAGGAGCACACAGGCCGCACCAGGGGGCTAGGGAAAAGGATGACCTGGAAGCAAGGATTCGAAGAGGATAGGCACATGTACAAGAAACATGGCAGAGACTGAGAGACTAATCTTGAGCTCCAAGTGAAGGCTCTAGTTGCGAAGGCACTGGAGAAGCAAGGACTATCTACGAAGCCATGGATATTAGTGACGCCGTTGGGAGAATTGACATTAGTTGGTAGCCCTCCGAAAGTTCCTAGCAGTCAAGATTCCACTGCAGCCACAACCCCCATCGATCGCATACGAGAACCAACTAGTTGCACCTTGGTGTTTCCCAGCGGCCGGCAGAACACTATGATGGAGGTGGCAACGGGTGTGGCACATCCTCCTGGTGGCTTACACCATAATAATAAGATACCGCTGGACTACACTAGGGTCGAGGTGCATACCGTCAAGCCCGAGTTCATGTAGTGGAGGATAGACTATGCAACTCCCGAGGGGCTGGAGTTACTCAAAGACGTTATTGGGTAGTTCATCCTCTGGCACAAATGGGACATTATATTGACTGCTTCTTCGCCGCATCCCCCTCTCTAAAATTTGGAGCGAGTTGTTGAGGTCGGAGAGATATTTTCATAGTCTTGTGACCACCACATTTCTGAGATGCCACATTCTTCCCCTCCTCCTAGCGAGCATGTGTCTGATGAGATGCCACAACCTTATCTAGCTCATATCGAGCAAGTGTATGATGAGATGCCACAATCTTCTCAATAAACACAGCCAATATATGAACAACGAGTGCCTCCTGATGAAGGTGATGCACAAGAAGATGAGGACGTGCCTGAATGGGAACTTCGAAAGAAGCATCCAATCACCATAAGGCCAATTTATGTTCCGATGAAAGATGTCTCATCAGCGCCCAAGTGGTATTCCCATGACCAATTCAAGCCTGAGAACCAAGTTAAAAAGTCCCATCACGAGGTTCTGAGGAGTCTGTCACTAGCAAACTCCACCAAATTGTAAAGCAGTATCCAAATGTTGATGCCATCAAATGGTCAAAGGATTGTCTGAAAACATATGAAAGAAGCAAGCCCTTCCTACCAAACCGAGACATCCAGCGCCTACCACTTGGAATAAGAAGGTTTCATGATTGGTACTTGTGTGTTCTCCCAACGAGCATAGACCTCATACAAATATGCTTCCCCACTGGCACATTTGAAAGCCCAGCCGGGAAAATTGTCTTTGACTTCAATGACATGCAGACATGCTTTCACCTCAGAGCAATGGAGATGAATCTAATTCGCACGTGGTGCCTATAAGTCCTTGTCCTCCCGATATGGTATGAATGTAATATTTGAATTTTGTTGTAACTAATCCACGCGCGTGATTTATAGAATGCAAGTGCACATTGTCAAATAAATACCAAGTGTGAAAGCCGGATATATAGACCCTCAAGCTATAGCCCAAACAAATTTTAATTACCCTAAACAATGAAAACTAGATGCCAAAGAGCTAGCTGCTGCAAAGACTCTTCAGGAGAAAGAGCACATCCGTACGGCGAAACTAAGGGAAGAGTCCCTTAAGGTTGTGGCATACATTGCCCTGGCTTTCAAAATTCTCAAACAGCACTCTACTATATGACTACCATACAACTTCGAGTAAGTTCAACTCTATATTTAAAGCTTTGTTCGATATATTTTATTCGATGTAAAAGAGCTTATCTAGTTCTATGATTAAATTCATGCAGCAACCACTGGATTTGTATAGACGTCGATATCGGGAGGAGCATGGCATAGGTCTTTGATTCAATAGAAAGGGACCCGGTGACATACAAAGACTTCATATCGATTCTCAAGACGTATATATATCGACTATCATTATTAGCTTATATATTTGTATACATACTTGTAACGTTCACTTTTGGATACTAACAAGTTGTATTTGCTAAAATAATTCGAACAGGGCATTTAGGTTCTATGTCACTAAACATCACGGAAGGCATGATCCAGCAAGGAAGAAAAAGCTGGCTATAAAAACACTATGTGCGGTAAGTGTAACTTACTTCTTCAGTACTCCATTACATAGTTGTTAAAAGCATTATTTAACATTTTCATATGCAAAACACACAGTGCCCCAAGCAAAAGCCTGGAAGTGTACATTGTGGTTACTATATATATTCTATGATGAGTAACACCGGTGCCTACAGGAGACACCCTTTAAGGGTAAGTTTGAATCTCTTCACCCGTAGTATAAAAACTTCGTACATGGTATGAAATACTAAACCGAAACTTATTCTCTTGTAGTGGAAAGAAGAGAAAGAAATGAAAAGAGACCCATACAAGGATGACCAACTCTTAGAGCTCGTCGACGACCTTTGCAACTTTATATTGGACCAGATTGTACACGCCAAAGGCGCCGACCATGACCGAGAGTCTGACTTAGATAGTAATCCTCAGTACCAACACCTTCGTGAGACTGAAAGTCTAGCTCTAGGACGTTGATAACAATGTGTATGGAATTTGACATTGGTTTTACCTTGTGAATTATGTCTATTTAATGATTGATTGTATATATTCTTGTGAATTGGACTTGTAATTATAGTTTATATAATACTCTTGTGCTTGTAGTCTAAGGGGTTTGGAACGCTGGTCGCGGGGCGTTCGGCAACGCGAACGTGGTTCGGAACATTGGTCGCGGGGCGTTCGGCAACGCGAACGCGGTTCGGAACGTTGGTCGTGGGGCGTTCGGCAACGCAAACGTTGGATGGAATACGCGGAAACAAACAGTGTTCTGGTCGAATTTGAATTATAAATTTAAATTTTTTTTACGGAAAAACGTATTGTAGGGGCGGTTTTAGACTGAACCGCCCCTACAAACAGGTATTATAGGGGCGGCTTTGTAGGGGCCGCCTGAGAACCGCTCCAATAAATACATGATTTGTAGAGACGGTTTGGTAGGGGCGGCTGGCCAAACCGCCCCTATAAAGGGTTATGAGCCGTCCCTGAAAAAATGTTTCTGTAGTAGTGTGGTAAAACAGATTTTCATAAGAAAGGAAGCGAGAATAATTGGTATTTTTTAGCTCCATTCGGTTTTACCCATCGTGTTCAAACTTCAATGGAGCTCCACCTATGAAGCTGTTCTATTTTAACCTGCTTGGCAGAAAAACAATTTCAAATAATTTCTAAGCTGGTGAAGAAGCTGTACTAATGGGAGCGTGTGCCCACTCTTTGCGAAGCGTGTGCGGGAGCGCTGTAGGCGCCGATCCGCCATGCATGGCCACGCACGTACGTGCGTACTTTCTGCTGGCCACTCCTCTAGGTCCCAACAGTGTCTTCTCTCTCTCTATCTCTCTATCTCTATCTCGTGCGCGCGCAGACGCTGGGATGCCCGGCCGGACGTGTGTGCTGCGCAGTCCTGACACGAGCACAGCTGACGGCACGTATGAGTCGGGAGGCGGTGGTGGTCATATGTCAGAGCAACACGGACGGTCGGGTCGGACCGTCGGACAACCGGGCCCGCCGGCAGCTGGCCGATCGATCTGGGGCGTCCTCGTGCATGCACAGGATGCACAATCCGGTCTGCTACGTACTACGGAACAGTACTGTGGACACCTCGATCGCGCGCCTTGTGAAGAACACACACGCACGTACATGCACTTCCGTGTTAAGGTTAGTATTCGTTCGAGATTTCAATGCTACTAACAGTGGTCGAGTACCACGTACTCAACGTACACAGCCAGACGTGCATGCATGTGATAAGAAAGGCCCATTCGCCTGGACATGGGCCTACTGTAGGAATTCTAGTCAGGCCCGTTTAGATGTGAAATTTTTTGACTTTTGGCTACTATAGCACTTTCGTTTGTATTTGGTAAAAATTGTCCAATTATAGACTATTTAGGCTTAAAAGATTCGTCTCGCTAATTACGGGCAAACTGTGCAATTAGTTATTCTTTTTACCTACATTTAATGCTACATGCATGTACCGTAAGATTTGATGTGACGGGAATCTTGAAAAATTTTGGATTTTGGGTGGGATCTAAATAGGGCCTTATGTCGGGTAACGTTTTGCGCACTGTTACTGACACAAGAAACATCAACTCAAATTACTCATTCGAAAGAAAGAAAACACAAGTGGCCCGTACAATCCTAACTGTGAAATCGGAACGATGCCATTATACTAAAGTTATCCTCGCTCCGTCCATAAAAGAATATAATTCTCGGTTCATGAGAAGTCAATCAATATCAACTTTGACTAAAATTATATAAAAAAATATGAACATTCATAATACAAAATTAGTATAATTAGATTAGTCATAGATTATATTTTCATAATAAATTTATTTGAAGACATAAATATTAATACTATTTACTATAAATTTAGTTAAATTTGAGCTACTTTGACCGGCACGCATCCCATAATTGCACTCTTTTTTGGATGGAGGGAGAATGACGGTTGGTTCAAGGAACCACTCCATTCTAGATGAGGTGGTGAATTATGAGTTCGTTACTCAGATTTGATGAAATGACTCAATTTCTTATACCGGTACAAATTATTCAACTTATCACTCCACTAGTTAAACAAAAAAAGGATGAAGAGCGATAAGACGATGGACTAGAGCAACTCCAAGACATCTTTATATATCTTTTCCAATTGATAGGAACAAATATTTAAATTAAAAAATATCTTTCAATAGCTCCTTTAATTAGATCTGTAAAAATAGTCATCCTCTATTCTGGATTTCTCTCTAGCAAAAAAATAGAGAGCATAACTGGTTCCATAGAGTGTGCACAAGATATAGAGAAGCTATTGAAGGATGATTCTAAATGATAATTTAAAAGGTAAGTTTAAGAGAGATCCTTGATGCTCTAACTCATTCTACCAATCAAACTCAGTGTTAACTATTGAGTCTATGTCGCCTCCGCTTCCCATTTAATTTAGGCCCCTTCAGAATGTGAATTTTCTTTGTTTCCTCTGTTTCCCCATAAAAATAATTTGATTTTTTTGTTTCCTTTGTTTTCTTATATATTTGGTTAAAGTTAAAAATATTTAACTTCTCGGGAGTCTCATTTCTTGGGAATTTAAACAAATATAAATTTATTATAAGAATATATTCTAATGATGGTTTTTATACATAAAAATATTAATACTTTTTTAAACTATTTGGTTAAACATAGGATTGTTCGTTAAACGATATTTATTTATTGCACGGAGGGAGTATTAATCACACCGAACCCTGTTTGTCCGTCTACTTGCCTGCACTGACTGAAGGGTCCGTAAAATATCAGGTGACAGACACAGGGCCCGTCCTTTCTAGCATGCACAACAAATACGGCCAAGACGGCATGGCGCGGCCTGGCCTCGTCTTCCTCCTCCTGGCAGGTGTATCATGTGACGAGCTGACGGCCGCCTGCTCTGCGCTGCGCCCTCAGCCTTGCTCGAGCCCAGTGCACGCCCAGAGCCTGCCTGCTACAGAGCAGAGGCCAGAGCCGTGAATCTGCAGAACAGGCATGCACACCGGCCGTTCCGCCGGCAGCCCGGCACCCGTCCAAACCGCCAGCTTTTAATTTCCTTGCGTTCGTTCGTTCGTCCCCTGTTCGAGCTCAGCTCCGGGTCCGGGCCACCGGCCACCCCGGCCCGGCCGGCCGACGGAGCTTTCCATGCATGAACGCATGCCGGCGATGGCGCCATCAATCTCTTGCTCCCTGCCCTGCCGCGCAGGCGGCAGGCGCAGCAGCGGAGCGGCCAGCGGCCCGGCGAGCGACGTCTGCGCGCAGTTCGAATATTACGAGAGACCGCGCCAATGGTATGTGCCGCGCTTTTGTTGCCTTCCGCGCTTGTCCCCCCTGCCCACCTGACACGGATGCAAACGCATGCCGGGGCTCTGGGCTCTGGGCTCTGGCTCTCTGATCTGCGCGCTGCACTGCATGCTGCCTCCGACCGCCTCCGTCCCTTGTCGCATGGCATGCAATGCACGAAAATGTGACCCGTCTTTTTCAGGCTCTGCATGGCCAGCGGTGCCGGCCGGTGCCGCTCCATGCACAAGCATCTGCCGCTGCTACGAGTGATGGATGTGTGTGTGATCCTGTTCGCGGCCGGCCGTGGGTGGGAGAGACGGAGGGAGTAGGGACGATCGTGTAGTAGCTCCTGTGGTCCTGACCGGTCGATCTAGATTTCGTTTTGCGTACACAAGTACCGTTAGTTTGGGGCATGTAGATATTGATGGATCGTGGCAGACCAAAAGGGGGCCGGGCTAGCAAAACCAATGCTTGCGTACGTGACGACGGCCATGCATGCATGCTACACGCCGGCTGCAGGCCAGCGCTGCATACACACAGGCCCACGTACGGCAAAGGTGTAGGGGACCGGATCCCCGGCGCTGCCGGATCCCGCACGTACGGCCCGACCGGACCCCCGCACCCAAAGTCCCAAACACGGAAAGCAACCGGCGGCTCCACGCCACTCCTGGACCACGCACCACCACCGCTCTCGGTCGATGGAGACCGGCCGCCGGCGGATCCATCGGGGAAGGATTAGCAGTCTGTGGCGCTTAAGCTCTGACCCGCTCCCTACTTATCGCACCAGATAAGGCCCTAGGCCAAGACAAGGCCGTAATTCCGCTCCGCCCGATCGCCCACACGACCGCCGTCGGCTTTTCCTCCCTAGCTAGCTCCCCTCTGAACTCTAGCTAATTTCATTTTCCCCGGCCCGTTCGCCGGAATTAACGTGTACTCGTACGTCTTCGATGCTGCCGTTTCCAGAAACGGCCGCACAGTGACGTTCGCCGGTTCAGCCGCGCATGCAGGGCCCGAGCGCGCAGGCCTAAACACGTGTGTTCCGGCCGCAAACCACCTGGCCAAGGCCGCGGGACGGAGCCAGCCACCGAGGCCCCTAGCTATCCGTGGAGGTCGCCGCGCGTGACATGCGCGCGCCCCGGATGGGACAAACGGCGGGGGCGCTGGATTGTTAGACGACGCCCGGGCGATTAGCTAGCGAGGGCGGCGGCGACGCGGCCGGGATTGTAGACCGTCCGTTCGATCCTCATAGTTAAGCGGCGGCAGGCAAAGCGCTCTGGTCAGCTTTGGCTTCGCCACGCGTGGATCATCACCAACATGTCACAAGACTTGGCTAGATTGTTAGGCGCGCGGCAACGTCGTCAATGCAAGACGTCGTTCGGACGGGAGCGGGACGAGGCTGCTTGCATTGATGGCGGCGTGTGTGCGGTTGATCCGAGAGGATTTGCGTCACCGGGGGACCAGATGGATGGATCCGCGAATATGCACTGCACGTTAGTAGGGTGGTCATGTGTAGCTAGGCTGCTACAGAGGTAGCCCATCTGTTGCCATTTCCGATGCCTTTTGCATCCGACGATACCCTTGGCGCGACGGGGGCCGTGAAAAAAAAATCACTGTGCGAATGTTGCACGGTCGCGTGGTCGGTTTTATGCCTCCGTCATTTCGAGTCCATTCCGCAGCTCCGCTTGCTGGAGAGTTGACCCGACGTGGATCTTTTGCTTTCATTCATGGTACACCTCATGAAAAACATGTGCCTCCGACTACTGCTATTCGTAAAAACTGCTAGTACCTTGTATTTCATCTGTCCCAGATGAAGTGTATTAATATCGGTCAAACTTTTTTTAAATTTAAATAAATTTATTAAAAAAATAATAGAAACATTTATATTTTTAAATAAGTATATATTATAAAAACAGATTCAATGATCTATATAAAAATAGAGTATATTTCATCAAAGTAGAATTATTTGACTTCTCTAAAAACGAAAATAACATTTATTTGGGGACGTAGAAAGTATGCAGTACAAACTGTTTGTTATAGGAAATTTTGGTTTTATCTATTTTATCAACAGAAGGGCGGGTCTGGTGCAAGCGGTAGAGTCTTACCGCCTATGACCGGAAGGTCCCGGGTTCGAGTTGCGGTCTCCTCGCATTGCACAGGCGAGGATAAGGCTTACCACTGACACCTTTCCCCAGATCCCGCATAGAGCGGGAGCTCTCTACACTGGATACGTCCTTTTTATCTATTTTATTAACAATACAGTACAAATGACAAAGGTACCAAGTATTTTTAGAACCATCAGCTCTGGCTTTTTATAACGTAACAAGAGAGTAAGGCTCTGTTTGGTTTCTCCATACGCTTCTAAAATTACTGTCGTATCGAATGTTTAGACACATGCATGGAGTATTAAATATAGACTAATTATGAAACTAATTACACAACTTACGACTAATTTGCGAGACGAATCTTTTAAACCTAATTAGTCCATGATTTAATAATATGGTGCTATAGTAAACATGTGCTAATGATAGATTAATTAGACTTAAAAAATCGTTTCGCGAATTAGCCTTTATCTATGTAATTGGTTTTGTAATTAATCTATATATAATGTTCTTTATTAATATTTAAACATTCGATATGACATAAATTTTAGGAGCTCACTAAATAACCAAACACCCCTAAGCCTAAACTGGTATGAGCAATAAACACTTCGCCTAGCGATGTATTCCATTTTAATATCTGAATCTAGCTTTGACTGCTACTTTAATACTACTACTAAGGGTGTTTGGATCTAACTACTAAAATTTAGGAGGTGTGTCGGGAGAACGTTACCTAGGTTGTTCAGGTACTAATAAAAAAATAAATTATATAATCCGTCAGTACCCAAGAGATAAATTTTTAAAGCCTAATTAATCCGTCATTAGCACAGATATTACTGTAGCAAAACATTGTCAAATCATACACTAATTAGATTTAAAAGATTCGTTTCGTAAATTAGTCGCAAACTATGCAATTAGTTTTATAATTAATTAATTTTTAATACTCCATGTATGTACCTAAACATTCGATGGGACAACGATTAAAATTTAGGAGGCAACCAAACACCCCCTATCAAAAACTTCTAACATGCTGTCACATGTCCCACAGTGCGATGCTGTGGAAAAGACTAATGCATGCTGCTTACATCACTTCAACTGGAAACAGCCGATCAACGACTTGATGCTGTGTCTAGCGGCTACTAGATTTGATTTGATTTCATCATAATAGAGAGCACGGAGCGCAATCATAATCGTAGCTAATGAAAAGCGCTTAGCTAGTTGGGAATCGATACCCACTTACCAAACAGAAAAGGCACCCCCAATTTTGTACTTTTTTTTTGGAGCAAACACAATTTTGTACTGTTATGACGTGATCTGAAAACAGCACGGGTTTGACGTCGCTACACCTGGAGTATGTGCTCAGTGTGTATACTGCACGTACGCAGCGGCTGGGCTTGATGGGCCAAATACAGGAGCACACATTTATAGACGACAGCGTTCCACAATTTGCAGGTGGTCAAGTATGTACATGACCAAGACACCGGCCGTACTAGAGCATGTGAAGTACTGCTCACCCACAATTTTGTACTTTTTTTTTTAGCAAACACAATTTTGTACTGTTATGACGTGATCTGAAAACAGCACGGGTTTGACGTCGCTACACCTGGAGTACGTGCTCAGTGTGTATACTGCACGTACGCAGCGGCTGGGCTTGATGGGCCAAATACAGGAGCACACATTTATAGACGCCAGCGTTCCACAATTTGCAGGTGGTCAAGTATGTACATGACCAAGACACCGGCCGCAAATGTCTTTGTTAAGGCAAAGAAGTTGCCACATATAAGCCCGTTCGTTTGGCCGTGGCTTATCGTAAACGACCGTAAATTTTCAATCAGAATAATATTTTTCTCTCACACAAACCAGCCAGCAGTACTTCTTCACGGACCAGCAACGATACGAACCAGCCAACCGCCTGTTCGGTTGACTGGTTCGTATCGTTGCTGGTTCATGAAGAAATACTGCTGGCTGGGTTATGTGAAAGAAAAATACTGTTTCAGCTAGAAATTTACGATCGTTTACGATAAGCCGCAACGAAATCAACAGGCTGATTCGAGCGGAAAAAAAGGCGCGAGAAAAGAAAGACCGGGTGTCACGATCACATATTCTAAACCGCAATTTAAAAGGCGTTGGAGGCTTGGAGCCAAACCACTTGAAAAGAGCAGCCGGGAGAGGGACAGGCATGCACCAAAGACATGAGCGCGACCGGCCGGCGGCGACGGCGACGCGGAAGAACGAACGGGGATCGAAGCTGTGAACGAACGGGCCGCCCGGGAGAGAGAGAAAGCGCGCAGTTACTGTTGTTAGCTGCTCCTACACTACACTACACCGTCACCAACGCCAAGGCAGCAGCACTACCAGCTACGGCTACGGCAGCGGCTTGCAGTTGCAGCCTTCCAGCCTGCGGCACAGCGGCGCGTCAAAACTGGCAGCCAGACGGTGTCCACACTCTCTCTTATCTCTTCATCCTGCTCTTAACCTTGCTAAGCCCCTCTTAGCTTCGCCCTGCCATAACTCGAGAAGAGAACACACTACACACAGGCCAGGGCGCCAGGCGAAAGAAACACCTGCCGCCGGCCGGCCGGTCGCGGCTAGCTGATCGACGGCCACCATGGACTTCGACGACCACGATGATGGCGACGAGGAGATGGCGCCCGAGGCCCCGCCTCTGGCAGTGGCAGGTGGGTTTGGTGGCGGCATGGTGGCGCCCAAGCCGCCCGGCGAGCACGGCGGCGGCCGCGCCAAGGCCCCGAGCGACGGCCTTGGCCTCCACGGCGGCGGCGGGAGGTACCGCGAGTGCCTCAAGAACCACGCAGTCGGCATCGGGGGCCACGCCGTGGACGGGTGCGGCGAGTTCATGCCCGCCGGCGAGGAGGGCACGCTGGACGCGCTCCGCTGCGCCGCGTGTAACTGCCACCGCAACTTCCACCGCAAGGAGTCCCCCGCCGCCGCCGAGGGCTCGCCCATCTCCCCCGCCGCGCTGGTCGCCTACGGCGCCACGCCGCACCAGCACCACCACTTCTCCCCGTACTACCGCACCCCGGCCGGGGCCGGGTACTTCCACCACCACCACCACCAGCAGCCGCTCCACCACATGGCCCACACGCCGCGGCCGCTGGCGCTGCCGTCCACGTCCCCCCACAGCGGGCGCGACGACGGCGACGACCTGTCCGCCGGGATGATGGCCGCCGCCGGGCCCATGTCGGCGGTAGGGCCGCTGACGCTGAGCGGCATGTCCCTCGGCGGCAGCGGCGGCGCCGGGCCCTCTGGCGCCTCGGGCGGGTCCGGGTCCGGCAAGAAGCGGTTCCGCACCAAGTTCACCCAGGAGCAGAAGGACAAGATGCTTGCGTTCGCGGAGCGCGTCGGGTGGCGCATCCAGAAGCACGACGAGGCCGCCGTGCAGCAGTTCTGCGACGAGGTCTGCGTCAGGCGCCACGTGCTCAAGGTGTGGATGCACAACAACAAGCACACCCTCGGCAAGAAGCCGTAGCTCGTAGCTAGCATCCATCCATCAGGGTCGGTCACTGACCCCCGAACGCATGTAGGAGTACTACGTACCAGGGCGGAGGAAAAGCCACACGAGCGCGCGGTTGATCGATCGCAGATCGATCGACGGTGGCCGTGGCCATCCTCTCCGTCTCCGGTAGGTACCTGCGTCATCTTCTTTGTTAGCATTCGGCTCCGGCGCCTTCGTGTCGGCGTAGGTTAGTTGCAGTAACTCATCGTAGCGAGCTGCTGCTCCGTCGATCTTCTTCTTGGCTTTATTAGGCGGTTCTTTTATTTCTCATTTAACCGTACTTGCTGGTGTTGTTTATTAATTCCTGCGGCATGGCCATTTGCCGGTTTGCTTGCTTCTTGGAGTATTCTTCTTCTTCAATGGGAAGGAAATGTACTTGTCTTGCGACGCGCAGCCGATCCATGGATCTGCTGCCGGCGAACAAGTGTATCTGGGGATTGGGGCTGCATGGATTCTGTCATTCTCATTCTGTGTGTGTACAGGGGTGTATGGCTGTGACTCCTAAACTTAACTGCGCATCGAATATTTAGATACTAATAAAAAACATTAAATATAGATTAATTATAAAACTAATTATATAGATGTTGGTTAAACTGTGAGACGATTTTTTTTAAGCCTAACTAATTCATCATTAGCACATGGTACTGTAGCACCACGTTAACTAATTAGGCTTAAAAGATTCGTCTCGCAAATTAGTCGTAAGTTGTGCAATTAGTTTCGTAATTAGTCTATATTTAATATTACGTGTCTAAATATTTGATGCAATAGAAATTTTAGGAGGTGATGCAGAAACCAAAGAGTCTCGTAATGTCGTGCTCGTGCTATATTTTTTTGTGGTTGGGACCTGCTCGCCGGGATCAGCTCAGCTGATGATAATCTTGCTCATGGTTCGTTTCCTAGTTAGATGCTTTGCATGCCGCGCCTAAAGAAGATAGGAGTATGTATAGGTCACTGTTCCATTCTCTATACTCTTCCTTGCTTTGTCTTCTCGAACTCGTTGCCACGTACTAGTCCTCCATTGCTTGTTCTTGCTCAAGCCATGGAGGGGTGTGTGGGTGGGTGTGATCTGCTTGCGACTTGCTTAACATTTCCAAATCGCACTATAGAGGTGTAGAGTTACTTTTACCATGGTCTGCAGTGGAGCGTAAATTATGCTGCCCCATGGTAAAGTCTCCCTCATATTCTTTTTTACTTTGATCCATGCATGCATCATGTACTCCGTATGTACAGGTGCACTATGTACTGTACACATGATCATGGCCGCGTTCGTTGCGTTGAAAAAAAAAATCGAAATACTGTTTCGACTGATTTACGGTGAAAAAATATTTTTTTGGTTGAAAAATAAGCTTCGTCGCTTCCTATGGCCTTTCCACTATTACTCTTCCTCGCCCCTGCCTTCAATTCTCCTACGCCATGCCGATGCGGCATTACATTCATGGCGCCTCGCCGTGGACTTGCATGGGGCGACGGCGACCTCTCGCCCAGCTGCTCACACATTTATGGCAGCTCCGCCGGAGTAGTGGACTCTGTCTGTCGCGCACCGAGCTTTTGTCCTATCACTCACTCACTCTTGCTGCAAGAAAGGAAGACGACGACGACGACCGCCGTACCGGGAGAGAGGCAGCCTTCCCAGTTGAAGCCGGGGCGCTACATGGAAGTCCGGGACCGAAAGGAGTGCCCCAAGACGCCAATAGTTCGCGACCTTTGCTTTGCTTTTGGTTTTGGACCCTGCGCAGCGTGCCATTGCTACCGTGAGCGAGGAAAGGCCGGGCGTAGTAGACGGAAATGCAGCGGCCTTTCTTCCTTCCTCGGGCCGGCCACCCTTCCTCTCCTGAGTCGAGTCCCTCTTCGTCTACCTCTTCCTTTGCTTTGTAGGAGTACTACCCCGCTTTCGGCTCTTGCACATCTGCGTTCCAGCTGTGGGTGGAAGCCAACTCCGACGGCTCGCCGGCTCGGCCGTACGGTACGAGCACAGTTGCTAGCCACTGCTTCCAAAAAGACTCGTACGCGCGTGTGTCCGACTTCTAAAAAGTTGTTACAGTACCTGTTACATCGAATGTTTGCGGCCCGTGCATGGAGCATTAAACGTAGACGAAAAGAAAAACTAATTGCACAGTTTAGTGGGAAATTACGAGACGAACGTTTTGAGCCTAATTAGTCCATGTTTGAACACTATTTGTCAAATAAAAACAAACGTGCTACAGTAGCCCCAAAATCCAAATTCACCCAACTAAACAAGAGCGTAGTTGCATTCTTTTCGGATACTCCGTAGCCTCCTGGGTTAGGCTATAGGCTAGGCTAGGCGTGGGCGGTGGCAGGGAGAATCTGACGACGGGGTCGCAGTGTTTTGTCCACCGCAGAGGCGCAGCAGAACTGACGCCCACTTGGCCGGGCTGACAGGTGGGGACAGGGACACTGGCTGTCCACCTGGCGCCACGAAAGCGTGCGCCGTGCGGTGGCGCATGCATGCAGGATTGCAGCTACAACACGCAGGCCGGCACCCGGCAGGGAGAATGCAACGCATGCATGGAGCTGGGCGGGCTGCCGTGGGTTAGCGTAAATGGTTCCAGGTCTCGGGCTCGGGAGCTGGGCCATTGTGGTCACTGCTCGCTAGATCTGGTCCAACCGTACGTCCAAGCTCTCGGCTGCTTGTTGGTTCAGCGTTTAATGTATGTATGTATGCGGTAGTGTACGTACTCGTAGTAGACATTCACTGGTCTTTTGTGAATCCAAATGATGTGGTCCTTGAAACACCTTTGGTTCTGAGACTGAAATGGCATTGTTCAGGTTTTCAAAAACGCAGCGCTAGGCTGCATGCCTCGCGTTTCTGAATCTACGTCGTATGCTCCATGCATGTCCTCAGAACAGACGACAAAGCGGAGTTTTGGACACGTCCTGGCTTTCAGTAAACAAACGCGCAAAATTTGCATGAGCGATAATTGCGTGTTCGGCTAATCTGGTCTTAGATTGTTTCAGCTTATTCTCTTTCACAGAACATTATTAAATCATTCAAAATCAATCGAGCTACAGTAGACGAGTGTACCAGCCGAACACCCTGAACTAGTGAGCCAGGTGTACGCTGCTAACACTGTGCGATACAGTAGTATATCATGCAAAACTTGTTAATAAGCCCTCTATGGTTGTGTAATGGACTTATGTGCAAATTTGTCATGCAAACTCTCTCTAATTGCCATCGCGCTCCCGCTCCCTTCATCTGTCCCCGCCTCCATGCACCCCTTTATCCAATTCCTGCTTTGCCCTAGCTGGAGTAAAATGCATGGGCAGTCTCCTTATTACTTGTTCTACAATGTTACTTAGGTCTCAAAACTCTGAAGGTATATCTTCAACTCTTTGAACAAGTATCGAGCTCTCAAAACATCATTATTTTAGGTTCATAATTTTATGCCCCTTCCTGGTTAATGTAGCTCTTCCATTGTTGTCGTCATCCCAACCTCTTCTGACTTTTTTAAAAACAATCCACCCTAGAGGCCACGATGTTCAAAGACTGTCTCCAACAAGGAACGCATATGGGCACCCAAACTCAAAATAGGTAGCAAGTGACCCAAAATCAGCCTCCAACATAGTACCTATACGGGAGACCTATTTTGAGTTGCCAGAGAGGCACAACCCAAATATGAGCATCCTCTATCCTGGAAACCCATTTGCAGAAATGATTATCTTTTGTATCTTGTTGTTGGAGAAGACGCCGAATAGGTATTGAACCTTTTGCCTGTAGCGCTACCAAAAGGATGAATGTGTCTTGTATTTTGTGTGTTGTTGTTAGAGATAGCCTAAGTAGTGGAGGTGGATGCTCCCTAGGCGGCTCACTGCTATATTGTTGAGTTCCCGACCTAGTCAAGGATTGAGGTATAGATCTCACAACTTGTCATGGTAGGCATCTTGCCACTAATTGTGTTGTGTTGACAAACTATTGACACGATGGGGATGGTCGCATGCACTCTTCCCTAGCGACCTCCTGCCATAGCTCAACGGGGGTGTTCACGCTGTCGACTTGCTTGGAGTCGAAGGAGAGAGGGAGGCAAAGAAAACATTGAGATGGAGTGCCGGAGACTTACATGTAGGCACTAACGTCTCGTGAGCCCCATTGTTTATAGTTTGAGCCATAGGTCAAGGCTATTTGGATCTGGATGGCACCATATGGCAAGTTTCGGGACCTGATAAAACATAAAAGTGGCGGCCTAGAAATGCATTTTAAAACATAGGATTAAGATACTAATGCATATGTAACACTGAGGATCAGAAACATAGAAATTTTATTGAAGATGTTGTTTGTACGACAAAAGATTATAAAAACATAGGAATCTACCTCAACCCTACACAAAGAGAGCAACTATGAGCTTAGAGTGGATTCTTTTTTTTTTTGTAATTTTCATCAGAAATCGATTGCAAAGAATAGTTTCCTAATGTTATTGCTTTACCCCAATCCCATGAATCAAAGGGAGTATAATAACCGTTTCTAAAGGAAATAATCTAATCCCTATAATTTTTTTTTTCGTTTCATTCTCATGGGATTTAGATTCAAAGGTGGCCTTGTTTGCGATGGTGCACCCCGGCCGTGTAACCTTTTGTGGACGGGTTAAATGGATCAGTAGTGCGTCCACTTTCAGTCGTGAACTTTTTGCAGGAGCGCACGGCAACCAACAGAGTAATGCAGGGCCCCAGGCACCAGCACGTCTGACGCATCAGACCGGCCTGATGAAGAAGAAGCTGCGTGCAGGTCATTTCTTCCCCCAAATTACTGCTAAGGCCCAGTTTAGTTGTCGAAAATTTTGGCAAAACGGTACTGTAGCATTTTCGTTGTTATTTGGTAATTAGTGTCCAATCATAATCTAATTAGGCTTAAAAAATCCGTGTCGTAGATTTCGTCTAAACTGTGTAATTAGTTTTATTTTTTATTTATATTTAATGCTTCATGCATACGTCCAAAGATTCGATATGACGAAGAATCTTGAAAAATTTAGCGTTTTGGAGGGAAACTAAACAGGCCCTAAACCCATTTATCCCACACGTACACACCCGCCAGTCGGCGCAACAGATCGACCTATAACCTCAGTGCAAGCCTGTGATCAGATCTGGGCGTGCAATGCCTGTTCTTGCAGCACTGATAGCCAGGCAGTCTCCATGGGCTCACCGCACCAGCTACGTACTCCTACCTCGTTCCATGAGACACGTAGGCCCGAGCTGCATGGAGATGGCAGTTGCAGATTTGCAGTTGCAGCCGAGGCCGCATTGCTCGCTCGCTGTTCCGCCCGCGTGACAACAAGTGTGCATGTGCATGCGTGCGCCCTGCCCACAAGCCTAACATGACCGTTCGTCGCAAACGATCTAAGGCTATTTGTTTAATGTTCCTTTAGTCCTTGTCATATCGTTTGTTTCACACGTACATGAAGTATTAAATATAGATTTAAAAAATAATTAATTGGATAGACTACGACTAATTGGCGAGATGAGTTTTTTTAAGCCTAATTAGTTCATGATTTTAACAATTTGATGATACAGTAAACTTATGCTAATGACGGATTAATTAGGCTTAATAAATTCATCCATCGGATTACCGAGGACTTATAATTTGTTTTTTTTACTATCCACAATTCGAGATCCCAATATAACACTCAATCTGATGCCCCTAAATTTTAACCTGTCAATTTAAACACCACCTAAAAAAGGTTAGAGCGTGTTTAGTTGCTCAAATTTAGAAATTTGGGCTACTGTAGCACTTTCGTTTTTATTTAGCAAATGGTGTTCAATCGTGGACTAATTAGGCTCAAAACGTTCGTCTCGTAATTTCTAACCAAACTGTGCAATTAGTTTTTTTGTCTGCATTTAATGCTCGATGCATGTATCACAAGATTTGATGTGATGAATATTATAGCACTTTTTTTTGGATTTTAGGGTGATAACTAAACACGCTCTTAGTAGCAGGCAGCGACCGCGCGCGACGTGACGTGACGCAGGAAGGACTTGCCCTTGGCAAGCATCTCGAGCGCTCTAGCTAGCTGTTAGGGTGTCACTACTGATAAACAAATAGCTAAATTATACGTAGTCCAATAACGAGAGGGAAGTAATAGAATATAGAAAAATGTAAATATATAAAATAGTCTTTATTTTTTGTGATTCATGTCCGATACGTAGCTAGGTATGTTGCGACGCTCTTGGCTTATGTCGGTTTTGGTTCTATCTATTTTACGTAAATCGAGATATTATAGTGTGAAGTTGTTTTTGCAAGACGGATTAAAATGAACTATAAGTCAAAAATAAAAATCAATTTTTCTGGCTCCGACTTTAACTTTACCTTGGACGAACCGTGTCAAGGGGCTTTAATCGCCACTGTTACGCCGTCGTCTCCCTCCCTGTGCTTGACACTGACTCGACAGGATTAGCTAGGGGTCTGGTCAAAGACGCTGTTTCCGGCAGGGCCCAGCAGGGTCACAGTGATCGACAGCACGGGCGATATATATAGCGGGAGCAAACAGTAGGTCAGGCACGCACGCACTCGCTGACGCGACGTCGGCACTTTTGTGCATGCAGGTCGCCAGGCGCTGCAGCAGCATGGACGCATGCACACTCATTCGGCACTGTGGCACGAAAGCTCGGTTGGGTCGGACGAACTGTGTGAAAACTTTTGATCCGACGGCTAGCCTCAGCCGGTCCGTGACGACTTTTTGAATATTTGACCGAGGCGGACAACGGCTGTGCTGCAATATAAATTAAGGCGTGGTAATGTGGAAGGAAGAGGCAGCAAGTCAACCCTTTTACGATAGATAGTCAACTGACGATGGTGCGGACGGTGTCATGCTATATTGCTAGGGCATGCATGCTCCCCTTGCTTTGAGTTTGAGGTGTCTCGTCATAGCCTCATAGGCCCTACTAACCCGTAGCGCCGCGTGTCGTCAGGTGTTATGACCGAACCATTCCCTAGAAACATGGATCGGGCCATCTCTGAAAACTCTGATGATGGTAATTGCTGTTGGTACGCTTCTGGTTAAATTAAGAAGTACTCGATGCTTTGAGTACAAGTGATGTGAGTGGATTAAGTGGCGGTAAGAGATGGTTTGCACTCTAATTTACCCTAACTGAGATTAAAATTGATTTTGAAGTGCGGCTAAACAAGCTCTAAGTGATATTTAGATTTGATCGGTTAGACTTGTTTTCGGATAGATTTATATCTCTATTGATTGAGGTGGATTATTGGAAGGTGTTAAGGGGGGATTTAGTTCATTTCCTTCTCCAACACTTGTTCTTTAATTAATCTCATCATCCAAGACACTAGATCGTTGGCTGTTTCAGTGAGGAGTTTCACGACGTTGTTTTTAAAACAGCTATGCCATACAAGAAAAAGAAATAAAATATGGATGAAACACCCACTCTCGATAGAAAGTATTTTATTCTACGGTTCATAGACATTTAATTTCATAACTCATAGAGAGTTGGCAACCGTGTCCATAGAAACTTTGATAAAACTCCCACTGAGACTGACATAAGTAGTAGTAAAAACATATAAGTGAAGACGGTTTGTACAAATCGAACTGCTGGCTACATATAGGAATACGCCCTCCATCCCGAAAATAAACCCTCCGTCTCTAAAATAAGTGTACATCTTGGTTATCGAGAAGTCAAACATTTTTAAGTTTGACCAAATATACATAGAGAAATACTAATATTCATGATGTGTAATAAGCATCATTGTATAGATCATGCAATGTACTTTCATCATGAACTTTTGTAGGGATACAATTATTGATACTATTTACTATAGAACTAGTCAAATTCAAACAAGTTTGACTTGTCGAGAAGCGTTATATGTGTTTATTTTGGAACCGAGGGAGTACGGCTTTTGGAGGCGACAAGCGGAGAGCTGAGAACTCTGAAACACTGCCGGTGCAAAAGAATGACCTACGCATGCATGCATGGGCATGACCTTTTGCCCTTCTTCCTTTAATTTTGTTCTTTTGGTCGAAGGAGTACGTGCAAAAGTGAGAGCAGATCAGACGATGCTGCCACGGGCATCGGGGCATGGCAATGGCGCGTGCGCGCGTGCCTTGGATAATGAGCGTCGTCTCCGTCTCCGTGCACTGCAGCCTACTTGGTGGCTGGTGCTGCTGCCCATTGATGCCTCGAGCGAAACTAGTGGCCAGTGGAAAGCGCGAGCGAGACGGAAAGTGAGAGCACTAGCTAGCTAAGCTTGTAAGTATTGCCCTGGCTTTGCAAGCTTCTCTCTGATGAGTTCTGCTCGGAGCACTAGGCGAGGCTAGCTCCAAAAGAGGCTCGCGCGGTCAAGTAGTTTTTTTTTTTGGGGGGGGGGGGGGGGGGGGGGGTGGCGCAAAGAAAGCATGCATATGCATGCAGCTTTAGCGCCCTAGGAGGCTAGGAGAGGTGTCGCGTTGCGAGAGCGTGCGCTAGCTGCCGACGATCATGTTCTGCTGAAGTATGCTATGCCACTATAGCACGGCTACACTCCGGTCCCTTTGTCGACATGGTAAGCATCGCATGAAACCAACTGTGATATAAACCAAAAAAATAATCGACGCAGCCAGACACGTAAACGTACTCGGTACATAATCATATACCAGCTGTGCTAGTGCAATGCGTCAACTACCCAATCCCGAGCATGCTTGACCGGGCCGATTGACCGTAGTAGTCGGTAAGATCTGTCGGTGGCAGGCCAGCGAATCCATCTTTTCCCGGCCAGTCGCGGCCACTCATGATTGCCATCCGTCGTCGGCCACGGCGCCCCACCCCCACCGCGCCAAAGCCGCCAGGGGGTCGCGGCCCGGGCAGCAGCAACACATGCGACCACGCACGGGCTGGACCGGGCCGGCGCACCCACCCGCCCCTCCCAAAAGGGGAAAGGCCCCCGGCCAGGCAGGGGGCCGAGAGAGAGATGAGACACAGCCCGTCGCGCGACGGGGACCGATAGCCCGTAGCCGGGTACGTACGGTACGATCCGATCCGCCGTGCGGGTTCTGATTGGGACGTATCGGCGGGCTCGGGGCCGGGGCGCGGAAAGGCGCGCGTGAAAGGGACAAAACGAGGCGTCGCCCCTGGACCTGGAGGTTTCCGGCTGGATGGCAGGAATGCGATGGCGGGCGCGGCCGCGCGGGGAGAGTGCAGTGCAGACAGGCGTCACATGCCGCCACCGCCAGCAGCGCGGCCTTGCGACCCGACTTTGCGTCGCGCCGCTTTGCCGAGCCCGGCGTCGGGTTGCCGGTTGGTTGCTTGCCGCTTGCCTTTGCTTGTGCCATCGCCCACCCCGGATCAGACGTGAACCGGCCATGCGAGGCGGCGTGGGGCTGTGGCCATGATTGCCGCGGTTTCGTGGTCCGCCTGCTAGCTACTCCGCTACATACTACCTAGTGGTCGGTGGTCGCCGCGGTGAAAGTGAGGCCACAGTTTTTCGTAGCATGACCTCGTCTGAGCTTGTCTGGTTGGAGCGTTGGACTAACCATTCGGCATCATATGATGTGGCTCCCTCAAGATTCAAGGTGCTGTTCGGTTCATCCAATTTGCTCCGTGATTTGATTACAGTGCAATCTGATTGCGTTGTTTTGTGTCTGGTTCTAGCACAGTGTGAAACGATACCGTGGAAACGGATTCTGGGACTATTTAAAACCTGATAACGACGGATGAGGAGGCAAAACAAATCCCGTACCATCGGCGATCCTGCGCCGGAGCTCAACGGAGCACCATCCTCAAGAGCTACGCCCGCCCGCGGCGGCACCGGGCAGCCACGGCTCTGGCCGTAGCGACGAGGCCTCTGCATGCGGTGGCGCTAGGAGCCGACCGTGGGGCACCAGGCCGCGGGAGCTCCGACCACAGGGACGCCTGGCGCGGAAGCGCTAAGCCACGCCGGCAGCGGGCAGAGGCACGGAAGGCCGTGGAGCAAGTCAGCCGGAGGTGCAATAGTGGGCCGAGATGCCAAGATGGCCTAGTGGGGATTGAACCGGCCCATTTCACGCTATATAAAATAAAACTCAAATACTTCCTCCGTTCTAACTTATAAATCACTGTGACATTTTCGATACATTCATTTTGCTATACACATAGATATAATATTATGTCTAGATACATAACAAAATAGATGAACAAAAAATCAAAACGACTTATAATTTAGAACGGAGGGAGTAGCAGATAACGCTACCTACAAATGCCAGACTAACACGCGTCTGTGATATCAATTCACATCGTCGTAGTATTTTGCCGACCAAGGGCAAAGGGTCTGCGGGTCAACACGCGTCTGTAATCAATCACAGACACGTTTTGATAGAACGCGTCACAGACGGGTATTGTCCCTATCCTTCCTAGGCAGCCCAACCCAAAGCTCAGCAATGTCCCTATGTTTCCTAGGCAGCCTAAGCTTCCAAAGGAAGCTGGACAGTTGACACTGTGAATGTCGCCCACCGCGCCAAAGCTGACAAATGGCAAAGAGAAACCAATTTTCGCCCAAAATTCTCTTGCAAACGGGCACCCCTTGATCACATGCTCCGCTATCTCCTCGTCTTGCTGTCAGATTTCTCAAACAGCAGTCTCGACCACCTTTTTCCTCAACAAATTGGAACGGCTTTGAATCCTGTCCTATATGAGCAACCATGTAAAGAATTGGACTCCTTTTGGAGCAAAGCTGTCCCAGACAAACTTGAGGCTGGGAGGGGGTTGCCATCACGTGATTTCAAGAGTCTGTATAACCCCCGAGAGTCAAAAGGCTCCACGTCTGCTGCCCACCGCATCGTTAAACTGTGTGCCGATCATCAGTTGTCTTGCTTCCTCCAGTTCGGCTATTGCTTGTTGTGACAGTCTGCTAACCAAGAAGTCGGGGTCATCCACCCCCAAACTACCGCACTTGTGCCACTGATATGGTTTTCTTGACACAATGACTGTAGAGCGCAGGTAATCGATCCACCAATGCCTCCTCATCAATCCAGGCATCATGCCAGAACGAGGTTCGGTCGCCATTGCCGACGGTGACCGTGGTGGCTGCCTGATGGAGGGGGAGGAGCGTTCTAAGAACCTCCTAGAAGATCACTATCCATCGATGTAAGGCAGGCATGCTGTCTAGCCAAAGAAGCATAAGCTGAGTCTTCCGCCACGTATAGCCAGTGTATCAGCTTCAGAAGGAGGCAATCATTCATCAGCTGAGGTCTTTGATACCGAGTCCACGACTTCTTCCTGTTCGTGACCTCTACGAGCTCTTTCCATCGGCGTCGCCCCGAGGCTAGCCACCACCCCCACTCGCCCCCGCCCCCGCCACCGCCCCAACGCGACCCCGCCGGCGCCACCCCGACACGACCCTGCCGGCACCACCCCGAGACTAGCAGTGGGCGCGACAAGCCCCGGCGGCGAGCGCGGGCTCTGGCGAGAGGAAGAAGATGCAGGGCGTGAGACTAACGAATGGGGTCGCTCGTAAGTGAGAGAGGGAGGGACTTAAGTGGGAAGGGCGTGGGTGACACGTGGGGTTCGCTTATAAGTGAGAGGTTGACAACAGCTTTTCTGTAAGTCATAATTTTTCAATCAAACGGTTTTCAGCATTCTCACAGCCCAGAATTCACGATAGCTTTTCTACAGTTCACAGTAGTTTTTTTTTAGAAAGAATAGCTCAACCAAACACACATTGGAAATGGTTGGAGATATGCATCAAACGTGCTTCTTTTTTTCACTTGAAATACTTATTGATTTGTTAAGTATATTTTTTTATGAAATATTGAAGTCTTACAAATGCTCTAAGTACTTAGATATTAGACATGCTCTAAGTAATAGATATTGAAGCAAATGCGGCCATAGCGGCTTGCGTAGCCACGGGCCGGTACACAGGGCGGCTCCAATAATCCACTACTACTCCCTCTCTTCTAAATTATATAAACCACTTTGACTTTTTAACGTAGATTTTGCTATGTATCTATATATTCGTTATATGTATATATATAAAAAATTTGATGTACCAAAAAAGTCAAAACGACTTATAATTTAAAATGGAGGGGTAGCTTGCTAGTACTCCATTTGTATTAAAATAAAAACACATCTTCAATTTTGAAAAGCCAAACTTTTTTATTTTTTTTATCAAACTGTCACGGCGTGGGTGGCTTGGGCGCCGTTGGAGGCGGCGGCGGCGGTGTGCGTTAGGGAGCGGCGAAGGCGTGTAGGGGTGGCGGCGGCGGCGGCGTGCGGCTTATGGCAGGGAGGGCGCATGTGAAGGGAGAGGGAGAGGGAGGCAGCGGCGGTAGAGAGAGAGGGATAGGGGAATAAATTATTTTTATGTTTGTCCCGATTGGTTACAATGCCCCTATATTTATAGTTCTTATGGGACTTGACCCTCAACCAACCTAATCCTATGGAAAGAGTCCTTATAGATCTGGATTGCTTCCATTACAAGGAATTATTCATTTTGCTAACAAAATCTTAATATATTTTTTCTAAGCAAATCTCTTATTATTTTCCCTATTTTATTCTAATTCATCCTGAGAGGCGGGATTTCCCTGGGTGGTGGTGGCCCTCCCTGGCCGCGCCCTCCCCTGGCCATGCGCAGGAGGCACAGCAGGCCGACCATTGCCCTACGCTGGCCCTCACTTGGCCCGCTAGGCCCGTTGTCTAGGGTTTATATCGAGCGCATGACACAAGCATATAAAAAGTACTAAGTATTACTTATGATGTATAATTAGTATCATTAGATTGGACAGTAAAGCATACTTCCATGATAAGCTTGTATTTGGAGATACAAATGTTAATATTATTTACTATATTTTTGTCGAGCTTAGAAAAGTTTTTCTCAAGAAACAAGAAATTTTGGGACCAAGCTTACACGTCACTTCTAGATAACACTACACGCTCATCCATCCAACGATCTGACTCTTGGTGCACTGTCCATAGCCCATATGTCAGTTACCCCGTGTTTAGTTGGTGAAAAGTTAGGAATTTGGCTACTGTAGCACTTTCGTTTTTATTTGGTAATTAGTGTTCAATCATGCACTAATTAGGCTCAAAACGTTCATCTCGCAATTTCTAACTAAACTGTGCAATTAGTTTTTTTCGTCTACATTTAATGCTCCATGCACGTGTCGCAAGATTCGATGTGATGGGTACTGTAGCACTTTTTGGGAAAACTTTTCGCGAACTAAACAAGGGCTTAGCAACTCATCATGTCTCAAGCGGAGCTCGTCTGCCACGGCCCACGGCCCACGGCCCACGGCCCACGGCCAGTGAGAGTGTCTCTGGACGCGTGCAAGACTACTAAAGTTTTATTTTCTACGTTCTATCACATTCAAATCACCAAAAATCTGATGTAAGCAGACGATGTGATCCCGGTTGGATCGAGACCAAGACCTCCGCTTGGTGAATCAGCGAAAATGACATCGATGCCCAAGACTTACCGCTTGGTAAATCGGCGGAAACGACCCTGTAGCCATCTGAGTCGGAGAGATGTCCCAAGGCTAAAAATCATCATAAATCTCATCTCATTTAAATCTGATAAAAGAGAAGAAACAAGGTAGGTGGAGACAGAAACTGCCACAAATTCATTTAGGTCTGTTTGGATTCACTATCTGATAATAGTTGACCAACTCTAGCAAGGGCACCCAAATCAAGGCCCTTACTTTTGATTTGGGTGCTCTCGCTACTTTTGAGGGCTCCATTTTCTTTTTTTCTTCCACTCTAACAGTAGCACCCAAATTTAGTCCCCCCAAATCTATTTTGGTAGAGAATGACAGACGGGACCCACCCATCATTGTCTCTCTCTTCCTACTCTTTCTTCCTCTGTGGGACCAGAGGACCGAGCAGAGCTGCAGAGGGCGTGACTCGCCGGCCATTGGGAAGGCTAGATCCACGCCTCTAGGTGGCCACTCCCACGCAGGCCCTGCGCCGCCACGATCGCTACTGGCACTATCGGAGGGAGCCAAAGGGGAGGAAGGAGACGCTGGGAAAGGCAGGTTCCCGCGCGGGCTAGGGCCACTGCGTCGAGAGGAGTGCTGGGAGGGGAGGAGTGGCGGGATCCATGGTGCGGACGAAAGGATCCATGGTGGACACGGCAGGATCCACGATAGAGATCCATGGCAGGGAGCCATAGGAGAGCGCCGACGGAGACAACATGGTGTTGACGGTAGTTAACAACCATTATAAACCATCAATAAAACATGTATAAGGACATAAATATGATCACCAACAAAGGTCTAGGGGTTTAAACTAACAAATTCCACAAGTTTTGATGAATCTATGATTTCTATAGGGTTTATCCAGAAAACCATCAAGGTGGACCTACATGTCAGATTTAATTGCGCTTATTCGCCGTGAAACGAACACTAGAAGGTTCTAGAGAACACCACACCGAGGCAGAGAGGCAGAGGCTACCAGGTGGGGTCAGTCGGGCCCACCTGCAGGCCACCCGGCCCTTAGGCCCACCTATCAGCCTCCGCGTTGCAATGTCTGTTCTCCACCGCCTCCTAGGTTGCATCTACGCCGTTTCTTAAGTCAGTTTGATCTAAGGGCTCATGTTGGACGCTCTGGCCTATATATATCAGCCCCTGCCCCCCTGAAGGCATCAAGTCATTTGAGAAGACAGAAACCCTAATCATCCTCAGAGCTCCACCATATTCTAGGACATAGCTAGTTAGGCTAGGTCTAGAGGGAGGTAAGCGGGCTTCACTTGATTCCTGATCGTGTCAAGAGCGTGGTTTGGTATAATCTTTGTACCCCCTCTTTCTTTTGTATCTCCATTATTTTTATATGCTTGCTACAATTGTTATGACAATATTAGTATTCATCTTATTCATGTTCTTTGTTATAATATTCATCGTCTACTTTGATTATATACCTAGTATAGTTGGATTATCATCATATTTATGCATATGTTCATATAGCGCTCACTCTAAGGTACCATGGGTGGGTGGTCGACATTGTGTAAGCGTAGTGCTTATATATTATTTACCTATGAATACATCCTATATTCTAGATCATGTGGTAGATCGCGAATGTGACACTTCCGTTGAGTCCTTTATAGTCCACTCCCCGATGTAGGTAGCACGTAGGAGCTGGTTACGAAGGAGGACAAGCTTTGTTCTTAATCTCCTATAGTAATATCCCTGATGTGTAGATATAAAGATGATCTCAGCAATGACTATTAGGTATAACTGCACTAATCAATGTATGCTTTGACTTATAATTAAGGATGACTTAGAAATTATTCCTCTAATATTCTACCTGACCATGCTAATGCCATAGAAAGGAGTACTCTAAATGATTTATCATTATCATTGATCAATACTTATTATATATCTTATCCTATGACTTACCCCTATTATGAGTAGAATATTGGTTCTGGTTTACTTCTTCATCAATAGTATAAGTTATCAATACTTGTCCATGCTAGAACTTCTCTGTGGTAAAAATACAAATAATGATACTTGAAATACTCTCGGGTAAAGTGCTACAATGGTATATTATCTGTGCGCTTACAGATCCTTTTTCATTCATATCTATATATTCTTTCTAGTCACATAAGATGATAAAGAACTACTTAGTATTATTCTAGTAGTGATGCTAGGCAGCACCAACAAGCATCTCTGGTACCATCACTAGGGATGACACCTAGTAAAGTAATGTTTGGAGATGTAGGTAATTAATAGGTGGCTATTAAAACAAGTGATAAGTTAATAAATACCAACACGCGATGTGGCGCCGGAGCCACGTCGGAGCTTGGGCAGTTCTGTGCGAGCACGTCAAAGGAGCGTGCTGACGAAGCAGGACCGCACGGCGGGGAGTCGGAGCCATGTCGTAGCTTGGGTAGCTTCGTGCGAGCGTGCCGGCGAAGCAGGCCCGCACGGCGGTGAAAGCTCTAGTTTGGTTTTGGTGAATTGATGAAACCCTAAGTGCTAACCTAGTTTATCAAGTGATCATGAGATAGGTAGCACATTCCAAGTGGTGAAGCAAATGAAGATCATGACATGCTGATGCTGATGCTATGGTGATGATCAAGTGCTTGGACTTGAAAAGAAGAAAGAGAAAAACAAAAGGCTCAAGGCAAAGGTATAAATAGTAGAAGCTATTTTGTTTTGATGATCAAGACACTTAGAGAGTGTGATCACATTTAGGTTCGATAGCCGTACTATTAAGAGGGGTGAAACTCGTATCGGAATGCGGTTATCAAAGTGCCACTAGATGCTCTAACTTATTGCATATGCATTTAGGATCTAGTGGAGTGCTAACACCCTTGAAAATGTTTGTAAAAATATGCTAACACATATGCACAAGGTGATACACTTGGCACATTTGAGCAAGGGTTAAAAACTTCACCGGCGGAGTGTCCGCCCATAGAGTGCGGACAGTCTGATAGCACCACCGGCGCCCTAGACAGAAAAGACGGAGGTCACTGTAAGTGATCGGACACTGGTCTCGGTTGGACCGACGCGTCCGGTCAGTGGCAGTAGAGGGCGCGTAGCGTCGGTCTCTGACCGGACGCTGGGTCACTCAATGACCAGATGCTGATAGGGTGCATCTAGTCCTGCTGACGTGGCAGTGGATAGAGGAGTCACCGAGTGACCAGACCTTGGGTGTGTCCAGTCGAGCATGACCGGACGTGTCCGGTTGTGAAAAGTCGTCTCTAGATGCTTACTGGAAACGACTGGATGCTGGGGTTTAGGGTCCAATCATTTTGAGCTGCTGTGTCCGGTCGTCTCTTGACCGTTGAGATCGGGCGATCAACATTTGAAGAGGGGACATGTGGTAAGCATTGCGTGACCAAACGCTAAGGTCCAGCGTCCGGTCAATATGACCAGAGCATCTAGTCACCCCATGTTGTGCCCAGTGAAGGGGTACAACGGCTCTATTTTGTGGGGGCTTCTATTTAAGACCCATGGCCAGCTCAAGCTCACTCTCTTGGCCCTTTGTATTGACATAGCTATCTTGTGAGCTTAGCCAAAGCCCTCCCACTCATCTCCATCATTGATTCATCATCTTTGTGAGATTGGGAGAGAATCCAAGTGCATTGCTTGAGTGATTGCATCTAGAGGCACTTGGTGTTCGTGTTTCGCTGCGGGATTTGCTTGTTACTCTTGGTGGTTGCCGCCACCTAGATGGCTTGAAACAGCGAGGATCATCGAGCAGAGGGTGGTGATTGTCTCTGGCTCCGATCGTGGTGATTGTGAGGGGTTCTTGACCTTTCCCCGGTGGAGAACCAAAAGGTACTCTAGTAAATTGCTTGTGGCTTGTGTGATCCTCATCTTGTGTTGGTTGTGCGGCACCCTATTGAGGGTTTGGCGTGTGATGCCAATTAGCGCGTGAACCTCCAAGTGAGTGAATCGCCACAACGAGGACTAGCTTGTCGGCAAGCAAGTGAACATCGGTAAAAAATCATTGTGTCATCATTTGATTCCAAGGTGATTGGTCTTTATTGGTATTCATTCTTGTGATTGATTGGCTCCTTCTTCGACACGGCGGTATAAACAAATTGCTCACTCTCTTTACATTACCGCAAAACTAGTTGTCAAGCTCTTTAGTGTAGCTAGTTGTGAGAGCTTGTTAGTTTGGTTAGTGTGGCTCTTTAGTTAGCTTTTGAGAGCACACTAACTTAGTGTAGTGTCATAGCTATTGTGTGGATAGAAACTATATAAACTAGAATTGTGGTAGGTGGCTTGCATTTTTAGTAGGCTAGTGCAACACTTGCTTCGCCTCATAATTGTCTAACCAGTTTGTTAAGTATTGTTGTAGAATTTTTTTTAATAGGCTATTCACCCCCCTCTAGCCATTAGGACCTTTCAAGTGGTATCAAAGATGAGGTCACCATGATTTGAGGCTTAACAACCTTCGGTGTAAAAATGACTCAAATCAACAACACCAAGAAGCCACCCCAATTTGATGGCACAAATTATCCATATTGGAAATCAAAGATGACCACACACATCAAGTCAATCAATAGAAAAGTATGGAAGGTGATAGAAACCAAAATTGAGATTTGTGATCTGGAGAATCCCACTGCGGCCGAAGAAGTGCTTCTCCAAAACAATGACATTGCTCTAAGTGCCATTCATGATGCAATTGATGAGAGAACATTTGAGCAAATCAAGAATATTGAGATGGCTCATGAGGCATGGAAGAAATTGGAGGAATCATTTGAAGGCACTCAAGCCATGAAGGGTGCAAAGGCATATATTCTCAAAGAGAAGTTTGCAAGCTTCAAGATGAAGGAGGATGAGAGTGTGCCGGAGATGTTTCATAGGCTTCAAGTGCTTGTCAATGATCTCAAAGCACTTGGAGAAGAGGTGAAGGACAAGGACTTCTCCCACAAGTTCTTAAGATGCTTACCTTCAAGATTTGGCACATTGGTCACTATTCTAGTGAGGAGTGATTTGGATACCATGACACCAAACCAAGTGTTGGGAGATATAATGACCGATGATACATATAGAGATGATGATGAGAAGGAAGAAAAGAAGGAGAAGAAAGATGAGAAGAAGAAGAGTGTGGCATTCAAGGCCACATCATCCAAAGGTAAGGCAAAGCAAGATACATCAAGTGAAGATGATGGCTCATGGGATGATGATGATGAGAAGATGGCTCTCTTTGTCAAGAAATTTGGCAAATTCATGATGAAGAAAGGGTACCATGCTAGAAGAAAGAAATCTTCATCTAAGAGCAAGGAAGAATCAATAAGGTGCTTCAAATGTGGAAGCAAAGATCATCTTGTTGCTCAATGTCCATACAATAGCGACAATGATGATGACAACAAGAAGAACAAGAAGGACAAAAAGGAAAAGAAAGAGAAGATGGACAAGATGACCTTCAAGAAGAAGAAGGGTGGTTCATATGTGGTCACTTGGGATAGTGATGCTTCCTCAAGTGATGATGATGACAAGACCACCAAGAAGAAGGCACTTGCAAGCATTGCCATCAATGAGAAGCCTTCTCTCTTCGACACTCCATCATGCTTCATGGCTAAGGCCACTAAGGTACAAACTTGTGATGATGGAAGTGATGATGAACATGATAATGAAATGATAGTGATAGTAATGATGATGAACCTACTAAAGATGAATTATATGACATGCTAGAAGATGCTAAAGAACACTTTAACATTAAGAGAAGGGAATGCAAGAGCTTGAATAAGGAGATAAAAGCCCTCAAACAAGCCCTTGATGAGCTCAAAGCAACTCTTGAGAGGCTAGAGGAAGCCCATGAGAAGCTTGGCAAAGCTCACAAGAAGCTTGAAAAAGCTCATTCCTCTTTGCTTGATGAGCAAAATAAAAAGAAGCGTGTTAAAACTTGCAATATAGGCTTAACTTGCGATATAATTGATGAATCATTATCTATGCCTATCATTGTTGCTTCTACTAACCCTTCTTGTAGTACTTCTACTTCTACCTTATCTAGTAGTGATGGTTTCACTTATGATACCTCACTAATGGTTGAGAATGAGAACCTCAAGATGGATGTCAATAAGCTCACTCACACCCTAGCTAAAGCCTATGGTGGTGAGGACCGCTTGCTTATGTGCTTGGGTAGCCAAAGAGCTTCTCTCTAAAAAGAGGGATTGGGCTACACCCCCAAGAAAGGCAAGGCGACCTTTGCTCCTCACGAGACTAGTTTTGTGAAGAACAATGGCCGGTTTTGCACTAGTTGCAAGCAAGTTGGTCATAAAAAGCATGAATGCAAAAATAAGAGCAAAAATGCTAATGTATCCTCCATTAAGCTTGATTCTTTCTATATGCTTTCTAAGGGTGCAAATGGTGTAAAGTCTAAGTTCATTGGTAAACCATGGATGGGCTCAAAGAAGAAAGTCATTTGGATACCAAAGAGCTTAGTAACTAACCTTTAAGGACCCAAGCAAGTTTGAGTACCTAAAAAGAATTGATCTTCTTTTATAGATCAATTACAAAGCCAAAGAAAGGCATTGGGTTCTTGATAGTGGGTGCACTCAACACATCACCGGTGATGCAAGAATGTTCAACTCAATCAACACCAATGGCAATGATGGTTATGATAGTATTATATTTGGTGATAATGACAAAGGCAAGGTCAAAGGGCTTGGTAAGATTGCAATATCCAATGACATGAGCATATCTAATGTGTTGCTAGTAGAGAGCTTGAACTTCAATTTGCTATCCGTGGCTCAATTGTGTGATCTTGGATTCAAATGCATATTTGGGGTAGATGATGTAGAGATCATAAGTGTAGATGGCTCTAATTTGATCTTCAAAGGATTTAGATATGAGAATCTATACTTTGTTGATTTCAATGCTAGTGAAGCTAGATTATCTACATGCTTGTTCACTAAGTCTAGCATGGGTTGGTTATGGTATAGAAGGCTTGGTCATGTTAAAATGAAACAATTGAATAGATTGGTTAAGCATGACTTGGTTAGAGGCTTTAAAGATGTTGTGTTTGAAAAAGATAAGCTTTGTAGCTCTTGTCAAGCCGGAAAACAAGTTGGAAACACCCATCCTAAAAAAAGCATGATGAGCACTAGTAAAGCATTTGAGTTATTGCACATGGATTTCTTTGGGCCAACACAATACATTAGCATTGGTGGTAATAAATATGGCTTTGTGATAGTAGATGATTACACTAGATACTGTCGATATTTGACCACCGATAGCCCGCCATGGGGGTCCCCGAGGCAGTATGTTCGGGCTTCAGTATATGCGGAACTCGATGGTTAACGTAAGAGACAGTCGATTTATCCTGGTTCAGACCCTCGATCGTTGATCAAGTAATAGCCCTACGTCCAGTCGGCGTTAGCCTTTGCGTTGGATTGATTGTAAAGTGTTGTATTGTCATCTAAGTCTCGTCTCTAGGAACCCTGCCCTCCTTTGTATAGCCAAAAGGTCAGAATCCTAGTCGGTTTACAATGAGAGTTCCTAGTAGGATTACAGAATAATATTATTACTAAGATTACATGAGAAGAATCCTAGTTCGACTAGATCTTCTCCCTTCCTTACGGGGTATCCCGTGGGTCCCGCATTGACAAGCCCCCGAGCACTTCATACTTGAGCTCTAGAAGCCTCGTCTTGTTCCTTCAGGTCTTGTCGAGCAGAAACAAGCATCATCCGAGTGCTTTCTTGAGCGAAACCGTGTAGCGCTTCATGAGATCTTCGCGTGGTGTGTACCTTTTTTGAAGAAAAAAAGTACTTCTATTTGGGTGTAGCCCCTGAGCCTCTTACTATTTGGCACAAGGAGCTAGAGGATCTTCTCTTGAAATCGCTCTGATTCTTCATCGAAGAGCTCTTGAGCATATACCCGGGTTCTCTATCGAAAAGAGCTTGGATATAGCTATGTGTGGGTTCTTTTTATCGTGTGGTCTTGAAGTGATCTGTCTTGAAGAAGTCTTCTGAGTGATGTGCGCTTTTTGAAGGAAAAAGTGCACTCACTAAGTGTAGCCCCCGAGCCTCTTGCTATTTGGAACAAAAAGTTGGAGGGTCTTGAATCTTATGTTGTTTTAAAAACTGCTGTCTTAAGGAAGTCTTTTGAGTGATCTGTGCTTTTCCTTTTTGAAGGAAAAAGTGCACTCTCTGAGTGTAGCCCCGAGCCTCTTGCTGGGTTCTTTTATCCAAAAAGAACTTGGATATAGGTTCTTGGCATGTTCTCTAGTAGTCTGCTGTTGTTAGATGTAGTTGTATGGTGGTAGTTGATAGTAAATGCTGTTTGTTCATGAGTTGTACAGTGTTGGTATATTCTTCTGAATATGCTCATTCTTGAGTACTGCTCCTTCACGCCTGAGTCCTCTTTCATTGAATTCTGTCTTTTCACTGTGTCCTTTGTTAGGTTTGTTCCGTTGGTGCTCCCAGTCCATGTGCACCGCTTCTTTGGCCTATAAATATCCTCCTTATGTGATGTTTTGATTCATCGAGCATTTTGTTGTGTGGTGTGAAATCTCCGTAGTCATAAGTATGGTAGTTTGTGAAGTAAAGCAGCCTTCGGGCGTTTTTTGTAGTTGTTGTGTATCTTGCCGTAGCTGGAGGGAGTCTTGTGATAGGGATTAGAGGTAGGCTAATCCCGTAGTAGCATTATACTTGGAAGTACGTGGCGGTAGTCGGAGGGAGTCTTGTGATGTGGGATACGTTCCTTCATCTGGCAGTTCTAGGTTGATCCTCGTCGCCTACCCTGAGACTGTCTGGTGTAGATCAACACCATATCTGATATCACATCAGACTTGGGTAGACAGATGCCTGTCGGCCTTCTATGCTCCATGTTGTCCTGCCGTGCTGCTGATTTCCACCTTGGATGCACTGCGTCCGTCCTTTGAAGAAAATAGTGTAGCCGAGGGCAGTTTGTTCTACTGAGTAGCAATTTGGAACACGTAGTCGTTCCAGAGCCTAGTCGTGTCCAGGTTTCTCTTTGCTACCTTGCTTGTCGTAGTACCGAGTTCGTTGGGTCTTGTAAGATGTGTAATCTTCTATTTTTTGAAACCATTTATAATGGAAAGAATCTTGTCTTCTAAGTTGTCATTCTCTATTCTCCTGATGTCCCGGTTGTTGATGAGATTCCTGAGTTCTTTCTATAAGGACCGAGTTGTTGCGTTCCTTGTGAGGTAACCCTTCTTTGCTTCATTGTTGATGAGTTCTTTTTATAGTAATATGATAACTCCGCCGTGGTGCTGGATGGATAAGTCTAAAATCTACCCGTTGGACTGTACCGTTGTGTGGATTTATGCCGTCCAGCATTTTAGCTATGTTAGTAAATGGACCGTTGCGTCCTCATGCCATGTTAAAATCTATTTAAGGGCCTTTCCTCTTTTTCTTCCTTACTGCCCCAATTTTCCTTTGAAACCCTAGTCTTCAAGCTTTCACCGCCGCCATTGTTGCCGTCATCTGAGCGCTGTCGTCTGAGCCTTCTCAATTCTTAGTGCCCCATTGCTTTTGCTAGTATATGGGTAGGAAGAAGTCGATGAGTAAGTCCCAGGTGACCTTTGTCGACGAGGAAGCATCGCTCTCCGTTATTGAAAATCAAGAATTCATGGCCATGAGGGCTACTCAGAAGATCTGGCTGGCTCTAACAACGACTGAAGATCAGCTTCACGAGCTTGTTAGCGATGGTTTGATTCAAAGCAAGGATATTGTTGATTGGAGAGCTCCAGGCGAGCATCGGGTCCTTGCTCTAGGTCCTGGTGAGATTATTCTTTTTGTCTCCTTTATCCATGCCAGTCTCTGCCTTCCTACTTCTGCTTTTCTTCATCGATTTCTCAACTATTTTGGGATTAGCCTGAACCATCTTGCTCCAAATGCTGTCCTTCATCTTTCTGTTTTCGTTCATCTTTGTGAAACTTTCCTTGGAATTCCTCCTTCTCTTTCTCTCTTTTGTTACTTCTTTCGCCTAAAGCCACAACCCTGCCGCGATGACACCAATGTTCTTGGTGGCTATGAGATTCAGTTTTGCCAGGGTCTTAAGAGCAAATTCTTTGACTATGACCTGGTTGATTCTATGAGGGATTGTTGTGCTGACTAGTTTTATGCCGCCAACTTGATTCTTCCTCTTTCCATTCATTCTAGATCTAGTCCCTTGGTTAATGACCGATGGGAAAAGAACCCTATGATGACGGCTGAGGTCCAGGCGATCAAGCTATTTCTTGAGAGGATTTGTACTCTGAAATAGCAAGGCTTGACCGGCTTTGGGATTATTTCTAGTTTTCTTTGCCGCTGAGTTCAACCTCTGAAGGAGCAAGAAAACTATGGTTTTGAGTACTCTGGGGCGGAGGACCCTTCTCGTATGGTCCCTGCCCTTGAGTTGACTGATGAGGAGGTGCTCGAGCGTCTTCAGAAGATGCTGAAAGGAGTAAGTGTCATCCCGCTTGCTATCTTTGAGTACAGTGCTAACAACCCGCCCCCTGCTGTGAGTTGTTCTTTTCTTATGTGGGTACTTTTGAATGTCTTTTGTTGTATCCACTTTTTGCTTAATCTTCCTTATCTTGTTGTTTTACTCTTTTATAGGAATTGGGGCGTAATTTCGCTGATCCAATTCCCCTTGATGATTTCCCTGCAAATGTGGAGGCTGGGGGTAGTCTTGTTGGGGCATCCTTAACCAGTAAGTTTCAAACCACCACAATATTTCCTGGCGTTTCTTCCACAAACCTTGATGTATATGTAGAGTATGTTCCTCGTCTAGTTCCTTGAGCTCCTTGTACTTTCAGAAAGAGGGGGCGAGCGGATAGTTCTTCTTCTGCTCCATCTGTTGCCAAGAAGTCTCGCCAGTCGAGTACTCATCTAGGTACTCTAGTTGTAGCTAGCATGCTCTTAGGTGAGCATATTAATACGCTTTGTCCTTTTGTTATTTGTTTTTATCTTTGACCGAGTACTTTTGTCCTTTTTCAGCTAGTGCTATGGTGGCCTTGGTTGAGAGTGAGGAAGAAGAGGATGATGATTCTACCCTCATTACTCGTCGGTGAGTTCTTTTCTTGTTTTCCTGTTGTTGAACCCCTCTTTTTGTTTTGACTTTGGTCTTGTTCTCTTGTAGTAAGCGGTCATCGGGTTCGAGTTCTTCTGGGGCTCCAGTATCGGCCGTGCCACTCCTGTCGTAGGGTGGCGGTGATGTTTTTGCCGCTATAGTTCCCCCTCTTAGGTCCTCTGTTGGTTTTCTGAAGAAGAGGGTAGCTAAGTGAGTGATTCCTTATCATGCTTCTTTGCTTCTATTTTCTTTTTCCTGACTTATATTCTTATCGTTGAGTTTTCTTATCATCTTGTAGACCCTCGCCTTCTCTTATTCCTCAGCTACCCTCTTGTTAGCCCTCTAGTGCGCCCCCACATACTGAGTCAAAGGACTCAGAAAGTACGGTCGGTGAGGTGGCCGTGAGGGAGATGGGGCCCCTAGTGATCATGCTGCTTCGGATCTACTAACTCCGGGGGTGACCGTGGCCATGGGAGGGGATCCGTCTGAGGAGGTAGCCGGGGCTTCCCAGGATATGGCCCTGGTTCTTCCTTCTTTGCCTGCACCGGCTTCTCCTTCTGCCTCTCTTAGTACCGGTGCTCCGTGTTTGGACGATGATGTGTTGCATCAATTTGATGCTACTCATCAGTTGTCAGAGCTAACCATCGCCTGGGGAAGCTTATCGACCCTTGCGACTTCTTTTGGGGAAAAACTCTAGGTAAGTTTTTCTGAAGTTCTTTCTTTGGATGTTCGTTTTTCTTCTGTCCTTATGTCTTGTTTTTCTCTCTCTCTTTTTGCTTAGTCTTTTTCTCATGATCATACCAGCTTCTTTTTCTCGTCTAAAACCAAGAAAAAGTTGTCTTCTGAGGTGAGTACCCTAAAGGCAGAGCTTGACCTCTGTTGGGCTGAGTTGGAGACCGAGCATTAGACGCATCAGAAGGAGGAGAAGGCTCTCCGTGCCTGGGTAATTGAGGCAGAAAAGCAGAGGGATGTAGCTGCCTAGGAGGCCTTAAAAATGTGGAGGCCATGAAGAAAGAGTGCACTGGTATTGCGAGTTCTTTTTTGTTTCCTTTTGTATTCAAACTTGCCTTTCTGCTGACTTGTTTTTTATTGCCTGGCCTAGCTCTCTGAGTTAAAAAGCAGAAGCTCTCAGAGGGTATCGAGGAGATGAAGACACTTGTTCGTACGAACCATAATAAGGCTGAGGAGGTAATTACTCGAGCTGAAGAACTCGCGCTTGCTAAGTTGATTAGGCATGGAGCTAATAGGGATCTTGTGCAGGCCTAAAAAACTATCGAAGCCTTGACTGGCAAGTTGGCGACGGCTACTAAGAACTAGAATGCTTTGTGGAAATCCTTTCAGTCAGTAGCCGGTCTTCTCTGGACTTCAGCGGATGATGGTCAATCTTGGGCTCAGTTTATTCCCCAAGTGCCAACCCGTTTCTAGGAGTTCGTGAAGAGGTGCGCCCAACTGTGTACCAAGAATGTTCTTGCCTAGGTCCGGGTTCTTTCTTCAGAGTTTCCTTTGTCTAAGATTGCTGATGAAGCCGAGAGTCAAGAATACCTGGATGCTGTTGAGAAGGTGGAGCCCGAGGTCGAAGATTTAGCCAGGAGGATTGTTGATAATCTTAACATTGATATCTCTTCTCCTGATGACAATGCTTGATGTAATTGACCTTTGTGCTCCATCTCCTATAATAGAACACTAAACTTCTTTTTGAATGAAGATTGAATGAAGATTCTTTATTTTTTGTTGATGTCTTCTTAATCTATCGAGTGCTTTTATGGCTTTCGTTTGTGCCGTGTAAACAACTCGGTATATGTAGATCATTATTTTGATAGACTTTCTTGATTTGACGAGTGCTTGTTTGGCTTTCGTCTATGACTTGTAAGCAACTTTGCCTATATTTCTTCATCTTGTAAACAATCTGGTTTAGGTAGATCGTTGTCTTGACAAATTTTCTTGATCTGTCGAGTGCTTTTCTGGCTTTTGTTTATGCTGTGTAAACAACTCGGTATAGATCTTTGTGTTCTTGTTAGTGCTGAAAAGACTTAGGACCGGCGATCTCAAGTATCTTCAGCTTCTTCTTTTCGGCTTAACTCAGGATGTGGTCATCATTTGGTCCTTTCCCTAGTTGCAAAAACATCCTAGGATCGACAATCAGCCCCCGAGCACTTCATGGTTGAGTTCTGGAAGCCTCGTCTTGTTCCTTTAGGTTCTGCTGAGTAGGTATAAACATTGTTTGAGTGCTTTCCTGAGCGAAAACCATGTAGCGCTTCTTGTGATCTTATGAGTGTGGCCCCCGAGCCTCTTGCTATTTGGAACCTCAGGCTTAATTTCAATCGTTTTACTTTTTGGTTTGGGTGTTAGCTTATTAGCTACCCTCATCGGCGGGCTCAAGCATCTTTTTAGCTCTTTTGCTCTCGGCTGGTATGCTTAGGCGTGTTTTCAGCCATTTTTCTTTTTGGTTCGGGTGTTAGCTTATTAGCTACCCTCATCAGCGGGCTCAAGCATATTTTTAGCTCTTTTGCTCTCGGCCAGTATGCTCAGGCGTATTTTCAGCCATTTTGCTTTTTGGTTCGGGTGTTAGCTTATTAGCTACCCTCATCGGTGGGCTCAAGCATCTTTTCAGCTCTTTTGCTCTCGACCAGTATGCTCAGGCGTATTTTTAGCCATTTTGCTTTTTGGTTTGGGTGTTAGCTTATTAGCTACCCTCATCGGTGGGCTCAAGCATCTTTTTAGCTCTTTTGCTCTCGGCCGGTATGCTCATTGGAAACAACTCGAGGAAAGCCATAATAAGACATGTTGTCGAGAAAGAACCATCTTTATTGATCAAGAACATTGATAAGTCATAATAGTACATGTGTTGTTGAGGAGCACCATCTTTATTGATCATGAACATTGATCTCTTGTGGCTTGTATATATATTCTTCCTTGAGTTGTTTTCATGCATAGAATCTTCTTAACTGGCTGATGTGCCCTGTATTGTTGACTTCTTTTCCGTCTTTAGTTATCAACTTGTATGTGCCTGGTCCAGTGACTTTTGTGACGATAAAAGGACATTCCCATGGACTGAGTAGTTTATGGCGTTTGTCAGTTTTTTATATTCTTCTTAGTACTAGGTCTTTGACTTGTAATGATCGAGGCTGGGTATTCTTGTTGTAGTGGCGTCTTAATCCTTGGAGGTATCTTGCTGATTGAAGGGTAGCGTTTACTCTGACTTCTTCTGTACTATCGAGCTCTAATCTTCGGGTGTGTTTTGCTTCTCCTTCGTCATATTGTTCTATCCTTGGTGACATCCAGATCAAGTCGGTAGGTAGTACGGCTTCTGATCCATAAACTAGGAAGAAATGTGAGTATCTGGTGGCTCTACTTATTTGAGTCCGTAGCCCCCATACGACCTTGGGTAATTCTTCAATCTATTTTGATCCATAGTCCACTAATTCTTCATACAATCTTGGTTTTAATCTGGCTAGTATGAGTCCATTAGCCCTTTCTACCAGTTCGTTAGCCTCTGGATGTGCGACTGATGCATAATCTATTCTAAAGCCATAGTCCTGTGCCCAACTTTGGAATTTTATGGCTATGAAGGGAGAACCCAAATTTGTGATGATTCAATTGGGCATGCTGAAGCGGTGCATAATATCTTAGATGAACTCGACTACTTTGGCTGCGCTGTATTTTGTGAGTGGTTTGTATTCAATCCACTTGGTAAACTTGTCAATTGCTACGAAGATGTACTCGAAACCGCCTTTTGCTTTCTTGAGAGGTCCTACTTGATCTAGCCCACAGCAGGAGAAAGGCCAAGTGGGTGGGATGCAGATGAGATTGTGAGCTAGCACATGAGCTTGTCTTATGAACATTTGACAACCTTTACATCTTCTGACAAGTTCTTCTGCGTCTTTCAAAGCGGTTGGCCAATAGAATCTGATGCGGAATGCTTTGCCAACTAGTGTTCTTGAAGTGGCATGATTTCCATAGCAACCTGAGTGTATTTTGTCTAGGATCTCTTTGCCCTCTTCAAATGAGACACATTTTAGGAGTACTCCTGATGATGCGGCTCTTCTATAGAGTTTATTTCCCACTAGGACGTAGTTCTTGCTTCTGTGAACAACTCGGGTAGCTTCCTCTTTTTTCGCTGGCAACTTATTCTCTTTGATGTAATCAATAAAAACCTAGGTCCGTGAAGTGGCGATTACCAAAATCTAGGTACCTTTAGCTGAGATTTTAGGGGTTATCTCACCAGGTTGTTTGATAGAGGGAGTTGATAACTTCTCTATGAATACATCGGGTGGGACTTTCGCCCTGTCTGATCCAAGCTTGGCGAGGATGTCTGCCGCAATATTAGAATCGCGCAGGACGTATAGAATTTCTAATCCTTGAAAATGTTTTTTGAGCTTTCGTATTTTAGCATAGTAAGCACCCATGTTTTCTTTGGTGCAGTCCCAATCTTTGTTGACTTGATTGATTACTACTGCTGAATCGCCGTAAACGAGTAAACGCTTGATTTCGAGGGTAATTGCCACTCGTAGCCCGTGGATGAGGGCTTCATATTTTGCTTCATTGTTTGTAGCTTGCCATAATATCTGAAGGACGTACTTGAGTTATTTTCCATCTGGAGAAATGAGGAGAACGCCTGCACTGGCTCTGCCTAGCTTGAGTGATCGATCAAAGTACATCTTCCAATGATTAAGGATGGTATTTGACATAGGTTGTTGAATTTTTGTCCACTCGACAACAAAATCAGCCAAGGCTTGAGATTTAATTGCCTTTCGTGGGGTGAAATCGATATTGAGAGCACCAAGTTCAACTGTCCACTTAGATATGCGCCCTGTTGCGTCTCTATTGTGTAGGATGTCTCCGAGTGGGAAATCTGCCACCACAGTAATCTTGTGGCTTTCAAAATAGTGGCGAAGCTTGCGTGAAGTGATCAGGAGGGCGTAGAGTAGTTTTTGCACATGCGGGTACCGGATCTTTGATTCTGATAGTACTTCGCTGATGTAGTATACGGGGCGTTGTACTTTATATACACGCCCTTCTTCTTCTCTTTCTACAACAATCATTGTGCTGATCATAGTAGAAGTTGCTGCAATGTACAACATCATGTCTTCATATTTCTTTGGAGGTGTGAGAACGGGCGAGGAAGTTAGGTATGCCTTGAGCTTCTTGAAAGCTTCGTTGGCTTCTTCTATCCACTCAAATTTGTCTTTCTTTAGTAGCTTAAAGAAAGGTAACCCTTTTTTGCCGAGTCTTGATATGAAACGATTTAGGGCCGCCATGTAGCCTGTTAGCTTCTGCACATCTTTGACACTTCGAGGAGGGCCCATCTCTGTTATGGCTCGAATTTGCTTGGTGCTTGCTTCGATTTCGCGATAACTGACCAAGAATCTGAGTAGTTGTCCTGAAGGAACTCAGAATACACACTTGTTTGGGTTCAATTTCCTCCTCCATCTTTTTAGGTTTTTGAAGATTTGCTTTAAGTCTTCAATTAGTGCATCCGGGTTCTTTGTCTTTACTACTACGTCATCCATGTATGCCTCTATGTTTTTGCCGATCTGAACACCAAGGCATGTTTGGATAGCTCTTTGGTAAGTGGCACCAGCATTCTTGAGTCCAAATGACATGGTTTTGTAGCAGTTGGCACCGAATGGAGTGATGAAAGATGTCTTGCTTTGGTCTTGTTCCTTTAATGTGATTTGGTGATATCCTGAATAGCAATCAAGGAAGGATAATAGGGCAGATCCTGCTGTTGAATCAACTATCTGATCAATGCGTGGTAGCCCGAACGGATCTTTCGGGTAGTGTTTATTGAGATCTATATAGTCGACACACATGCGCCACTCATTCGTATTCTTTTTCTGTACTAGAACTAGGTTTGCTAGCCAATCTGGATGGAGAATTTCTCTGATGAATCCAGCTGCCATTAGTTTTGTGATTTCTTTTTTAATTACTGCCTTCTTGTTGGGTGAGAATCGTCGTAGTCGTTGCTTCATAGGCTTGGAGCCTTCATTGATATCAATTATGTGCTCAGCCAACTCTCTTGGGACCCCTGGCATGTCGGCCGGCTTCCAAGCGAAGATATCTTTGTTGTCCCAAAGAAAGTTGGTGAGCGCGAGTTCCTATTTTATCGAGAGGTGGGCGCTGATGGTTGCTATTTTGGAGGGATCACTGGTGCCTGGGTCGATTTGCTTGATGTTGGCTTCTTTTGGTGGTGCTAGGATGCTAGGTTTTTTAGCTGGTATCACTAGCTCTTCTGGGCTCATTTCTGCTGCAATGGTGGCTATTTCTTTTCTTCCATCGGCGGCCTATGCTTTTGCTGCAATTTGGATTGCCTGAACATCACAGTCAAAAGCATGCTTCAAATCACTTCAAAGAGAAAGGACATCGTTAGGCCCTGACATCTTAAGCAATAGGTACGGATAATGCGGTATCGCCATAAATTTTGCTAGTGCTGGGCGCCCTAGGATTGCGTGATATGATGAATCGAAGTCCGCAACTTCAAACTTGATGAACTCTGTACGGTAGTTCGAGAGAGTCCCAAAAGTAACCGGTAGAATGATTTGTCCAAGTGGCATTGCTGCCTTGCCAGGTACTATGCCATAAAAAGGCGTGCTTGTTGGTGTAATCATCCTGGTGAGTTGTAGTCCTATCTTCCTTAGAGTTTCTGAAAAAATGATGTTGAGACTGGCTCCCTCGTCGATTAGTACTTTCGTGACAGTCATACTGGCAATAATTGGATCTAGAACTAGTGGGTAATGGCATGCGTTTCCTACGCTAGTCCATTGGTCTTCTCTTGAAAATTGGATTGGATACTGTGACCAATTGAGATGTCTTGGTGTAGCCAGTTCTGCTGCCATGATGGTTCGTAACGCTAGCTTTTCTTGATGTTTGCTTCTGAAATCTGGAACCCCGGCAAAGATTACTGCTACTATCCCCCTAGATTTTTAGAATCCCTTGTCTTCATGGTTGCCTTCTTCTTTTTTCTGATTGCCTTCTTTGGTATTCTCCTTACTATATTTTCTTGTGTATCAATCTTTGAAGGTGTAGCAATCTCCGATGGTGTGATTTCCTTTGGGGTGCAAGATGCAACGCATGTTTTCAATGTCATCATACCTTCTAGGCTTGGAAAACTTCCTTGATTTGTCAGTCACTGCTACGGTGTTGTCTGATCAATGTTTTCTTTCCTGATGTCTGTTGTTTCGATGATTTTGCTTGTCCGGGTTGTCTCGGTTGTTTCTATTCGGGAATCTTTCTCGTGTCTTTTCCTCTGCAGTAATCATCTTTTCCACTGTTCATCTGAATTCTTCATTGTTTCTTGGGTTTTCTTTGCAGAAGTCTTGAAATTGACACCTAGCCATGATTCCATGAGAGAAAGCTTCGATTATTTCTTGTTGGGTGATGTCATGTACTTGAGCTCATAGTTCACCAAATCATCGATAGTAATTTCTGAGACTTTCACCTCCTTTCTGCTTGAGTCCTTTTAACTCTGCGTGGGTGATTGGGTGTGTAATGATACCCGTGAAATTTTCACAGAAAGCTCTTTGTAAGTCCTCCCAATTTCTAATTGATCCTAGATTCAATTTGTCAAACCATTGAAGGGGCATGGTTTCTAGGGCCATGGGAAAGAATAAGGTCTTGATGTCATTGTCTCCTCCAGCTAATTCAATCAATTGCGAGTAAATCCTAAGCCACTGCCTTGGTTCGGTCTTGCCATCATACTTGGAGTGGTTGGACGGCTTGAACTTGTGAGGCAGTCGTATTAAAGCAAGTCTGTTTGCAAAATAGGGGAATCTATCATGTGTTCTGGCTTCTGTGTATTCTGATTCAGCGCCCCCTTCTTGCCAACTGTTGTCTTGGTGAGAGTAGTTTTGTGTGGCTGTCCGAGTAGGTGCTTTGCTTCTGGCCTTTCTTGGTTGTTCAACTCGGTCATTTTGACTATGGTTTATTTTACTTTCTCTGTTGTGACTTCCACTTGGTCTAAGTCTCTCAAAAGTGGACTTCCTTTGATTTTGATCTTCCTGCTCATGAGATGTTAACCTGTCAGGTAGTCTTGAGTGGGCCCTTCCGTTGTGCATCCTTAGGACTATTGATCGGAGGAAGTCCTAGAGCTGTTCTTGTTTTTCACTAGGATGTAAAGTCGCCCTGAGTTCTTCTAGTGCTTCTCAGATCTTATCGTAGGGTGTATTCATTGCTCATCCTTCTTCGACCTCTCGCTCTGATTTTCTTCTATTGTACTTGGCTAGGTCTGACTCATATTTGATCCAAGCTTCCTTACGCTGCTTAGCACGACATTGACATCCTTGTTTCAATTTGTTCTTTCTCTCTCTGGCTTGCCTCTGACTTTCGGTCTCACCATCATGCCCCTAGGTAAATGGTGATATGTTGGACTCAGATTCATCTGAAGACCTAACGTCGGGCGCTTCTGGAGGACCAATGGTGATCAAGGACGGCAAATCATGAATACTTCTTGAGCGTGAGTTGTTCTGTCATCGGCGTTGGTTTCCGTACTATCAGAGTTGTTGATAACTTTAGTAGAGGCTTCAAGGTCATAGATCGAGTCTCCTTCTTGGTAGGGTAGAGCTATTGTCATTGTTGTGTCAACTAGCCGGGTACTGCTATCCTTAGGAATAGAACATGGCCAGTGGATGATGCAGTCTTGAGATGTTATGGTTAGTACGAGACCTTCCTGAGCTCCTATCAGTGGTATTCCAAGCATTGGATTAAGAGATCTTTCGAGCTATGCCCGATAAGATGTTGCCATGTTGCCGAGACCGAATGGAAAAGGACCCGTCTTCTTTAAAGTACTCTGAGTGTACTCCGAGTTGTATTCTTGATAAGTTGATGTCATGTTCCAGAGCCTTGTCGGAAAAGAACTTGGTTTTCTAAAAGAACTCGGATAAAACTCCTTCTCAGAAGTGGAGCCTGAGTTTAAATCGGATGCATGAAGCCACGAAATCTGAGTTGGATCGGACATCGCGAGCTGCGCAAATCTTCCAACAAGTTGATCTATCGTAGTCACCGAAATAGAATGGTATTCATGGTGATCCGAATTTTTGAGGAGACAACTTTGGAGCTTGCCATTATCACCTGCCTCGTAGATCCATGAACCAAAGATGAAGGTTGATCGTATCGAGAAGATCATGCTGTCGAGGTCCATCGAGCTCTCAGATGCAAAGTCACCGAAAGCCCCTACCTAGTGCGCCAGCTGTTGATGTTTGACCACCGATAGCCTGCCATGGGGGTCCCCGGGGCAGTATGTTCGGGCTTCAGCGTATGCAGAACTCGACAGTTAATGCAAGAGACAGTCGATTTATCCTAGTTCGGACCCTCGATCGTTGATCGAGTAATAGCCCTACGTCCAGTCGGCGTTAGCCTTTGCGTTGGATTAATTGTAAAGTGTTGTATTGTCATCTAAGTCCCGTCTCTAGGAACCCTGCCCTCCTTTATATAGTCAGGAGATCAGAATCCTAGTCGATTTACAATGAGAGTTCCTAGTAGGATTACAGAATAATATTACTACTAAGATTACATGAGAAGAATCCTAATTAGACTAGATCTTCTCCCTTCCTTGCGGGGTATCCCGTGGGCCCCGCACTGATAGATACACATGGGTATTCTTTCTAGTGGACAAGAGTGATGTGTTTGCAACATTCAAATTATTTGTCAAGGGCATTCACAATGAGGAAACAACCATCAAGAGAGTTAGAAGTAATAATGGTAGTGAGTTCAAGAACACTAGAATTGATGAGTTGTGTGATGAATTTGGAATTAGACATCAATTCTCGGCCAAGTACACTCCATAATCAAATAGCCTTGTTGAGAGGAAAAATAGAACACTCATTGATATGGCAAGGTCTATGCTTAGTGAGTACAATGTGAGTCAATCTTTTTGGGCCGAAGCTATCAACACGGCTTACTATTGTAGCAATCGCCTTTATTGTCACCCATTGAAAGAGAAGACACCATATGAGCTCTTGAATGGTAGAAAGCCCAACATTGCATATTTTTGGGTCTTTGGTTGCAAATGCTATATCTTGAAGAAAGGCACTAGATTGGGCATGTTTGACAAGAAATATGATGAAGGATTCCTACTTGGTTATTCCACCACTAGCAAAGTATATAGAGTTTGGAATTTAGATAGTAGTACTCTTGAGGAAGTTCATGATATTGAATTTGATAAAACCAAGGGTTCATAAGTAGAGAATGATAACTTGGAAGATGTTAGAGGCATTCAACTTTCAAATGCCATAAAGAACATGGATGTTGGTGAATTGAGGTCTAAGCAAGTAAATGATGATGAAGATGATCAAGTGCAAGTGCTCTCTAACTCAAATGTGCAAGATGTTACAAATCAAACTAGTACAAGTGGTTCTCATGACAATGAAAAAGATCAAGTGGCTAGTACATCATCTCAACCCAATGATCAAGCAAGTGTAAGAAATCAAGTTTCAATACTCCAACCAACCAATATTGTACGAGATCATCCATTGGACACTATCATTGGTGCTATTTAAAGAAGTGTGCAAACTAGATCAAGATTGGCTTCATTTTGTGAACATTTCTCATTTGTGTCATCCATTGAACTAAAGAAGATAGATGAAGCCTTGAAGGATGTTGATTGGGTGAATGATATGCATGAAGAATTGAATAACTTCACAAGAAATCAAGTATGAGAATTAGTAGAGAGACCAAAGGGACACAATGTGATTGGAACCAAATAGGTCTTTAGAAACAAGCAAGATCAAGATGGGATAGTTGTAAGGAACAAAGCAAGATTGGTAGCACAAGACTATACACAAGTTGAAGGTCTTGACTTTAGAGAAACATATGCCCCGGTTGCTAGATTAGAAGCAATTAGAATCTTGCTAGCCTATGCTTGTGTCCACAACATCAAGCTCTACCAAATGGATGTTAAGAGTGTATTTCTCAATGGTTACATCAATAAAAAAGTATATGTTGAGCAATCTCCCAGTTTTGAAGATGACAAGAAGCCCGACCATGTGTAGAAGTTGAAGAAGGCATTGTATGGCTTGAAGCAAGCACCGAGAGCATGGTATGAGAGATTGAGGAACTTCCTACTCTCTAAAGGATTCATAATGGGCAAGGTTGACACCACTCTTTTCATCAAGAAGATTGGCAAAGATTTGTTTGTGTTGCAAATCTATGTTGATGACATCATATTTGGATCAACCAATCAAGATTTTTATGATGAGTTTAGAAAGATGATGGCTAATGAGTTTGAGATATCCATGATTGGAGAGTTGAGTTACTTTCTTGGTCTTCAAATCGAGCAATTGAAGAATGGTACATTTGTGAGTCAAGGCAAGTATATCAAGGACATGATCAAGAAGTTTGGCATGAGTGATAGCAAGGCCATTAGCACACCAATGGGAACCAATGAGAACTTGGACAGTGATGCAAGTGGAAATATGGTAGATCAAAAATTGTATTGGTCTATGATTGGAAGCCTACTCTATGTGACCGCATGAAGGTCGGATATCATGTTTAGTGTATGCATGTGTGCAAGATTTCAAGCCTCACTAAGAGAAAGTCATTTGAAGGCTACAAAGAGAATATTAAGGTACTTGAAGCATACACAAAATGTTGGTTTGTGGTATTCCAAAGGAGCAAAGTTTGAGCTAGTTGGTTACTCTGACTCAGATTATGTGGGATGCAAGGTTGAAAGGAAGAGTACCTCGAGCACATGTCAATTATTGGGAAGATCACTTGTTTCATGGTCATTAAAGAAGCAAAATAGTGTTGCATTATCAACTGCCGAAGCCGAATACATATCCACCGGTAGTTGTTGTGCACAAGTACTTTGGATGAAGGCTACTTTGAGTGACTTTGGAATCAAGTTTAAGAAAGTGCCATTGCTATATGACAATGAGAGTGCAATCAAATTGACCAACAATCCGGTTCAACATGCAAGAACAAAGCACATTGATGTCCACCACCATTTCATAAGAGATCACCAACAAAAAAGGGACATTTGCATTGAGAGTGTAGGCACTGAAGATCAACTTGCCGATATATTCACCAAGCCATTGGATGAGAAAAGGTTTTACAAGCTAAGGAATGATTTGAACATATTGGATTTCTCAAATATGTGTTGATGCACCCCCACTTATATGACATGCCTCTCCTTCGAGCAATCCAAGGTAAAAGTTGATTGGCATGGCATATATTCTTGCTAAGGACATGATTAGTGCATCTAGTCATCTCTCGATTTTAATAGGCTCATTCATGAAAATCAAATGAATTTGATGATTATATGGTACCACTATTGCTTCTATGCTTATTTTGATCTAATGGTAGCATATGACATGTTTGTGGGCTTTTAAACCTAGTGTTTGATCTAGAAAATAAGCTCAAAGTGTTTAACTCAACATGGTATAAGATAACCCTTATTTGGAGGTGTGAAGAAGCTTGTCCTTGGATCAAATCAAGTTAAATATCTTTGGCAAATGATCTAGATTGGATCAAATTTGGAAAAATGATCCTCACCCCATTGATTAACATTGATAATCTCAACCTATCTATAATTTAAGCCTTTGTGGTCATTGATGACAAAGGGGGAGAAATAGTGCACAAATATAGTGAAAAGATAATACAAAGGGGAGAGAAATAAAGATACAAGTGATAGGGGAGAACTTGACATAAGGGGAGAAATATGACAAAGGAAAGGGATCAATTAACATTTTAAGCACACAAGTAGGGGGAGCAAGCTCATGAACTTGTATGGTGCATTTGAATGTGCATTTCATATGTTTGCTTGCATGGCACAAGTTTTTATTTTCAATATCTATGCTTGTGTGGTGTATGCTAGTTGTAGGTTTGAATGATGAAATAGAAATCTAGCATGCATAAGTCTATCTAGTGATTTCATTTCCAAGTGTTTTTAAATGGTATCGAGCTAACCATGGTGCTAAGGATGGTATAATGATGCACTCCGATTGATATCATGCTTCAAAGGTCCATCTTTTATACCTTAGCATCATTTGGTAGACATTGTCTCTTATATTTCCTATCTAAGCATATGTGTAAGCTTCAATCCAAACTCTTAGCATATATGTAGGGGGAGCAATTGCTACCATTTGGGGTTCATGAAACTTGTCCATACCCTAAGTGCTAACCTAGTTTATCAAGTGATCATGAGATAGGTAGCATATTCCAAGTGGTGAAGCAAATAAAGATCATGACATGATGATGGTGATGCTATGGTGATGATCAAGTGCTTGGACTTGAAAAGAAGAAAGAGAAAAACAAAAGGTTCAAGGCAAAGGTATAAATAGTAGAAGCTATTTTGTTTTGGTGATCAAGACACTTAGAGAGTGTGATCATATTTAGGTTCGATAGCCATACTATTAAGAGGGGTGAAACTCATATCGGAATGCGGTTATCAAAGTGCCACTAGATGCTCTAACTCATTGCATATGCATTTAGGATCTAGTGGAGTACTAACACCTTTGAAAATGTTTGTGAAAATATGCTAATACATGTGCACAAGGTGATACACTTGGTGGTTGGCACATTTAAGCAAGGATTAGAAACTTCACCGGTGCCCTAGATAGAAAAGACAGAGGTCACTGTAAGTGATCGGACGCTGGTCTTGGTTGGACCGGCGCGTCCGGTCAGTGGCAGCAGAGGACGCGCAGCGTCGGTCTCTGACCGGACGCTGGGTCACTCAGTGACCGGACGCTGATAGGGTGCGTCCGGTCCTACTGACGTGGCAGTGGACAGAGGAGTCGCCGAGCGACCGGACGCTGGGTGTTTCTGGTCGAACATGACTGGATGCATCCGGTCGTGAAAAGTCATCTCTGGATGCTTACTGGAAACGATCGGATGCTGGGGTTTAGCGTCCGGTCACTTTGAGCTGCTGCGTTCGGTCGTCTTTTGACCATTGAGATCGGGCGATCAACATTTGAAGAGAGGGGACACGTGGCAAGCATCGCGTGACCGGACGCTAAGGTCCAGCGTCCGGTCAATATGACCGGAGTGTCCGATCACCCCGTGTTGTGCCCAGTGAAAGGGTACAACGGCTCTATTTCGTGAGGGCTTCTATTTAAGCCCCATGGCCGACTCAAGCTCACTCTCTTAGCCATTTGTATTGACATAGCTACCTTGTGAGCTTAGCCAAAGCCCTCCCACTCATCTCCATCATTGATTCATTATCTTTGTGAGATTGGGAGAGGATCCAAGTGTATTGCTTGAGTGATTGCATCTAGAGGCACTTGGTGTTCGTGTTTCGTTGTGGGATTCGCTGGTTACTCTTGGTGGTTGCCGCCACCTAGACGGCTTAGAGCAGCGAGGATCGTCGAGCGGAGGGTGATGATTGTCTCTAGCTCCGATCGTGGTGATTGTGAGAGGTTCTTGACCTTTCTCCTGCAGAGAGCCAAAAGGTACTCTAGTAAATTGCCCGTGGCTTGTGTAATCCTCATCTTGTGTTGGTTGTGCGGCACCCTATTGAGGGTTTGGCGTGTGATGCCAATTAGCGCGTGAACCTCTAAGTGAGTGAATCGCCACAACGAGGACTAGCTTGTCGGCAAGCAAGTGAACATCGGTAAAAAATCATTGTGTCATCATTTGATTCCGAGGTGATTGGTCTTCATTGGTATTCATTCTTGTGATTGATTGGCCCCTTCTTCGACACGGCGGTATAAACAAATTGCTCACTCTCTTTATGTTACCGCAAACTAGTTATCAAGCTCTTTAGTGTAGCTAGTTGTGAGAGCTTATTAGTTTGGTTAGTGTGGCTCTTTAGTTAGCTTTTGAGAGCACACTAACTTAGTGTAGTGTCATAGCTATTGTGTGGATAGAAACTATATAAACTAGAATTGTGGTAGGTGGCTTGTATTTTTAGTAGGCTAGCGCAACACTTGCTTCGCCTCATAATTGTCTAACCGGTTTGTTAAGTGTTGTTGTAGATTTTTTAATAGGCTATTCAACCCCCTCTAGCCATTAGGACCTTTTAGGCGGGGTGCCGGAGCTGCTCTTGCATGTTCGGGGGCGGTTCGATACGAGCGCGGGTCAGAAACGACCGCAACATCCAGACAGGGGCCGAGGGGTGGGCCCCCATTCTCCCCAAGAATGGGGCCTGGAGTCAGGATTTGGGTGCCCACCCAAATTGGGGGTTCTAGTCGAGGTCCTACTAGAGCTGTGTTTTTTTGCTTGGCACCCATATTTAGCTATGTGGGCTTAAGTAGAGGCTCTGTTGGAGTTGCTCTTACCCGGCTAATAACTTATTATCTGATTTGGTCTAGACAGTGGGATAGTTGCTATCTAGGAGTCTAACTAACAATTATTCAATCTACTTCTACACGTGTTTGGATTTTATCCATTCTACTTCTACACATGTTTGGATTCAAAAGAAATACTCGTTATCAGACAGTTACTATCTACGTGGAAACCAACATGGCCTTACTAAAGTAAATAAAACAAAAGTGATGTGAGGAGATATAGGTGCGTTGGCGAAGCCTTGCTGAAGTGAAGCTTTGTGTAGTGTGTTTCGTGAACTATGATTTAAGTTTACATTCGAGCTATTAATGAGAAGAGCTATATGTTTACATTTGAATTAAATCAAGATCAACACCATAGAAATTCAATACTACTACACTCATTCCATATTGCAAGTCCGTATGACTTTTCTGGATACATGTGGGCAACATACTAGAAAAGCCTAGAAGACTTGCAATTTAGAACAGTACAAAGCTAGCACATGCGCATCGGGGCACCTTCATGATGCGTGTGCCAAATATCGTTTTGGAAGACAAGCATGGGCATGGCAAACGAAGACAGGTCTTACACAATACGTTCATGAATTATGAACATTGCGTGAAACGGTTCTGATGGCATAAATTAGCAACCCGTGCACAGCTTGGGAAAGGATCATGCTATTTACAGAATTTACAGCAGCCACAACTGTGGGGTTCATCAACACTGAAATAAACACTACATACCAAAGGCTTGTTGCTTTAACGGAAAATCTGAGTTATTATCCTCGGCTCTACAACACCTAAATCAGAACAACCTTCTCAGCGAGAAAAATGGACACCATTCCGATCAGGTGCTACATTGGGTCAGGTCAGAAAGCCGTGCAAAGATTATTCTTCGAGTTTGAAGAGCATTCCTGCTGAATGGTAATTGCAGGGCTACAGAGGCGACTTCTCTTTGGCTCTGATATTCTAACACGGGTTATTGCTGCTGTCAGTGCGTTAAGCCACATTCATCCTGATCTTCTGACCTTTGGCTCGAGTCTGACAATGAGTCACATTCTGACTTGGGACTGTCCCATGGAATTTTGGGTGCTATAATCTTGTTAGTGAGACACAAATTAGTAGCTACCACCTTCAGGGGGCATTCTGTGTAAAACATGACCCATGGGTGACCTGAAATAGGTATCAGTAAATAAAGACATTCTCAAAAAAATACAACAATGCTAAATGAGAAACTCTTTGAAGCTTGAACCTACTGAGAACTTCATCAGCAGTCATTCTAGAAGAGACATCTCGATTCAACATTCGGCCAACAAGATCCCGTCCAAGAACTGATATTGATTCCCATGGGCTGCTGCTAAAATCAAATTCAACAGTCTTTATGGACTCAAAAACGGCATCCAGAGAGACACCTTGAAATGGAAGTGAACCGAGTAGTAGTAAGTGTAGTAGCACACCAGCACCCCAAATATCAACTTTCTCAGAATAGCTTCCAGAAAGAACTTCAGGTGCCACATATGCTGGGCTCCCTGCTACACCAAACAATTTCTGACCTGCTCAATGCATACACCACATGTTAGCTAGTACAAAACATGTACACACAGAGTTATGTCTAGTGCAGCAAATACAAACCATAGATTCTACAGCCACACCCACAAGAAACATGCATGTAAAACCCTCTATAGATGTGGCATTTATGCCAATCACAAGACGAAGCATAAAATTAGAGGTGCTACTGTATAACAGGAAAAATGCTCAAATGTTTCTCTTAGGATAGGTTAGTGATGGCAGGGTGTGGAAATAATGAATTTGTCCCCCATTGGCAGACAGAACAGTTTAAGTTAATCCATATAGGCTCCGTTCGCTGGTCTGAATCTTAGCTGAAACTAACTGAAAACACTGTTCTGGCTGAATTGTTGTGAGAGAAAAATACTGTTCCGGCTAAAAAAACAAGCCGAATATGAGGTAAGCCGAACGGGCCATAATCTCATCAGAAATTCTTTTACATTACAATAGATGTAGGTTTGGGCTATTAGCAATCCAGGTATATGAACCACAATACATTGCAGATTTGCACAAACTCATTGGTACCGTACGAAATATAGGCAGCCACTTTTAAAAAACTACTGCCCCAGTTCCATACAACTCCAAAATTATACTCCCTCCGTTCCAAAATATAAGTCATTTTGTTTTTTCTAAGTACACAGGCTTGCTATGCGCCTAGATATACGCTATGTCCAGTTACATAGTTTTTTTTGATCGGGTACAACTTGGACGCACACAACCCACATACTCCACACTCACTCCACACGCACACACGCGTGTGCGTCCGAACACACGCAAAGAAGAGATTGGGAGGCGTCGCCGCCTCCAGTGCGCGGAAACACGCACTATCACTAAACGCGCACGCGTGCGTGTACCCTAAAATTTTTGGAATCCTACTGGACAGATTCTATAGTTCCATTCAAAAGTCGCAACATTTTCTAATGCATAAAACTGACCCAACAGCATTCAAAACATGAAACATGACAGCTTATGGCAAGCCAAGAAGACCATAACAAGTTAACATTAGTTAAGGATAATCTTGTCAGCCGGTGCAAGTTAAGAACATCAAATCCAATTTTCCATGCCAACAGCCAGAAGTAGCTCTAGCACACCAAAACAAAAACCCATTAAAGAGTATCAACTCGCACCAGGCATTGATTCTCTTGCCTCTTGGCATGCCTAGCAAGACAGATGACACAATGATACCTACCTGCTATGAGTTCATGACTCCAAAAACACAGCACAAAACATCAGTATGAAGCAGTGCCTGAACTTAAGCAGGATAGCAAGCAACCTAAACATCAATACCTAGCGAACTAAGAAAGCACTAAACGAATATTAGGCCTGATATCTTTTACTACAACTGAGTTATTCTAATTAGTTAGTTACATAACTTAGACCATGAGACCATTGGTAGCAAAGTCCACTTAAGCTCTTAGCACATTGAGGGTGTCGTAAATCATTGTTTTGTGCATCAATGTAAGTTCTTAACTCTGAAATTCAAAGGAAGAAAACAAAAACTCAATATGAAGAATTTCCTAGCACCAGGTCTCAAATATCTTGGCATACCTACCAAGAGGGGAGGAAATGTGAATGGACACTTGCTATGAACTCATGACTCCAAAAAAACACAGCTTGCACTCATTCCTCTGAGGAAGTATTGAGGGCGGCATTTCTTCTTACAGACTAATGTACACCACACACAAGTCATGGGTGTAGTCTTTTCGGTTGCTTTTAAACAGCACATATTTTGAAACTACTTGTGAAATTGTTTGAAATTTGAAATGCTTGGCACTGCAGGAATTACTCTGAATCATACAAAATGACCCACATCATAGGCAGCAGACTTGGAACACCGAGATTTTTTTTAAGCTACAGCCCAATGTTTACATCTAATTAATAAATGCATCCTCTACTAGACAAAACCATTTTGAATGAGCTGATGCTCTGACTATAGAATCCACCATTCTTCTGAAGCTGCTTCCTACAAAACTCGAGGTGCAACAATTGAAATCGTTGTGATCTTTGTAGAAAGGATGTGGTTTTGATAGCCTTCAGTCTTTTGGATGGAAATTCTCCAGCCTTCAGGACCTTGGCAGAAACTATACCACTGCTGCCTAGTGCATTTGTTATCTGAAGAAAACTGGAACGTGACCGACCATTCATTGCACGTCCATTACTTTCATCAAAACTTTGCAGCTTGTTATTGTCTTCTGATATTTGAACGTTGCAATTGTCATCTGAATGATCCAATTTGTCAATTCCAAAAGGACCATTGGGGGAACCATTTGAGTTGTTCATGTTCTCAATCAAACCAACAGCTTTCCATGCATCAGCAATGAGACAGTAGGTGCTTTGCTTCGGCTTGACACCAGTCTCCCGCATCATCTGAAGGACTTCCTCAGCTTTCCATGGCTGCTTCTGTTCGCTGTAGCCCCAGATCAGAGTCTCAAATGTCCTGAGATTGGGATAGACGCCTGACTTGCACATCTTCTCATAGACTCTCATGGCACTCTCCATGTCGGCCACGCTGCACCACCCGCTAATGACAGTGGTGAAGGTGACGACATTTGGGCAGACACCAAGATGGCTCATTTGAAACAGAAGATCTTCTGCTTTCTCAGGCTGCTTAGCACGGACAAATCCTTTGGCAAGAATGCTGTATACCTGAGGATCTGGCTCGATTCCTGCCTCGATCATTTTGTCAAACACCTTCATGCATTTAGCCATGTGGCCTAGCGAGCTGAATGTGTTAAGCTGGTGACTGTAGGTGACAATGTCAGGCTTGATGCCAAACTGCTCCATCAGACCCAGGATCTGCATCACATGAACACAAAATTAAACAATCCATTCTCCTAGCATGTACATGAACAAAAGTGGAACATTTCTCCTGAACTCACATTATTGACTGCAGCCATGTCATTTGCATCAAGGAAGCCCTTCAGCAGTGTGTTGAAGATGACGACGTTAGGAACAATTCCTGCATCCTTCATTTGCTGGACGCATCGCAATGCTTCCTCCAACCTGCCCTCCCGGCAATAACCACCAATAATTATGCCCCATGTTCGCTCACTGGTGCGTACTCTAGTCTGAATCTCCACAATGAGCTCTTCTGCTCTCCATGTCTCTTCATTATTGGCATATGCACTGGCTATGGTATTGTAAGTGACGATATCAGGCTCAACACCACCTGCTCGCATCTTGCCCACAACGCCCCAGGCCTCCTCAAGATTTCTCTGATCACACCATGCCTTCACAAGAATGTTGTATGTTGTGAGGTTAGGCCTGACTGATCCTTCAATGCCCATCATGTCGAAGACGCACTGTGAATCTTCAGGTTTGCCTACAATGCCATATCCTTTTATCAGTGTGTTGAAGGTGCTTGTAGTTGGGTGGCAGCCAGAATGCTTCATTTTCCAGAATGTGTTTATTGCTTCACCCATCCGATTTGCCTCAACAAACGCATTTATCAAGGCATTGAAGAAGACAGAGTCTGGCCTAATTCCAGCTAGTTCAACTTGAGCAAGTAGTGATGGAATTGACTCAAACATCCCCTGGTTTGTCAGGGCGGTCAGTAGAATTGTGTATGTGACCAATGAAGGCTTGTGTCCCTCATCCATTAAGTGCTTGAATACAGAGTGTGCTTGGTAGGGCTTCTTTGAGTCCATTAGAGCTCGCATTTGTCTTGTTCGATTAATGACCGATTGACAAGTATGCCTTTTTGCACATGTTGTGCACAGCTGCTGCTTCTGGCCTTTTGATGGTTGTAAAGTGCCATTATGTTCATGCTTCTCCTGAAACATAAGAAAATTGTTTTCTTTGAAATGAGGTGGGAGAGAACAGTGGTAAAGAATAAAAGGACACCTCAAGTGATTCAAATTTTATATGGTGATCCTTTTCCATATTTATTTATGCCACTTGACCAAGCCAGGAACCAAATTTCTGATGCCCAGCAAACCTGTTTTTAGTATATTAAGTACAAAAATCATGTGATATATTCAGTTCAATCCTTGCTTTGGAAAATGGTATCTTTTTTGTATATTAGGGAGAAGAGAGCAATGCAATGTGAAGACACGCTAGTGATGACTGAAAAAAAAAAACTTTGCTACCACTCTATCTCTATGCTTTCCGATGCTTACTTTGGTAGTATGTGATCCATTATTCAGCCCGTCTGCACTGATCCTTGTCTTGCCTGTGCTCTTCAAAGTGGAGGTCAGTGTCAGCTGAACTCCGCTCTCTACCATTATACCATGCTTGTAGAGGACCAATCCTCAACCTGGTTCATGATGGTCAGATTTCAGATTCAATAACTTAAACCAAAGGAAACCAGGAAGGCACTGTGAGTCTGTGACAAGAATCTGTCTGTCCAACATAAGTCTTAGATAGAAGCCTATGCTCGAAAGTCGAAACCTTGACTTGGTATAATTTTGCAATCCCAGCACTGGTCAGATTCATAAATGAAAAGCATCTGATATAACCAAATGACTTTAGTCATCGATTTACGATTAACGTATAAAAGCCATTGATAACATGGACATGACAACGCACTGTCCATCTCAAATGTCCAAAGTTCAGAGATATACGATGGTGATATACTGATATATCTTTTTGTAAAAGACATGGGGCTACACCTGGAAAGCCTTTCTTTTTGTAAAAGTCGAAGTTAGTGGTAGGCAACTAGGCATAATACAAATAGCAAAATAGCTGAAGTATCAGGGTTGCGCGCAGCAGGAAGGGAAGATAAGGGTGCGCATACAGTTGGTGCTCGTCGCCGGCGAAGAGCCCGCGACGAAAGGCCTGGCCAAGTGACCGACGGAGGCCTGGGCACCCGGCGTAGTGCTGAGGCGCTCGCCCAGTCGGACCGTTGGGGTGGGGGGGGGTGGGACGAAAGATGGAGGAGCTGAAAAAAGTATATCTCACCGGCTCCTTCTCCCTCCTCACGCGCGTAGCCGACGACGGAGAAGAAGCCCGGCGGCCAGGAACGACGGAGGGAGGCGGGGCGGCGATGAGAGGCGAGACGGAGCGGGAGGCAGGACGGGAGAGGCGGAGCGGAGGAGGCGGATGCGCGCCGTCGCTCGGCGGCGCGACGGGAGGTGTGGGGCGGTGGTGGCAGTCCGAGCGGGAGCGGTGGGACGTCGGAGAAGAAAGTTCGTGGTGCTCGTGCGCGAGCCGCGGGATCCCGGTGCCGTTTGGCCGAGAGCGATGGGTGGTGGTGGGCTAACCGTTTGGATATGGAAATGAGCTTGGGATAGGGGGACAGGGGGATATAAAAGAGCTGATTGGTTCATGAAAATTTCATTCCCTATCCCTATCCTTAGCACTTATAAGCTTTTTATAACCTAGTATAAAAACCATTGATAACATGGACATGATAACACACTGTCCATCTCAAATTTCACAAGTTTAGAGATATATACAATGGTGATATATAGAGAGGGGCGGACCATCAAAAGACATAGAGCTACACATGGAAAGCCTTTCTTTTTGTAAAGGCTAGAAGTTAGTGGTAGGCATAATACAAATAGCAAAATAGCTTAAGTCGGGGTTTGAGAACTCAATTGTGCACAGCAGGAAAGGAAGAGAAGGGTGCGCATGCAGTTAGTGCTCGTCGCCGGCAAAGAGCCCATGACGAAGGCCTGGTGAAGTGACCGACGGAGGACTGGGCACCCGGCATAGTGCGGCGGCGATCGCCCAGTCGTCGCCACGAGAGAGAGAGAGAGAGAGAGAGAGAGAGAGAGAGAGAGAGAGAGAGAGCACGCCGGGTGAATGTGAAAAGATAAGGTAGGGGTGACACAGACTCGCAGGGGCCAGACTGCCACAGGCCCGTCTGGTCAAGGGATTTTTGTAATCTTTTTGTATTTTTTGCAAAAAAAAAAGTGTTATTTTCTTTTAAAAATTATGAATCTATGCTTCCCACATTGCAAGCAGGGCGGAATACCCTGATATTGTTCCGTACTACTGTCTCCAGCAAGTAAATTTTGTTTCCGGTACACTCTCCGTTCCAAAATAAATGCAATCTCATTTATCGAAAAGTTATATTATTTAATGTTTGATCATAATATAAAATAAACTCACTTTACATTTCATAAGAAGTCAAACTATTTTAATTTTAACTAATTATATAAAAATAAAACTAATATTTATATTTTTACATTAATTTATCATTAATGTATATTTCCTAATCAATATAATAATACTTATTACGTATTATAAATCTAAGATACCGTGTAGCACTCATGTATTGCCCTTCCCGAGTCCTGATGGAGGCTTGGTTCCTGGCCATGGCGAGCTGCAAACTGCCCTTTGTGGGCTATGGGCTGCTGCCTGACAGGGGCCTAAGCCCGGTCGCCTAACGGCCTAAGGCATGATTATTTTTTGGTCTATAAAGGTGTTTTTAAATTGCAAAGACCCAGTTCGTTTCGCTGAAAAAATAAGCCAAAACACTGTTCCGCTTGATTTGGTGTGAGAGAAAAATACTGTTCCGGCTAAAAAAATAAACTGAAAAATACGAATTATAAGAGAAGCGAACGGAGCCAAACTCTAATTGACCATAGGTCGCTCTCCTAGGTGAGCAAGCGATCTGCGCCTAATTCCATTTCGATGGACGTTCACCCGTTTTCAATCAGACTAACGATCCGACTACTAGTCCAGCGCGGTCCCCATCCCATACAATGATCCTTGTCTTTTTTTCGGTTACATAGGAGCAGCGGGTGCCTTCTGATCCGACTCAGAACGAGTCAACTATAGGTGTGTTTGGTTGGGTGCCCATCGTTTGGCTTGGCTCAAGTCAACTATAGGTGTGTTTGCCTGGGCTGTAGCCAGGCACTGAGAGGCTACCGTACACCTCTAGCCTGGCTCCCAGACAAGGCAGGACGCTCGTTTTTCCGGAGCCAGGGAGCTACGCTCGCCTCACCTCCCGTCGTTCGTTCACCCTTGAGCTCGTGTGTCGCGCCTCCACCTCCTCGCTCGCCGCGGCGGCCGGTGGGGTCGCCCAGCCGCAGATCGCGCTGCCTTGGCCTCCTCGCGCACGGGCTCGTCTCCCACGGTGGCCGTATCATGCGGCAGGGGCGCGGCGCAGTGGCCATCTCGCGCCGCAGGGGCGGCGGCCCTGGCCTCCTCGCTCGCGATGACCGTCAATCCGCACCTCGCCTGTCCTCTCGCGTTGTCCTCGCCCTGATCCGGTTTCCCCTATCCTTTGCGTCCTGGTGCTACCGTGCGGCGGCGGCCTGCTACTGCCATGCGCGCCCTGGTGCCGCCTGCTCGAGGATTCGAGGAAGAAGAAGTCTCTGTGGTCTGCGCTCGTACCAAACGCATCTGAGTCGCAGGAGAAGTCAGCGTGAGGAACTAGCACCGGCCATTGCTGCTCGAGTAACCGGCCACTGACCCGCACGCCTTAACCGCCGCATGCCCGCATGTATCTGCTCTATTTTGTACTCGATGCATGTATGGATTGCGATTATGGAGGCGCTCGGCACAGTGAAGATGCTGAGTGGCGCTGGCGGCGTGGAGGGGGCACATCCGTGCTCAGCCAGGTGCTTGCCGAGGTGCTCGTCGGCGAGGTGGTCGCACCCACCACCTGTTTGATGAAATCCCTCGTACGGATAAACTTACCGAGTCGAGGAAGGGGTAACTTTATGTAAAGCAAACTCACACATCTTTTGCCTAGTTTTAGATAATACAAACAATCAAACAATTATGAATTGACTTGGGGGGCGCAGGCTAAGGCTCTCCAGACTTGATTCTAGCCGGGCTACAAATAGATCAGGAAACCAAACAATCCCAATATATGTAGGTGGTTATCTTTCTCGGTTATCTTTCTCTTTTTTTTATTTCCTACTTTTTACCTTTACCTTTTTATTTTCTTTCTATTTTTTCTTATTCTTTTTTTTACTTTTGCTTTATGTGTTTTTATATACTTTTTAGATTTTAGATTTTTATCCTTCTTTTTATATATTTTCCTTTTTATTAATTTTGTTTTGGCAACGTTGGTAAATTGTATAAAATAACTTATGTATCCAAGTTGTATATAGTAACTTATGTACACAAGTTATGTTTAATAACTTTTGTACATAAGTTGTGTTTCATAACTTTTGTGTTTTCTAAATTTTGGTATAAGTTATAAGTTATTTCGTTCCTTTATGTTTAATAACTTATGTATTTTTTAGTATGCTTTTCATTTTTTGTATTTTTTATCCTTCTTTTGTATGTTTTTTAATTTCTTTTTGGCAGCGTTGGCAAGTTGTATATAATAACTTATATACACAAGTTGTATAGAATAACTTATATACTCCATCCGTTCTAAATTATAAGTCGCTTTGACTTTTTTGTCATCCATTTTGCAATGCATGTAGATAAATAACATGTCTAGATACGTAGCAAAATGGATGAACCAAACAAGGCATATAATTTGAAATGGAGGGAGTACATAAGTTTTGTTTGATAACTTTTGTAGATAAAGTTGTGTTCATAGTTTTTGTATTTTCAAGTTTTGGTTATAAGTTATAAGTCAATTTGTTTCTTTGTGTTTAATAATTTTCTCTCTCTAAGTTTTGGCATAAATTATAAGTTAATTAATTTCTTTACGTTTAATAAATTTTGTACATAAGTTGTGTTTCATAACTTTTGTACATATAAGTTTTGGCATAAGTTATAGGTTAGTACACATAACTTGTTATTAGAATAAATTTTTTTGAAACTTATGTAAGTGGGGTCCAGTTTTGTTCGTCTTGTCGCGTAGAGCACACCGATACAGATGGAATTAACAATAGATACACCATTCAGAAGTTCTAATATTTTAAAATAAATATTTTTTGCTTTTTCTGGATGACATCAGGGGATCGGATGCATGCAACGGTTGCTCCATTGCTCGGGCCGTGGGTGCATGCGAAAATAGAATGACCGTAGTACAGCGCGGCGTTGTACGAAAAGAGAAAGAGGTGGGAATTATTTATTTCCAAAAAAGAAAACTAGTGGAGTGTTCGATCGTTCACTGGATTGGAATCAGGTGAACATTCGCCGATTAGCAGCACTGAATGCAATGTTGCCAAGTGTGGACATCGCCACCGAATCACCGATCCTTGTCCGTGTATGATGATTTAGCTTCGGCAATATCTAGCAATGTGATCAAGTAGATGGAATCAGATGGTAACATACGAGACACAAAGATTTATACTGGTTCAGGACGTGGTGGCACGCTAAACCCTACTCCAGTTGGTGCTACTGCTCTTTTTGTATTCATATGCTCGGTTACAGGGGTTGTTGCTCCTAGCTACGAGGTAGATTACAATGAGACGATGGTGTCGTTGTGAACGTGCAGAGAGGTAGGGTTACAATAAGGGTGATCGACGCTACAGATTGGATTCCTAGTTTGTTACAACAAATCAATTCTATTTTTCCATAGCTGCGATGGCGGCATATATCTTTGATATGCCATGGTCTCGAAGTTGATGGTTGCGCCTAATTCTCGTGGGCTTCATCCTTGGACGTCCTTCACTGATGGGCCATATACATGATCGATGAGGGTACCCGGGCCTATATATATATCTGACACAAGCTACGTTACTTGGCCAAGTTCAAGTAAGCCATGATTTTTGGTCACATGCGCGTTGGTGTCTCCTTATTGCATACAAAACCTGGTGTGTAGTTACAGGACTGTTCACTGGGGCACACGACACACCCACTCACGGCCCAACGTCTATCTTCCGACCCAAACTATATTCTCAACACCAAAGCTACATTTATTTAGTTCTGATCAGCCACTACTGTCGTGTCTACACATTCTCCTCCCCTTAACAGCCAGCTTGCATCAAGCTAGTGCTGATGGAAAGAACCAGTGGAAATTTGCTTTATCTTCCCATGATGTTACAACATGAGCACCATCATACAATTGAAGTATTGAACCCTACTGACAGTCGTAGTGGTACCTCCCCTTGAGACCAATTTGGATTCTGGAATCTAAGCTGGTAGCACCACAGCAGCTGAATCAGTAATGATAGAAGAGAGATCAGTGCTGACCTAGACTAGAGGTGGTAATATAATATTTCTTCACTTGGGACACATGCACCATTGGATGGATTTGAGCAGTGCTTGGTAACTCCAATTTATAAGCAACTTCTACGTTGCAATGCTTACCATAATATTTGGAGGATAGTTTTAGTGCCGGCCTTAGGGATGGACAGGGTGTGCCACCGTAGAGAACATCAATTTATTTTTGAGAAAACAAAGGGGGCTAGCATGCAAAAGGGTGCTCACTGGGCTATTCACTTGAAGAGGTGGAACTGAATGCTGATGTGTTGTGTTGTGATTGGATTGAGTAGCGGTGAAAATGAACGAGATCGGTCAAGATAAACCTTCTCCCGTTTTCACTTTTTATATTCTAATATGGAAGCAAAATCGGTGAGTGGCGCTGGACCCTTGCAGCCAAAGTTGGCAAGAATAGCGATGCCCAGTGGCAGTGGCACACTACGCAGCAGCACAGGCTCAAATGGTGAGTTGATGGATGTTGGTGAGAGGCACACAGAGCACGATGGTGGAACTTGGACAAACATGAAGGACGCATCTTTGGCCACAAGATTGATGCCAATAAGGGTTGTGCGATTGCGGCTTGACCCTTGCAGTGTTGAGGGAGGAAAAAAGAAGTTTGCGTGAAGGTACGACCGAGCAGAGCAAGCGACAGCTGGAGCTTTAGGCAATGGTGGTGGCTTGTTGAGGGCTATATAGTGGGGCAAGAAGGAACAAGGAGGGGCGAAGTGATGGGAAAGGCAAGGAGGATCTCGGTGGCTATTTTTATAGGGGCGTGAAGGGTAGGAGAAGGGGCACCAGTGGTGGAGTTCAGATTATGACCACCATTGATGGTCAGTTGTGGCCGTTATGGCTGAAATCAGAGTGATGGTGATGGAGGGGAAAACACGCAGGCATTACCCTTCAAGTGTTTTATTTTCTCTAAATGTCTAGGAAGCACCAAATCTGACAGATCATATCTAATTCCACATCGAAGGCTACAGAGGTTCTTTTCGTTTGATTTTGTACGAAAAGGGAACATGACAGATACGAGTTTAATTTCGTCTGTAACATGGTCATTTTGGAAAGTGAAACTAAGCATGGTGGAATGACAATGTGCAGGTAAATTAACTTCATCATTACTGAATGAGAAATTAACAAACTTCCACATAAACTGAAGGGGCTAATAGTCTTGGTGGGTCATTATAGGTATAGATGCTTGGACATAGGTTACCATTCCAACCAAACCATCATTCATATATAGCAAATGTCACATCCTCTATGTTATTGTAGTTTGTGGCCCTCTGATGTAGTATTACTTTGCTTAGAATTTGAGGTGATGATAATTCCCATATCGAAATGTGAATGTGATTGCAGTTTGTGGCCCTCTGATGTAGTATTACTTTGCTTAGCGTTTGGGGCATGGTAATTCACATATTGTTGGGTACCAGTGTTAGGGATACCTGAAGAAGGGATCTAAGGACCACGGACGATGACTCGCCTAGATAATCAAGGACATATTTTAGTCTCGACCGAACCCAAAGGGATGGTCTCTGTCTTGCCCGACCCCGAGGGTACGGGAGCCGTCCTACCTGACCCCTTGGGCACGGGCCCTATGTTGCCCGACCTCGAGGGAATGGGAGCCATGTCCTCGTCCCTAAGGGAATGGGAGCCATGTTGCCTGACCCTGAGGGCATAGGCTCCGTCCCGCCTGACCCTTGGGGCGTGGGCTCCATCTCGCCCGACAGGGACCCATACCGCCTCCAACCACTATAGGTCAGAAGGTATGACCCCGAGGTCAAACTTCTGACACCAGGCGGGAAGCAGGCATGTCTCGATGTGACCCATGGCCACGTCAGGCCACGCCCGAGGGTTCACATCACCAACAGTGATGGGTGCGTGATCATTATGCTTCCTACTCCCCGTACAGCCGCTGATCGGCATGTTAGCTCACCACGCTGTCAGCCAGGACAGGATGGGATGCCATGACCAGCTGATGACATTGGGGCATGGCACCAGTGGTGAACATGATGCCAATGTGGAGCCATCCCCGTTACCATCTACAGTGTCGACGGGATCCGTATGAAGGAGAAGAAGGATCCAGCGGCCCTAGAGGCCTTGTTCTCCCTCACTTTTCTCCTTCTTTCCATCTATAACCTGCACCTTCTCCTTCACCTATAAAAGGGGAAGCTAGACGCCCCAAGGGGAGGAGGAGGATAGAGCACCAGCTCGACTAGGGGAGGCTAGAACACCAGATTGACACCTTTTTGGGACCCCGACTGTCCTAGAAGGACTTGTGTTGCCTCACCTTCTCGTTCGCCAATGTCATGACGCAGCTTACTAGGGGGGACCGCTCTCCCTAGAATACCTCATCCGAGGCACTCCAATAGCATTCTTGTTTAGTCTGTGCAATGCCACAAGGACGACGATGAGTTCATGGGATGACCGAATACATCGCAGAATCTTTCCATGACCTTCTCGTGAGAGTTTTAGAGTCGCCCTCTAACTCTGACTCCAGCAGGGGGGCTACTAAAAGGTCCTCATGTGATTTTGGTAATTGAGTGACAACCTAGATGGACTAATTGTGTTTATATGAGATACATATGTGATTAGTCCACAGGTACAAGTGTGTGAGCAACATATACCATGAATGTAAAAATAGCTCAAAAATGTTGCAAAGCTCACACATGTGATGATGAAGGAACTCATTGCACATGAGATATGGCATTGAGTCATGTGATCAAGGTGGAGAAGATCAAGACATGACTTGGCTTGATGGACCAGTTGCAAGCGTGAAGGGCAAGTTGGAGGCTTTGGAGCGATGGACCGTGTGGCGATGAAGCTTGAGCAAGACTTGGCACCGATGGACGAAGGCAATGGTGAAAAGCAAGTGGAGTCAAGATCGATGAACCAATATGATCACGTGATGATATGAAGTGGATCCTATCATTTGGTGATTGGTTGGTGCATGTGTTGCATCAACAATGGAGGAGTTGGAATAGAATGCGCAAGGCAAAGGTATAACCTAGGGCATTTCATTTCACCGATCATTGGTGTGTAGATGAGTTTATGACCGGGTTTAGGATAGATGGCCGTACTATCAAGAGGGGCACACTTATTTGCATATCGGTCATCTAGTGCCACTTAAGTGATCTAACTTTGCATCATCGCTAGGATCAAGTGGCGTGGCAAGTTGAATCACTAATCCTTTGGAAAATGTTTGTGAAAAGCTAACACACATACACATGGTGGTGTACACTTGGTGGTGTTGGCACATTTACAAAGGAGAAGAAGTTGGAGTTGATGTGGATCAACTCGGTGAAGAAATGGAGGCGAAAGGTGATACACATTGTGTTTAGCACTTGGGAGCAAGGTTTAAAAACTTCACCGGCGGAGTGTCCACCCATAGAGTGTGGATAGTCCGATGGTGCCACCGGCGTCCTATATAGAAAAGACAGGGTTTCACAGAGTGCACCGGACGCTGGTCACATAGTGACTGGATGCTAGGTCCTGCGTCGAGTCAGTGGAAGTAGTAAAGACGCTGGCGTCAGTCTTTGACCCGACGCATGATGGGTGCGTTCGGTTCCGCTGACATGGCACCACAGAGAAAAGGAGAAAGGACCGGACGCTGATGCTGTATCCGATCATGACCGACCGAACGTGTTCGATCATGAGTGGAACCTTACTAGAAGTGACCAGATGCTAGGGTCCTATGTTTGGTCGTCATCAAACTGACGCGTCCAGTCATGGATGAAACCTCTCTGGAAATGACCAGACTCAGCAGAGGTGCGTCCGGTCTTATCACTATGCTGCGTCCGATCATTACTTGACCGTTGAGATCAAGCGACTGAGGTTGAACGGAGGCGACAAGTGGCGTGCATCTATTGACCAGACGCTAGCAGAGTGCATCCAGTCGATCTGACTGGAGCGTCCGGTCACCCCGAGCTGTGCCCAGTGAAGGGGTACAATGGCTCTATTTTCGTGGGGGCTATAAATAGAAGGGGTCTCGACCTTAGGTGGGTAGCTGAGTATACTAGAGCCTTGGTGGCTTGTGCAGTAGTGCTTAGGAGCCCTCTAACTCACTCTGGCTTGATAGTGTTCATCCGATTGAGTGAGTGAGCGATTCTAGTGCGATTGCATCATGAGATTGCATCGAGTGGCACTAGGTGATCGAGTTGCAAGCCGGTGGTGCTTGTTACTCTTGGAGGTTGCCACCTCCTAGATGGCTTGATGGTAGTCTCCATCAAAGCCCGCAAGAAGCTTGTGTGGGGATCTAGAGAAGAGCTTTGTGAGGGGCATTGTGCTCGCCCTACGGGAGCCGCGAAGAGCAACTCTAGTAGAGCGTGTCATTGAGATACCCTCACTTTTGGGGTAGGTTCTTGCGGTGCCCGACATGCGGGCTTGGCGGGTGATTCCAATTAGCCGCCGAACCACCAAGTGAGTGGTTGGCACAACGGGGACTAGCATGTTGGCAAGCACGTGAACCTCAGGAAAAAATCACCGTGTCAACTTTGTTCTTCCTGTTGGTTTGCAATCCCCTTACACAAGCTTGTAATTATTTTCACATACATTATGCTTGTGTAGTTGCTCTTATAATTAGTTAGCTTGTGTAGCCCACTAGTTACCTTCTTGCTTGTGTAGCTTAAGAAGTAGCTTCTGTCGATACGGGGCCCATAGGATACCCCACAAGGAAGGGAGAAGATCTAGACTAACTAGGATTCTTTCCATGTAATCTTAGTAGTAGAATTATTCCATAATCCTACTAGGAACTCTTATTATAAACCGACTAGGACTCTGACCTCCTAACTATATAAAGGAGGGCGAGGTTCCTGGGAGAAGGGAGAACACTTTACAATCAATCCAACATAAAGGCTAACGCCGACTGGACGTAGGGCTATTACTCGATCACGGTCGAGGGCCCAAACCAGGATAAATCGACTGTCTCTTGCATTTACCATCGAGTTCTGCATACGCTGAAGCCCAAATAAACTGCCCCGGGTACCCCCGTGGCAGGCTATTGGTGGTGAAACATCAACAGCTGGCACGCCAGGTAGGAGCTTTTGGCGAATTTGCATCCGATAGCTCGACGGACCTTGACAACATGATCTTCTCGATGGGATCAACCTTCATCTTCGGTTCATGGATCTGCGAGGCAAGCGACAATGGCAATCTCTAAAGCCATCTCCTCAAAGATTCGGATCACCATGAAGACCTTTCTATTTTGGTGACTACGACAGATCAACTCACTGGAAGATTCACGTGGCTCATGATGTTTGATCCAACTCAGATTTTGTGGCTTTGCGCATCCGACTCAAACTCAGGCTCCACATCCGAGATGGAGTCTTTATCGAATTCTTTCAAAAAACCAAGTTCTCTTCCAGCGGGGCTCCAGAATGCGGCCTTGGCCTATCAAGAATACCATTCAGAGTATACTCAAAGTTCTTTTAAGAAGTCAGAACCTTTTCTGTTTGGACTCCACAACATGGCAAAATCTTATCAGGCACGGCCCGAAGGATCCCTCGATCCAGTGCTTAGAATGCCACTAAAAGGAGCTCAGGAAGGTCTCATACTAACTATAACATCTCAAGACTGCATCGTCCACTAGCCAGGTTCGGTTCCTAAGAACAACGGTACCCAACTAGTCGGCACAACGATGACAACAATCCTACCCTACCAAGGAGACTTGATCTGTGACCTTGAAGCCTCTACTAAAGTTATCAACAACTCCAACAATGTGGAAACCAACGCCGATAACAGAATAGTTCACACACGAGAAGTATTCATGGTTCGCCGTCCTTGATCACCATTGGTCCCCCAGAAGCACCCAACATCAGGTCATCGGACGAATCTGAGTCCAACATGTCACCTTTTATCTAGGGGCATGATGGTGAGACCGAGAATCAGAAGCAAGCCAAAGAAAGAAGAAATAAATTGAAACAAGGACGCCAACGCCACGCTAGGTAGTGCAAGGAAGCCTAGATCAAATATGAGTCAGATCTGGCTGAGTACGATAGAAGAAAATCAGAACAAGAAGTCTAAGAAAGACGCGCGATGAATACACCCTACAATAGGATCCAAGAAGCACTAGAAGAACTCAGAGTGACATCACTTCCCAATGAAAAATAGGAACAACTCTAGGATCTCCTCCAGTTAGCAGCCCTAAGGACACACGACAGAAGGACCCGCTCAAAACTACCTGCTAGGTCAACATCTCATAGGAAGGAAGATCAAAATCAATAGAAGTTTGCTTTTGAGAGACTTAGACCAGGTGGAAGTCATAATAGGGAAAGCAGAAGGGACCATAGTCAAAACTATCGAGTCAAACAACCAAGGAAGATCAGAAGCAAAGCACCCATTCAGACATCCCTACAGAACTACTCTCATCGAGATGACTATTGGTAGGAAGGAGGTGCCGAATCAGAATACAAAGAAGCCAGAACGCACGATAGATTCCCCTATTTTGCAAGCAGACTTGCTTCAATACGACTACCCCACAAGTTCAAGCCGTCCAACCACTCTAAATATGATGGCAAGACCAAACCAAGGCAGTGGCTCAGGATTTACTCGCAGTCGATTGAACTAGCCAGAGGAGACAACGATATCAAGACCTTGTTCTTTCCCATGGCCCTAGAAACCATGCCCCTCCAATGGTTCGACAAATTAAACCCAGGGTCAGTCAGAAGTTGGGAGGACTTGCAAAGAGTTTTCTATGAAAATTTCATGGGTATTATTACGCACCCCATCACCCACGTAGAATTAAAAGGACTCAAGCAGAAAGGGGTGAAAGTCTCAGAGATTACTATCGATGATTTGGCGAACTACGTGCTCAAGTACATGACATCATCGAACGAGAAGTAATTGAAGCTTTCTCTCACGGAATCATGGCTAGGTGGCAATTTTAGGACTTCTACAAAGAAAATCCAAGAAATAATGAAGAATTCAGATGCACAATAGAAAATATGATTATTGTAGAGGAGAAGACACGAGAAAGGTTCCTAGATAGAAACAACCGAGACAACCCGGACAAGCAAAATCATTGAAACACCAGACACCAGGAAAGAAAACATGGACAAGACAACACCGTAGCGGTGGCTGACAAATCAAGGAAGTTTTCCAAACCCAGAAGGTATGACAACATTGAAAACATGCATTGCATCTGGCACCCTAAAGGAAATCACACCATCGGAAATTGCTACACCTTCAATGATCGATACACAAGAAAAGATAATAAGGTAAACACCAAATAAGATAATAAAAAAAAGATGAAGACAACCACGAAGACAAGGGATTCCAAAATTCCAGGGGGACAGTAGCAGTGATCTCCGCTGGGGCCCCAAATTCCAGAAGCAAACATCAAGAAAAGCTAGCTCTACGAACCATCATGGCAGCAGAACCGGCTACTCTAAGATATCTCAATTGGTCACAGTATCCAATCTAATTTTCAAGAGAAGACCAATGGACTAGCATAGGAATCGCAGGCCATTACCCACTGGTTCTAGATCCAACTATCGCCAGTATGACTGTCACAAAAGTACTAATCGATGGGGGGGCGGACTCAACATCATTTTTTCAGAAATGCTAAGGAAGATGGGACTACAACTCACCGGGATGATTACACCAATGAGCACCCTTTTTTATGGGATAATACCCGACAAAGCAGCCATGCCACTTGGACAAATCACTCTACCAATTACTTTTGGAACTCCCTCAAACTACCGAACAGAGTTCATCAAGTTTGAAGTTGTAGACTTTGATTCATCATATCACGCAATCCTCAGGCGCCCAACACTAGCAAAATTCATGGCGATGCCGCATTACCCGTACCTATTGCTTAAGATGCTAGGGCCTAACGGTGTCCTTTCCCTCTAAAGTGATTTGAAGCGCGCTTTTGACTGTGACGTTCAGACAATTCAAATTGCAGCCAAAGCACAAGCCACCAATGGTAGAAAAGAAATAGCCACTATTGCCGTAGAAATGAGCTCAGAAGAACTAGAGATACCGGCTAAAAAGCCTAGCATCCTCGCACCACCAAAAGAAGCCAACGTCAAGCTAATCGACCTGGGCACCGGTGATCCCTCCAAAACAGCAATCATCAGTGCCCACCTCTCAGCAAAATAGAAACTCATGCTCACCAACTTTCTTTGGGACAACAAAGATATCTTCGCTTGGAAGCCAGCCGATATGCCAGGTGTCCCAAGAGAGTTGGCTGAGCACAGAATTGATATCAATGAAGGCTCCAAGCCTGTGAAACAACGGCTACGACGATTCTCACCTGACAAGAAGGCAGTAATTAAAAAAGAAATCATGAAGCTATTGGTAGCCGGATTCATCAGAGAAATTCTTCATCTAGATTGGCTAGCAAACCCAATTCTTGTACAAAAAAAGAATACGGACGAGTGGCGCATGTGCGTTGACTACACAGATCTCAACAAACACTACCCGAAAGATCCCTTCAAGCTACCATGCATTGATCAGATAGTTGATTCAATAGCAGGATCTGCCATATTATCCTTTCTTGATTGCTATTCAGGATATCACTAGATTGCATTAAAGGAACAAGACCAGAGCAAGACATCTTTCATCACTCTGTTCGGTGCCTACTGCTACAAGACCATGTCGTTTGGACTCAAGAATGCTGGTGCCACATACCAAAGAGCTATCCAAACATGCCTTGGCGATCAGATCGGCAAAAACATAGGGGCATATGTGGATGACGTAGTAGTAAAAACAAAGAACTCAGACACACTAATTAAAGACTTAAAGCAAACCTTTGAAAACCTGAAAAGGTGGAGGTGGAAATTGAACCCAAGCAAGTGTGTATTCGGAGTTCCTTCAGGATAACTACTCGAATTCTTGGTCAGTCATCGTGGAATCGAAGCCAGCACCAAGCAAATTTGAGCCTTAATAGAGATGCCCCCCCTCGAAGTGTCAAAGATGTGCAAAAACTAACAGGCTATATGGTGGCCCTCAATCGTTTCATATCAAGACTCGGCGAAAAAGGGTTACCTTTCTTTAAACTACTAAAGAAGATAGATAAGTTCGAGTGGATAGAAGAAGCCAATGAAGCTTTCAAAAGACTTAAGGCATACCTCACCTCCTCGCCTATTCTCACACCTCTAAAGAAATACGAAGATATGATGCTGTATATTGCGGCAACTTCTACTGTGATCAACACAGCGATAGTCGTAGAAAGAGAAGAAGAAGGACGTGTATATAAAGTACAACGCCCCGTATACTACATTAATGAAGTACTGTCAGAATAAAAAATCTGGTACCCGCATGTGCAAAAACTACTCTACGCCCTCCTGATCACTTCACGCAAGCTTTGCCACTATTTTAAAAAGCCACAAGATTACCGTGGTAACAGATTTCCCACCCGGAGACATCCTACACAATAAAGATGCAACAAGGTGCATATCCAAGTGGGTGGTTGAACTTGGTGCTCTTAATATCGATTTCACCCCACGGAAGGCAATTAAATCTCAAGCCTTTGCTGATTTTGTTGCCGAGTGGATAGAAATTCAACAACCCATGTCAAATACCATCCTTGACCATTGAAAGATGTACTTTGATGGATCGCTCAAGCTAGGCGGAGCTGGTGCAGGCGTTCTCTTCATTTCTCCAGATGGAAAACAACTCAAGTATGTCCTTTAGATATTATGGCAAGCTACAAACAATGAAGCAGAATACGAAGCCCTCATCCACGGACTCCGAGTAGCAATTACCCTTAGAATCAAGCGATTACTCGTATACGGCGATTCGGCAGTAGTCATCAACCAAGTCAACAAAGATTGGGACTGCACCAAAGAAAATATGGGTGCTTACTGTGCTGAAATACGAAAACTCAAAAAACATTTTCAAGGATTGGAAATTCTACATGTCCTGCGCGATTCTAATATTGCGGCAGATGTTCTCGCCAAGCTTGGATTGGACAGGGCAAAGGTCCCACCCAGCGTATTCATAGAGGAGTTATCAGCTCCCTCTATCAAACAACCCGGTGAGATAACCCTTGAACTCCCAGCTAAAGGCACCCAGATTTTGGTAATCACCACCTCATGGACCCATGTTTTTATCGATTATATCACAGAGAATAAGTTACCAGCAGATAAAGCAGAGGCTACCTGAGTTTTTCATAGAAGCAAGAACTACATCCTAGTAGGGGACAAGCTGTATAGAAGAGCCGCATCATCAGGAGTACTCCTAAAATGTGTCTTGTTTGAAGAAGGCAAAGAGATCTTAGACGAAATACACTAAGGTTGTTGTGGAAATCATGCCGCTTCAAGAACACTAGTTGGCAAAGCATTCCGCACCAGATTCTACTGGCCAACCGCTTTGAAAGATGCAGAAGAACTCATCAGAAAATGCAAAGGTTGTTAAATGTTTGTAAGACAAGCTCATGTACCAGCTCACAATCTCATCTGCATCCCTCCCGCTTGGCCTTTCTCCTGCTGGGGGCTGAATCAAGTGGGACCTCTCAAGAAAGTAAAGGGCGGTTTCGAGTACATCTTCGTAGCAATTGACAAGTTCACCAAGTGGATTGAATACAAACCACTCGCAAAATACAGCACAGCCAAAGAAGTCGAGTTCATCCAAGACATTATGCACCACTTCGGCATGCCCAATCGAATCATCATAGATTTGGGTTCTCCCTTTATAGCTATAGAATTTCAAAGTTGGGCACAGGATTGCGGTTTCGGCATAGATTACGCATCAGTCGCACATCCAGAAGCCAATGGATAGGTAGAAAGGGCTATTGGACTCATACTAGCCGGATTAAAACTAAGATTGTATGAAGAACTAGTGGACTATGGATCCAACTGGATTGGAGAATTACCCGAAGTAGTATGGGGGCTACGAACTCAAATAAGCAGAGCCACCATATACTCACCTTTCTTCCTAGTTTATGGATCAGAAGCCGTACTACCTACCGACTTGATCTGGACGTCGCTAAGGATAGAACAATATGATGAAGGAGAAGCAGAACACACCCAAAGATTAGAACTCGACAGTACAGAAGAAGTCAAAGTAAACGCTATCCTTTAATTCGCCAGATACCTCCAAGGTTTAAGACACCACTACAACAAGAATACCCAGCCTCGATCACTCCAAATTGGAGACCTAGTACTAAGAAGAATACAAAAAACTAACGGACGCCACAAACTACTCGATCCATGGGAAGGTCCTTTTATTGTCACAAAAGTCACCGGACTAGGCACGTACAGGTTGATAACTAAAGATGGAAAAGAAGTCAACAATACATGGCACATCGGCCAACTAAGAAGATTCTACGCATGAAAGAATATATATACAAGACACAAGAGATCAACGTTCATGATCAATAAAGATGGTGTTCCTCGACAACATATGTCTTATTATGGCTTTCCCCTAATCGTTTTTACTAAGCATGTAAACATTCATGATCAATAAAGATGGTGTTCCTCGACAACATATGTCTTATTATGACTTTTTCTGAGTTATTTCCACTAAACATACCGGCCGAGAGAAAAAGAGCTGAAAAGATGCTTGAGCCTACCGATGAGGGTAGCTAATAAGCTAACACCCTATGGGGGATATACCCCCAGGTACCACAAGATGATACATGGGCCACACCATCCGAGGTGGTCCGGCCCATAAGATCAAGACGTGCACAGCAAGATTACAAATTGTATTAGATATTGTAATAGTACCAAATAGGATACTTTACTTGTAACCTTGTCTCTTCGGAGTATATAAGGAGAGACAAGGGTCCCCTAGAGGACAGGTTAATCTAGATACATCTCAATACAATACACCAAAGACACAGGACGTAGGGTATTACGTTGATCAGACGGCCCGAACCTGTCTAAATCGCTGTCTCCCATCTGGTTCCTGATTACACGCACCGTCTACCAACAATCTACCATCATGGGCACCCCCCTTGGTGGACTGCTGACCATATTTCGTCGACAGTGGCGTGCCAGGTAGAGGGTGTGCGTGCTGATCCATGGTGAACCAAATGGGATCTCAAGACTTACTTCCTGGTGAGATCGACTTTCATCTTGCCCGTGACGTCAACATGGAGATTTGCTGCCGAACTCAAGTCGCCGTGCCAAGACCAACAACCTAGATCGAAGACTCGCGTGGTCATGCAACAATTGAACCCGACGTCTACTCCGATTAAGGTGGGGCCGATAGGTTTCCATTAAACTTAGTGAAGGCATCGGACCAGTACAAGAAGGCGCCAGATCTAGGCCGGTCCGTACACCGCATCTGCTACATGTCGCACGGCCTAGAGCCTCTTTTTGTCACTGCCGTTCTATTTTCCGTGGAGTCCATTGCTTCCCCGTCGCCGAAGAGCATATTGCCGAGTCCGTGAGACCTGACAGATTCGGTATGGATGAGTACATACATGACTATGTGCCTTTGCGTCAGCCGAACAACAACAAGCCAGCAAGCTAGATCATCATGCAAGCCAAGTCAGTCAATCTATACATGCCTCATGTACATACGAGAAGACATGCAAGCCAAACCAAGATACAACAGATCAACTTGCATATACATACATCACGTGCAAGCTTTACGTACTTGCATCTACACCGCCATGCAAGCTACCAAGACTTGCCTGTACACATGCATCCACGTATGGGGTAGGAAGGCTGCGTGTTAATGAAGCAGATTGACTGCATGTCTTCGTACACGGACCAACACCGCCGAGCTCCGACCACCAGACCACGTCGACCACGTCCTGAGCGGCTTCACCGAACCTCGACCATGTCCTGAGTGGCTCCGCCGAGCTCCGACCACCAGACCACGTCGACCACGTCCCGAGTGGCTCCACCGAGCTCCGACCGCTAGACCACATCGACCACGTCCCGAGTGGTTCCACCGAGCTCCGACCACCAGACCACGTCGACCATGCCCCGAGCGACTCCACCGAGCTCCAACCACCTCGACCACTAGACCACGTCGCAATGATGATCACCACAAAGAACGGCGCTATGACAACCGCGACCACCGTCACAACAGGCCGAAAAGCTCGAGGACCGGACAACTTCATCACCACCGACCATATTTCTATCAAAGATAAGTACACTTCTAATATTTATATTTAATATAATTTTTATTACGACATTTCTCCACAATGTCCTCGTCATGATTATTCTTCAAATAACGTTTGTCCATGTATACAATCTTAAATATAACATACAGCTATACTTAATGCAAATACTCGACCAGTCATGTTGATGCTCGATGTCTCCATAAATGGTCCTGTCTCCAGCTCCTCCCTACACGTGCATGAGCATCTGCCCTCTACGTTATGGGTGGTCGGCAGCGGCTCCTTAGCGACGCTTTGTTCTTCCTACACGTGCACGGGCTCCGCGCCCTGCATTATGGCTCACGAGCAAGCTAGGGCTGGAGACTCAGCTACTACTAACTGGTCGGGCGGTTTATATTAAGTATAAACACAAACTTCACATTAACACTGATGTTTACAAAGCACCAATTGCTTTATCACATCATGCTCATTTGCAAATGACTGCTGAGCGTTGTTTCTTCACCGTTGATTTTTCTCCATAATTTATTATTTTGTACACCATGTACTACCATTCTACATATTTATATTGCAGGAATTTTGAGCTATGCTTAGGGACTTCGTCGCTCGCTTCTTAACCTATGCTCGGGGACTGCCTCGATCACTCTCCACCATGGCTCGGAGACTTCGTCGCTCGCTCCTCGACCTATGCTCGGGGACTGCCTCGATCACTCTTCGACCATAGCTCGGGGACTTCGTCGCTCGCTCCTCGACCTATGCTCGGGGACTACCTCGATCACTCTCCGACCACAGCTCAGGGACTTCGTCGCTCGCTTCTCGACCTATGCTCGGGGACTGCCTCGATCACTCTCTGACCACAGCTCGAGGACTTTATTGCTCGCTCCTCGACCTATGCTCGGGGACTGCCTCGACCACTCTTTGACCACAGCTCGGGAACTTTGCGTCTCAACTACATGCGACTGGCAACTCGCATACAGTTGAGATATTCTTTCTCATTTAGACCTTGCTACAAGGCTCATACCTCGCCTTCCAGCAAGCTCGGGGACTACATCGGTACGATGCACTTGCCGGTGCATCTCGTATCGCCTGTACGATGATTGGATTCTCAATTTAACTGGGAATTCTTTTTAGACCCTGGCACCACGTGCCTACGTCACCTACTACCAGGCTCGAGGACTAAGTGGGCACACTTCACCTTGTGGTGAATGTGCTTGTTTTTCGACCACTATGCCTCTGATGATCAAAGATGCTACGCTTCAAGACGCACTTACATTTCTTTTTAGAAATACAAGTGGGCACACTTCCCAGGACGAAAATCTTTTTCTTTCTTCTTAAGAGCACCATACATTCTTTGGACAACCTTCTTCTCCAACGACAACGGTGGTCGGAGATGTCAAGAACTCAAGCCTCACTGTTTGGAGAAGGTTAAAATGGCGTGTCGCATCAGAATACATGACGCTCGGGGACTAGCTGTGGGGGATATACCCCTGGGTACCATAAGATGGTACATGGGCCACACCATCCGAGGTGGCCCAGCCCGTAAGATTAAGACGTGCACAGCAAGATTACAAATTGTATTAGATATTGTAATAGTACCAAATAGGATACTTTACTTGTAACCTTGTCTCTTCGGAGTATATAAGGAGAGACAAGGGTCCCCTAGAGGATAGGTTAATCTAAATACATCTCAATACAATACACCAAAGATACAGGACATAGGGTATTATGTCGATTAGACAGCCCAAACCTGTCTAAATCGCTGTCTCTGCGCCTTGTGTCACCATCTGGTTCCTGATTACACGCACCGTCTACCGACAATCTACCACCACGGGCACCCCCTCGGTGGACTGCTGACCATATTTCGTCGACACACCCAAACCAAAAAAGCAAAATGGCTGAAATTATGCCTGAGCATACTAGCTGAGAGCACAATAGCTGAAAAGATGCTTGAGCCCACCGATGAGGGTAGCTAATAAGCTAACACCCGAACCAAAAAGCAAAATGGCTAAAATTATGCCTGAGCATACCGGCTGAGAGCAAAAGAGCTTAAAAGATACTTGAGCCCACCGATGAGGGTAGCTAATAAGCTAACACCTGATCCAAAAACCAAAATGGCTGAAATTATGCCTGAGCATACCGGCCGAGAGCAAAAGAGCTGAAAAGATGCTTGAGCCCACCGATGAGGGTAGCTAATAAGCTAACACCTGATCCAAAAAGCAAAATGGCTGAAATTATGCCTGAGCATACCGACCGAGAGAAAAAGAGCTGAAAAGATGCTTGAGCCCACCGATGAGGGTAACTAATAAGCTAACACCCGATCCAAAAAGCAAAATGGTTGAAATTATGCCTGAGTATACCGACTGAAAGCAAAAGAGCTAAAAAGATGCTTGAACCAGCCGATGAGGGTAGCTAATAAGCTAACACCCGATCCAAAAAGCAAAATGGCTGAAATTATGCCTGAGCATACTGGCCGAGAGCAAAAAAGCTGAAAAGATGCTTGAGCCTGCCAATGAGGGTAGCTAATAAGCTAACACCCGAACCGATCCTAAGATGTTTTTACAACCAGGGAAAGAGCCAGATGCTGGCCACATCTTGAGTTAAGCAAAAAGCTAAAAACAAGAAGCTGAAGATGCTTGAGATCACTGGTCCCAAGTCTTTTCAGTACTAACAAGAATAAAAAGGTTGTAAAGACAAAGATCTACTTACCCTGAGTTGTTTACATGGCGTAGACAGAAGCTAGACAAGTACTCGACAAATCAAGAAAGTTTGTCAAGACAATGATCTACAAATACCGAGTTGTTTACACGGTGTAGACGAAAGCATGACAAATACTTGTCAAAATCAAAGACATCCAGGCAAAGAAGACATCAACAAAAAATAAAAGATCTCCATTCAAAAAGAAGTATAGTATCCTATTACAGAGGCTAAAATACAATGGTCAATTACATCAAGCATCATCATCAGGAGAAGAAATATCAATATTAAGATTATCTATGACCCTCCTGGCTAAATCTTTGACCTCAGGCTCCACCTTTTCAATGGCATCTAGATATTCTTGACTCTCGGCTTCCTCTGCAATCTTGGACAAAGGCATCTCCGGAGCAAGAACTTGAACCTGGGCAAGAACATTTCTGGTACATAGTTGGGCGCACCTCTTCACGAACTCTTGGAAATGGGTTGGAACTTGGGGAATAAACTGAGCCCAAGATTGACCATCATCCGATGGAGTCCGAAGAAGATCGGCTACTGACCAAAATAATTTCCACAAAGCATTCCAGTTCTTAGTAGCCGTCACCAACTTACCAGTCAAGACTTCAACCATTTTTTGAACCTGCACAAGATCCCTGTTAGCTCCACACCTAATCAACTTGGCAAGCGCGAGTTCTTCTTCAGCACGAGTAATTACCTCTTCAACCCTGTTGTGACTATTGCGAGCAAGTGTCTTCATTTCCTCAATACCCTCCAAGAGCTTCTACTTTTCAACTCGAAGAGCTAGACCAGGCACCAAAAAAACAAGTCAGCAGAAAGGGAAATTTGAATACAAAAGGAAACAAAAAGAACCCGCAATACCATTGCACTAATTCTTCATGGCCTCCTAGACAACAGCATCCCTCCGCTTTTCTGCCTCAACCACCTGGGCACGGAGAGCCTTTTCCTCCCTTTGGTGCGTTTGATGCTCGGTCTCCATCTCAGCCCGACAGAGGTCAAGCTCTGTTTTTAGGGCACTAACCTCAGAAGACAACTTTTTCTCGGTTTCAGATGAGAAAAAGAAGCCGGTATGATCCCGAGAAAAAGACTGAACAAAGGAGAGAGAGAAAAACAAGACATAAGAATAGAAGAAAGACGAACATCCAAAGAAAGAACTTCAGAAAAAACTTACCTAGAGTTTTTCCCCAAAAGAAGTCGCAAAGGTTCCCCAGGCAACAGTCAGCTCTGACAACCGATGAGTGGCATCGAATTGTTGCACCACATCATCATCCAAACGCTAAACACCACTAGCAAGAGGAGTAGAGGGAGAAGCTAGCCGAGGCAAAGAAGACAAGACCAGGGCTGTACCCTAGGAAGCCCTAGCTACCTCCTCAGATGGCTCCACTGCCACAGCCACGGTCACCTTTGGAGCCAGCAAATCGGCAGCTGCGTGATCACTAGAGAACAATGTCTCCCTCACAGCCACCTCGCTGACCATACATTCAGGATCCTAAGACTCAGTACACCAGGGCAAACTAGAAGACTGACAAGAGGTCGACTGAGGGTTAAGGGAGGGTGAGGGTCTACAAGATGATAAGGAAACTCGACGATAAGAATATGAATCAGAAAAAAGGAAAACAAAAGCAAAGAAATAGAACGAGGATTCACTCACTCAGCTATCTTCTTCTTCATCAAACCAAAAGAAGACCTTAGAGGGGGAACTATAGCAGCAAAAATATCACCACCACCCTACGACAAGAGTGGCGTGGTCGGTACCGGAGCCCCAGAAGAACTCGAGGTCGATGACCGCTTACTACAAGAGAACAAGGTCAAAGTCACAACAAAAGAGGCGTTCAACAGCAGGAAAAACAAGAAAACAACTCACCGATGCATAACAAGGGCCGCATCATCATCCTCATCTTCCTCACTCTCAAACATGGCAACCACAGTGCCATCTGAAAAAGAAGAAAAGTACTCGGTTAAAGGCAAAAACAAACAATGAAAAGACAAAACATATTAATATGCTCACCTAGGAGCACGCTACCTATAACTTGAGTACCTGGACAAGTACTCGATTGGCAAGACTTCTTGGTAGCAGACAAACCAGAAGAAGAACAATCTGCTCGCCCCCTTTTTCTGACACTACGAGGAGGTTGAGGAACTGGACGAGGAACATACTCTACATATGTGTCAAGAAATGTGGAAGAAACACCAGGAAACATCATGGTGGTTTGAAACTTACTGGTTAAAGATGCCCCAGCAAGATTCTCCCTAGTCTCCACAATGGTAGGGCAGTCATCAAGGGAGATTAGATCAACGAAGTTGCGCAGAATTCCTATAAAAGAGTAAAACAACCAGACGATAAAGATTAAGCAAAAAGTGGAGACAACAAAGGAAATACAAAAAGTACCCACATAAGAAAAAACAACTCACAGCAGGAGGTGGGTTGTTAGCACAATACTCAGGGACAGTATGTGGGACGATGCTTACTCCTTTCAACATATTCTGAAGGCACTCGAGCACCTCCTCACCGGTCAACTCAAGGGCAGGGACCATACGAGAAGGGTCCTCTGCCCTAGAGTATTCAAAACCATAATTCTCTTGCTCCTTTAGAGGTTGAACACGGCGGTGGAGAAAACTAGAAACGATCCCGAAGCCAGTCAAGCCTTGCTGTTTTAGAGCACATATCCTCTCAAGAAACGGCTTGATCACCTGGAGCTCATTCACCGTTAGGGGATTCTTTTCCCATCGGCCATTAACCACGGGACCAAAACCAGAATGAACAGCAAGAGGAGGAATCATATTGGTGGCATAAAACAAGTCGGAACGCCAATCCCTCATAGAATCAACCAAGTCATCATCAAAGAATTTACTCTTACGACCCTAATGAAACTAAATCCCACAGCCACCAAGAACATGGGTGTCATCGCTGTAGGGTTGGGGCTTTAGACGGAAGAAGTAACGAAAGAGAGAAAGAGAAGGAGGAATTCCAAGAAAAGTTTCACAAAGATGAACAAAAATAGAAAGATAAAGGACAACATTGGGAGTAAGATGGTTCAAGCTAATCCCAAAATAACTAAGAAATCGATGAAGAAAAGCAGAAGCAGGAAGGCAGAGTCCGGCACGGATAAAGGAGACAAAAAGAACAATCTCACCAGGGCCTAGAGTTGGGACCCGATGCTGGCCTAGAGCTTTCCACTCAGCAATGTCTTTGTCCTAGATTAGGCAATCACTGACAAGCTCACGCAACTGATCCTCAGTCATAGTCGGAGCCGACCAGATCTTCTGAGCAGCCCTCATGGCCATGAATTCTTGATTTTCAATCACAGAAAGCGATGCCTCCTCGTCTACAAAAGTCACCTGGGACTTGCTCACTGCTTTCTTCCTACCCATATACTAGTGAAAGCAATAAAGCACTAAGAAACGAGGATGCTCAGACGGCGGCGCTCAGATGATAGCAGCAATGGCGACGGTGGAGTTTTGAGGACTAGGGTTTCAAGGCAAAAGCAGGGCAGCAAAGAAAAAGAAGAAAGAAGGCTTTAAATAGATTTTTACAGCAATAAAAACGCAGCCCACTAGGCCCGTTTAAACACGGTATGAGAACGCAACGGTCCATTTCCCAACACAACTGACACATCTAAAATGACGGACGACACACTTCTACACAAAGGTATAGTTCAACGGGCAGATTCCAGACTTATCCATCCAGCACCAAGGCAGAGTTATCATATTGCTACAAAAAGAACTCATCAACCATGAAGCAACGAAGGGTTACCTCACAAGGAACACAAGAACTAGGTTCTTATAGAAAGAACTCAGGAATCTCATAAACAACCAGGACATAAGCAGGAAAAAGAATGAAAACTCAAAAGACAAGATTCTTTCCATTACAAATGGCTTCAAAAATTACAAGATTACACATCTTACAAGACCCAACGAACTCGGTACTACGACGATCAAGATAGCAAAAAGGAACCCAGACACAACTAGGCTCTAGAACGACTACGTGTTCCAAATTGCTACTCGGTAGAACAAACCGCACTCGGCTACACTATTTTCTTCAAAGGACAAACGCAGTACATTCGAGACGGAAGTTAGCAGCATGGTGGGACAACATGGACCAGGGAAGGCCAATAGACATCTGTCTACCCAAGTCCGATGTGACACCAGATCAGCGCATTGAACTGCACCGGACAGTCATAGGGCAGGCAAGGGGGATCTACCCAGAACTGCTGGATGAAGGAACATATCCCACATCACAAGACTTTCTCCAACTACCGCCATGTACCTCCTGGTACAATGCTGCTGCGAGATTAGTCTACCTCTAATCTCTATCACAAGACTCCCTCCAGCTATGACAAGATATACAAGAACTACAAGATATGCCCGGGGGCTGCTCTACTTCAGAAACTATCATATTCATGACTATGGAGATTTCAGACCACGCAACAAAATGCTCAATGAATCAAAACAGCACACCAGGAGGGTATTTATAGACCAAAGAAGTAGTGCACATGGACCGGGAGCACCAATGGAACAAACCTAACAAAGGACACAATGAAAAGACAAAATTCAATGAAAGAGGACTCAGGCGTGAAAGAACAGTACTCAAGGACGAGCATATTCAAAAGAATATACCAACACTGTACAACTCATAAACAAACATCATTTACACTCAACCACCACTATACAACTACATCTGACAATAGCAGACTACTAGAGAATATGCCAAGACCCTGCATCCGAGTTCTTTCTGAATAAAAGAACCCGGATATATGCTCGGGGCTACAATAGGAGAGGCTTTCAGTTCTTTGAAAAACTAAGATTCAAGACCCTCCAACTCTTTGTTCCAAATAGCAAGAGGCTCGGGGACTACACTCAGTGAGTGCACTTTTTTCGAAAAAAGCGCACATCACTCAGAAGACTTCTTCAAGACAGCAATTTTCAAACAACATAAGATTCAAGACCCTCCAACTTTTTGTTCCAAATAGCAAGAGGCTCGGGGGCTACACTTAGTGAGTGCACTTTTTTCTTTAAAAAAGCACACGTCACCAAGAAGACTTCTTCAAGACAGACCACTTCAAGGCCTCATGACAAAAAGAACCCGGACCCAGCTATATCCAAGTTCTTTTTTATAAAGAACCCGGGTATATGCTCGGGAGCCCTTCGATGAAGAATCAAAACAATTTCAAGACAAGACCCTCCAGCTCCTTGTTCCAAATAGCAAGAGGCTCGGGGGCACACCCAGATGGGAGTACTTTTTTCTTCAAAAAGGACACACCACTCAAAGATCCTAAGAAGCGCTACATGGTTTCACTCAAGAAAGCGCTCGGACGACGCTTGTTCCTACTCAGCAAGGTCTGAAGGAACAAGATGAGGCTTCCAGAGCTCAACCATGAAGTGCTCAGGGGCTTGTCGATATGGGACCCATGGGATACCCCACAAGGAAGGGAGAAGATATAGACTAACTAGGATTCTTTCCACGTAATCTTAGTAGTAGAATTATTCCATAATCCTACTAGGAACTCTTATTGTAAACCGACTAGGACTCTGACCTCCTGACTATATAAAGGAGGGCGGGGTTCCTAGGAGAAGCGAGAACACTTTACAATCAATCCAACACAAAGGCTAACACCGACTGGACGTAGGGTTATTACTCGATCACGGTCGAGGGCCCGAACTAGGATAAATCGACTGTCTCTTGCGTTTACCATCGAGTTCTGCATATGCTAAAGCCCGAACAAACTGCCCTGGGTACCCCCATGGCAGGCAATCGGTGGTGAAACATCGACATCATCCTTGCATGGCTAATTTGGTTTGTGTAACCTTGTTAGTCACATCGCTTAGTTTGTGTAGCTAAATAATTTGCACTCTCTAATTTGGCATTGGTTGCCTTGTTATTGAGCATTGCTAGTGAGCTTAGGAGCTTTGTGCTTTTGCTTACTAGAATTGTGTAGGAGTTCCCCGGTGTGTAAAGTACTAGTGGCATAGGTTTGTGTGACCTTGCTTCTAAAATTGTTTAGGTGAGCTCTAGCTTGCCCGACACCTTAATTGCTTAATTAGGATTTTTATAAGGTGTTTGTGAACTTCGATAGAGGGGTATAGTCTTGGCTCTACTGATTGTTTTAATTCCATATTTGTTTCGGTTAGCCAGCACAATTAAGTTTTACAAATGACTATTCACCCCCCTCTAGTCGCCATCTCGACCCTATAGCTACCACCCCTCACGAGAATGGTTTATGGCAGGTACCCCCGAGGGACGCGTTGAATGCATCCACGAGGGAGGGGCTGCCCCACCAAATGACCTTGACGATGAGGTCAAGGGAGATGTAGGGGCCCCGCCTCGCCTACGGGTGGAGCAGCTAAGGGCGTGGCACAGGGAACTCAAGGATGTGCAACTCTAGCTAGAGCAGGAGCCACAGAGACGGTGGGCGTGTGCGTGACATGGCCCATGACATGAACCAGAGGATCATCGAAGACAATGGAGCCCTCCCACACTTAGCTCGAGCAAGCCAGAACATCACTACCGTGGTGGCCTTGCTTTGAGGGCTCCCGAAGCTCGTGACACCTGAGGATCGTTGGGCCCATCAATAGATCTGCACGCTACTCGAGCACGCGGCGGTGCAGCAGGTGGAAAAACTCGCTATCTCGACGACACGAGCTCGACGCCAGTCAGCGCGTGCCCTTAGGATGACATGTTAGGGACGTGTTTGTCCACCAAGTGCCATGTGCCGGTGGGAGGCATGCCACAACCCTAGTGCATGAGCGTCTCGACCTCCATCGTGATGCACGTAACACCCTGGATGCCCATTGGCGTGGATGAAGCTCCAAGAGAGAGGAAGCCAGCCGCAGCTATCACCCTCATCGTGGTAGATGCTACGATAGTGGCGAGGACTAGAGCCTGAGTCCTGACCTACTAGGACCTCATGCCTTCAGCCGACACATCCTCAATGCCATCTTCCCACCATGGTACCGCCCGCCGACCAACATCCTGAAATACTCTAGGGAAATGAACCCCGAACTGTGGCTCGAGGATTGTCGACTTGCTTGCCAAGCCAAGGGAGCGGATAATGGCAGTTTCATTATCCACAACCTTCCATTGTTCCTGGCCGATTCGGTGCGAACATGGTTGGAGCACCTTTCGCTCAACCGGATTCAAGGTTGGGCGGACCTAAAGGAGATTTTTGTGGGAAACTTCCAGGGCACCTACGCATGTCCTAAAAACCCATGAGATCTAAAAAACTACCGATAGAAGTCCAAGGAAACACTTCATGAGTACATTTGGTGCTTCTCCTGGCAGTGCAATGAGCTACCCGACGTCGCTGATGCTGATGTTATTGGAGCCTTCCTGTCTAGGACCACCTATGAGTCTCTAGTTCACAAGCTAGGATGTAAGGGCCCGCAAACCTCCAAGGAGCTCCTCAACATCGCCACTAGGCATGCCTCGGGTGAGGAGGTGGTCAGAGCGATTTTCGACCGCCCTAAGGGCAAGACAAAGCGGGACGAGGACGTCGGTGAAGGCACCTCCAACCGCCCCAACAAGAAGAAGAACAAGCAATGGTGCGAGGGCTCGGTCATGGCCGCTACCAACCGCAAGGGGGGTCAGAAGCCCACCGAGGGTACCCTAGACCACTTCGAGAAGCTAATCGAAGGGTCATGCCCAAAACATGCCTTCCCCGTCAAGCACCTATACAAAGACCGTGTCCTCATGAAGTGGTTCGTATCTGATGGCTCCAACAAGGGAGAGCATAGGAAGGAGCCCAAGTCAACGGCAGACAACACCGAGGGGAAGGACGATGGCTTTTCGACATCGGATGACTGCCTCATGATCTTCGGAGGGTCAGTGGCCTATGACTCCATGCACCACCAAAAGCTTGGCACCGCAAGGTCTATACGACCAAGCTAGCCACGCCTTCCTTCCTCCAATGGTTGGAGTCCACCATCACCTTTGATCGGACCGACCACCTAGAAAATGTCCCATAGCTAGGAAGATATCCGCTTGTGGTCAACCCGATTGTCGGCACGAAGTGGCTCACCAAGGTGCTGATGGATGGAGGCCATGGCCTCAATGTCATGTACGTTGAGACACTCGATGCCATGGGCATCGACCGATCACGCATCCAGTCGACTGGGGCGCCTTTCCACAGCATGGTGCCTAGAAAGCAGGCCATGCCGCTCGGGTAGATCGATCTGCCCATCACTTTCAGGAATCTGACCAATTATAGGATGAAGACCCTTACCTTCAAGGTGGTCGGGTTCCATGAGACCTACCATGCCATCCTAGGACATCCATGCTATGTGAAGTTTATGGCCGTCCCCAACTACATCTATCTAAAGTTGAAGATGCTGGGTCCATGCGGGGTCATCACCTTGGCACCTCCTTCCAGCGAGCCTACGAGTGCGAGGTCGAGTGCTGTGAACACGCCGTGGCGATTGTTGCCTCCAAAGAGCTCACGACCATCAAGGAGGAGATCGTCGAAGAAGCGCCTGACCCCAAGCGGTCGACCAAGTCTTTTGAGCCTATGGAGGGCGCCAAGGAGGTCCTCATAGACCCCAGTAGCTCCGAGGGTAAAGTGGTGCACATCGGCACTACGCTTTCCTCCAAATAGGAAAGCACGCTCACCGACTTCCTCCACGCCAATAGGGACATCTTTGCGTGGAGACCCTCGAACATGCCAGGCATTCCGAGAGAAGTCACTGAGCACGCCTTGAAGATTAGGCCAGGCTCCAAGCCAGTGAAACAGCACCTGCGTTGCTTTGACGAGGAGAAACGCAGGGCCATCGGCAAGGAGATTGCGAAGCTTTTGGCGGCCAGATTTATTAAGGAGGTATATCACCCTGAGTGGTTAGCCAATCTCGTTCTTGTAAGAAAAAAGAGTGGGAAATGGAGAATATGTGTTGACAAAATAGGTCTCAGCAAAGCATGTCCAAAGGATCCATTTCCTTTGTTGATCATAGACCAAGTAGCCGACTCGACCTCAGGGTGCGAAACCCTTTGCTTCCTTGATGCATACTCCAGGTACCATCAAATCATGAAGAAAGAGTACGATCAGCTCACGATGTCTTTCATCACCCCGTTCAGATCGTTCTGCTACGTTATAATGCCGTTAGGTCTGAAAAACGCGAGGGCTATGTATCAACTTTGTATGCTCAAGTGTTTCGGTGACCTCATCGGGCAAACCATTGAGGCCTACATAGACAACATCGTGGTCAAGTCCAAATGGACTGACCAGGTCATACCCAACCTAGAGCAGACCTTCACGAAACTCTAAGCAAATGGCATCAAACTCAACCCCGAGAAATGTGTTTTTGGGGTCCCGAGGATCCCTTATAGACCAACTTTGTATGCTGTAGGGTTTTATCATCTCTGAGTGCGGCATCAAAGCCAACTCGGAGAAGATCTCGGCCATCATGAGGATAGACCTGATTCAGAACATAAAGGGGGCATAGCGAGTTATAGGGTGCCTCACCATGCTCAACCGCTTTATCTCGTGCCTCGGCAAATGAGGTCTCCCCCACTATCGACTTCTGAAGAAAGCCAACCATTTTGAATGGATGCTCGAGGCCTAGGAGGCACTTGACAAGGTCAAACAACTCCTAATGAAGGCCTCGATCTTGGTTCCCCTAACCAATGGGGAACCACTTCTGCTCTACATTGTGGCCACCATGCAAGTGGTCAGCGCTGCCCTTGTGGTAGAGCGGGAGGAAGAGGGACACGCCCTCAAAGTATTGCATCCCATGTACTTCATTAGCAAGGTCTTGTATGATTCCAAGACTCGCTACCCCCAAATCCAGAAACTCATGTACGTCGTCCTGATCGCCAAGAGGAAGTTGCGTCACTACTTTGAGTCGCACCCAGCGATGGTCTTGACGTCCTTCCCTCTCAGCGAGGTCATACAAAATTAGGATGCCACAAGAAGAATCATGAAGTGGGCACTCGAGATGATAGGTCAAGGCATTTCGTATGCCCCTCGGACAGCCATCAAGTCCCAAGTGCAGGTCAATTTCGTTGTAGAATGGACTGGGATCCAAATGTCGCCAGCAGTCGTCGACCAAGAGTACTAGACAATGTACTTTGATGGATCGCTGATGAAGAAAGGCGTTGGTGTGGGGCTGGTCTTTGTTTTGCCCCTCGGGGTACGCATGAGGTACATGGTTCGCATCCATTTCCCTACCTCCAACAATGTGGCTGAGTATGAGACACTCATCAACGGCCTACGCATCATCGTCGAGTAGGGCATCCGATGGCTTGACGTCCAACGCCACTCCCAACTAGTCATTGAAAAGTCATGAAGGAGTCAAGCTGCTACAACTCCAAGATGGATGCGTATTGCCGAGAAGTTCGCCAGTTGGAGGACATGTTCGACGGTCTCGAGCTCAATCACATCCCGAGGTGGCTCAATGAAGCACCCGATGTGCTGGTAAAGATGGCATCTGGCCAAGAGCTGGTGCTAATAGGCACCTTCACTAGTGATTAGTATAAGCCCTCAGTCTGCTATGAGGAGCCAGAACAGATTAGTGATGGGCCGCCTGCCCTGAGCTCAGGGGCTAACCGATTGTTAGCTCCTTCCGACCCCAAAGTCATGGAGCTTGACGAAGATCCAGCGGTAGAGCCTGACCCTCTAGCCGATTGGAGGATGCCTTACCTCGACTACCTCCTTTATGAGGTGCTACTAATGGACAAAATGGAGGCTTGGTGGCTCGCGCGTCGTGCCAAGTCATTCGTCGCTATTGAGGGCGAGCTCTATAAGGGAAGCCACACCGGGATCCTATAGCACTGCATCCCCATCAAACAAGGGAAGTAGTTGCTGAGAGATATCCACGATGGCGTTTGTGGGTACCATGCCTCATCTAGGACCCTTGCCAGGAATGCGTTCTGATAGGGCTTCTACTAGCCGATCATAGTAGCCAATGCTGAACAAATTATACGCACCTATGAAGGGTGTCAGTACTACGCTCGGTAGACCCACCTGCCGACCCAAGCACTCCAAACGATCCCCATCACATGGCCATTCATAGTCTGGGGGCTCAACATGGTCGGACCTCTCAAGAGAGCGCCCGAGGGCTATACGCACTTGCTTATCGCTGTAGACAAGTTTATAAAGTGGATAGAGGCTCGACCGATCTCCGTGATCAAGTCCGAGCAAGCCGTACAGTTCTTCCTTGACATCATCCATCGCTTTGGAGTCCTGAACTCCATTATCATGGACAACGACACGCAGTACACCGGGAAAAGTTCCTCCGATTCTGTGATAAATACCACATCCATGTTGATTGGGCCACCGTGGCGCACCCCCGCACGAACGGACAGGTCAAGCGCGCAAACGGCATGGTTCTACAAGGCCTCAAGCCTAGCATCTTCAACCAATTGAACAAGTTTGGCAGACGATGGGTCACAGAGCTCCCCGCGGTGCTCTGGAGCCTAAGGTCGACCCCTAGTGGGGCCACTGGCTACACACCCTTCTTCATGGTCTATGGTTCTAAGGCTATCCTCTCGACTGACTTCAACTATGGAGAGCCGAGGGTCAGGGCATACGACGAGCAGGGAGCCAAGGCGTCCCTCGTGGATGCCATGTAATGCTCGATGAAGCGCGTGATGTTGCCCTCCTCCGCTCGGCCAATTACCAGCAAGCATTGCGCCGGTACCATAGCCATCGGGTGCGGGGTTAGGCCTACAACATCTAGGACCTGGTGCACTGCCTCGTCCAGAGCAACAAAAACCACCACAAGCTCTCTCCGCCATGGGAGGGACCGTACGTCGTCGCGGAGGTGCTCCAATCGGGCACCTACAAGCTCAAGACCATCGACGGCGAGGTCTTCATCAACACCTAGAACATCGAGCAGCTACGTTGCTTTTACCCCTGATCTATGTGCGTACTTATGAAAATTACAAATGACGTTTCTAAAATGAAAAATGCATTCTCTTATCGGTTTCGCTATCGTCTCCTCGATCTTTAAGTGACACCCGACCCCAGCAACAGCAAGGGGTCGGGCCTCACTCGAGGGCTGATAAGAGTATATCTACCTAAAAACATTCTCTGCACCCGACCCTCTCTTATGTTAAGATCTAGAAGCAAGAATTGCGGAAACAAAACCTAAATAAAACTGGTCAGACTGCAAGAAACCTACGCCCCTGCGGCTATGGTATTTTTACTCACCAGCATGATCAGAGTTTTTTCGGCCGCACCTCGGGCTTTACAGTCTTAACAACAGAAAGGATCAAAACACATTAACCTTTTTATATAAGAAGGGGAGAAGAGCCAAAAGTTTGTTTGGCCATAACAAAAGTTAAGAACTTGTCCACTTATTACAAGTTCGCCGCCTAGCCTATCTGACTAACTAATTTCTCGGGGGGGGGGATGATCTCATTCTCTATCTTGGTAGATAAGTCCCATGCTAGAGTGTCCACCTCCTTCTCGATGTCCTCTAGCTCAGCGTCGATGTAGATGGGCGCGAAGCCTTGGCTCATCGTCGCTAGATCGCTGTTCTCATAGTGAGAACGAGCGATCGCGAACGATCGGTGAATGCCGAAGTGAAGTGCCTCCCTCATGATCTCACGCGCTCGATCCATAATCTGGATGGTGCGAACCGTGTACGAGCTCGTCTCCACCTTTGAGGCTAGTTTGAGGTCGTCAAAGACCAACTGGACAGTGACGCGTAGGGCATCATGCCCGTCACTCTCCTTCAGGAGGGAGGCCTTCACATCATCGAGCTCCTTCTCTAGCCATGGCTCTTCATCACCTCCTCCCCAAGCTTGTCGTCAAGACCTGTCCAACTCACATACTGACTGTGTCAAAAGGCCTACCACGGATTCTGATGAGAAAGACAACAAGGGAAACTGGAGACTTACTGTCCATGCCCACCCGAAGCCTACGCACCTCATCGCGTTGTCGGGTCACCTCAGCCTCCAGGCGCCAGACCTCTTCCTAGCGTTGACTGGCCTCCGCGGCGAGCCTAGCGAACATGCCCTCGACCGCAACCTTTAGGTCTTTCTCCCCCTCAAGCTCACCCTTGAGGAGGTCGATCCACTACTGGGTGTCGGCGCACTCCTGGCGAGCCAAGTCACACTCCGTGCGGAGCCCCTCTACGTCTCGGAGCAAATCATCCCGCTCCTTCCGTAGCCGCTCGGCCTCCATGGCATTCGTGTACGCCCTATTGATTAGGGCCATGAGCTTCTCCCGGACTCAAAGGTCGGCCAACTCTCGGGCGGCGGAGGCAAGCTTAGCCACCTCCTGACGGGCGACAGCAAGCTGTGCGGCCCACCCCTTGCTCCGTCGTGCCTCCTCATCGAGGAATTGGGACTTCTCCTGGCTGTAGACCATAAGGGACTGCGGAGAGGACAAGACTTAGAGGCGCAGAAAGAGAAAATGAGGGTTGGAAGCACGATCATATCATACCTGGCCAACCGGGGCGACAATGTCGCGCAACGAGCTCAGCACGATGGTTAGGGCATGAACCATGGTCCCAACCTCGGTGTGGACGCTCCCCCATTCCCTCTCCCCTGCTGCATCATCGAGGGCAACCACCCGGACCAGAGACCGGGATGGCTCCGTGCTGATCTCTAGCGGCGCCGACCCCTCTTGCGGCAGCAACTCCTTTGGAGCGGACCCTCCAGCGGTAGAGGGGGCGGGTGACGTGGATGCGGAGGCCTGCCCCGTCGCCTCATCCGCTAAGGACGCCTCGAGTACGCCCGCTTCCGTCTGCCCCGCCGCAAGTGCGGCCACCCACACGGATGATGGCACCGGCTGCGCCGCCTTCTCCTGCGACGTCATGGCCACACCCGGCTGCGCCACGCCCGCCATGGGTGCCTCGGACGCACCCTCCTCCATCTGCTCTCCCGTGGACACAGCCATCGGCTACGCCTCCCCGGTCGACGCTGTGGCCGCCCCAGTGCCACTCCCGCTCACCTCCGGTGCGGCGCTAGCCGGGTCCTGGCGCGTCTGCCGAAGGAGGTTCTTCTTCAGTGCAAGCCTCAGGAGAGTCCCACGTCCTCCGACGCTACAAGGGACAGGACGGTCAGTTTATGACAAAAGTTCGTTAGAACAAAAGGACGAAAAAAACTCTTCACTTACCCTGACGCCATCGGACGATGACGTTTTGGGGCCGGCCCGCCCGACCCCGGCTGCTCCTCGTCGACACGTTGCCGCTTCGAGCCCTCGCTCTACTCGGAGGGTCCGATTGGAGCAGAGCGGCCGGTCCCTGTCGACTCCGGGGCCACCGCGGGAGGCCCGGACGGAGTGGGGCGGCTTGATTCCGCCGGCTCCGGGGGCGCGTACTCCCCCTCCTGCCCCGGGGCATGCCACAGGAAAGGCCCCGCCTGCGGCAGAGACGGATCCTCGTCCCTGCTGCCCAGCTCATCCCATTGGATGGGCGACCCAAAACCATCCCCGCCGCCCAACTCGTCCTATAGTGTCAGGCAAAGACCTTTGCACGTCACTGTTGAGAAAGCAAATGTGAGGGGCGTCCACTTAACCTTATATAACTTTTCACTCACTCAAAAGGGATAAATTTAATATGATCACCTCTTTGAAAAAAAATTATGGTCTTCAACGTGAGGACAATATTCAACCATAAAACTATGAGATAGTTTTCATACTTATCAATTAATATAAAAATTACACTACTAAAGAATAGGCAACCACTGCCCGACTATCGCTACCAGTTGGTGGCGAAATCATTGCCCGACTATCACAGCCATTTTGTGGCTTCAATTGACGGTGATAGGTGGACTTTCACTGTCACTTCATAGCTACAGCCGGTAGTGATGGGTTGTTCTGCATACAAAAAAAAATCATAATTTCTTCATATAAGGTCAGATCAAGATAAAGTTTTATACCAAAATTGTTTGATTGACCGGCTGTATTTCCTATATGACGCAGTACACTTAGGCCTAAAGGATGGTTCGTGTGACATTTGGATCCGTACAGCATACCTAGACACGGTCCCGATGGATCTAAAGTTTCATCAGGTCCCGGCGTCCCAATGTCCCATGAATCATGACGATGAAACAATTTGTTTGTTTGCTCGGTACCCTGTGCAGGTGCAGCGGTGCCATCATCCATCATCTGCTGTATTGTCAATTTCATTCTTGCTGGGGCTAAACGATGGACCCTGGCGATCTGGCTAATCGACCTCGCACACTGCTGGCCCCCGGAATTTGACCACGCTGACAATTGCACAGCAAGACCGCAGCCTGCTCCGAGACCCACCACCTGTTTGTGCACTTGTGCCGTCATCCCCGGCGGGAACGACGCGTCCAAAGCGACGGCCGGCCCATCGATCGGCATCGGCAGCAGCGGCAGCAGACAGCATCAGTGCAGGTGCAGGTGCAGCACCCAGTTACGTGGATGTGTGCATGCATGTGTCTTGTTCGCTTGTTTTTTTTATTGCGTACACTCGACATAACCCACACACTCTACACTCACATCACACGTATGTATACATGAAAAGAAGAGACAGGCGAGCTTTCTAGTCTCCAATACACGAAAAACGCGCAATACCACCGAACACGCATGCATACATGTATTCTACTTTTTTTTTAAAAAAAATCAGAAAATAGATGCGACACCCTGGTTTTCGCGTCTTGTTCTCTTGTTGATTTGCCGCTGAATTTACCGCGCGCCCAAAGTGGACGACCTGTCACGGTTTTGGCGCGCATCTCGGGACAGGACAGGCGCATCATGCATGAGAATAGCAGATTTGAGGTCCATGCGACCACGCCATGCGTCTCGTGGGGGGGCCGACGTGCCCGCGTCCATCGTTTTCTACTACTACTACTACCAAGCAAAGGAGATCGAAACGAGCAGCAAAAGGAAGATGGCGATGGCGACGCAGCCACTGGCGCTGGGTATAAGAAAACGTAGCGCCGCCGGACGCCAGAAGCAGGTTGTGGTCCAAGCCTCCGATGGTCCGGGCGCCGACACTGCGCACGATCACAGGCACTTCAGGTGGGCCTGCTGTCTCCGTCACGTCCACGGACTGAGGAGCCCGTGGATGAGCCGCGGACGTGACCGGCGAGGACGCTTGCACCGCCCATCGACAGCGCCGGCCCCGGCAGCATAGCCGCGCTCGCCTCCGTCGACGACTGAGCGTGGCTAGGCTCTCTCGGCTGGCGGCGACTTCAGGCGTTGCTGGCCTCGACGAGCCGCGTAGAGGTAGGGGGCTTGGGAGGCGATCGACGTCCGCTCCGCATCCGAGACATCAAGGAGGCCATCCTCATCCTTAGCCCAGCGACGAGCCTTGGAGCGTCCCCTCGAACGCTCCCATGGGTGGAAGGGTTGGGCGAAGGGAGAGAGCAAGGTTGCGGCAGGGCGTCCTGAGGCAGCCTGTGGCGCTGGGCTGAGCTCGCCGCAAACAGTGCTCTCCGTAACGGACGACGACCTAGAGGCAGGGGGCTCTCCCCTGTCATCGGGCCGCGCAGCCCCAGATCCAGGCCCGCCAGCCCCCCATGGCTGGGCGGAGGCGCTGGCTCCACAGCTGGTGGAGGCGCGGCACGGGCGGCGTCGTTGACTGGGCAGCCGCCCCGTGGCCATCAACGCCATCTTCTTCGCCCTGTAGAGGCGCGCGTGGCAGTGCCAGGGCGGCGGCCAATGGTGGCGGCGCGCGGGGAGGTGGCGCATCCGCGGCCTGGTGCAGGGGAGGAGGCGGGGCTTTTGGTGGGCGAGGAGGGAGTAGGGAGGAGGAGGGAGGGGGAGGGGGAGGGCGCCGCCGGCGCCTGGGTGGCTGCCAGCGACGACGGCGGCTGGGGAAGGGGGGCGGCCGCCAAGGGCGTCACCGACCCTATCCCTAGATCCGAGTCGGGGTTCGGTCCACGTGTGTTCTCGCATGATTTGTTCTAGGTATACATTGTTTTGTTCCTTTTATGTAAAAGTTCATTCCATTGGATTGCATGATTTGTTCTAGTCGTATATGTTTTTCCCCAATATCATAAACATTGTTCAGGTTTGTTTAAGTCGAACAAAGGTGGGTGGGTGTTTAGGGATTGAAGCATGATTTGTATTTTGTATAGGAATAATGAAAACTGGCTACTATGCTCGGTGGACGAGTGAAGGAAACCAAACATGCCCTTCTCAGCAAACGAGCAATTCGCGCAGCAGCGCAAGTCCTCTTGTTGCAAGGCACGATCACTTTAAAGAGGAATCGTGATATATAGCCACAGGTTAATCTGGCCCGTGATCATTAAAGCCGTTGCCATGAATAATAATCATGGTCTCCTCTGAAACCTGAATAAAACGATTCGACTGTTCTCTCGCTGACAATGGCAACCAAACCAAAACATGTCACGCAAATCCGGACAGGTACAACACGATTCAAATACTTGTACGTCAACTCACGCACAGAGCGCGAACAGAATCGCTCCGTTAAATCAATTCTGGCGAGCAGTACAATGCTGTCCACCATTGCCTTGGGAGTTGAGACTTTGGAGAGGTCCTCGTCACGCCTGCAGGTTGCGGAAGCCGCTGAGCGCTTCCTGCAGGTGCGCTACCGCACTGTCGTAGTTGACGAACCCCATGAACCAGAACTCGTGGCTGTCCACCGACACCAGCTGGATGAACTTCTCCGCGGGCTTCAGCTTGTTGGCTGACGGGCTCGCCGCCCTCAGCCGGTGAAGAGGAATCGCCACCTGCAATCCATTCGTCCATCATCTCGAGTTGCAGAACATGAGGGCGTGGGACTGTGAGAGCGATTCTCCTACGTACGTACGTACGTACCTTGTAGTGGCTCCATTCCGTCCTGTCGCCGCCGGAAGCCTCGTAGGACAGGGGGCTGTCGCTGCAGAAGGCGACCCTGGCCGTGGACAGGTACAGGACGCCCATCACCGGGCCGGCGGCCGTGGAGAGGTAGCACGCGTACGACTTGCGGAGCTGCTCGTCCGGCGGGGCGCTGAAGGCCTGCCGGAATATCTTGTCGTGGCCGCCTTCCGCCAGCACCTTGGTCCCCTGCGCGATCCTCCCCACCGCGGCCTCCGCGATGCTAGGCGCCGTCCTCACTAGCCAAGAAACCAGTTACAATCAATTCCATAGATAGATCACAAGCTTAAGTGTTGATGAACTGAACAATCACCCACAGTGCTGCCATGTGTTGCGCGACAGATCCTCGGCCTTCCTGGTCGCCTCGCCGACCTTCCGCCCCCACCGCGACAGCGCATTCTTCACCGTCTCCTTCGTGCCTGCATGCGCGCGGAACAAACAACCGATCGAGGAGAAACCGTCAGAAACAAAACAAGCAGCACCGGACAGCAGGAGATGTGGCTCGAGTGACATGTGGCACCGCGCCGCACTGACTCCTGGACGACGGCTGCACGGGCGAAGGCATCGCGAAAGGGCCGGCCTCCGTGGCCGCCGCCGGCGACCAGCTTCTCGCGTCCCGCTGCATCGGTAGTTGATTGGAACGTTCCCCTGTTGTCTCTTGTCTGCCCACACTTCTCTTCCCGATCCCGATCCCGTTCCCTCGCGCGTATCGAAATGGGGCAGGTGGTTTGGTTGCTTCGGCTCGACCGATATGGCAACAGCGCAGCTACAGCTAGCTAGCAGTCGGCCGGTCGCATCGGTCAGGGTAGTAGGATACTCCACTCCACTATTTGCTGAGCGCGACGGCGACGAGGCACCTCCTACCTACCAGTCTCTGCACCGTTTCGGTTGCACCGACTCCTCTGTATCTAGGCAAGCGGTGGTGGGGCGGCGGTGTCAGCAAGGAGGAGGCTGCGGAAGGGGGGACGGGACGACGGAGCCGTCCCGACCGAGGCGGACGACGCCACGTGACGGGCGCGCAGCTGTAGCGGAACGGCACGGCACGGCTCCTTGTATAAAAAAGGGGTCGGCGCCAGTCGAGATGAATGCAACGTTGCGGTGAGCGGACAGCGCCACCGATCCCTTGTCCGCGTCACCACCCTACGCGACTTGGCAAAGTTCGAGAAAGCCACGATTTTGGTCTCATGCGTGCGCGCTGGTGTTGTTTGCTAACTCTTGTATACGGAGTTACAAACACGCAAACTTATAGGATTTCGTGTATAGACGATCTTATTTCATTTCTCAAATTAACTGTTACAAGCTGCCTGGACGGAAGACAGAATTAGGGGAAGGCTAAGCAAGAACCAAAGCTTCAGAGTATTCAGGTAGTTACAACTTACAATGACATCTGATGAGTTCAGTTACAGCACCGTTCACTGGGCCACTCAACACACCCATTCACGGCCCAGCATCTATCTTCCGGCCCAAACTATATTCTCAATACCAAAGCTGCATTTATTTAGTTCTGATCAGCCACTACTGCCGTGTCTACACATTCTCCTCCAGCTTGCGCCAAGCTGGTGCTGATAGAAAGAGGCAGCGAAAACCTGCTTCATCTTCCCATGATGTTACAGCATGAGCACCATCATCCCATTGAAGTATTGAACCCTGCTGACAGACGTAGTGGCACCTCCCCTTGAGACCAACATTTGGATTCTAGAATCTGAGCCAGTAGCAGAGCCTGGTAACTCCAATTTGTAAGCGATAATCCTCCTACCCGTTGCAACAACGCTTGCCATGATGTTACCAAATCATCATTCATATATAGCAAACGTCACATTCTCTATGTGGATTCAGTTTGTGGCCCTACAAGGTAGTATTACTTTCCTTAGCGTTTGGGGGATGGTAATTCCCATATCAAAATATCAAAGTTTACAATGGCTCATCAAGCAAGCTAAGAACCTCTTCATAAATTGTGCTTTCTGTGTAGATGGTGTTAATTACACAACAACTTGTTAGTACACGAAGATCACTTTCACATTTCTATGAACAGATGAAGTTCAACTTATCTTTTACATGTTCTATTTGCACTGAATTCTAATTAAACAAAACTTTGAGGCTTGTAGCTTTTGATTTGGTTTTATACGTCCAACCATATCTCTGGTGCAGTAGATGTTAGATTGGGTTATTAAGCAGAACCAGGAAATCATGAGACATTAATCATCTAGCTTTTGTGGCTGTGATTCAAATGTGAGGAAGAAGCCAGGCAAAGACCTTTGCTCGTCACTTTTAAGAAGGCAAATGTGAGGGGCGTTCACTTAACCTTTATAACTTTTCACTCACTCAAAAGTGATAAATTTAATTTATGACCATCTCTTTGAAACAAAATTATTGTCTTCGATGTAAGGAGAATCCCAACCATAAAACTATGAGATACTCATAGTCTTCATACTTATCAGTTAATATAAAAATCACACACTACCACAGGCAATCATTGCCGGACTTATACCGAAATTAAAGTGTTCAAAGAGATTTAAAATTTTGTATTAATAACTTTTTAATTGAGATGGTTCACATGTCCAAATATTTAATATAAGTTATTGGATTGGATATGAGATGATTAACAATGTCGAATGGAGACAAAGTCCACATCAAAGTTGCTATACTCGATGAGATCTACAACTTGCAGCGAACAACCTTTTCATTTGACATCGTTTAGAGTGTCAAATATACATATGAGATTCGTAAATTGGTAGTTAAAACTCAGTTGTATATAGTATCAACCGTTGCATAGCTCAGCTAACATGGATGTTGGGGTCTTGATTTTGAATCCTAGATACAATATAGCTCTTTCTATCATGGTTCTCGTGTAAACACGATGTCAGGGTTATAACCCCAGGGTGTCCCAAGGCACCGATTAGTTAGCAAGTCGAGCAGCCCACGATACATTAGCCAACAAGAGCCCGAATGGCCGAGGCCCAGCTGATCCTAGAAAACCCGGCCAAGCGCTAAGGCGGGGTCGGCCACAACCCCTTTATCAGACTTAGCCACACAACGCGTAAGAATACACACGACCTCCCCACCACTCCGACCCCTGGAGAGGAACGGGGAGGGATCAAGCCTGACCAAGCGTGCCTACTCTGACAAGAGTAGACACGCCGCACTGACCCCACAAGGACCGAGGGGACAACGGTCACCTCGGTCCAGTCAGACGCCATCCCTGTGCCACGCAACATGGATAAGACAACACCGCACGGCGGTGTCTGTCAATATGGCGACCCACCGTCCAAACATGGACCGATAGGACGCATGTACGGTTCTACTCATTACGGGATGGGATCCATGATGAAGGCCTTGACTTAGAGGCCATCCAAACTGGCGGGAGCCACGACCCCAACGATCGGGATCGTGGCCCTCAGCTCCTCAACCCAACAAGGCGATCGACGACCCGGGGGAGGCTACCAACTCCTGTGCGGCGCCCCAGAAAATCAAGAAGCGATGACGAAGACCACAGTGGAGACCACGTCGCATAGGACGCCTGGCGAACCACCACTGTACCTACAGTGCCACCATATCCGGCACAGTAGCACCACGTCACACCATGCCACGATGTGGCCACAAGACCATGACGACAACCACACCTGGACGTGCACCACAAGACGACATAGCTTGCAAGCCAAGTTAGCTAGGCTCTCTCGCAGGCTCACGACCCTTCGATCGGGAGAACCTTCCTCTTTGTACATGACCTGGCCCCAAACTCTATATAAGGGCAATCATAGCATCCTTTCGAGACATCCCTCTACCATTTTACACATTTTCCATCGTAGTAGGGATCCTAGAGCTTTCCTTCAGGCAGTCCATCTGCTAGCTCTAGCTCTCCCTCCTCTTCCACCATTCTTGCACCCCTCCCATTGTAAGAACTTCAGAGAATTCAAGCGAGGAACACGCACTCGATCATCTCTGAGACCAGATGTAGGGCTCTAGCCTAAACTAGTATAAATCCTCATGCCTTTTGGATGCTACCATCATCTTTCTAGAGCAGCGCGGCAATTGTATAAATTTACTAGTTCGGTTTACAAAATACCGACAGTTGGCGCGCCAGGTAGGGGACAGTCACGCACCTACGTCATCATTGTTGAGAAGGAAGTGATGGCTCCCTAAACCTACGCTAGACTTGCTCTTGTCATGGCCATCGACAGCCGCATCCTCTTTGGAAGCCTCGAGTTCGCTGACATCGACGGGCCAGCTCTCGCTAACGGTCTTCTCCCCATCCAAGCTCTACGCTTCGGGGACCTAGACTTCAAAGCTGACCGTCTAGGTCAGCTGTGGCTCAATGAAGAGAATGCGGCTCTGCAACACATCTCGACGCCCGATCATGGACAGTCCCGAGCTAGTCTCATAATCGTCAACTCTGATGTGCTAGCATCCAGAATCGACGCATATTTCGGGCCGAATCCCGAGCCAGTGGTAAGTCGATGTGTTTTCTACATGTTGGTGAACGCTCTCGTGCAACTCTCTAGAAATGGGCCCCTGCCGCCAAAGGCCAAATTCTAGAACCCATTACTTCACTACCCTCTGAAATGAGGGACGCGATCGCACTCTTCAAGCAGGAGCTAGCCAGGTGCAGTGGTTGTTCGATAACACCAAAATCCTCTGGGTTTGTGGGGATGATGGAACAGGATCCAGAATCCATCTATGACCTCCTACTGGCAACCCCTGAGAATATGGACCCTGATTCCAATTTCGAGGGGAGCTGCCATCCACTAAGAGAATGCAACATGTTGCACCTCTCGGAGGATAGGGCGGCGCCAATGAAGGATGCAGAGGACAATGCCTATTCAATTCCACACACCCCCGAAGAACAGGCCGAGTATGACCAGGAGTGCCTAGAATAATCCAGGGCCCATGAAGCTGATCAAGCCAACGAGTGCCGCTACGACGGATGCCCTAGCCCGCAACACCTCGACATTGAGGGCGCATGGGCGTGGGCTCACTGTGTGTATGATCAAATCCAATAGGGCAAGAGGGAGACGCCCGTCTTCCCCCAAGCTAGCCAGAACGTTGCGGTGGCTGCCATGACCATGCAGATGACCCCTAAACCCTCGACCGATGATGGAAAGCGCGTCAATCAGGAGCTACGAGACCAGCTGCAAACTGCGGCGATGCAGCAGGCTCAAAGCTTCGCGGAGAGGTGGCATCCTGAGGCCAGCCTCGTACATGTCTCCTTGGCGCGTGGTGCCCTCAAGAGGCACCACGCGCCAAGCGCACTCTAGCCAGGTGATGGCGGCATGGAGCATAGGCGGGAACCCTACCTAGCGCGCAGCTGCTACATCAGAAACTTCAATGCCCGTCCAACTCAAGGCGCCAGGCGCCCTAGGCCAGATTGGGCAAGCAAAGATCAACTACACTATGGTGACAGCGACCTAGATAATTGTAAGGGACCGTGACGCCTAAGAGGGGGGTGAATTAGGCAACTTAAAACTCTAGCTCTAAACTATGGCCTCTTTTTCTATCCTTAGCAAAAATCTATGCAAAAGATAAACTATCTAAATATGCAACTACGGTTTTGCTAGTGTGTTGCTATCTCTACCGTAAAAGGGAGTTATGCAACCTAGGTTCCAAACCTATCAACTAGCCTATCACTAAGCTAGGAAAGTAAAGCGCAAACTAAGATTGCAATGTAAATGCAGAAGCTAAAGAGCAAGGTAGAGATATGCAAACTCTCGTTGATGACTCCGATATTTTTACCGAGGTATCGAGAAGCGCGCAAGCTTCCCCCTAGTCCTCGTTGGAGCCCCTCACAAGGAATCCCTCGCAAGGGCCAAGCTCTCAGTTGGGTAACTTCGTGGATAGCCCTAGGCCTTTCCCATGCGCAAGTGGGTCTCCGATGTGCCTTCCAACAAGCCTCTCCCGGATAGCTCCCCGTCGTCTTCACTATCAAGCTTCCGGCCGAACCACCACGGGCCTTGTTCCCTTTGGTACACGGTGGCAGCCACACCACAAACGCGGTTGGTGTGATCTCGCAAGACTACAAGCCCCTCCGATGTACAACAATGGTGCATGCAAGCACCGAGTGATAAGAGTTGTGCAAACCTCATGGCCTAAACCTAGAGCAAGCGCATAAGCGGTGGTCTGACTAACCTAAGCACTTCGCAAAGCACCTACACTAATCACTGAATGTATCACTAAACACTATGCAAGTGGAGATCACTAAAGTGGTATATCAACACCCTTGGTATGTTTCCTCAGCTCTCCACATCTCAAATGGCCGGTTGGGGGTCTATTTATAGCCCCACAAGGGAGAACTAGTCGTTGGACCTGAGACCCAACTTTCTGCTAGTGACCAGACGCTGATCATGTCCTGATCGGACACATCTGGTCCTAACCATTGGAGTGCGTGTGTTGATCAGACTCTAGGCCGAGTCTAGTCTCACTCAATCGGACGCGTCCGGTCATGCCGGCGCCGCTCTGGAACCTTTCTGGATATGATCGGACACTACCTCTTGGTGTGTTCGGTCGTCCTACCATTTCATCCAGTTATGCTGAGAACGTTGCCGTTGATGATGAACAGTGAAATCCATGCATCCGATCGCTGCTGCTAACGCCTGCTGTTGCTAAGCAACTGATCGGATGTGTCTGGTCCTCATAGGGCCACGTTCGGTCACCTATGTCGAGCTCATTTCTTTGCGATCTTGCGTCCGACTTGGTTTCCATCTTCGTGCTTGGACTTTGCTTGATATCTTGGGTCTTCTCTTGTGCTTCTAGGGTCTTGCTTATGGTGTTTATCATGGGATCATCATGTTGCCTTCATCCAAGTCACGTCTTACACCCTATTGAACTACAAAACAATTACTTGCAAATTCATTAGTCCAATTTGGTTGTGTTGGTCATCAAACACCAAAATCCAAAGTAAATGGGCCTAGGGTCCATTTTGCTTACAATCCCCCTTTTTTGGTGATTGATAACAACACGACCAAAGCAAGCAAATAATAAAAATTTTGTAATTTAAAAACTATTTACTTGCTAGGATGCAATGCAAAGGGCAAGTTTATATGATGCTAAAAGATACCACATGTAAACATCTTTGGAAACTTATCTTGCCCTTGCAAATGTTCCCATGTGGCATTATGGATTTAAGCCTCCCCATAACTCTATAATTCAATATCCTCCCTTTCTTGGACCATTACCACTTGTAAATTATTATGATTAGGCTTGTTTTTGGTCCTACTAATTCTCCCCCTTTGGAATCAAACACCGAAAAGGTTGACTCTCACATTGCATAGACTAAGCTCTCCCTAAATATATGCATACATATGATGGAGAATGTAGTTTATGCAAAATTGGCAAATTAATGTTCAAGGGAGTTTAATCTATATAATGCATGGAGAAAGCATATAAATACAAAAGTGAAATCAACATGATGATATTGGTTTAGAAATACCATATGTGGAAACCAATTTGATTTATACCACTTGCAATAGGTGGTGTATATTTGAAGTATGATGCTTAACTCCGAGGACTCCATTTTCCTTGCAATGAGACTACTACACACATGATAATCTTGAAAAGGTGTTAGTCTCAAAGCATCCAACTTGTAGAGTAACCTCTCCCTAAATTTGTGCACACAAGTATGGAATACTTGTAGGATACATGCACATTGATTTTAGAATAAAAAATACCACTTGAAAGATGACATCACATGAATGTGAGAATCATTTTTGAAAGTGATATTTAGAAGAAATTATCTACAATTTGGACTTTGGCACATATTAGATGAACAATTGTAAAACAAGCTATGTGCTGTGCTCCTAAACAATTTAAACCATGTAGGTTTGCTCCAAGGGTTAAGAGTGAAACCGAGCAAGCCTACCATAAGATATACCTAGTGTATGCAAGACAAAAGATTAAATATGCAAATGCAAACCTAGACATGAAAAGGAACTAGATGCTAATTGAAATTGCAAGAAATTAAATCTAGTTACATAACATGAGAAGGGGAATTTGGGTCCATAGTATTCACTAACCTACTTGGCAATTACCTTGTCCATAATGGTGCACCCCATGAAATGCACCCACACTTTGGCAAGTCTCCAAATTCCTCGAAGTCCATCGGACTTCTCACTTCCCTTTCGGGATCCAAACCTTCTTGGTGCTCTTCATGTTGGAAATGATCTCCTTTGGTACCTAAATGCGTTTGGCCCCATTGTTGGCCTACTTGTTCACCTTGATGGCCACCACCTTGTCATTTTTCTTCTTCTTCAAAAGATAAGGTGTGGAGGCCTTTTGTCCACCTTGTTGGTGTAGGTGTTGGAGAGCTTGCTTGTTTCCTTTTTGTTTTTCTCTTTCTTCTTAGCTCCTCCCCCATTCTTCACCTTGCACTCATAGGACTTGTGGCCTTCCATGTGGCACATGTAGCAAACCACGGTTTGTCCTTCATTAAGCTTCTTCACTCCCTTAACGGTGTTATCTAGATGGTGTTGGGCTTGCTCAGTTTTGCCTTTTACTTGAGTCAAGTCCTTGGTAAGGCAAGCCACTTCTCTCTTGAGTTGCTCATTCTCCATTGTGACCTCTTATGTGCATGTATCTACAATAACATTCTCAACACAAACTTGGTTGCACAAGGGTGAGTCTAAATATAAATCATTATAAGAAGTAGAAGCATCCTTTTTAGGCATGTTAAAGATAAAACTTTTCTTTTTAGGTGCCTTGGTGAGGGTTGTACCGATGGCTTTAAGATTAGCAACTTTATTAGTTAGCTCATCACAATGTTTGCACATGGTTTCCATTTTAGCAAGCAAACTTTTATAAGCATCTTGTGAGCTAGCTAACTTTTCTTTTAATTTTTTATTTTTCTTTACAAGTTGCTCATCATTGATTGTGCATGCTTTTGTTGTTGCACTAGCCTCAAGTTGCTCAATTTTAGTAGATAGTTTAATATTGAGATTAGCAAATGTCTCATATTGTTCAAGCAATGTTTTATATGCTTCTTGTGAACTATCTATTCTTACAACATTTTTAGCTTCTTTTGTTAGCTACTGCAAGCCTTAGCATATTTAAGATTTTCTTGCACAAGTTCATTAAGAGAAGGCATTTCATCATCACTATCACTCTCACTAGAGGATGAGCTTTCATTACCTCGTGCCATAAGGCACACACGAGAAGAGCTTGATGACGAGTGCTTGTGGCCTCGCCTCTTGTAATAGTCTTCTTCTTCACTTGAACAATCATACATGACCTTATTGATATGAGGGCTTTGTCCTTGCACGCCTTCTTCTTTGTCTTGGGTGTGGGCTTGTTTAGACAAACTTCCACAAAGTGCCCCAACTCGCCGCATCCATAGCATCCTTTCTTTCTTTGCTCATTTCTTTGATTGGTGAAGATGAAATCTTGAATTTGGATGGGCACACCCTTGACATTGAACCATTGGATCATCTTCTCCACCTTGTTGATAAGTTTGATTGATTCTTCATCAAGGTCAGAGGTGGAGGAGGAATATTGATCATCATCACTTGAATCATCATCTTTTTCTTCATCTTCACTTGAGGAGCTTGAGCTTGAGCTTGTCTCAACTTGCTTGCTCTTCATCTTCTTTTTCTCACTACATGCGAGAGCTTTGCCTTTGCTTGATGATGAGGCTTCTTCTTGACCCATCTTCCATGACATTTCAAATGCCACTATCTTGCCAATGACTATGGCTGGGGTCATGGTGCTCAAGTCATCCATGTTGTGAAGGATAGTGATGATGCTTGTATATTTCTTTTGTGGTAGCACAGAGATGATCTTCCTCACGATGTCCGCATCATCTAGCTTCATTAATCCTATTGAATAGAGCTCATTGATAATTAGATTCAAACGAGAATATATATCATGAAACAAGTTCATCATCATTCATTTTAAAGGAATCATAATTTTGTTTAGCTAGACAATGTTTTTTGCTCACGGACATTAGTTGTGCCATCATGGAGCTCTGGGAGTTTTAACCAAATTTCATGTATCGTATTTAAAGTGAACACTTGGTTAAACACATCCATGCTAAAAGATTCAAACAAGCAATTTTTAGCTCTAGCATTGAAATGAATTTCTTTTTCTTCACTCTTTATGGGTTTATCGGGATTCTTAATGGGTTTCATCCCATCACGAGTGACTCTCCAAACACCCAAATCTATCGCCTCAAGGTGACAAGCCATTCTAGCTTCATAGTAGGGGAAGTTAGTGCCGTTAAAGTGCGAAGACCTAGAGGTATCCATCCAAACCACTCTAAATAGCGTCGGTTCAACGGCGGTGAAGTCAAAGGTCCAAATTGACCCAACCTAGCTTTGATACCACTTGTAAGGGACCATGACGCCTAAGAGGGGGGGTGAATTAGGCAACTTAAAACTCTAACTCTAAACTATGGCCTCTTTTTCTATCCTTAGCAAAAACCTATGCAAAAGATAAACTATCTAAATGTGTAACTACGGTTTTGCTAAAGAGTAAGGTAGAGATATGCAAACTCCCGTCGATGACTCCGGTATTTTTACCGAGGTATCAAGAAGCACGCAAGCTTTCCCCTAGTCCTCGTTGGAGCCCCTCGTAAGGAATCCCATGCAAGAGCCAAGCTCCTAGTCGGGTAACTCCGTGGATAGCCCCAGGCCTTCCCTACGCACAAGTGGATCTCTGGTGTGCCTTCTGGCAAGCCTCTTCCGGACTGCTTTCCGCCATCTTCACTATCAAGCTTCTGGCCAAACCGTCGCGGGCCTTGTTCCCTTCGATACACGGTGGTGGCCACACCACAAACGCAGTTGGTGTGATCTCACAAGACTACAAGCCCATGCGATGTACAACAATGGTGCGTGCAAGCACCGAGTGATAAGAGTTGTGCTAACCTCACTAAACACTAGGCCTAAACCTAGAGCAAGCGCATAAGCGGTGATCTAACTAACCTAAGCACTTCGCAAAGCACCTACGTTAATCACCGAATGTATCACTAAGCACTATGCAAGTGGAGATCACTAAAGTGGTGTATCAACACCCTAGGTATGTTTTCTTAGCTCTCCACATCTCAAATGGCCGGTTGGGGGTCAATTTATAGACCCACAAGTAAGAACTAGTCATTGGACCCTAGACCCAACTTTCTGCTAGTGACCAAACGCTGATCACATCCCGATCGGATGCGTCCAGTCCTGTCGACCGTTGGAGCACGCGCATTGATCGGACTCTGGGCCGAGTTCGATTTCACTCGATCGGACATGTCTGGTCGTGCTGGCACCGCTCTAGAAAATTTCTAGACATGATCGGAAGCTACTTCTTGGTGCGTCCAGTTATGCTAAGAACGTTGCCATTGATGATGAACAGTAAAATCCATGGTTTAGCCACTACATCGCTCAGCGTTTGGTCGCTACTGTTGATGCCTACTATTGCTGTGCAACTGATTGGATGTGTTCGGTCCTCATAGGGCCACATCCGGTCACCTCTGCTGAGCTCATTTCTTTGCGATCTTTCGTTCGGCTTAGTTCTCATCTTCATGCTTGGACTTTGCTTGATATATTGGGTCTTCTCTTGTGCTTCTAGGGTCTTGCTTATGGTGTCAATCGTGGGATCATCATGTTGCCTTTGTCCAAGTCATGTCTTGCGCCCTATTGAACTACAAAACAATTACTTACAAATTTAATAGTCCAATTTGGTTGTGTTGGTTATCAAACACCAAAATCTAAAGTAAATGGGCCTAAGGTCCATTTTCCTTACAACAATCATGGCTGACATCCTAGGGTTTAGGACGCTCGACGTAGCCTGAGCCCGGACGCCTATGGCTTGTAGGCCTTTACAAAAAGGATTCGGCAGACACCATTCCTGGCATGTATCCGCACACCGCCGAACATCATCAAGTACTCTAGGGGCACCAACCCCGCCGTGTGGTTGGAAGACTTTTGTTGCGCCTGTCGAGCAGGCAGGGCGTACGATGACCTCTTCATCATCCAATACTTGCCACTCTACCTTGCGGAAAGTGCCCAAGCATGGCTCGAGCATCTCCCCACAGACAACATCCACTCATGGGCAGACTTCAAGCGCATCTTCATAGGGGTCTTCTAAGACACGTACATGTGCCCTAGAAATTCCTAGGATCTCAAAGCCTGCAAACAAAAGTGGGAGAAACTCTACGTGAGTACATCTGCTGCTTTTCCAAGTAGTGCAATGAGCTTCCTGATATCATGGATGCAGATGTGATCAGAGCATTCATCTCTGGCATGACCAATGAAGCACTCGTTCATGAACTCAGACACTGCAAGCCATGGACGATGCAGGAATTGCTCGACCTCGCAACAAGCTACGCCTCTAGCGAGGAGGCTGTTCATGCAATCTTCTACAAATACAAGGGTAAGGCTCAAGCTGAACCCATGGACAAGGCTAAAGATTGCAATCGATGGGTAAAGGGCAAGAAGGACAGTTGGAGGCGCTACGACAGTGAGTTCATCGCGGCGGTCAATAGGGTCCATAAGCAGATGACTGGTAAGCTCAATCAAGTCAGTTTTGACAACATAGTCAAGTTGTTGTGCCACAACCATGGCTATCCAGTCAAGCACACCCTCGAGGAGTGCGACCTCATCACGCGCTACTTCAGTGGCGACTATAAGGCAACCGGCACAGACGCACTGTCTGGGCCCATCGGCAATGAGGAGAAAGGGGATGCGTATCCTGACCTAAAAGGGTACCTCATGATCTTCAGTGGACCAGTGGCGTACGAGTCCAAATGCTGGCATAAGCTCACGGCTAGGGAGGTCAATGCGGTCGGAAGCTGTCCTAGCTTTCCTGAAATAGTTAGAAACCACGATCACTTTCGATAGAAAGGATCACCCTAACCACAGTCCACAACTAGGCTGCTTCCCCTCACCGTGGACCTAATCATCGGCAAGACCTGCCTATGTCATGTCCTTATGGATGGCGGGAGTGACCTCATCCTCCTCTACGCCGAGATGTATGATGCCATGGGGTTGTCGTAAGCGGCGATACGACCATCCGGTGCTCCGTTCCATGGAGTAATACCCGAACTTCAGGCCATTCCCCTCAAGCAGGTCGACTTACCCGTGATGTTTGGAGGATGAGCCAATTTCCGCACGGAAATGCTCACCTTCAAAATAGCGGATTTCTCCGGTGCCTATCACGCCATCCGGGGCTGACCATGCTAGGCCAAGTTCATGGCCGTCCCTAACTACATCTACCTAAAGCTCAAGATGCCTGATCCTCACAAAATCATCGCTATAGGAGGTGACCTCTAGTAGGCCTACCTCTATGAACGGGAAAATTACAACATCGCGACAGCCGCATGCTAACCCCCATGGGCTGAACCCGAACACAACTTCCCTATGTGGTAGGGGAGCACATGGAGGTTTCACTCTATGACCTCAGCTACAGCATGCGATGAGGCAGGCGATGACGCGGCATGAGGATGACATGAACAACAAGTGCCAAAGTGCTCATGGCACCGTGCATTCCTCAATTCGACGAGCCACGCGCTCTAGGCCTCACCGCGTCGAGCACTATGAATGTTAAAGGCGATGACCAGTGGCACAGACACTCAGCGTTTACATCAAAGCTACTCTCAGCGAACTAAGAATTCATACATAATGATCAAAGAATCCTCCTTGCGCCCAGAGATCGCAACATGCCACAATGAGTGCACGTCAAAGCGACACTCTGACGACACGTGCGACCCTAAGTGACTCATGTCAATCGATGTGTGCCAGTTGACACGGTTCACTCTCGGGGGCCACACCGTGGCATACCACGCATCGATGCTCACCAAAAGAAAGATCGACATGACCTAAAGGAAAGGGGACGATGAGAGGCGTGCTGCCGCTAGATCTATCCTATGACACCTCGGTCATGAAAATGGAGTTGCACTAAGCTAAGCTTCATGGGTCGATCCCCAGGCAAGATCGCACAACTACGACATTCAAACAATCGGATCATCGATGAGCATGCGAAAGTAAAAGAAGGACGAGATATAAACTAAGAATTTTTTTTAACTAAAAGACCCTAGGTACAACCTAAGGTCCCTGGCCATCATCACGGATGATGTCCTCTAGTTTACGGTGGCCATGACGGTAGCCACGATGGCAGCGAACTCATTGACCAGCTCCACCCGCTCCACCTACCAGGCATGGTCTAGGAACCTGGGCGCCACCAGACGAAAGTCCAAGCTGGTGCGGAGCTGTAGGGCTATCAGGGTGACGCCGGCTCTCTGCTAGACTTTGGCCACCACCATGCGTTCATGGTCCTCCATCAAGAGAACCACCCAGAGGTGAGCCTCCTCCATCTCAACGCGGGAGGCCACCAACTTCTCCTCCAATGCTGACAATAAGAAGACAGGAGGATCAGCAATGGCAAGCAATGAATGGGACAACAAGATGAAGAAGCACCCTTACCCATGACATGGGCCTAGGCGGTGGTCTCCTGATTCGAGGCCTCGAGGGCCACCATGATGGCATCAAGGCAGCACTCTAGCTGGCTCACCTCACGGGTGGCATTGGAGTAGCGCTGGCAGGCCTCATCCGCCCTACGAACGAGCTCGCGGAACTCATGCCACTCATCAGAGGAGGACAATGATGAGCTCGACACCCTGTGGGTGGTGTCATGACACAAGCGACGCTGGCGGCCCCTCCAGACGTGGCGTGGGAGGCAGCCCTACAAACACACACAGTCGATACAGGTTGAACCTTCAAACTTGAACATCATTTGAATGCACTTACCCCTAATCATGCAGGCAAGGACGAAGAGGCGGTGGCGCCACGTCGGTACCCGGTGAGTCCTCCAATAGCCGTTTGCCCTGGTCCATTCTGGCTGGTAGAGAAGAAGCACCGAACACACGAGAGCAAGAATAGGGAATCGGTGGAGCAGGCGACTCAAAGCGAATACCTCCCCGCCGTGCCGCTCCAAGCATATTTATAGCCGCTAAGGACACCCAAGGCACACACACGTTCATTTACATTAACTAACCGCTTGGAAAACCCCACAGAGCAGGTGAAACGATCGGAGGGAAGGTGGAATGACGGTTGCCCACACAGCGGCGCGAACCAAGTAAGCTACACACATCCCCACTCTTTCCATATCGTTTCAATTTGCGGGCCCACGTTCCATGGCGTACGATTGCCTACGAGTGGGTGCCATTATGCCATGATATGATCGAGGAGGCCAACTAATCCTCGAGATCATGCGCAAAACAACTAGCCATGACCACGACCCCGCATCATGCTTAGGAAACCCACTCTTGGGCCAGCCCTTAGAAGGGCTCGAGGCCACAATGGGATGAGGGCAGGGAGGAGATGGTCCCCTATGGTTCTAATTGGTGGTACGAAGATACATGACTATCTCTCTCTATGTTCGAGTAGTCCGCTTCAAAGTCACTCGAGTTGACCCCCTCTGGGGGGAGGCATCTTGCGCTCTGACCGCTGCGAAGGCGGTCGAGGACCGATGGGTATGACGGCCGATGATTTATGCGACATCTCTCGATGAGACACAGCCAAACTCCATGTTGATTAGGGAGGATGTCAGGTCCCGCTCGAGCTACCCATCGACCCCGACGAGGCGTACTACTCTAACCGCGTGGTTACGGTGGATATGCCTCTCTCCACGTGAGGCAAAATCAAATATGCCTGTAACAAGGCAACATGACCTCTTGAGGTCAGCAAGGACATCAAGGAAAATAGAGTTGGGTCCCTATGACCCTGTAAGAAGTTAGGGCCAAGCCTCGATCTGCTTCTCCCTACGTCCTAGGTCTTAGACCTATGGCCATCTTCGGAGACTCATAAACCATCAGAGGTCAATGACCTCTCTGAGAGAGATCGACGAAGCAGGTGGCCAAGGTAACACAGCAGAGTCTTCCTCATGAAGCAATGTGGGGCCCAAAGAGTGATCATGGCTCGATCACATGGAAAAAATAAATGGTCCAAGACCTACGAGCCAATGCACGATTGCAAAAAACATCACGACCGTGCAAAAAGAGGTCGAGGAAAGAATCCCTTGCATCATCAGGACATAATGACCCTTGTGGCCACCCAAACTAGAAGTGTGACCCCAAACCCATGGCTCAGGGGCTCAATGCAATCCTAGGGAAAGCCTAAGAATTTATGGATACAAGAGCGGCCACACCGCTAAAACACCAAGGGCAGGCGTCACCTCAATGGTGATGCCAACTGACAACCCAAGGCCGAACGACATAGAGGAAGCACTAGCGACACATGCCCCACCTGCTCCTCAACGAATGACATGACCTTGGGGATCATATGCTGGGGGATTGTTGCCTTCCCTTCGGCAATAAAGGGAGCCTGGCTATCATCGGCAAACAAAGCGTGGATGGGACATCATCCTAATCCGTTCGACTTGGATAGTATGATAGGGCCACACTACTTTGCCCTCCCCCTACTCCACAAGTAGTCCCAAGCAGACATCAAGTGAACCTTTAGCAGGATCCTGACATGATGCTGGACTATGCGTGAGACTCAGGGAGAAGCCAGGAACGCCTCTGGCCGTCACACATTTTGAGCACACGAACCACCAAGGTTTGGAGCGAGAAGTGGTGACCCGACTTGGTGGCCACACTACCTCTCAGTCCCTAGTTCGCAAGTTTCCTTCTAGCACCAGCTACTGAGAGGAGCGACGTCGGCCTCTAGCCGCCGTAAATGATCCACCGGCGGATCGCACGCTTGAAGCCCCACGGTTCCCATCAGATTTTTCTCCCCTCTCTTTTTCTCAAACCTAGTCTAGGCAAGAGCCAAGTTTGTAGAAATAGCTAAAGGTGGTTTGAATGGTAAGGAGGCACCTATTTATAGGCCCAAGAGCGGTCCCCGCGCCATGTGGCGCAACGCGGGAAGTCACAGCCAAAGTCAAATGCCCACGTGAGGATGGGAAAATCAAGATACTTCCAAAGACAGGACCAGTATAGGGTCGACGAGACCACTCGGCCCCACCTTGGTTACAAACCCCAATACACAACACACTACCATGGTAGGGCTCAGCAATCGCGTATCACATTGTCAGGGCATCCCGATGAGGGACTACCTACCACATTGAATGCACCAGCCCATGAAGGGTCAAGCGACAAAGCTAGAACAAGCTATGACTATGAACCCACACTCAAATACGCACACATCTCAGTGCTTTCATGATCACTACGCGATTGCAAAAACGCTCGAGGGATACTATCGGGGTTATAATTGTGGGGTGTCCCAAGGCACCGATTAGTTAGTAAGTCGAGCGGCCCACAATACATCAGCTAGCAAGAGCCCAAATGGCCAAGTGCTAAGACAGGGGTCGACCATGGCCCTGTCATCAGACTTAGCCACACAACACATAAGAATACACACGACCTCCCCACCGCTCTGACCCCTAGAGAGGAACGGGGAGGGATCAAGCCTGACCAAGCATTCCTGCTCTAAAAAGAGTAGACACGCCACACTTTCCCTACAAGGACCGAGGGGACAGCGGTCACCTCGGTCCGGTCAAACGCCATCCCTACGCCACGCAACATGGATAAGACAACACCACACGGTGATGGCTGTCAATACAGCGACCCACCATCCAAACATGGCCTGATAGGACATATGTACAGTTCTACCCACTATGGGATGAAATCCATGATGAAGGCCTTGACTTAGACGCCATCCAGACCGGTAGAAGCCATGACCCCAATGATCGGGATCGTGGCCTTAGCTCCTCAAGACAACAAGGCGATCGACGACCTGAGGGCGGCTACCAACTCCTGTACGGCGCCCTAGGAAACTAGAAAGCGATGACAAAGACCACGGCGGAGACCTCGTCGCATAGGACGGCTGGCGAACCACCACCGTGCCTATAGTGCCACCATAGCAGGCACAGTAGCACCATGTCACACCATGCCACGATGTGGCCACAAGACCATGACGACAATCACACCCGGACGTGCACCACAAGACGGCGTAGCTTGCAAGCCAAGTTAGCTAGGCCCTCCCTTAGGCTCACGACCCTTTGGTCGGGAGAACCTTTCTCTTTGTACATGTCTTGGTCCTGAACTCTATATAAGGGTAGCCAGGGCATCCTTTCGAGACATCCCTCTACCATTTTACACATTCTCCATCGTAGTAGGGCTCCTGGAGCTTTCCTTCAGGCCGTCCATCTCCTAGCTCTAGCTCTCCTTCATCTTCCACCATTCTTGCACCCCACATTGTAAGAACTTCAGCGCATTCAAGCGAGGAACATGCACTCAATCATCTCTGAGACTGGACGTAGGGCTCCGACCTGAACTAATATAAATCCTCATGTCTTTTGGATGCTACCATCATCTTTCTAGAGCAGCACGGCAATCGTATAAATTTACTAGTCCGGTTTACAAAACACTGACACATAATTTCTTAGATAAGAAATCATTTCCTTATCTCTCCTTAATTGCGATTACACATTAGCATTTTACCACTTGTCCCTGTCTTGGTTCGCGTGTAAACATGATTTCTTGTATAAGGGCACCATCAATAGTATTAGCTAGTTGCTAGCTCCAAGACAACTTCTCCGATAATGTTAAATTTTTAACATGATAGTCTCACGTAACACTCTCACATTATGTTGGAATATGTCTATAAGCCTAACTCTTGATCAAGAGATATATTTTCTCTCTTTTCTATTTCTATAATATGAAATACTCCCTCCCTCCCAAATTATAAGTCATTCCAATTTTCTCGGAGAGTCAAAACATCTCAAGTTTGATCAAACTTATATAGAGAGTTACAAATTTATAACATCAAATTGGTATACTTTGAAAATATAATTAATGAAGAATATAATAATACTTATTTGGTATCCTAAGTATTATTATTTTATTATATAAATTTGGTTAAACTTGAAATGGTTTGACTCTATAAGAAAGTTATAATGAGTTATAATTTGGGAAGGAGGGAGTAATATGCTTAAAGCTAGTTCATAAATCACCATCGGAGCTGCTTAAGAAATCAATTCCCTATCTTTTCTCTTAAGTACAATAACACGTCAGCGTTTTATCTACCTAGTTTCTCGTTAAACCTTTGCCGCTTGGTGTTCTTGAGTTTTGAACAAGGATGTCCAGCTTCCCTAGTTTACATGTGGCTACATGCATCCTCTATGGGTATGTGCTACAATTCTGGAAGTGATTTTTCGCTCGGTAGGTTTTCGGAATAGTTTCTAAGAAAGATTGATCTATTATACAAAAACAAATCTTAATTGTTGCCAAGCGACTAGCGCCCGAACGTATGGCGCGAGGATGCGTCCGGACGCCCGCGTAGCCTGCCCTGTACGTTGATTTTATTCCCGCTCTGCATGCGCACCCATCCTATCGCAGCGCCTACGTGTCCACACGACTCGCCTCTAACGCGTAGCCCATCCTGTCCTCCTCGATTCGAGGTCGTTCGCCCCGTCCCGCACACGCACCCCGCCCCCGTTCGTAGGACACCAGCGCACAGCGCACCCCGTCCGTCGGCCCCCAGCTCGCCGTGCCCCATCATTACCCTGCGCCCATGATGTGCCACCATCACTCCCTATACCCCTTGACTCTTCGAACAACATGAAACACGTGCAACATAAAATACTTGAATGCAACATCCGTATGAAACGGATGAAACATCTAGAACATACACTTGCAATATATATGTGAAACGTATGCAATATCAGATAAAAACACTTGCAACTTGCAACGTGAAAACACTTGCTGCAACATAAGACTGAAACAATTAAAACATTTGCAACATATTATTTCAACATATGTGTGAAACATATGCAACATCAAGATTGGAACGCTTGCAACATACGCCTAGAGCAGATAAAACATTTTAAACAGCACCTCTGAAACACTTGTAACATGTCTCTGAAACACTTGCAACATGTGCACCATCCTCGATCTACTTTTGCAACATCCATATGAAACAATTGTAATATACCTCTAAAACACTTGAAACATACGCTTGCAACATGCGCTTTCCTCGCAACATCTCCTTGCTGAGGTCGTGCGTCACGGCTGCCACGACCTTCTGGTGGGGAACGGCGGCGGCGGCGATGGCACCTCAGCACACCCTAGCGGCACCCTGGCGCGCGTGGGGGACGGGACACGGCGCACAGCAGTGGGGGTGCGACGCGTAGTGAGCTGGAGTGGGGCCGTGGTGCGCAACGAGCTGGACCTGGTGTAGCGGGGGATGGAGCACGACGCGGCAACGAAGGGGGGCGCGGCATGGGATGGGAGCGTGATGCTGGATGGGGGAGCCGCGCCGCGCGAGATGGGGTGCACGGCGGGAAAGATGACAGCAACCGAGCAGCGAGCGCACGCGTAGCCGCGATGAGCGAGCACAGGAGTGGGAGATATTTTGAGAGAGAGAGATGGAGAGACGCAAGGAAGCAAGCCCAGAAGACAGCGTCCGGATGGACGAAGGGATGCCCGCTCCTGAGCATTATCCTAATTGTTACCGGCGTGATGTAGAAAATATATACATCCAGTCCACACAAAATCGCGCAAGCTTTCCTTTTAAAAAGAAAAGATCTACCAGACCTAGACACGGTCCCAATGGATCCAAACTTTCATCAGGCCCCGGCGTCCCAATGTCCCATGAATCATGATGGTGAAACAATTTGTTTGTTTGGTCGGTACTCTGTGCAGGTGCAGCCCATCATCCATCATCTGTATTGTCAATTTCATTCTTGTTAAGGCTAGACGATGGACCTAGTACCACACTACTATACTCTGGCGATCTGGCCTATCAACCTCGCACACTGCTTGGGCCCCGGCATTTGACCACGCTGACAATTGCACAACGCAGCCTGCTCCGAGACCCACCACCTGTTTGTGCACTTGAGCCGTCAGCTCCGGCGGGGACGACGCGTCCAAAGCGACGGTATGGGGCGCGTCGCCGTCTCGCCGACGACGACCGGTCTCGGCGCGCGATCCCATCTGATGTAACCTTTGGCCAGACACGCGGCTACTACGGTGCCGGGCTGCCGGCCGACCCGATTATTGTACTGCCGCTCTGCAGCCACCCCTGCAGGAGATGAAACATTAGTTACAGTTGGCGCGGCGTGGGTTTATTCCTTCCCTGGCCGCTAATGGTAACCCGCCCGGCCCATCGATCGGCAGCAGCGGCAGTGCAGGTGCAGCACCCAGTTCTGTGGATGTGCATGCATATGTCTTGTTCGCTTGTTGATTTGCCGCTGAATTTACCGCCCAAGCCCAAAGTGGTCGAGCTGTCGCGGTTGGCGCGCATCTCGGGACAGGACACTGGCGCATCATGCATGAGAATAATAGCTTTGAGGTCCACGAGAGCGACCATGCCATGCGTCTCGTGGGGGCCGACGTGCCCGCTTCCTACCAAGGAGGTTCCTGAAACCAGCAGCAAAAGGAAGCTGGCAACACAGCCGCTGGGTATAAGAAAGCGTAGCGTCTCGTATCTCTATACACTGTGCTCTCTTGTCCTGTGCGACTGTCTCCGGATACGGTGGATGTATCTACTAACAGTGGATACGATTTTAATGAACCTTGCAGCTTTGGTGGGAAGCCGAAGATAGGAAAACTTATCGGCCTGATGACGGGCCATTTGTGTATTCATCCAAGGTTTTGACAGGGGGTTAGGTGACGTGCAACCGCAGATTACAGGCTTAAACAATGCCGACCAGCCAGTCTTTTTTACTGTCAATACCGAAAGCAGTTGCCTAGAAACATCTTGTGCGCGCGAGATCAAATTTCGTACAATACAAATACAGCTATGTTCTAACTTCGAAGGATACACAAACGGTACGTACGCTCTGAATTCGGGATAACAATAAGAAATGCAAAAGCAACTTTCCCGCCTCAAGTGGGATGGGAACTGAACAGTAACTCAGTGTTGTTTAACAGTGATGCTTGTCTGCAAGTACTTAACTGTCCTTGCAACACATGACAAGCAGGACAGGGTTAAACTTAAACATGGCAGGCAGCGCGCGCGTCACCTGAGAAGAAACCCGGCCAGTTCATCAGTGCATAATTATAAAATCGCAAATTAAGAAAGGGCCATAAGCTCTCATTCAACACAAAGATTTATAGACAGATTCTCAAGCGGCCCTGCATGGCATGGCACTAGCACTACTTTTGTGAGCTATGCTTGTGTTCCCGAGGTTTCCCCAGACAATGTCGCCTCTATTTTGTTTTACTACTCTTTTTTTTTAAAAAAAAAAGGAGCCGATCTCCATGGTCTTTGCAGACAAGCAGTCAAACAAATGTTTGGTGGCAGCGAGGTGGTGTCCTAGTGGTTGGTTCATAGCAAGAGAAACCGATGATTGCTGATGTTGATAGTTCGTAACCCCTGAAAGAAACCCATTTCCAGTTCTTCTGGGTCCTGTCTTTATGTTCTTGTTTAACTTTTCTGCTTCTTGGATTCGAAGAGTTGGTTAACCATTATTTTGAACTTTTGACGCAAGAATTTTTTTTCTTTCTCTTTTGCATTTTTTTCTTTTTGCATACAAATGGAAATTGGTCGGAAATTACAGAACAAAGCAAACTAGTACGCAGCTATCTATAGCTAGTTCACGCCTTGCATTGTGTCACCATCGCCTCATCATCCCCATCATCGCTGCCTTTTATTCTGGTCGTCTCGTCCCGTCTCAGCTTTGTCAACCTGCAAAACCTTTGCTCTTTTTCGCAACACCATTCCATTGTGGGCTTGTGGTGGCTCAGTGGCTGCGTGCCTACTGTTGCAAAAAAAGCGCACGAAATTCAGTACATTTCTACGATTTCAGATCGTCTTTATTCCCGGGCGTCGTCTTTGCTGGATCGTCATGTCCGAAATGTCCTGCTTTTGGTTGCGGTTCCTTTGCCTTTCAGGCATCCACTTTGATTGAAACCGGCGTCAAAAGCTCCCAACAAACCAAACTCTTCAGTCAGTGCAATCAAAACCACTTGACTTTTATCAAGAAGATGATCATTGATCAGGGCGCGGAATGGGCTTTTCATCCGTCCATCATTGGTGTAATCATCTGCTAATCTTCCTCCTCTTGCTGCAAACAACCGGGGAGCTGTCGTCGTCCTCGTCGCACCAGGAGCTGCTCGCATGCGAGGCAGCAGCAGCAGCAGCCGTGTCATCGCTCCTGTAGCTCAGGCAGCCTGCAGCGTCCAGCACATCGGTGGGGCTCCGCGGCACGGTGGCAGAGGAAGGAGAGGCTCTGCGGCCGCTGCTCGTGCCTTCAGTCTTCAGCCGCGGCTGCGGCACGGCGCCCGGCAGGGCCACGGTGGCCTGGATGGCTTCAAGGCATCGCGACACCCTCTCCTGCAGCCGCAGCGGCGCAAAGCAACAAAGCATTAATCGCCGTGGCTGTAAATGCGGTTCACAAACCACTTCGGCAGGCGTGCCTAGCCTAGCTGCACTGCACAAGCAAGTCGAGTACGGCTGCAAACCTACGACTTCGACGCGTGCGGTAAACGCTAACGTATGGCTTTGCATTCAAAGACGCCAGCTGCCTGAATCAGACGACAAAACTCCGTAGCGTCGGTCGGGGCAGGCACACGCGTACCTTATGTACATGGTGGGTGCAGCAAGCCCTGTCGATATCCACGGCGTGCTCTTCGCCGGCCACGGCGGCGGCGACGGCCGCGGCGATCTCCGAGGGCCTGAAATCCAAGCAGTGCGTTCCTGCGATGCGTTCGTAACAGTAACGTCGTCAGATCGATCGCGAAATGGATGCGCCAATGGTTTCTATCTATGGGAAAACTCCGCCGGATGCATGAGAATTTCCTGCTTGCGTGCTCACCTCTTGCGATGCACAGGATGAGCTCCGCGGATCGAAGGACGGCGCGCCTGCTCGGCGCGTCGCCGCCGCCGTTGAGCCGGTGGAGGAAGTAGTCGATGTAGGAGAAGGGGGTGACCGCTTGCATCCTCCATTTGAGCGTGCTGAGGACCAGGAGCTCCATCCTCTGGATCGTCTTCGCCTCGAACACGTACCGCGCGTCCCCGACCTGATGGCCGACAGGATCGAACAACAGTGATCAGGAACAAGGTTTCAGGCATGATAGATGGGCGTCTGTAGCTCGACCGACACGATCGGGGCCGCACCCCACTGAAAGTGTGGTCTATGCATCTGCATTGCTCTCGATCTCACCTGCAGGTCCAGAGACGGAGGAACGTAGGTCTCCTCCATCTTGGCAGCCAGGGACAAGCACGCCACGGACAGCAGCTGTGTCGTCCAAGCCTTGCCTTCCTGAAATGGTGAGACATACACATGATTGCCGGAACTGAAACACTGGAACATATGGTGCAGAATTTCAAGAACCAAGAAGTAACAGTGCTACTTCATCATCAGTTCGTTTAGGACGGATTTGATTCTTACCGGAAGCTGGTAGAGCGAGAGGAAGCGGTCCAAGTAGTTGACGGCCAAGCAGGCAGTGAGAGGGCCGAAACCGTAGTACGTGTGAACCTGTCGAGAGGTTAACTGTCAGATTCATAACAACCCGGATGGATCATGGATGGGAACAAGACGACTACATTGACCGAACTAGCGCCCACCTTCCAAATCCAGTCGATGGCGTCCATCCGGACGCGGAGATCCATCCCGCCGCCGCGCAGCCTCTCGGCGTAGTCCTCCCGCGGCATGTGCGCCGCCTCCGCCTCCACGAAACCGGCGACGCATTCCTCGGACGGCACGGGGAACTCCACGCTGGGCTCCCCACGCGTCCTGCTGCTCCGCGCCAGCATCACTTCCTCCTCGGCCTCCGCTTCGAGGTCCAGGATGCTGCTGCTGTCCTCGGCGCACAGCAGGATGGAAGCCGCCATCTCGTAGCTGCTCGGCGCCATTCCCTTCCCACTACAAGATTTCGGTAATCTGGTGCCTGATGGTACTGGTACAGATACTGATTGGCTATCTGGCTCTGATAGGTCTCCTCCTCTTCTTCCCCCTTCCTGCTCGTGTTCTTCACCTGGCTTGGTGCGAGCGAGGAGTGGAAGTGGAAGAGGAGCGGCTGTGTGCCGTGAGGCCTCTTTTGTATGAACCGGCGTACAGAGTAGGCAAGGGCATTTTCGGCAAGCAGTGACGAGGGCGCGATTAGTACGCGAAAGCGGGAAGGACGAGGGTGTGATTAGATAAATGGATGCTCACTTTCGTTCCGTTTTTCTTTTCTAGTCTGTACTTTGAGGCGCTCTACTTTTTAGAGCTTTTATGACATGTATTTTTAGGGTTCTTTGTGTTCTTTTTTTTTATTCCCTTTTCAGCCTTTTGACCCAGCCACCCAGGTTAAGTGCTTACCTTACCTGTAGTAAGAAAGAGCGACTAATCTCAGCGTTGAAGTTTGAAAAGGGAACAGTGTCATATATAGTCGTATATTCATTCAGTGGTGCCGGTACGTAGTTCACACATATGAACGTTTTTCGGCCAAAAAAGGAAATGAATTTATTTATTAATATATCTAAACCGTGTCAACCAAACCGCCATGGAAAACCAGCCAGGGATCGGCTGAACAAATTTGAGAATTTTATGTAAGAAAATCCACATTTCATCTCATGACTCAACTCTGGTTTTGGAGAACCATTGAAGGTGTCGGGTGAGCTAGTTTACACATGGACGGGACTCAAGTCCATGGGTCGGAGTATGAATTTTGCTACTCAAAACGATGAAAGTGTGTACACATGATTAGCTACCTGAAATCTACAGGGTTGAAGATTTATTTTAAGGTTTTGTAGGGAATATTCGGTTCAGCCTAACATTGTCATATCATAGTTCCAGTTTTGGTCTAGTTTTGTGATCTGTCATAAATGTAACTTCGATTTTATTTACACATTTATCCATGGCAGCCACTAAGATTATGTGAGACAATGGCTTGGCTTTGTGTAGCATTGAGAAATGTTTTTGGACAATATTAATCTTGATAATATTCTTTTTTTTTGCCAAGGAAAGATGATTATATTACAACTCGGCACAGTACATCCCAAATTACACATGAAAAAATTTGAAATAAAAAATACATAAGATTTTATCCAGATTCTTCCATCTTCTTCTTTCCCAATGACTTCCTTCAAACACCGAAGCTAAAGTGCAGTCCTTATGCTAAATCCAACGACCAGCTCCAAAAATGTCTGAAAGATTGTTGTCTTAGAACACATATATTGTCGTCCTGAAAGGGAGGGGTGGTTGGAGCTCTATAGATCTCCAACTAGTCGGAACGCAAGAATTCCAGTGAGGCCCCGTTCGGCTTGCTGAAACTTGGCTAAAAACACTGTTCTAGCTGAATTGTTGTGAGAGAAAAACATTGTTCCGGTTGAAAAAATAAGCTGAATAGTGTTTGAGGTGAACAGTGAGGAAGGGGCTTGATTACATTTAGCACCACGGTGTCTATAGGGCCCAAATATTCATCACAGTACAAATTTTCACAGGTGAAACTGACGTTAACTAACCTTGTGTGTATAACTCAAAACATCCATATGCTTTTCCCCTAGGCCGCAGTCGCATGGCTGCTACACTATTATCGGTACATTCTCCATCTGCTGACTCATACTAAATAGTGAGCTAACAAAAATCTCCATAATTTTGTCATTGGATTTTCCAATTGAATTGATTTGGATATCGTGAAGAGAGTAGAATGTTCTACAATAGATACCATATATATTATTCTATATTTTGTCATGATGTTTCATATGCATTGCAAATGTCTGTTTTTGTAGTTTTTAGAGCCTTTTATACCTTTCTCACATTTACCTTGAAGCATAGTTAGTATCTTATTCCTTTTTTCAAGAAGCTAATTCTATAATCTACGATGCAGTTTATCTCCATAATCATGGTATATCGTGAAGAGAGTAGAATGTTCTACAATAGAATATTTCGTATGGAGTGATTTGGATGGTTGCCACTGTAACACACTCGATGTTACACCGTAAATCATTTACTAAACATGTCATGAGTACCATGTTTATGTGTTAATGTATGCAATAAAATGTGTAGATCAATTTCTATAACTCGAAACGATCAACTAAAATACGGAGCGAAAGTTGATTCAATAGTCATGTTATATCACTTAGAGTTTAAAACCAATTTTTATTAAGCAAAAATGCTATAGAACACGTGTGTGATACTTAAATAAAGTTTGAAGTATAAACTTTGTAGATGACAGTGAAATATTTGCGGTTGAAAAATGATATTACTAGCTAATATTTCCACTAGCTTAGAAATCGCAAATGGAAATCAAATTCAGCTCTAAAACTTAAAAATTTTCAAGTCTGTCGACCGCTAGACATTGCTATGTGTAGCAATTTATTGTGAGAGATTGGGTTAAGAAGTAGGGTAGTATTATGACTTGTTTTAGTAGCTTAATATACCCTCTAAGGTATAGCAAAAGTGGTTTGAGGATTGGATCAACAGTTTAGACGTCTCGAATGATTTAAAATTCGTACATAACATGAACTCGAGTCGTCTTCTTATATTGGGCACCGTCACCAGGCCGTCCTGCCGCCGTGCCGTGCTGCTGTCGCTGCCGTCGCGCCACCTGGGCTTGGCCGAGGCTGGGCGCAGTGAGCCGCTGGCCCTGCGCCCTGCTGCTCTGCCTCGCACTGCCGTTTTGGGTGCCGCCGAGGCCGCGCTACGCTGCCGTCGCGTCCGCACTGCTGGCACTACTCGCGCCGCGACGCTACCGCTATTGTCGCATCGTCGTCGCGTCCGCGCTGATCCGCTGCACCTCTGCGCTGTTGCCAGCCCTGTGCGTGTCGCCTCTGTCGCGCGCACGTGGGTGAGCCATCATTGCCACACCATTTATGTCACTGTGGCGCGCGGGCCATGCCGGTCGGATGCGCGCACATGTTGTCCATAGTGCTGGGGCATGGGCCTCCCGTGCTTGCTGCTCACGTCCCGCCAAGGCATGGATGAGCCAGGCCCACCTGTCACGTTGTCTCTCTCTTTCCCTCTTTCTTCCTCTGTTTTTCATCGCCGTCGCGTCGTGTCACGGTGAAGCTAGAGAGCGAGCACTCTCATCAATTCCTCGTGCTCGCGTCTCTGTCTTCACGCCCCCTCTCCAGCCGACCCCACCCCGCCTTGACTCGCATCACGTCGAGCTCCAATTTTGGAGCTTTGCCCTCTGCCATGCCGTTAAGGCCCGTCGTCGCCCGCGTCGTGGCCAGTCTCCCCCACTTCATCCCGCGTCAATTCCTCTATACCACTAGCTAGCCTTGGCTCCCTCTTCATTGTGCGCACGCTAGTCACAGCTCTAGTGCCACCTCCTCGCCGCTGACGTGGCCGTGCCTTTGCGGTCTACTGTTCACCTCATAGCGCGCACGTGGCAAGCCTCGCTCGGGTCATCTTTGGCCTAGCCGCCTTCTTGGTAAGGTCACTGGTGAGTGGTCGTTGCTCACCCACTAACCCTACCACCTTGTTGTTGTTGCGGCTCACCTGAATGCCGTCGTCATTGCCACAGGGTGCCCACCATCGTGGAGAGGTCCCTCTATGATGTCTTGGCTCGTGTAACCGCCGCCCATCGTCTTGCGTCTAACCCTAGGTGAGCGTCGGCCTCATAGATAGGTCAGCAGGGTCCCGTGTGGCCGGCGTAAGCACCCGTGCCACCATTCGCCATGCCAACGCACGCGGGGATAGTCGAGGGCCTTCCTATTGTAAAGAGGGGAAGATCCAAGGGTTTCGTTACAAAGTCGTTGTCTATAGAAATAGTACGTATAGTGTTAGTGCTATTTTCTGATAACGTGAGGGCATTTTTACAAGAGTGCCAGCGCACGCAGGCTTCCTCGCCGTGGGCCACCTCTGTGTGTGGGCCGCGCCTCGCCTATGGGCCGCCGCACGCACGCGCGTTGCACCACGTGGGCCACGTTGGGCCAAAATCAGTTTAGCTTTTTCGTGGAGAATAGAAATAGCTTTTTATTTATATTTCTGAGCTGATCTTTGATAAATCATATAAAATCATGTAGATATCCAAAAATTGTGAAACCAATTTTGTTAAGTTCCTAAAATTGTGCTCTATCTGTTAGTGTATTTTGTTCAAATATATACTTGTCAATACCAGGAGCTATTAATTCATTTGAGATTGCTTGATATTATTAGGTTAAATATTGTTGGAATTTTTGCGGCAAAACGGTGATAGCTTTAGCTTTGAAAATTTTACATTAGCTTCCTTGTATTATTATGTGCTCACTATAATTTTTGTAGCTTTAGAATAGACATAACATAAGGGTAGTTAAATGCTCTTTGTTTCAAATATACATTAAATCATTAGTAGAAATAAAGATATATCCTTCATTTGAAAAGCTAGGTGTTTGAACCCAACACTTTACTTGATGAAGATGATAGTTAGCTTAGCATCTTAGTCATTAGAGCTAGCTTAGTAGCTTACCATGTGTATTCTTATTTTAAGAGTTGTTGTTGCCGAAATGCTAAGTGTTGCATCATCATCGCATGCACGTAGAAAATGAGTTGGCGGAGATCGTGACCATCGAAGATCACAAGTTCAAGGAGGTGATCGAGGAGGACAAGGAGGAGATCCTCATGTAGGAGGAGGTCCCAGAGCCGTCACTGATTGACTGAGCTGACACCGCACCTGTCAAGGCAAGCCCCGGTGCATAACCCTTATTTTGAATATATATATATATATATATGTTATGTGCATTTACGTTACAGGCTTATTGTTAAAACTACATGCATAAATATACCTACCTATGGGTCCTACTAGCTTAGGCCGTGTAGCTGCTATACTTAGGTTTTTCGGTAGCGTGAGTAACCTGTCGTTACTCACAATAGGTTATTATTATTATCACTCTCATGATAAAATGGTGAAAGGAAATGGAGACCAGGCAGTTATATGGTACATGTATTAGTGGATGTAAGAGGTTATGTCCCATAGCCAATGGGGCATAGCTTGGTTACACTATTTTTCCTGCCCGTGTCAGTTAAGGATCGGCCATTGCATTGGATTCTAGTTAGGTCACAGACTTATTATCCTGAGCACATACTTGTTTATGGGAGTAGGGAAGGCTCTTTACTCTCTTATCATGGGTTCCGGCTCTTTCTAGACCGACTGATTGGAGATAGGGATGGTGGAGATCTAAGCACCACATTGAGTCTAGGACTCAGGTATGGGGGCTTAGAGTCCAAGTTTGGATGGGGACCTAGACCCTTTGACAGGAGAGTGGTGGGTTGGTCCTGCTTGTGCCTAGGGTATAAACGGGGCATGTGTTTCAGGGTACCCAGCTAGGCTACATTGATTTGTGAATCGCCATGTAATATAGTACGACTTGTCTATGATCTAGCACTGTAGTAAGAACTGGAAGATGAAAGGAAATAAATGGATCTAATTGCTTAACTCTTTGCTTGAAAGTAGAATAGGTGCTTACCTAGAATGGTTAGCTAATAAATTGATCATGACTGCTAATACAATACATACATAAGGATTTGCTACTAGTAATGCTTTTTGCAAAAAGGGAACCGAGCAAATCATAAAGCTTATCATATCCTTTGGAGTCGGGAAATTATTCCTACTAGTCGGGTAAGTCTTGCGAGTATGTTGTGTACTCAGAGTTTACTTACACCTATTGCATGTGTAGCTTGAGGAGTGACTGTTATGTGGAGGATTCTTCTAGTGGGCACAGACGGATCCTTGTATTTTATCGTAGATGTTTATTGTAATTTCACTGTTTAAATTCCGCACCATGAACTTAGTATTGTAATAATGAATTTCTAAGAACTCTTGTTGTATAAAATGGACTAAGTATTATAAACTCGTTCTCATTATTGGATCCTAGAGGAAAAAACATAGACTATTCAAGTTCTCCCTTGGGGTGTGCTCGACGGAACCATCCAATGTAGCTTACTTTCGGGGTGCATAGTGTCTGGTGGAAGATGAGCGCCTCTGAAAGCGTGATATTTTGGGCGGTTCTTCCACAGGTGGTATCGGAGCCAATAATGAGTCCATGAGTTTCATGACTCTTTTTAAAACCTAAAAAAATTTGACCAACAAAAGTTTTGCAAAAAGTAGGATGCAATAAAATTATGTAAATAAGTATAAGCCCTAGCAATATGGTCTATTTAGGATAGCAGCACTGGTTTTATCTAATCAAGTTTCTACAGGTACACTAACTTACGCTGTGTAAGAATTGTTTAGCATATGAAAAGTGAATGTGCGATGTGCCAAATTTTTTTGCGAATGCCGCTATATTCTAGCTCGAGTGAATGGGTAGGCCGATGCATGCATCATGAAAAGAATGCTTCCCCACACATATAATGGATTAATGAATCGATAGGATAACTTAAAACAATGTTTTAATACAAACCTTATCATTTCTCTAAGTCTCTGGTTCCTAATCTGGAGGGTTGATCTTAATGGTTGGTTCCTATCTATTTATAGATGAACGTGAGGTCTAGTCATGGGATCACCAGTGCCGGGGTGGACCGTGGTCTTGGTGAAGGTCTAGTCATGAGTTAGACAAGTTCATGCCGTCAGTATGATGTAATACCCTACTCCTATGGTCTGTTGGATTGTATTGGCTATTGTATGATATTGCCTGAGTTTGGAGGGGGTCCCTGCCCGCCTTATATAGTCTGGGGGCAAGGTTACAAGTCGGTTAGATCTAGGAGATAACCAGAAAGTAATAATAGATTACAAGAATCATGGGATCAAACGTATCCTAATAGATCTCATAGTATCTTCAGGATATCTTCCCGGTGTCTTGCGGAAGGCGCCGAGCAGCGTGGTGCCCCGTAAGGCTTCGTCTTGTGGGCTACGACGCCCCTAGGGGCATAGCCCATGTAGTATGCCATGGGTATCTAGGGTCATGCCCCCCATAGCTAGTCCATGAGTGCCTTGTATCTGTTGTGCAACACCGTTTTGAGCTTGTCCGAGTAGGTCCGAACAAAGCTGAGTAGTCAAACTCATGGTCTTTGACTACCGTGATGAGTTGCTGAGCAGTTGTGGGCCATCGCCGAGCAGCGTGAACCATCATTGAGCAGCGTGAACCATCGTCGAGCAGTGTGACCCAAGTACGGCTTGCCATAAGGATGTAAGGAGCTCAAGTTTAGAATAAAAAATTTCTTCACAGTGGACCAAGTGTGCCCACTTAGAGTCCAACCATGAGAAAGGGAGATAATCTTTTTTAGCTTTAAGAGGCGCGGAGTCTTCTAGATTAAAGCTAACACACTCCCCGCAAGGTGAAGTGTGCCCACTTAGTCCCCAAGCCTGACAGTAGGTGACATGGTCATATGGTGCCAGAGTCCAAAGTAGAAGAAAAGTAGAAGACCAGCCAAGCAAGCAGCCAGTCCCTAGGCGTAGCCTTGAGATGAGAAAAGCACATTCACTGCAAGGTGAAGTGTGCCCACTTAGTCCCCGAGCCTGATAGTAGGTGATGTGGTCATGTGGTGCTAGGGTCAAAAATAGTAGTCAAGAGAAGAAAATCCCCAGTGCGGCGAGGAACCAAGTCATAGTGCTGACGTAGTCCTCAAGCCACAAGAGGAAATCTTGGAGAAAACAAATCCTAGAGAAAAAACTAGAGTAATGGCTGTACAGTAGTAATTACTGAGCCGTAACAGATGGCGGAGAAGTCAGTGAATATTTAGTGAGCAGTAACATATTACGATGATAAATGGGCATTACAGGCTGCAGTTGCGCGAAAGCCCAGTTAACGGCCCACCATGCTGTTGCAGAGAATTTGGAGTGGCGCAAATCGTAGGAGCGGTTTCCCAAAAACCCTCGAATGGGAAAGGTGAGGGAGTGCTTTATAACTGCGCCACCGCACCCCGTGCTCCCACCTTTGCCATTTTGTCATTTCATCTTCCTCCTTAGCCCTCAGACTTCTAGATTCACATGCGCTCCTGCCGCCAATCCCAAAACAAATCTAAGAAATGGCATCGAAGAAGGGAGCTGGAAACCCGAAGAAGGCGGCTACCAGAGCCAGCCGCGACAACAAGTGGGTTTCGTCAGTCATGGGGGAGGCAGAGATCAATAGGATGGTGGAAGCAGGCATTCTCCTAGACCATGTCACTGTCGGATGGTGGCTAGCCAGCGGTGAGCCCTTTCCAATGCCCCATACCAACGAAGCCATAGTTTTTGCAGATTATTTCTGGCGCGGGTTAGGTTTTCCTGTTCATCCTTTCTTGAGGGATCTACTGGAGTTCTGGGTCATTAGTCTATGCAACGTCCACCTAAACACCATCTTGCACATCTCCATCTTCATCCATTTCTGTGAGACATATCTCAGATTTCTTCCCCACTTCAACCTCTTTCGTCATATATTCTGGCTAAAGATGGGTGGCGGCGGTTCGAAGGTGGTCGGCGGCGTGTATTGTCGGTGTTTCGGACCAGGGGGTCCTCAACCAACCAGTGAATTTGTTCTACGTGCTCCCAATTCCGGATGGTGATGCAAAGAGACACAAGGTTTATACTGGTTCAGGCAATCGAGGCCCTACGTCTAGTCTGAGAGGTCGATCTTGTATTCCTTGCACCAAAGTGCTCGTAGTAGGGGGTTACAAGCTAAGGGAGAGAGGGAGCTAGTCCTAGGTCTCGGCAGGGTGTCGTGCGGGCCGCTTGAGGCGTTGCTCTTAGGCGGCAGGGATGTGCGCATGTGTGTGTGTTACAAGGTGTTCTCCTTCCTCTCCCTAAAAAACAGCCCAAGTCCTCTCCTTTTATAGCCTGAAGGGAGGACAAGGACGGTACATGAGCTAACTATATGCTATCGTGTGAACAGAGGCGGCGTGTCCGGGGCCTATAGCCTTGTTGACACCGTTTTTTTGCACGTGTCAAAATAATCGGAGTGGACTATCGGCAAGGGGAAAGTTATTGAATACTTTGATAGCCGATGAAAGATGGTTTGTAAAGATGGTTGCCGATAGCTGGTGATGGTCGATGGAAAGGTTGATTTGGACTCGGGCGTTGCCGATGAGGTTGGAGGTGTTATTGTCGATGCTGATGAAGGGAGGCTTGAGGACTACTGCCGATGAAACATGGAGTATGCCGATGAAGGGAGGCTTGAAGACTACTGCCGATGAAACAGGGAGTATGCCGATGAAGGAAGACTTGAAGACTACTGCCGATGAAATAGGGAGTATGCCGATGGGAAGGAGGACGGTGAGATTTCCATCGTAATTGAGGCGGACAGGGAAATAGATAGGAGTTGATTTCCTTTTCTATATTTGTTAGGGTATGATTCATGTAAGAGTCACGTGTTTCCTTAGATATGGGATTGGTGTCCTAGTTGTGTTTGGTTGTGTCTCTTTAGATCAGGGTATAAATATGGAGTAAGGGGCAATGTAATAGATACATCAATCAATATCAAAACCAATTTTTACTCCTATTCGCATCTACTTACTTTTCGGCGACTTCATCAATTTGCATATTTTTCCTTTTTTACGAGTTCTCATTGATTCGGCGAGCTGCATCGTTTCAGTGCGACATTCGGCGATTCTTGAGTTCCGCGTGAGCACCTCTTGGCCGTGACTTCCGGGCGTATCGCTGTTGTCAGGACCAAAGTGTTCGTATCTTCATCCTTGTCGATTAGCAGGTCAAATCGACTGGCACGCTTTGGATATCGATTCGGGTATTAGCCCTTTGTGTTTGCAGATCCACTTTTGCATCAACACATCTTTTGGCACGCTCGGTGGGACCAATCAATCAAAATGTTCAATCCCGAGATCGATTCAGGGAACATTATCGCAGTATCAGAAGAAGATCTCAAGGAAGAACAGAGGCAGGCTATGGAAAAGGCTGTAGAAGAATACAAGCAGCTTTGTCTGAGATCGTTTAGCTTGAACAAGAGTGGACAAGTCATCCAGAAGCAAGATTTGCCGTTGCCTCGGCAGGTTACCTTTGACTCCAATCCTGGTAAACTTCAAGAGATGGTTAATTCTGCAGTAAATCATGCTTTGATTAATCATTCCAATGTGCTGTCCAATACTGTTCATAATGCTGTGGTTCGAACTCTCAAAGAAGGACAAGCGGCACCACATTACGTTGGGCCTGCCTATCATCAACCAGAGCCGGCATCTGTCAAAACTCCATCGGCTCCTTCGGCCGTTGTGGGTACAGAAGTTACTTCCCCTCCAGTATTGGCAGGCTCACCTAATATTCAATCTACACCGATACAATCAGATCAGGTACTACCAGGAGGGCGAGTTCAGCTTAATACAGATCTATCGGCATCAGCTATGTCAGGCCCTGTGTCTCAGAATAGCCAGATTCCTACTAATTGGTGGGGATATGGCATGCCTCCAGAGTCATCTGCTTTCAATCCTAGATTACCTCAAGTGTTTGATGCAGTAGGAAGAGCGCCTATACCATCGGCCGTTTCGCCGATGGCTCAAGTGCCTCAATATGCCGCAACTACTTCTGTGCAACCAACTCCAGGAGGTTTCCAGATGCCTATGGTTCAAACATTTAATTCAAGTCCATCGGTGAGCTTACTGCCAATGCAGCAGAAAGCCCCTGCTATGAGTCAAACTGGGGTTCAGTTCATGCCTCAAACCAGTTATAATTATCCAACAATATCAGCAAATTACCAGCCATCAGTAAGTTTTGTACCGATGAGTTCTAATAATGATTGGTCAGGACAGTTACCTGTTCAACATACAGTTCAGCAAAATCAGCAGGTTGCAGGGATTCAACAAGGTCATATGCAAGCTGGTTTCCAGAATCAAGCATCGGCAGCCCAGCCGATGAATCCTTTCCAACAGGCTAATGGACCACAAGTAACGGCAAATATGCCGATTGCTGGAGATCGTGGGCCACAAAGATATGTGGAGGGATGTCAGCAGGCACCTCCTGTAGAAATTCAACCAGTTCGTCAGCAGGAGGCTGATGCTTTTTGGGCCGATAAGATAGCAGAAATTATGAAGGATCAGTTTGGGATAAAGCCCAAGGTCAATACTTATTCTTATCGGACTCCATACCCTACTGCATACGATTTAATTCCTCTCCCAAATCGGTACAAGGTACCGGATTTCACTAAATTCTCTGGGCAAGATGATACATCAACAATGGAACATGTCAATCGCTTCATTATTCAATGTGGAGAGGCAGCTAACTGAGATGAATTAAGAGTTCGATTATTTTCATCATCTTTGTCTGGATCAGCATTTACATGGTTCATTTCATTACCACCAAATTCTATTATTACTTGGGTTGATCTAGAAAAACAATTCCATAAGTATTTCTTTGCTGGAATCCATGAAAAGAAGCTTACCGATTTAGTAAAATTGAGACAGTGTAATGATGAATCGGTAGAGAACTTTGTACAAAGGCTACGAGATGTAAAAAATAAGTGCTACAGCCTGGTGCTGGATGATCGGCAGCTTGCCGATCTGGCTTTCCAAGGGTTATTGCCACATCTTAAAGACAGATATGCTTCTCAGGAGTTTGAAAGCCTCAGTCATCTTGTGCAAAGGATCTCTGATCAAGATACTAGAGTTTTTTAACCTAAAAAGAACTGGAGTAAAAAGGTATCATTTGTTGAAGAAGTAGGAGATTCTGACTCTGATGAAGAACCAGTTATCGGCTTAGCTGAGTGGGTTAAGAATAAAAAGCCGATATCATGTCCCTTTGGTCAAAAAGAGCCAGAAAAGTTTACCTTTGATATCACCAAGGCTGATAAAATATTTGATCTTCTGCTTCAAGAGGGCCAAATTAAGTTGTCACCTAATCATGTGATCCCATCAGCAGAAGAGTTGAAGAAGATTTTGTACTGCAAATGGCACAATGCAACTTCACACAGTACAAATGAGTGCAAGGTATTCAGGCAACAGTTACAATCGGCTATTGAATCTGGGAGAATTAAGTTTGGTACTTCCAAGGCCCAGAAGCCGATGAAAATTGATCAACACCCTTTTCCAGCAAATATGTTGGATGCCAAAGGAAAGACCAAGGTATTGACGTCAGAGGCTGCTGAGAAAAACGCGTCAGTAGACCCCCAACATCGGATAACTACCGATGATGCAAAGAGTAAGGGTTTGCTAGGAGAAAGCAGTAGTTCCAAAAATCCTCCTCGACCTGGCATTGTGATTACTCATCGAAGGCAGGAGGGTTGGCGTCAACGTAATGACCGATATCGACAACAACAAGAAATGAGACGTCGGGAAGAATGGAATCGACATAAAGATCATTGGAGATGTCCGTTTTTCATCCATTGCTGGGAAGAAGGTATTAAATTGCCAACTGTTGAAAATTGCCCTGAGTGTAATGGTTATTACGGAGTCAATCGCTCAGAAAGGAGGTTTCAACTTGGTAATCAGGGTTTGTCTATCAATGAGCCGATCAGAGGTAGAGCATCAGTGCATGATCGGCTGGGGGGGCAGACTTAGTGTACATGAGAGGCTTGGTAAACACGCTGGATATTTTCCAAGGAATCAAGAGGAGCTTGAGGAGATGGCAAACGCAAGAGTTCCCGATGAGGAAATATTCTACAGGGACCCTAATATACGTCGTGTAGAACCAACTAGGATTTGTTATCAGCCGGTTTGGAAAACCAAGTTTCCTCGATGGTGCCCAGAGGGTCTGACAAAGACGCAGAGAAGGAGGATGCAACGTGAGCGTCAGGAGGATTTATACCAAGAGGAAAATTCCTCCAATGAAAGGCCGGGTCATCAGCAGTGGCAGGTAAAACACAAAAATAAGGGTCCATCGGCAGATGTTAATATGGTATTCATGTTGCCGATGGAGTTTCTGGCACTATCTGATAATGAGGAAGAAGTTGTTCTCTCTGATCAAGTAGCTCAGCTAACACTAGATCCAATGATGGCTATTTTTGAGAAACCTACCGATGACGAGAGACAGCATCTTAAGGCTTTATTTGTGAAGGGCAGAGTTGATGGGCAGCCTGTGTCTAAGGTACTTATTGATGGAGGGGCTGCGATTAATATTATGCCTTACGTGATGTATCGGAAACTTGGTAAAGGAGATCAAGACTTGACCAAAACCGATATGATGTTGAAAGATTTTGAAGGCAATGTGTCACCGGCTAAAGGGGCAGTGTGCGTTGAATTGACCATCGGCAGCAAAACCTTGCCAACGACGTTCTTTGTTATCAACGGCAAGGGTGCATATAATCTGCTTCTAGGGAGGGATTGGATTCATGCTAATTGTTGTGTTCCTTCTACAATGCATCAATGCCTCGTACAGTGGATTGGGGATAAGATTGAGGTCGTCCCTGGTGATTCTTCTTATATCATCGCATCGGCAGAATCAGATACTTATGAGCGAACTAAATGCATATCAGGAGAAGCTTGGGAAAAGGAGTTCCTTAGAGTTGCTGATTATGAAATTCCACCGATCCAAGCAGTCGGTTCTGAAGAGGAGTTTTAATGGATAGGTTTGCCGATGATGGAAAATTAGGTCAAGGGTTCACATCGGCAGATGATTTAGTAGAAGTAGATATCGGTGATGGTGATAGGTCAAGACCTACTTTTATTAGTGCTAAGTTAGATTCTAAGTGTAAGCAGCGAATTACAGATTTGTTAAAAGAGTATAAAGATTGTTTTGCTTGGGATTATACTGAGATGCCTGGATTAGACCGATCGATAGTTGAACATCGGTTACCTATCAAATCTGGATTTCGGCCGCATCAGCAGCCAGCGCGCCGATGCAACCCTAATGTACTTCCTGACATTAAGGCCGAAATAACTAAATTAATTGAAGCAAAGTTTATTCGGCAATGTCGATACGCAGAGTGGATCTCTAATGTGGTTCCTGTTTATAAGAAAAATGGAAAACTTCGTGTCTGTATTAATTTCAGGAATCTCAACAAAGCCACACCGATGGATGGCTATCCAATGCCGATTGCTGATTTGTTGATTGATGCTGCGGCTGGACATCAAATTATCAGCTTCATGGATGGTAATGCAGGTTACAATCAAATATTCATGGCTGAGGAAGATATTCCCAAGACTGCTTTCAGATGTCCAGGTCATGTGGGGTTGTTCGAGTGGATAGTCATGACGTTTGGTTTGAAAAATGCCGGTGCTACTTATCAAAGGGCTATGAACTTTATTTTTCATGAGTACATCGGCACATTAGTGGAGATCTACATTGATGATGTAGTGATTAAGTCTGGAGATATCACAGCACATTTAGCCGATCTGCGAAAGATACTGGAGTGCACAAGGAAGCATGGATTGAAGATGAATCCTAATAAATGTGCATTCGGTGTATCGGCAGGACAATTCTTGGGTTTTATGGTGCATCAGCGGGGCATTGAAATCAGTAGGAAGTCTATTGATGCAATTAACAAGGTGATTGCTCCTGCCAATAAGACTGAATTGCAATCTTTGATCGGTAAGATTAATTTCATTAGAAGATTCATATCTAATCTGTCGGGTAAGATCAAGGCTTTCAGCCCACTACTTAAATTGAAAGCTGATCAGAAATTTGTATGGGGAGTTGAACAGCAATTAGCCCTTAATGAAATTAAGAAATATTTATCAAATCCTCCAGTGCTAGTTCCACCTCAACATGGGAAGCCTTTCAGGTTATATTTGTCAGCTGATGATACAGTTATCGGTTCGGCTCTTATTCAAGAATTTGAAGGGAAAGAACGTGTTATTTATTATTTGAGCAGAAGATTAGTGGATGCTGAGACGAGGTATTCGGCCATCGAAAAATTGTGTCTGTGTTGATACTTTTCTTGTGTCAAATTAAGGCATTATTTGTTATCTGCCGAATGTACGGTCATATGCAAAGACGATGTGGTCAAGTATATGCTGTCGATGCCGATATTAAGTGGTAGAATTGGCAAATGGATTTTAGCATTATCAGAATTTGAACTACGCTACAAATCAACTAAAGCAGTTAAAGAGCAAGTGATGGCTGATTTTGTCACTCAGCATTGTAATACAGTGGACTCTCTGGGGATTGCTCCTCGGACACTTTTCTTCGATGGGTCCACGTGTGGTGAAGGAGCAGGTATCGGCATTGTGTTAATTTCACCTCAAGGAAGGAAGTATGAGTTTTCATTGCCGATTGTTGCTACAGCGACAAACAATCAAGCTGAATACCAAGCCTTGATAAAAGGGTTAGAATTGCTGAAGGAGATACGTGCCGATGTTGTTGAAATCTTTGGTGATTCTATGCTAGTTATAAATCAATTGGCTGGAATTTATGAATGCCGAAGTGAAGCTTTGATTTCGTATTATGAAAGATGTTTGCAATTGTTGAAAGGATTTAGAGATTTTCGTCTTGAACATATCTCTCGATTGCATAATGAGGAAGCTAATCGACTAGCTCAGCATGCTTCAGGGTATCAGCCTATTCAGGAAGTGCTAACATCGGCAGTTGATACCGATGACTGGAGGAAAGAGATTGTCGATTATTTAAAGGATCCATATAGAAAGGTTGAGAGACGCATAAGGTTCCAAGCTACCAAATATGTGCTCCTCGATGATGAATTATATTATCGAACTATAGATGGAGTTTTACTTAGATGTGTTAGCAATGATGAATCGAAAAGCTTGATGGGTGAAATTCATGAAGGAGTATGTGGGGCACATCAATCGGCTTTCAAGATGAAATGGATGATCAGAAGGAATGGGTACTATTGGCCGACTATTCTTGAAGATTGTTTTAAATATTTTAAGGGATGCCAGGCGTGTCAAAAGTTTGGTAATATTCAAAGAGCGCCTGCATCGGCTATGAATCCTATAATCAAACCATGGCCGTTCCGGGGATGGGCTATTGATCTCATTGGTCAGATTTATCCGCCATCGAGTAAAGGACATAAATTTATTCTGGTTGCTACCGATTATTTCACAAAGTGGGTTGAGGCGATTCCTTTAAAAAAGGTGACATCGGTCAATATGATTGATTTTGTGAAAGAGCATATTGTTTACCGATTTGGTATTCCTCAGACTATCACTACCGATCAGGGCACTATGTTTACATCAGGAGAATTTGATGAGTTTGCTGTAGGTATGGGAATTAAAATTTTAAATTCTTCTCCATATTATGCTCAAGCTAATGGTCAAGCTGAGGCTTCTAACAAAGGGATCATCAAACTCATTAAGCGCAAAATTGAAGAAAATCCTAGGAGGTGGCATACAGTATTAAATGAAGCCTTGTGGTCATATCGGATGTCATGTCATGGTGCAACCAAAGTAGCGCCTTATCAGTTAGTATATGGACACGATGCAGTATTGCCTTGGGAAATTAAGGTTGGCTCTAGACGAATACGTTATCAAAATCAGCTGACAGCCGATGATTATAATACTCTTATGAAGGATGAGTTGGAAGATGTGGCGGGTCATCGGTTAAGGGCTTTAGTTAGTATCGAAGAAAATAAGAAAAGAGTAGCTAGATGGTATGACAAGAAGGTGAAAGTAAAAGAGTTTGCCGATGGAGATTTGGTCTGGAAATTGATTTTACCGATTGGGACTAAAAGTTCAAAGTTTGGAAAGTGGTCTCCTAATTGGGAAGGTCCATATCGGATAAATCAGTCTGTTCCTGGTAATGCATATATTTTAGAAACCCTCGAAGGGGTTGTGTTTCCCAGAGCATTAAATGGAAAATATTTAAAGAAATATTACCCTAGTATCTGGATAGATGCATGAAAGTATAAGTGCCGATAACAGTACTATCGGCTAGAATTATGCAAGGATGTCAATGTCTCATAAAGTGCCGATACAATAAATAAGATTACACGTTCAACAAGGATTGGATAGCTAATATCGCACGCAGGCGAATCTGGTCGGCTTCCTCCATTTCTTTGATATCGTCATCGGCAGCACCCTCCACAGGCTTGAGTTTTTTCTTCATGGCTAAAGCTTTGCGAGCTTGGATATCTCTTTCATGCTGAAGGGCTTTGACGGCATTGGGTAGCTGGCTTTCTTCTTGTTGAGCATGAGTTAAGGCTGCATCGATTTCTTTCAATTCAGCCAATAGAGCTATCTTCCTTGCTGATAGATCCAAGATTTTCTGCTTAAGTGCAACACCCGAAGTCTGCAAGTTGACGATGCCCTTGTGCTTCTCATCAGCGATTTGTTTCAGTTGTAGCATCTCTTCTTTGAGTTGAGCTTGAGCTGTTCTATCGGCAATGCGCTGAGCAGCCCATTGATATTGCAGTTGGCGGCTTTCTAAGTGAGCTGCTGGGAAGAGTACTTCTTCAACATCGGCAGGGACCTGGCCACGAATTGTTTTGAAAATTGCCTTTGCGGGGTCCGAGTCATCTACCAGTTGGGCGGTACCTTGCTGTAGCAAGTTCAGGAGGGTTTCCAACTTGGATTTAGTCTCTGCCGATATTGTTCCCAGTACAAGGGAAGAACTTGTCTCCTCTCCATCGTCATCAGAAATGTCAATGGCAAAGGAAAATAGGCTGTTCGGGGAATCTTGTTCCTGAGAGAGAGAAGGAGATCAGTTAGGGGTAAGTATGAGTATTGTAAAATCAGCTAGGTTGATCGGTTTACCTGTTTCAAGGCAATTTCCTGTGCTTGACTGGAGGAAGCAACCTGGAGTATGTCGTGTAGGGGATCGGCTGAGCTTGCCGATGGGATATCCTCTGTGACTTCATCGGTGGTGGGCTCTTGAGGTATGATGACCGATGACATTGGAGCAGATGTAGGGATCGGCATAGACCTTTGTCGTTTTGGCTGTGCTTCAGTATCTGTTGAAGCTTTGCGCTTTGCTTGGGCATCGGCAACGATTGGCTGGGGGCATCGACACTTGTTGGTTGTGAAGTTTGGACATCTGGTACGTTTGCCGATGTACCCAATTGTTGCTGCAAAACAAGTGTAAGATATGATATTTAACAGATAAAATGTAAAGTCAAGAAGCTACCTCTGAAGGTTCATCGACAGAAGTGGTGCTTGATATCGGCGGAATTGCCGATGACGATCCAGTAGCAGCTTTTACCCCCTGATGATTAAGGTTAATACAGTTTGTGATCGGCATAAGTGAAAATAAACGAGGTTGTTACCTTAAATGCTTTGACCAAGGTTGTAGCAGCGGCCGATGGAGTAGCCCTAGATGTAGCCAATTTGGATTTAGAAGTGATGGTCTTGGTACGAATCTTCTGGTGGGTCAAAGCGGCTAAGGTGGGAGCGTTGTAGCCGATCGGCGATGTTGGGGAAACAGGCCGGAGATTGAAGGGTTTCCCACTTTTGCTCACCGATGGTGCTGGGTTGTTAACCTGTTACAAGAGAATCAGTTACTGATATATGAAGGGAAAAGCAGAAGGGAGTTAAAGGAAACTTACCGCGTCGTCAGGGATGGCATATTCAGGGTCGATCATGTGCCGATATGTGTGAGCAGAAGTTGCGAACAGTTGTTCTTTCCACTCTCGCCACCATTGCTTATATGACTCAGTGATGAAAGATATTGGTGTCCAGGTGGATATATCAACATCTGTAGTATCGGCATCGGGGGAGAGTTGTACTACCTTGTTCCAATCTGTTCCGCAGGTGATTGTTTCCCTGGGTTTGATCACATCGGCAAAGCAGAGTTTGATTGGCAGTTGCCCAAAAGCCAATTGGCGGGATACTGCCGATGGGTTGTAAAATTCATATGTAATGTTGGTGTTTTTCCCGCTGCCGAATGTGTTTACTGGAATTGCCCTGGGAGTGATGATAGCCATCATGAGCTCATTATCTTGATTCAGAGTGTCGTCGGCAAAGTTGAAAAGAAGGGGGAATCTGTTTTCTTCGTCAATATAAGGCACCCAGGCCCTATGATCACGAGAAAGACCATTGTAGAAGCTTTGAAAGAATCTGCCGATTTGGTCTTCGTTGGCTTCTGTTCCAGGAAGGACAATTATGGCTTCACCAAAATTGAGGGGTGAGCGTGTTGCCGATTCATCATCCCCAAGCACATAATCTTCAGCAATTTCTCATGGGAATTGTTGAGCAAAAAAGTCCCATTGCAAACGTTTGTGCATATGGGCATTCAGCCACATGTTGATAAACCACCACGGGCCTCCCAGGTTGCCGATGGGTTCACCAAGCAAAAGTTTCTGAGACACTTGATGAAGAAGATGATAAGTGGAGCTCAGAAGGTATCGGCCAAGAGGAAACCTTACGCCATTAGCCAAAAGTTCAGCTGCAGGGAGGAAGGCGTTGGTTGGTCCTACTGATCGACCACAGAAGATAAATTTTTCTAACCACATATTCAGGAATGTGGCATGTTCCCTCTGGCTAAGTGTCCCGGTTTTCTGGTATTCTTGAATATATCCTGTCCAACCGCCGATGTTGCGGGTATTCACCCTATATTCAGACTTTCTACCATAGATGGAGCCTTCATCGGCAGTTGAGATGTCCAAGCCAGTAAGCATGTGGATATCGGCAAGGGTAGGAGTAGCTGGGCCATGTCCAAACATAAAAGTATTGGTCGTGTCTGACCAGAAATAAGCAGCTGCAATTATCATTGATTCATTTTTCTGCATATCGGCAATAGAGAGCCTAATGCATTGGTCTAACCTTCGTTCTGCCCAGTATACTTGCATCGATCTATTAACCCTCAAGTACCAATCTTTCCACCCTTTGGTGGTTTTGGGCCAAGATCGGAATGTGTCTTTCCACAAATTCAGAGAAAAATTTTGGGCTCTAAAGGGGATTCTGTTAACCTCTGCATTGATCAGATCGGTTGGATCTGGGTTGCCCATTAGTCCAAGGCATTGGACGTGTGGCTGATCGGTTGGGATAACTAATTTGTTGCGCAGTTCCTAAGGTTATGGAATCCAGAAGACAGAAGAAAGGAAAAATCACCAACTGAATGAATTTGCAAAAAGATCAAAGTAAAAGGTAATGGAAGTGGAGCGAACCATGGGGACGTCGAAGTTGATGGCCATTGTCTTGAGGAAGGTGGAGGTACGAGCCGGAAACTTGAAGTTAGCGCCGGAGAAGGGTTCTTGTTGGTTGAGGTCGCGCGGTTGTTCGTCAGAGTCGCCGCCGGAGAGAGAGAATGCCAAGGATTGGAGGCTGAAGGTAGAAAATGAGGGTTCCGAAGAAATCTATTTATAAGCCGCCCAGAATAAGGGTATTTTGGACTTATCTCTATGTCGCGCGCATATAGGTCAAGGCGGTTCAGAGGGATATGGTAACTGTTCGCGCGATAATCAGGGGATTGTACAGATGAGTTGATGACAAGTAATCATGACTTGGAGGGGATATCGATATATGATATTTTAATTCTGAAAATGGCAGCATTATCATGTTAAGATCTTGCCGATGGGTTATTGTTTCGGTATCTTAACCATAATCAAGGCAAGAGTGGTTGGTGATTGTGCGATATTTACTGAAGTGCGTGAATCAAGATTAGATCTGATTGGATTTGATAACAAATCAAGTTTTGGCTTGGAGAATGAGTTACGGTAATCGGGCAAAGGCAAGCGTTATCTGGAGTAAATTTCGGAGCATTAATGGTTTTATACTCCGAAATTGGGGGGCATGTGTTGACACCATTTTTTTGCACGTGTCAAAATAATCGGAGTGGACTATCGGCAAGGGGAAAGTTATTGAATACTTTGATAGCCGATGAAAGATGGTTTGTAAAGATGGTTGCCGATAGCTGGTGATGGTCGATGGAAAGGTTGATTTGGACTCGGGCGTTGCCGATGAGGTTGGAGGTGTTATTGTCGATGCTGATGAAGGGAGGCTTGAGGACTACTGCCGATGAAACATGGAGTATGCCGATGAAGGGAGGCTTGAAGACTACTGCCGATGAAACAGGGAGTATGCCGATGAAGGAAGACTTGAAGACTACTGCCGATGAAATAGGGAGTATGCCGATGGGAAGGAGGACGGTGAGATTTCCATCGTAATTGAGGCGGACAGGGAAATAGATAGGAGTTGATTTCCTTTTCTATATTTGTTAGGGTATGATTCATGTAAGAGTCACGTGTTTCCTTAGATATGGGATTGGTGTCCTAGTTGTGTTTGGTTGTGTCTCTTTAGATTAGGGTATAAATATGGAGTAAGGGGCAATGTAATAGATACATCAATCAATATCAAAACCAATTTTTACTCCTATTCGCATCTACTTACTTTTCGGCGACTTCGTCAATTTGCATATTTTTCCTTTTTTACGAGTTCTCATTGATTCGGCGAGCTGCATCGTTTCAGTGTGACCTTCGGCGATTCTTGAGTTCCGCGTGAGCACCTCTTGGCCGTGACTTCCGAGCGTATCGCTGTTGTCAGGACCAAAGTGTTCGTATCTTCATCCTTGTCGATTAGCAGGTCAAATCGACTGGCACGCTTTGGATATCGATTCGGGTATTAGCCCTTTGTGTTTGCAGATCCACTTTTGCATCAACAAGCCTGTTCCTATGGCGGTGTGGTCGTCAGAGTGGTCCGTCCTTGGAGCACTAGAGCGGCGTGGTTGTCCCAACAGATTCTGTGCGTCGTGGGAACCCCGGGACTGCCTCAGAGTGGGTACGGCGGTGAACGTGCAAGCCACTGTGAACGGACTGTGCGTGAGGCCGAGACTTGGTCGATGCTGAGGCTGCACCGTGGTGGAGGGGTCTCGGTAGGCGTGAACCCCAAGATCGCCGAGACCTTGGTGTACAGTGCCGAGGCCTCGAGTGAGCGGCTGATCATGGGCACAGCGTTAGGACACAGTGGCCGGTAATCCCCGCCGTACCCTATCCCAGCTAGTATGGCGCTGATCATGGACACAGTGTTAGGACACAATGGCCGGTAATCCCCGCCATGCCCTATCCTAGCCGGTATGGCGCTGATGCGACCTCGGGTCGCGTCGGCCATTTTGTGGCATTGAGCCATCGTCCGGCTGAGATTGCAGGAGTGGTTGAAGCATTAATGAGACATGACGCGTTGCCTAGAGGGTCGGTCGAGGTAGGGGGTGACGGGCTGCGGACGACCCATCCTCAGGTGACATTTAGAATGAGGCCTCGCATGAGACGGAGAATGAGGCCTCGCGCGAGACGGAGATCGGGCTCCTTGCCGAGGTCTGCCCCCCTGCCGTGGCCTTCCGTGGAGAGCCTCGGGCGAGGCGGAGACGGCGCTCCCTGCCGAGGCCTTCCCTGGGGAGCCTCGCGTGAGGCGGAGTTTGTGTCAAGATGCCGAGACCTCCTGCTCGAGGCTCGAGGCGAGGAGGAGGAGGACCCAGTGGGCTCGGTCGTGGTAGGTGAGGGGCCCACGGCTTGCCTTCTAGCTTTATTTTTTAAATGGGACTTTAGCGACCCATTTGATGTTTGCTTGGGGTACCCCATTCTAAGGTACCCAATAGTAGCCTCCGAGCCTCGGGGGGAGTGCGTGCACTCTCCTTGAGGGTTTGCCGAGGCTGGGTTTATACCTGCTCCATAGGAATTGGGGTTTGTTTTTTGAGGTTCCGGTGGGTGCGCGTGAGCGCACCCGACGGGTGTAGCCCCCGAGCCCCTGGAGGAGTGAAGTTACTCCTCTAGGGGCTTTCCCCATTTTCGTGTTTGAGCGAGTAGTTCTTATTGCATTTGCCGAGCCCATAAGCGCAAGTTCAGGTTGCGGGGGTCTTGGCGAGGCTGCAGGAAAAAGCCCTCTAGCCTTCGCATGGAGCGAGAGGTTCGTCAGGGGCCCCCTGACTTTGGGTATGACCCTCACGCTTCCTTTCGCTCGGAAGGAGGGGTGGAATGTGCCAGGCTATCCTCGATGGGCACGAGTGTGGACACTTCCGGTGAGCTATTATCGGGTAGTCCGAGTGGAGGCCCGAGCCCCATTCGCTAGGGGATGGCTAGCGGTCTAGAGACACACTCCAATAGTACCAGAGGGTTTCTCTAGTGGGTGCCGAGGCCGTTCACTGGGCCTCGGTGGCTCGATGCCTCCCTATGGTGGGATCCCATTCGGATACTTTCCTGCCGGTCTCGGACACAACTTAGGACGCCCCGAGCGACTGTTCGCTTAGGCCTGGGCCATTCGTAGGCTCGCCCCAAAGTCGTCCCTGACTCTGTTGCCCTGGGGTGGCTATCAAAACCTCTTGGAGGCCTAGCCTTCGAACCCCTAGACCGTAATGGGCTCGGTGCCCTTTATCATGTTTTGTAGTGAAACCTCTAGCGTGGCCTTGAACCATTTGTCTTGGTCTTTGGGTGCAAGAGGAGCCCCCGAGCCTCTGCCTGGAGCAAGAGGGCGGTCGGGGGTCCCTTGACTATTTCATCCGCCCCTCACATATCCTTTTTGTTCGGACGGAGGGTTTGTTTGCCGAGCCCATTCTGGTCTCGGCAAGGTTGCAGGAAGAGCCCCTAGCCTCTGCGTGGAGCGAGAGGGCCATCGGGAGTTCTCCTGACTTTTTATACGCCCCTTGTGCGTGAGGGTTTGTTTGCCAAGGCCCCTTTTGGGCGTGAGCCCGAGTTGTGGGGTCTCGGTGTATTTGTAGGAAGAGCCCCCTAGCCTCTGCATAGGGTGAGAGGGCCGTCAGGAACTCCCCTGTCTTTTTATATGACCCTCATGCTTCCTTTTTGCTTGGAAGGAGGGTTTGTTTTGCCGAGCCCCTTTGAGTGCGAGCTGGGGTCGGTGGGTCTCGGCAAGGTTGCAGGAAGAGCCCCCTAGCCTCTGCAAAAAACGAGAAGGCCATCGGGGGTTCCCCTGACTTTTTGTGCGACCCTCGCGCTTCCTTTTCGCTTGGAAGGAGGGGTGGAATGTGCCTTGCTACCCTCGATGGGCACGAGCGGTGGCACTTCCGGTGAGCTGTTATCAGGTAGTCCGAGTGGAGGCCCCTACCCCGTTCGCTAGGGGACAGCTAGCGGTCCAGAGACACACTCCAAGAGTACCAGAGGATGTCTCTAGTGGGTGCTGAGGCCGTTCGCTGGGCCTCGGTGGCTCGGTGCTTCCCTACGGTGGGATCCCATTCAGAGACTTTCCTCCGGTCTCAGACACAACTTTGGGCGTCCCAAGCGTTTCGCTTGCTTGGGCCTCGGCCCCGTATGGGCTCGCCCGTGGTTGTCCCTGACTCTATTATCCTAGGGCGGCTGTCGAAACCCTTTGGGGCCCAGCCTTCGAACCCCAGGATCGTAATAGGTTCAGAGCCCGGTTCCTTCATACGAAAGGAACAGGCCATAGGGAATATCTTCCCTATTGGCTCGGCACGGGCGGCGCGCCTTTTGAGGTGGTTTCATGGGGAGTCGAAACGATGCCTGCTGTCGTAGTGGCCGAACGTGACGTGGTGGATGGGACATAACCGTCCTCGCATTTAATGCGGGAGACATGGGCGCGTGGGCCGATGAAATCGGCTCGTGGTTAACTGCGCCGGATAGGGAAAACCTCCCTAATTTCGTCGCCCGTTCATTTCGCCTCCTCCCTGCATAAATACTTGAGGAGTCTTGCCCCTCCTCATGTTACCTTGCCTGCATTAGCACCGTCTTCGTCACACCGTCGCTAGCACAGCGGGTGCCGGGAAGAAGAGGAGAGAAGAGCGAGCCTAGGGAGATAGTGAGAAAAAAGCGAGAGCGTGGGAGGGAGAGAAAAAAACTCACCATCGCCCTCAATTCCTCCATCGTACCCATGGTCGGCGACATCGTTGTTGTCGAGGCGGACCCCTGGGATCCATCGGATGTCACCAAGGAGATGCTCCAGTCGCTTGTCGACGGTGGACTCCTCCGCTCGGTGATAGACCCCGCTAGGCCGGAGTGGATTGCTCCGTACGACAAGCCAGAGCTGAGGCCTCATGATGGCTACGTCGTGAGCTTCGTCTCCTTCCATGAGCGTGGCCTCGGCGTCCCGACGGACCGGTTCATGCGGGCGCTCCCGCAATACTATGACATGGAGCTCCACAATTTTAATCCCAACTCCATCGCTCAGGTGGCTATCTTTGTTGCCGTCTATGAGGGGTATTTAGGAATCGCTCCCCATTAGGAGTTGTGGCTCCATCTGTTCTAGGTGGGGCATACTACCAAGCCGACGGGCACGTCGGGTAAGAGGAAGGCGGTGAGGGCCGGAGGCTGCACTCTCCAAGTGCATCAGGACCGCCTGCACCTCTACATCCCGGCCCAACTCGCATCCTCCAACCGCCGGTGGTACACGAGTTGGTTTTACCTCTGCAACGACGACGGAGGGCTTCCCCCCTACACCAGGCGGATTGTGGGGAGTTGCCCGGAGAAATGGAAGTGGGGTGTCCTGAAGGTCGACCAGCCCAACCTAGAGCCGCTCCTGGAGGGGCTGGCGAGGCTGCGAGGCCATGGCCTCACTGTGGCTGTGGTCGTGGCCGCCTTCCACTGCCGGAGGGTGCTGCCGCTGATGGCTCGGCGGTGGCGGCTGTTCGAGATGAAGCCGGGTGAGCCCATTGAGGGCACCCGGATGTCCTCCTCCACCCTTTCTGACGAGGAAATTCTTCGTCAGGTGGGGGAGACGGTAGAGGCGAAGCTGTGGGGCAGCAACTTGACCCCTATCATGATGCGGCCGTCGCAGGGGTTCCTTTCGCTGGTAAGTCGTGTGCCGATATAGCCTCTGAACCTCCTTAGTCTCCCCTTACCCCTTGTTCCCTCATGCATGTTTGTCGTTCCTTCAGGGGATGAGGGACGTGCGCTCCTCTCCATCGCCCATTCTCAAGGACATGGGGGGGCGAGCGATCAACCGCGCTCACGCCAATGTGCAAAAGAGGCGAAAGGACGCCAAGGCGGCGAAGCGCACGAAGCACATCCTTGCGTACGAGGAGCTAGATAAGCGCCGCCGTCAACAACAAAAGGATGGTCTCCCGTTGGAGGAATCCCTGTCGACGTCGTTGTCGACGGAGGCCTCGGACGGGAATGACAAGGGCGAGGGAGGGCGAGGTCCCCTGGACCACCTTCCTAACGTCATGGAGGTGGCACCTGGGGTGTCAGCAAGCAGCCTGGCACCCCCAAGAAGGGGAGGAGAAGCGGACCTAGGGCCGGCGGTTGCTCGCTCTGGGGCTGAGTCCGACACGCCTGAGGCGCGGGCGTTAGGCAAATGCGCCGTCAGCCCAGTAGGCTCGGCAGCCATGGAGGAGCAGGTGGCGGTGGAGGCGATGCCACCACCCCTACAGAGGACCAAAGGGGCACCGGGGTCCGCTGAAGACCGACCGGCACTGATGGATACGGAGGCGACGCCCCTGTCGCCGCCTCCACCGCTACGAATGAGGTTTGCCGTGGCGAAGCGGGTGCCGCCCCGTTCAAGGCAAGTGTATTCTTGGTAGGGTCATGGTGTCTTCCATTCACTTTTTTGGTTTTGTGCTGACCTTGTAGGTTAATTTTCCTTAGTCAGAAGCGGCCTACGGATGACCCTCCCTTGGCACCCCTTAAGGCGCTTAAGGCGAGCCCCGGCTCCTCCACCCACTGGGTGGCGGAGGCACAAGCCGCTATCCACCACGGCGTGGCGTCGGCGAGGGTTGACCTGAAAGAACCGGCCACCCAAGGAGGGGCTGCCGAGGCGGCCCCTACATCAACGAGAGAGGGATCGCTCCCATCCCATGGGGGCAAGGCTCATGAGTCGGATGGGGCCGGCGTGCCCTTGGTTGTCGAGGCCCCCGGGGTCTCCAAGGTTCAGGCGACGGAGGACAGGGCGCCCAAGGCCGCCGAGACCGCAGTGGCCGCGGCCGGTGTTTCTGCGTCCTCCGAGGCCATGATGGTGGAGGCTGGAGCCCCTAAGATCACCACGGCCATCGTAATGGCGGTGGGGCCATCTGTCCAGGAGGCAGAGATGAAGGCGGCGGAGGCCTCAGTGGCGCCCTTGGCTCAGGGGCCACCGTTGTTATGAGAGAGCGCCCAGGAGGCGGAGGTCTATCCGATCTCCTCCGACGATACCTCCCGAGCGTGGGAGGTGGTAGACGCCGAGGACGCTGGTGCCGTGGAACAGCCGGCGCCAATCTTGAACGAGGGAAGTTTGGCCCTCGTGCGGGTGTGACCCGAGCCTTGCGGGTGGGACCACCCGCGGGTATTGTGGCAGAGCCGGGACGACCCTGAGGGGGAGCCTCTGTTTGCCCTCGAGGACGCAGCCGAGGGCGGGTAGTGGGGCACCTTCGAGCAATACCGCTAGCTGGCGGAGCGGTCGCTGTGGACGGCCTTGTCCGTGGTGGCCGACGAACTACTCGGAGTTGCCCAGGTTCGCGTTTTCCTTTTTCGCGTGACGTCGTTCTTTTCTCGGTTTTGTCGCAATCGATGACCTATGTTCTGTTTCCTCAGGAGCTCGAGACCCAGTCCCTCGGGAAGTTGATCTTTCTCCAGCACGAGAGGGGCATCTGGGACCAGCTTCAGCGGCAGAAGGGCCTTCTTGCCGTCGCTAATGAGCTTCTGTTGGCACGAAGCACAGAGGTGGAGGACCTCCGCCTTCGCTGTGCCAACGTGAAGGTCGAGGTGGCCATGGCCCAGACATAGCTCGCCCCTTTGGCGGTGCGGGTCAAGGAGCTGGAGGAGGAGCTTACCCGCACGGTCAGCGATCGAGATGCCTTTAGGTCCCGGGCCGAAGAAGCGACGGCCTCGGGCAAGGCCCTCGCTGAGCAGCTGGGGGCAGAGGAGAGTGCGCACTGGCTAACAAAAGGCGCTCTAAACGAGGCCCTTGCTACGGTTGAGGCCTTGCAAATCGAGGCTGTGGTTTTGAAGGGGGCGGTCGAGGGTGAGTTCCAGTCCCCTTGTTTTGTTTCCTTTTCCTTATGTTCGCTCCCTGACTTCCTTATATGACGCAGAGCTGGGAAGTGAAGCTTCCAGGGTGGCTGAGGCCTCTAGGGTCGAGGCCCAGCGGTTGAAGGAGAAGGCCGAGGCCTGTCAAGTCGAGACCCGACGCTGGGAGCAGAAGGCCAAGGGTGAGTTCCGTGGGCTTCCGTCCCTAACTTAGGTTGTTCTTTCTCTCGCTCATCCTCATTCCATTTTCCATGGTGCAGAGTCAGAGGCGAAGATCATTCGGGCCGTCGAGGCTTCCAGCGCGGTGCAGACGGTGCTCGAGACCGAGATCGGGGAACACGAGGCACTAAAGTGTGCTGCCCTTTCTGCCTGTGAGGCCTTGGAGGTCGAGGGGGTTCCGTCAAGCAGCTCCCTTGGGAGCCGCTTGATTGCGCTGAGCAGCCAGATGCGCGAGTGGCTCCGAGGGGCACTGCACACGGATGTCAAGCGAGCGCTGGCCATCATCTCCTCTCACTACCTTAGCGTCAACCTCCCGGCCATTAGTGATGGCTATGTTCTGCCTGACGATGATGAGGAGGCTGACGCGGTGGTCGCAAAGCTGATGGAGGCGGCGGAAGGCCCTGGCACAGCGCTGGCGATGCTCTTCGAAGAGGAGGTGGTTCCTCCCCTACCATCTGCCGGTGCTGAAGGCCCTGAGCCTTGATCTGGGCCTTGGGGGCTATGTAAAAATAGAATATGGGTTATTTTTTGTATCGTAACGCTTGTGGCCATCGAGGCCTTTATTTTTGAAGTACTTGTGTTTCTTAGTTGTTTTTCGTTTGTTTCCGAGCCTCTGCCCTCTGTTGCTCCTGATCAGACTTCGTTTGCAAAACACCCCCTTGGGGCCTAAGCCGTCCCTTGAGCGAGAGGTAGTGAGGGAGTGCCGTAGCCCAGAGGCGTAGGCCGTCTCATGACTCTATTGGCCTCTTGCTTAGGAAACAAACCTTGGTCCGAGGAGTTTTTACAACTGATTCGTCAGAGCCTCCTAGGGACTTGGCATAGGAATTTTTGCGAAAAACAACTGAAGAATAGTGCGTGGGACCTAGGGGACACCTAGGGGGGTCCCCTATCTAGCCCCCAAGGGAGGCTTGGTTCTGCCGAGGTAGAACCGAGTCTCCCTTGCCGTGTTACTGTATTGCCGAGGCCTACGATGGGCTCGGGGGGTTTCTTGAAAAGTTAGACCAACTAAAGAACGCTTTTTAATTGTATTTCGAGAAATGACATATACAATGCTTGGAAATTTAGGGATAAAAGCGACGTAGCTGTTCTATGTTCCAAGCGTTGGTGAAGACTTCGCCCTTCTCGTTGGCCAGCTTGTAGGTCCTGGGCTTTAGCACTTGGGTGATGATGTACGGTCCTTCCCATGGCGGGGTTAGCTTGTGGCGACCCTTGTTGCTCTATGCTAGCCTCAACACCAGGTCGCCTACCTTCAACTCTCGGCCTCGGACGCGTTGGGCCTGATAGCGCCGCAGGCTCTGCTGGTATTTGGCCGAGTGTAGTAGCGCGACGTCTCAGGCTTCCTCCAGTTTATCAAGGGCGTCCTCTCGGGTGGTGCGGTTACTTTGTTTGTTATAGGCTTGCAGCCTCGGGGAACCATATTCCAAGTCGGTGGGGAGGATGGCCTCGGCCCCATAGACTAGGAAGAAAGGCATGAATCCCGTGGCTCGGCTCGGAGTGTTCCTCAGGCTCTAGATGACCGACGGGAGTTCGACGAGCCACTTCTTGCCAAACTTTTTCAACCGGTTGTGAATACTTGGCTTGAGGCCTTGTAGAATCATGCCGTTGGCACGCTCTACTTGGCTGTTGGTCCTTGGGTGTCCTACGGCCGACCAGGCCTGTCGACGGAATATCATCGGCAGTCCACCGAGGGGCACCCCATGATGGTAGATTGATCGGTAGAGGAGCGTGTAATCGAGAACAAGAAGGCAATAGAGACACACGAGTTATACAGGTTCAGGCCGTCGGTACGACGTAATACCTTACTCCTGTGGTCTGTTGATTTGCATTAGCTATCGTACGATTTGCCATGAATTCGTAGGGGGTCCCTGCCCGCCTTATATGGTCCGGGGGGCAAGGTTACAGGTCGGTTAGATCTGAGAGATAACCGGAAAGTAATAACAGATTACAAGAAACATGGGATCATATATATCCTATCAGATCTCGTAACATCTTTAGGATATCCTCTCCGTGCCTTGTGGGGGTCACCGAACAGAATTGTGCACCACAAGGCTCCTTCTTGCGGGCTGGACCGCCCCTAGAGGCATAGCCCATGTGACCTGCCGTGGGTATCCAGGGTCGTACCCCCCACAGCTAGTTCCCGAGCGCCTTGTACCCGTTGTGCAACGCCGTCTTGAAACTTTCCGAGCAGGTGCGATCCAAGACCGAGCTGTCCAAATCATGGTCCGACCACCATAAGGAGCAGCCGATCAGTCGTGAGCAACTGCCGAGCAGTGTACAACATCGTCATGCAGTGTGTTCCGAACACGACTTGTCATAAGGGTGTAAGGAGCTCAAGTCCAAAATTAAAAATTCCTGCATGGTAAAGTGAAGTGTGCCCACTTAGAATCCGAAAACAATGGTAAAGATACCTGGTTTATCCTTTGGATGCTCGGATGCTTTCAGAAAAACAAACACATTCACCGCAAGGTGAAGTGTGCCCACTTAGTCCCCGAGCCTGATAGTAGGTGACGTAGTCACGTGGTGCTAGGCTCAGAAATTAGTGAACCGTCCGAGCAGGTAGCCAGTCCCCGAGCGTAGCCTCGAGACAAAAAACGAGCACATTCACTGCAAGGTGAAGTGTGCCCACTTAGTCCCCGAGCCTGATAGTAGGTGATGTAGTCACATGGTGCCAGGCTCAGAAAGTAGTGAACCGTCCGAGCAGGTAGCCAGTCCCCGAGTTTCTAGCGTAGATATTGGATAAATCAAATTGCAGCGAGTAATTCAGAGTAATGGCCGTTCAGTATCAGTTACTAAGCCTCATTAGAATGCGGAGAATTTGGAGAAAGTGGCGACGATAAATCAGCAGCATGGGCTACTGTGATGCGGCAGCCCAAGTTGCGGCCCATCAAACCATTTTGGAGGAATCGATGTAGCGCTGATCGCGGGAACGGTTTCCCAAAAACCCTCAGAGTTAAGGCAGAGTGGGGGAACTACTTTATAACCGCACCGCCACTCATATCGCTTCCTTCCTCTATTAAACCACCCTGCTTCCTGCCTTCACAATCCCTATGCTTCACCTTCCGCATCCATCGTGAGCATTCCCCTTCAACCCTAGGACCAAACCATAGGAGATGGCACCGAAAAAAGGAGTCATAAAGCCAAAGAAAGTGGCCACCGGAGGTAGCCGCGACGAGGAGTGGGTGCTATCGAGGACGTCGGCGGCTGATCTCGATAAGATGGTGGCAGCGGGTGTTATCCCCGACTGTCTCATCACTACGCCTAGGGGGTTAGGCAGGCACCGCTGATTCAAGAAAATCAATCGGAAGACCAAACTGTGAGTATATTTGCCTTGGAGTAATTATATTGTTCTTTGATTTCACCTTGTTACTAAGAAGCCGTTATGACGCAGTGCGACGCCAAGGCCCGTGACCTCAGAAGAAAAGATGACGACTGCCCCCATCCAGGAGTCCCCGAGTGTTCGGTGAGCAGAGGACGAGCCAGCCGTCGCTCCCAGTAGACCTGGCGATGGTGAATCATTGGCGCACACGGTGGGTGAGTCGGCGATCGCAACCGCGGCTATGACCAAAAAGGTCATTACCGTGGAAACGGAAGCTGCGGCTGCTGTGGATGCGCCAGAGGTTATAGCCGCCACCCCGTCAACTGTTGAGGAGCAAACGTCGTCCCCCGCAGGGGCGCTAGGAGTGGTCGGTGCGGCGGTCCGACCACGGAGCCTGTCGAAGGTGCCTCAAACGACGATGGATGAGGACGAGGTCGTGGAGATCGAGCGCACCGCGCCTGAGCCCCAGTCCGTCCAGATTCTTCGGAAACGCGGGGAAGAGGTGGTAGTCGTCAAAGAAGAAAACACCACCAGAGAGATAAAGAGGTTGAAATCCGCCGTCGCCGGAGTTATGACTCAAATCGAGGTGAGTGCCACGCCAATAACGCCGATAAATGTTGTCAGAAGATCAAGGTTTATCTTTTGCACTGTTAACCCGTAGGGGATAGCTCAGACAGCCGAACAACGGCATCAATTGATAAAGAGGATGGAGCCCCTCGCCGAGGAAAATAAGATACTCTGGGAGGCTTTAAGTCTTTCGGAAAAAAGTATTCAAAGGGCCCATCAGGAGCGGGACCTTGCGGAGTCGAGTTCGCGGGACCTTGAACATCAAAATGGGGTTCTGTCCGAGCGACTAACGGCGTCGTCCGAACAACTGAAAAGGACATCCGAGGAGCTGGCAATTGCATCCGAGGAAATTAAGAAGATGTCCGAGCAGTTGATCAAGAAGAACGTAGAACTCGTTAGTAAAACTGAATAGCTCAACCGGAAGTGCCAGCAGTTGGAGGATGCATCCAAGCTGAAATCGGGTATTCTTTTTCACATAAAGTGCTTTGCAGTACGTCGCCGTATTATTTTTTTGTCTTATCTTTTTGTGCTGGCAGAGCAAGATGCAGAACTCAACCGGCTTCGCCAGACCGTCGAACAAATCTGACAAGAGAAAACGAAGGAGTCGAATCGAGCCAACAAACTGGCCGAAGAATTGAAAGGTAGGCTTCCCCTGATCAGAAGTGACGCCGTAATTCTTTTCTCTTTTTTTTGTTTTTGCCGTGACGAACCATTGTAAATCTTGCAGATTATCGACATAAAGCCAAGGCACAGTTCAATGTGCTGGTGCAAGAGGCCAAAGTCCAGAAGGACAACTTCAACACTATAACTGCCGCAATAAAACCAGTGTTGGACTGCGTCGACGTTGAACCGGTGCCCCATCCTAATGGTAGGCAGCAGGGGCCAGACACCATCGTGCAGAGATGCAAGGCGGCATGGGAAAACTTCAAAAACTTCAACCGCGATGCCGTTTTGACCACCGCTACTCATGCCCTTGCGGTTGTTCAGTCCCACTATCCGTCCATCGACATCCAGTCGATAGGTGGTGGGTTTGCCGATGGGCTGAGCGACGCATAGACCCAGCAGCTAGAGGATGACGTGGAGGATGTGGTGAAAGTGCTTGTCGGCGATATAGACTTGTTTGGCAAAACCAAAGCTATTGGCGAAGCTTAAAGTGCTGCTCGGATGTTACCTCCTGTATTACATGATTTATCTGGCTAAGAAGAATCTGTGTATTATGGACCCGATGCTCTTTTTTTTTAATATAAGCTGTGTTTGATCTTTTAGTTTTCACTGAACTAAATGCCTTAGTTAGGTCGTGATCCATAACGCATAACGCAGAGCCTATGCATATGTTGGAGAAAAAGGCGTTGTCATAAGACCGTGTCCTGCTAGCCAACATGCCGGGCACCGAGCACATGGTGTGTTTGGTGGGGTGTTAGAGCCTTGTTGCCCTCTAGAATTGCTGTTGCGAAAAAAACGTTCTGCCCAGTAGCCAACGTGAATAACGTGGCTAGGGAAATGGCTCAAGCGGCGTCCAAGCGATTAATTCATAACTGAAATCTAGGCCTTGACTAGCCCATAGTCCATAACGTTGAGCGCAGAGGCGCTGACACGTGTAGGATGAACAGGCATGGCCAAGGAACCGCAGCCGACCAACCGTAACGCAGAGGGCGGAGCCCCTAAGCACGTGTAGGATGTAGTCGAGGACTGGGTCGTTTCCATAGATAACAGAAGGAAAAAAGGTGTGCTGTTTGACGATCGGCGGGCTGTGTTGCGAAAACTGAAAGTGCAACACCGCCGTTGTTTTTGTAGGAAAAACTATGTGTCCCGGAGGAAGCATGGTAGGTGATTTTCGGAAAAAATCATGTTCGGTGATTGGGAGTTAATGTGCTCGGTGATTTGGAGAAATCGTGCTCAGCGATTTGGAGGAATCGTGCTCGTCGATTTGGAGGAATCGTGCTCGGCGATTTGGAGGAATCGTGCTCGGCGATTTGGAGGAATCGTGCTCGGCGATTTGGAGGAATCGTGCTCGGCGATTTGGAGGAAACGTTCTCGGCGATTTGGAGGAATCAGTCGTGCGTATTGGAGGCCATCGCGGTGTGGCTTACATTTCGCTTAAGGTAGTTGAAGCTTATGATGAAGGAAAAAATGTAGACAAATTATGGAGACCAGAACTTTATTAATATTAAAGTAAAGAATACATATCTATGTTATTTCATGGGAAGAAACGTATAAGGTGCTCTATGTGCCAGGAGTTGGGAACCTTGAGTCCATCTAGGTCACATAAACGATGAGACCCTGGTCGGGTGACACCTTTTATGATGTAAGGGCCCTCCCATGGTGATGACAGCTTGTGAAGCCCTTCGGTTTTTTGTTTCCGACGTAAGACGAGGTTGCCGATCGCGAATGAACGACCTTTGACATTACGGTTGTAATACCTCCGCAGACCTTCGAGGTACTTGGTTGTGCGAACGCAAGTAATTAGACGTTCTTCCTTGGCCCGATCAATGTCTTCTGTCCGAACAGCTACGGCTTGGTCTTCGTCATAGTGTTCTACTCTAGGTGCTCGGAATGCAATATCCGTTGGAAGTATGGCCTCTGATCCGTAGACCATAAAATATGGAGATACGCCGGTACTGCGACTAGCTTAAGTGCGCAGTCCCCAGACCACAGCTGGTAGTTCTTTGAGCCACCTGCCTGGGTGCTTCTCTTCTTTCTGATAGAGCCTTTTCTTGAGGGCGTCGAGGATCATACCGTTAGCTCGCTCGACCTGACCGTTAGCTCTAGGGTGAGCGACGGAAACGTATTTAACAGAAATGCAGTCCTCGCAGAAGTCCCAAAAATGATGGCTAGTAAAAGTTGTCCCGAGGTCGGTGATGATGCTGTTCGGGAGACCAAATCTATGTATGATGTCCTCAAAGAGCTCGACTGCTTTTTTAGCGGTAGCTGCGACGAGTGGTTTGTATTCGATCCACTTGGAGAACTTATCGATGGCGACGTATACATACCGGAAACCTCCTGGCGTAGGTTTGAAAGGCCCGATCATATCCAGTCCCCAGCATGCGAATGGCCAGGAAGCTGGAATGGTTTGTAATTCTTGTGCTGGCACATGTATTTGCTTGGCGAAAAATTGACATCCCTCACATCGCCGGACGAGATCTTCTGCATTGGTAATGGCCGTGGGCCAGTAGAAACCTACTCGGAAAGCTTTGCCGACCAGTGTTCTCAAAGCCGCATGATTGCCACAGGAGCCAGAGTGAATTTCAGATAATAGCTTCACCCCGTCGTCTTGGATGATGCATTTCTGCAGTATCCCCTCCTTGGCACTTTTCCTCATCAGGCTACCATCTACCAACACGTAGTGCTTACTTCAGCGAATTAGTTGTTCGGTTTCGATTTTGTCAGTGGGTACTTCGCCATTGGAGAGGTACTTGATGAACTGTTCCGTCCAATCAGCGAGCTGCGAAGGTATCGTGAGCACCAACTGCTCGGCAGGGGGTACTTCTACAACTTCCTTGTCTTCCTTAATGGATGGTGTCAAGAGGTCCTGAATGAAGATCCCCACCGGAGCTGTGGTACGAGAAGATCCTATCTTCGATAGTTGGTCAGCTATTTGGTTTTGATCCCGTACCACGTGGTGGTACTCAATGCCGTAGAATTTTCCTTCCAGCTTCCTGATTTCGGCACAGTAAGCGTCCATCTTCTCACTAGAACAGGACCAATCTTTATTGAGTTGATTGATAACCAGCGCGGAATCCCCGTATACCATAAGGCATTTAACGCCGAGCTCGACGGCTATACGGAGGCCGTGGAGACATGCTTCGTATTCTGCGGCATTGTTAGAGACCAGGAAGTGTATGCGAAGAACGTATCAGAGTTTATCCTTTGTCGGTGTGATGAACAGAATGCCTGCACCGGCTCCATTAACATTAAGGGCGCCGTCGAAGTACATCATCCAGTGCTTGGGGCAAGTGGCGGCGACGGGTTCTTGGATTTTGGTCCACTCAGCAATGAAATCGGCGAGCGCTTGCGACTTTATGGTCGGCCTGCTTCTGAAGTCAATGGAGTAGGTGCCAAGCTCAATAGCCCACTTGATGATACGACCGTTGGCCTCTTTATTTCAGAGAATGTCTCCCAGAGGGAACTCGGTGACCACGGTGATCTTGTAGTATTCGAAGTAATGTCGGAGCTTGCGTGAGGTGATTAAGATTGCATATAACAGCTTTTGCACCTGAGGATAGCGAGTTTTGGGCTCATTAAGTACCTCGCTGATGAAATAGACCGGACGCTGTACCTTGTAGGCGTGTCCAGTTTCCTCGCGTTCAACGACAATAGCCGTACTGACAACTCGAGAAGTGGCGGCGATGTAAACCAGCAGAGTTTCATCTGGTCATGGCGCTGTCATGATTGGAGGTTTTGTTAAAAACAATTTGAGCTGCTCAAAAGCTGTGTCTGCCTCCTCCGACCAAGAAAAAAGCTCGGAGGCCTTGAGAAGCTTGAAGAAAGGCAGCCCTTTTTCACCGAGGCGCGAGATAAATTGGCTTAATGCAGCCATGCAGCCTGTGAGCTTCTGTATATCCTTGACGCACGTCGGTCGTTTCATGTTGGTGATGGCGGAGACTTTGTCGGGGTTTGGTTCGATGCCCCGAGCGCTGACAATGTAGCCGAGCAGGATACCGGATGGAACTCCAAAGATGCACTTTGAAGGGTTCAACTTCCATCGGTATTTGCTTAGGTTGGAGAAAGTTTCTTCAAGGTCAGAGATAAGATTGTCGGCGGTTCTGGTCTTGACGACCACGTCGTTGATGTAGGCTTCGACGTTGTGGCCGATCTGTTGGTTGAGGCACGTCTGGATAGCCCTCTGGTAGGTTGCGCTGGCATTCTTTAGTCCGAAGGACATAGTGGTGTAACAATATGCACCAAAAGGCATAATGAACGATGTTTTAGCCTGGTCTTCCTCCTTGAGGGAGATCTGATGGTAGCCTGAGTAACAGTCGAGAAAGGAGAGCAACTCGCAGCCAGCGGTGGAGTCGACAACCTCGTCTATCCGAGGCAAGCCGAAGGGGTCTTTAGGGCAGTGTTTGTTAAGATCAGTATAATCAACACACATTCTCCATTCTTTATTCTTTTTCTTAACAAGAATAGGATTAGCTAACCAATCTGGATGATACACTTCTTTTATGAATCTGGCAGCTAAAAGCCATTTTATTTCTACCCTAATTGCCTCCTTTTTGTCCGGCGTGAATTGTCAAAGTTTCTACTTGATCGACTTAGCGGTCGGTGAGACATTCAAGGAGTGCTCGATCTTCTCCCGTGGTACCCCCGGCATGTCTGCAAGTTTCCAAGCAAACACATCGGCGTTGGCACGTAGGAAGGAGATGAGCACGCTTTCCTATTTGGGGTCAAGGTGAGCCCCAATTTTCACTGTCTTGGAAGGGTCGTCGAGGCCAAGGCTGATCTCCTTGACTTCCTTAGACTTGGCGGAGGCCCGGGGAGGCTCTGGGATCTCCATGTCATGTGCAGATGCGGTCTTGGCTTCGGCGACCACGCTGGCCATCTGGATGGAGAGGTCGGTGGCGTCGGTGAGGGCGAGACTTTTCATCTTGTAGGCGTAGGCGACGGAGAGGTTGGCTCGTAGAGATAGGACTCCAGCAGGTGAAGGCATCTTCAACACCTGATACGCATAGTGTGGAATGGCCATGAACTTGGTCAAAGCCGGGTGCCCTAGTATGGCGTGGTAGGCAGTGTCGAAGTCGGCGACATAAAAGTTGATATGTTCCACTCTGTAGTTGGTTGCCGTGCCGAACTGTACTGGTAGGGTAATTTCCCCTAGTGGTCTGGATGCCCTGCTGGGCACCACACCCCAAAAGGAGGAGTCTGAAGGCGTGAGGTCTGTCGTCCTGAGTCCGAGCTCCCTTAGGGCCCCGACGAAGAGTAGATTCAAAGCGCTCCCACCGTCGACGAGGACTTTCCTAAAGAGCACCTTCTGAACAGTCGCATCAAGGACGAGGGGAAAATGCCCTGTGTAGGGTATGTCTGCCCACTGGTCGGCCCTACTGAAGGTGATGGAGATTTTGGACCACGGGCGATAGCTGGGGTTGGCGGTAGTTTCTTCTGAAGCTATGGCGAGCACTCGTCGGGCGGCGAGCTTCCGTTCCCTTCTGCTTTCGTTGGAGGCGAGACCTTCGAAGATGGTGGCGACCACCTTGTCGTGGTCCTGGAAGGCGTTATTATTGTCCCCTGGTGGTCGGCGTCCTCCGTTCCCACCATTGTCGTCGTTGTACTTTTTCTCCTGGAATTCCTTAGCCAAACCAAGGAAATCTTTCATCTTGTGTTTGGTGTTCTTATGCAGGGGGCACGGACCGTCCAGAATCTTTTTGTACTGCTCATCGTAGTTACGCTTTGCACGCGGCTCATTGACGTTAGCGACAAAGTGATCTGGTCAGCGGTGGCAATTCTGACCAGGTTTGAATCCATCTAGCTGATCACGTCCGCTGTCCCGGTGGAAACTACGGTCGTCGTAGCGGCGATCGTAATACTGTTAGTTGTTGTTGCGGTCGTCATGGCGGTGAACGTTGTGCTGTCGGTCGTCGTTGCGGCCGTCATGGCGGCGAGACGGGCGATTAGTGCCCGTGTCTTCGTTAAAACGCACCTCCGCTTCCTCGGTGTCGGCGTACTAATTGGCTGCTGTGATCATCTCGCCGATGCCGGTGGGTGGCTTTCTATTGAACTTAGAACGGAGTTCTCGGTGATGAAGTCCTCGGACGAAGGCGGTGATGACTTCGGCCTCCATGATGTTGGGAATAGAATTCCTCATCTTGGAGAAACGTCTGATGTAGCTACGGAGTAGTTCGGACGGCTTTTGGTTGATGCGGTTGAGGTCGTGCTTGGTGCCCGGCCGCCTACATGTGGCCATGTAGTTGTTGGTGAAGACTCTCTTCAGATCTTCCCAAGAGCCGATGGAGTCCGGGGCGAGGCTTGTGAACCAGCTCATGGCGGCTGGCGTGAGCATGACAGGGAGATAGTTTGCCATGACGTTGGTGTCTCCCCCGGTGGCTCAGATGGCGGTGGCGTGAGCCTACAGCCACTGAGTTGGGTTCATCCTTCCTTCATAGGGCTCGAGTCCAGTGATTTTGAAACCACGAGGCCACTGGAGCGTTCGGAGTGCCCTGGTGAATGCAGGGGGCCCTTCCGAGCTATCAGGACCAACATCGGCAGTGTTGCCGATGACGATCGGCTCTAGAGCTGTGTCCAGGTTGCCGTATTCCTGCTCATACTCCTGGTGACGTCGTACTTCATCTTCATGTCACCTGAAACGTCGTTGGTCGATACGCCGTCGTGCCTCCCAAAGATTGCTGAGGTACACTCGGGCGTCCTGTTCGACCTCTTGGTTGTGCTGGCGATGATGCTTAACGCGGTGGCCTCCAACTCCCCCCTGGGGAGGTGGTGACTGGTCAGCGAAGCGGCTTTGACTGGGGTGGCGATTGGATCTAGGATCAACTGATCGGCGGATCGCGCTTGTGGAGCACGAAGGTCTCTGAACTTCTCGGATCTCGTTAACTTGACAGTGTGCCGCTTTAAGCATGGCGGTGACCTTGGCGAGCTCATGGCCGTCAACGCGGAGGAATTCTTCATTGAGGTTGCGATGAAAGGGCCTTCCTTGTGAATCGATCTGGTTATCACGAGCGGCCTCGGCCATCGCGATGGCACGTTCGTTATCACGCCGTTGCACGCGGTTGGCGTTCCTGTTTTCACGGGCGGCGCGTTCCTCGTCTGTTTTGCCATTCCGGGGGGCTGTCGATACTGACATTGAAAATCGCGCCACCCCAGAAAAGCAGGAGAGGAGGTTGCTTTGTGAAGGTCTCAGCGAGGGGCTCGGTGGATCCTTGAGATTTGGAGTCCGGATTTTCCTCGAGGATAGTTTGTAGGGATGCTCCGAGATCCCGGCCGGCGTGCAGCATGTTGACGGTTGGTGGAAATTGGTCAGCGAGCTGGTCGGCGAATTTGCCCCTCAGGGCGTCCTGATATGTAGTTGCGGTGTTGGCGAGCCCAAAAGGCAGGGCGGCAGGCCCTAGAGTCTGCCGAGCATTGATCGTTGACAGATCGGGATCAGAGGGTGCTCGGTGCTGAACAAGGGTGTCCAGAGCCGACTCAGCAATGGAGAGGCAATCGGCAAGTTTTAGGCCAACCTGATCGATAGATTCGATCAGATCATCATTGTTGACATGCCTCCTCTGGTAGCAGGGAAGCAAGTGGTGGGTGGCTGAAGGAGCCGACCTCAGAAGTGGTTCTGAGATTGGATCTGTAGTTGCGGATGCGAGGATGGTTGGTGCAGAGCTGATCTGCATCGGCTCGAGAAGCTCTCCAACTCCGTCGGCGTTGATGACCCACGTGATGGATCCGACCGTGAAGATCTAGCTGGGCTGCGGGAGGGACAAAGAGCCTGCGGAAAAAACCATCTTGTTCGGCAAGGAAACAGCACGCACACCCCTACCTGGCATGCCAACTATCGACGGAATATCGTCGGCAGTCCACTGAGGGGCACCCCGTGATGGTAGATTGATCGATAGAGGAGCGTGTAATTGAGAACAAGAAGGCAACAGAGACACACGAGTTATACAGGTTCAGGCCGTCGGTACGACGTAATACCTTACTCCTATGGTCTGTTGATTTGCATTAGCTATCGTACGATTTGCCATGAATTCGTAGGGGGTCCCTGCCCGCCTTATATGGTCCGGGGGGCAAGGTTACAGGTCGGTTAGATCTGAGAGATAACCGGAAAGTAATAACAGATTACAAGAAACATGGGATCGTATATATCCTATCAGATCTCGTAACATCTTTAGGATATCCTCTCCGTGCCTTGCGGGGGTCACCGAACACAATTGTGCCCCGCAAGGCTCCTTCTTGCGAGCTAGACCGCCCCTGGAGGCATAGCCCATGTGACCTGCTGTGGGTATCCGGGGTCGTACCCCCCACAAGGCCACATGGATGTGGTGGTCATCGCAAAACATCAGGAACTTTTTGCCGGTGAACTACGTCCCGTTGTCGGTGATGATGGTGTTGGGGACCCCAAACCTGTGGATAATGTTAGTGAAGAATAGCACCGCCTGCTCAGATTTGATTCGATTGATCGGACGAGCCTCGATCCATTTGGAAAACTTGTCGATTGATACCAATAGATGGGTGAAGCCCCCAGGGGCCTTCTACTGAGGCCCAACCATGTCGAGCCCCCACACGGCGAATGGCCACATGTTGGGGATGGTTTGTAGGGCCAGGGCTGGGAGATGTGTCTGCCGAGCATAGTACTGGCATCCTTCGTAGGAGCGTACTAGCTTGGTGGCATCGGCGACTGCCGTCGGCCAGTAGAACCCTTGGCGGAAGGCGTTCCCTACGAGCATCCAAGGCGCCGCATGGTGCCCGCAGGCGCCTGTGTGTAAGTCCCAAAGTAGGGCTTGGACCGCCTCAGAACTGATACATTGTTGGAGGACACCTGAGGGACTTCGCCTGTACAATTCGTCGTTGTAGAGGGCGTAGGTCTTGGCTCGCCGCGCAAGCCGTCGCGCTTTGGTTCTATCGTCAGGAAGCTCCCCCCGATCAAGCCAATCAAGGAATGGGACTCGCCAATCCGCGTCCTGATCAGTCTGTGGAGGCTCAGCGTTGACTTCCATGACCTCGGGCTCGGTCGAGGGGGTCTCAGCAGCAGAGGGGGCGTCGAGCTTCGCCGCGGGTTCCACGGGTGGGCCCTCCTCTGTTGCTGAGGTGTATCCAATGGAAGGTTTGTGGAGGTCTCTGGCAAAGACGTTCGGGGGGACCAGAGCCCGTGCCGAGGCCATCTTTGCCAGCTCATCGGCAGCCTCGTTGTACTTCCACGCGACGTGATTTAGTTTAAGACCGTCGAACTTGTCTTCTAGGTGTCGTACCAACTTGCAATAAGCCTCCATTTTGGGGTCAAGGCAGTTTGACTCCTTCATCAATTGATCTATGATGAGCCACGAGTCGCCTCGGACATCGAGGTGCCGTGCCCCAAGTTCGATGGCGACTTGTAAGCCGTTGATGAGGGCCTCGTATTCGGCCACGTTGTTGGAGGCGGCGAAGTGGAGCCACACCATGTAGCGCATGTGTACTCCGAGGGGCAAAATGAAGAGCAGACCCGTGCCTGCCCTAGTCTTCATCAGGGATCCATCGAAGTACAGGGTCCAGCACTCCGTCTGAATTTGAGTGGGTGGTAGTTGGGTATCTGTCCATTCAGCCACGAAATCGGCCAAGACCTGAGACTTGATCGCTTTTCGAGGCACAAAGGTCAAGGTTTCCCCCATAAGCTCGAAAGCCCATTTGGCTATCCTGCCTGAGGCCTCCCGGTTATGAACTATTTCGCCCAGGGGGAAAGATGATACCACAGTCACTGGGTGCGACTCAAAGTAGTGACGCAGTTTGCGCCGGGCCAGGACCACGGCGTAAACCAGCTTCTGGATGTGGGGGTAGCGTGCTTTGGTCTTAGAGAGCACCTCGCTGATGAAATAAATAGGTCGTTGGGTGGGCAGAGTATGCCCCTCTTCCTGCCTCTCTACCACTACGGCAGCGCTGACCACTTGGGTCGTTGCAGCGACGTAGAGTAAGAGGGTCTCGTCCATGGTCGGGGGTATCAGGACAGGAGGATTCATGAGCAGTGCTTTGAGTCTGTCGAGGGCTTCTTCGGCCTCGGGAGTCCAAGAAAAACGCTCAGATTTTCTCAAGAGTCGGTACAGAGGCAAACCTTTCTCGCTAAGGCACGAGATGAAGCGGCTCAGGGCCACAAGGCATCCCATGACCCTCTGTACTCCCTTGAGGTCCCTGATCGGTCCCATGCCGGTTATGGCCGAGACCTTCTCTGGGTTGGCTTCAATGCCGCATTCCGAGACTATGAATCCCAAGAGCATGCCTTGGGGGACCCTGAACACACACCTCTCGGGATTGAGCTTGATGCCCTTCTCTCTAAGGCATTTGAAGGTTATCCTCAAGTCATCAACGAGATCCTCAGCCCTTCTAGTTTTGACCACGATGTCATCTACGTAGGCCTCGATGGTCTGCCTGATGTTGTCGCCAAAGACCTGGGTCATGCACCGCTGGTACATGGCACCTACGTTTCTGAGGCCAAAGGGCATCGTCACGTAGCAGTATATGCCGAATGGTGTGATGAAAGAAGTCACGAGCTGGTCGGACTCTTTCATCTTGATTTGATGGCAACCGGAGTATGCATCAAGGAAAGACAGGGTCTCGCACCCTGCAGTGATATCAACAATTTGATCGATTCGAGGTAATGGGAAGGGGACCTTTGGATGGGCTTTGTTCAAACCGGTGTAGTCTACACACATCCTCCATTTCCCATTTTTCTTCTTGACTAACACGGGGTTTGCCAACCACTCTAGGTGGGACACCTCCTTGATGAACCCGACCGCCAAGAGTTTCTGTATCTCTTCACCGATGGCCCTATGCTTTTCCTCATCGAAGCGGCGCAGGTGTTGCCTCGCAGGTCTAGATCCAGCCCAGATGTCCAGGGCATGCTTAGCGACCTCCCTTGGTATGCCCGGCATGTCCGAGGGACTCCATGCGAATATGTCGGCGTTTGCACGGAGAAAGTCGACAAGCACGGCTTCCTATTTGATGTCGAGGGTGGCGCTGATCCTTAGCGCTCAGTCGTCAGGGCAGGCGGGGTCGACCGGGATGAGTTTGATGGTTTCCATGGGCTCGAACACCCCCACGCAACGCTTGGAGTCAGGCACCTCACCACTGAGTTGGTTGAGGTGGGCGATGAGGGTCTTGGCCTCTGTAAGGGCCTCGGCGTACTCGATGCATTCAACGTCACAGTCGTATGCATGTTCGTATGTGGACTCAATCGTGATGACACCGCTAGGGCCTAGCATCTTGAGCTTGAGGTAGGTATAGTTGGGCACTGCCATGAACTTGGCGTAGCACGGCCGCCCCAGAATGGCGTGGTAGGCTCCCCCAAACCCGACTACCTCAAAGGTGAGGACTTCCTTGCGGTAGTTGGAGGGGGTGCCAAAGCAGATAGGAAGGTCGATGTGCCCAAGGGGTCGCGTGCGCTTCCCTGGCATGATGCCGTGAAAGGGCACGACGTCGCCTCGGAGCCTCGACCGGTCGATCTCTAAGAGCTCCAGGGTGTTGGCATAGAGGATGTTGAGGCCACTGCCTCCGTCCATCAACACCTTGGAGAGTCGGGTGTTGCCAATGATTGGGTCAACAACCAGTGGGTACTGCCCAGGATTCGGAATATGGTTAGGGTGGTCATCTTGATCGAAGGTGATCACCTCTCGGGACCAGTCGAGGTACTAGGGGGTGGCCACCTTGATCGAGAAGACCTCTCGGCGTTCCCTCTTGCGCTGCCACGCTATGAGGCATGCTGAGGGCCCACCGAAGATCATGAAGGCATTGCGTACCTTAGGGAACCTGTCGTCCTTGTCCTTGTCCTAGTTGCCGGCGCCGTTCTACTTAGTGTCATCGTCGAGGAGCCCGAGCCTGGCGTAGTAACGCCGCAGCATGGTGCAATCCTCGAGAGCGTGCTTGATCGAGCCCTGGTGGTATGGGTAGGGCTTCTTGAGCATGTTGTCGAAGGGCCTAGGGCCTTTGAAGCCTCGGGGGTTCTTGCGTTCTGTGGCCATGACCAGATCAGCCTCCAGGACCTCCTGCTTCCCCAGGCGCCCCTTTTTCTTTCTCTTGGGGGGGTGGGAGGCTGAGGCCTCAGGGGCCTCGTCCCTCCGCTTACCCCTGGTGTCAGAGAAGATAGCTCCAACAGCCTCTTCACCCGAGGCGAAGCTGGTGGCGATGTCGAGGAGCACGGTAGCAGAGTGACCTAACTCTCGAACCAAGTCCCAACAAGTGGTGCCGGAGAGGAAAGCCTGGACGATCTCCGAGTCACCGACACTGGGCAACTCGGTGCACTATTTGGAGAAGCGCTGGATGAAGTCTCGGAGAGACTCATCCGGCTTCTGGCGATAGCTCTTAAGATCCTAGGAGTTCCCAGGGCACACGTATGTGCCCTGGAAGTTCTCGACGAAGACACTAGCCAAGTCGCACCAGTCGTGGATTTGCGAGGGAGAAAGGTGCTCGAGCCAGGCTCACACTGAGTCTGACAAGAGCAAGGGGAAGTTGCGGATGATGAGTAGGTCATCGTCCGTGCCACCTAGCTGGTAGGCCAGGCAGTAATCGGCAAGCCAGAGTTCAGGGTTGGTCTCGCCGCTGTACTTCGCGAGATTGGCTGGTTGCCAAAACCAGGCGGGGAAAAGAGCAGCGCGGATGGCCCTACTGAAGACCCGAGGGCCTAGCGGTTCAGGGGAAGGACTACGGTCTTCCCCGCTGTCGTAGCGACCGCCTCGGTGTGGGTGGTAGCCCCGAGCAGGCCCCTCGTTGTCGTGGCGTTGTCGCCTGCTGACCACCTCATGGTCTCCCTGTACCTCACGTCGATTGTCGAGGTGGTCTAGAAGCATAGGGGCCCTATGGGCTATCGGTGCTCGGTCGGGCTTGGGACAAGCTGGGGCTTCCCTGTCCTACTGAGGCGGTGCCGTGGGCAGGCTCAAGGTGCCCCCGTGTCATCGGGAGGCAGAACCCTCAGCCTGCTGAACCGCGGTAGTCTCTAGGAGATCCCGGAGCTCACCGCGGACCTACCGCCCCTCCGTGGTAGAAGGCTCGGGCATTGTGCGGACTAGCATTGCCACAGCCGCAACGTTCTGGCTAGCGCGATTGAAGACTGGGGGTTGCTCACTCCCTTTGTCATCATGGATGTGGTGATGCACATCGCGGGCCCTCCATCGGGCTCCCCCGCCTTCGCCGCGACCTCGCTATCCCTGTTCGAGAGAGTCTCGAAGCTGCTGCAGAAGGAGTTGGTCTTGTTCGACCTTGGCCTAGAGCTCACGGAGCTGTTCTAGGTCTGGGCGCTGAGGTTGCGCAAGAGCGACAATCTCATTTTGTGCGGCCGGCAGGACATTACATGGGGGCGTGGCAGCGCCCGCACCCAGGCGAAGCGAGGAACGGCTACCTGCCCCCTCATCCTCTTCACTCGCCCTCGGCATCCCGAGCCTGACATGAAAACACTCGCGAGTGGGGTCATAGGTGCCTTCGTCATCGGAGTCAGAGTAGCCAAAGCAGAAGTCACTTGCAGTCAAGAACTAGCGCAAAGCCCCAGGGTCGTGGAGTCCGGAGAAATCCACTCCGGGCCATGCCTCGTCCTCGTCTGAGGAGTCGGCGTGGGTGCTCAAGTCGAGAGCAAAGCGCTGGTGGTGTTCCGAGGGATGCTCGTGAGCGGCAGTATAAGCGTAGGCATAAGAGGCGGTGGCATTTCTCAACCCAAAGGGGTATGAGGATGGTGCCGTTGCCAGATTCTGCTCCGCCGAGGTTGGTTCTTTAGGGAGTGGTGGAGCGGAGCTTGATGACTGGGCATCGTCACGTGCCGCCGGTGATTTTCCTTTGTCCAAGCTCAGGCTAGATAGGTCCCAAATCAGGGACCCTGTGCCAACAGCTAGTCGTAGGATATCGGCGGGGGGTGGCGTGCTCGTGTCGTGCCTGGCGAGCATGGTGAGAGCGGCCGCCTGGGCGCCACCTGCGCCTAGGCTGCCGGTGCGTAACTTCATCGTCGGACGGTGGGGCTCGAGGAGTGAGGAGTACAATGTCGTACTCATGCCCTAGAGACATGAACTCTAGGCTCTCGAACCAAACCACGGTGCTGAGACGCAATGGTCGTACGGGGTCTGCCATCCGGAACTTGATGGGATGATGAAACCGACACATAGAGGCCCCTACCTGGCGCACCAACTGTTGGTGTTTTGGACCGGGGGGTCCTCAACCAACCAGTGAATTTGTTCTGCGTGCTCCTGATTCTAGATGGTGATGCAAAGAGACACAAGGTTTATACTAGTTCAGGCAATCGAGGCCCTACGTCCAGTCTGAGATGTCGATCTTTTATTCCTTGCACCAAAGTGCTCATAGTAGGGGGTTACAAGCTAAGAGAGAGAGGGAGTTGGTCCTAGGTCTCGGCAGGGTGTCGTGCGGGCCGCTTGAGGCGTTACTCTCAGGCGGCAGGGATGTGCGCGTGTGTGTGTGTTACAAGGTGTTCTCCTTCCTCTCCCTAAAAAACGGCCCAAGTCCTCTCCTTTTATAGCCTAAAGGGAGGACAAGGACGGTACATGAGCTAACTATACGCTGTTGTGTGAATAGAGGCGGTGTGTCCGGGCCCTATAGCCTGTTCCTATGGCGGCGTGGTCGTCGGAGTGGTCCGTCCTTGGAGCACTGGAGCGGTGTGGTTGTCCCATTAGATTCTGTGCGTCGTGGGAACCCTAGGACTGCCTTAGAGTGGGTGCGGCAGTGAACATGCAAGCCACTATGAACAGACTGTGCGCGAGGCCGAGACTTGGTCGATGCCGAGGCTGCACCGCGGTGGAGGGGTCTCGGCAGGCGCGAACCCCAAGATCACCGAGACCTTGGTGTACAGTGCCGAGGCCTCAAGTGAGCGGCTGATCGTGGGCACAGCACACAGTGGCCGGTAATCCCTGCCGTACCCTGTCCCAGCCGGTATGGCGCTGATCATGGACACAGTGTTAGGACACAGTGGCCGGTAATCCCCACCGTGCCCTGTCCCAGCCGGTATGGCGCTGATGCAACCTCGGGTCACGTCAGCCATTCTGTGGTGTTGAGCCGTCGTCCGACTGAGATTGCAGGAGTGGTTGAAGCATTAATGAGACATGACGCGTTGTCTAGAGGGTCGATCGAGGCGGGGGGTGACGGGCTGCGGACGACTTGGCCTCAGGCGACACGAAGAATGAGGCCTCGCGCGAGACAGAGAATGAGGCCTCGCATGAGACAGAGATCGGGCTCCTTGCCGAGGCCTACCCCCCTGCCGAGGCCTTCCATGGAGAGCCTCGGGCGAGGCGGAGACGGTGCTCCCTGCCGAGGCCTTCCCGGGGAGCCTCGCGCGAGGTGGAGTTTGTGTCAGGATGCCAAGACCTCCTGCTCGAGGCTTGAGGTGAGGAGGAGGACCCAGTGGGCTCGGTCATGGCAGGTGAGGGGCCCATGGCTTGCCTTCTAGCTTTATTTTTTAGATGGGACTTTAGCGACCCATTTGATGTTTGTTTGGGGTACCCCGTTCTAAGGTACCCGACATGTATCTTCAACTCGATGATAGGATGGCAGGCGAGTACATCATTGTACCACTAAACACCTCACTGAAGGGGTGGAATGCCAGGTGGTTCTACATGAAGCAGAGCCATCCCACCATCCACTGCAACATCGACCACGTTCTAGAGAACCGAAGGAGCTGGTCGGAGAAGCCGAGCAGTGCCGACATGGAGCAGGTGAGGGAGCTCCTCAACCTGATAAAGGGTGTAAAAATTAATGGCAGACTAGTGGTAGCGAGCTTCATAGTGTGCCACATCTAGCCCAACAAGGAGAGGGCCCATGCGAGCTATGACTACAAGGGTGACAACGATGGTACCTTGGAGAGCACGGGGAGGCTGACGAAGGATGAAGTGCTAGAGTGGGCCACAGAGCTGTTCACTCCAAATGCCACATTCAGCGTGACAAAGCAGATGAGGGCCTTCAACTATATGAACCCGCCTCCTCAAGTAAACACCCCAATTGTTTTGTTCCCAATGATTTTCATCCTTTACTATTGCCGAGCATTGTGCTAATTCACTTATGGAAAGATTCATTCGTAGGACCGAGCGGTGTACTTCTCGGGCATGCTGAGGGGCGATTGGCCATAGGCAGTAGATGCTCGGCAACTAGCTCAGCCCGATGAGGGAGCCATCAGCGTCTCGTCGGAGTCCAAAGGCACAGACGCTAGTCGGACAGAGAGTCCTCCCCTGATGTCGGAGAAAGTCCAACGGAAGATGGCAGCGGCAAATGAGCTAGCCCAGAAGAAGAGGAAGACGGCAGGTGCCACACCCCATAAACCAGGCGGCATCTCGCTTAGCAGTGACTAGACCACTTGGAGGCAGAGTGCGGCGATGTCTGAGTGGTCTGATGATGATGAGGCTCTAGTAGCTCCTCGTCTGAGCACTAAAATGCCTCCATGCAGCACGCGCGTGGAGGAGCAATCAAAGGGTGGGGAGGGAGTCCCTGAGTAGCAACTGAAGGGAGTCCCCGAGCTACAGGCGAGGGGAGTCCCAGAGCAGTAGGCAGAGGAGAGGCTGATGGCGGAGACCACGAGACCTCCACCCCAGGGCACGGGAGTTGACCCTAGGGCCACGCCTAGGGCTTGGGTAGGCAGCGCCAGTTCAGAAAAGTTTATCGACAGGCCAACACGTAAGTATCCTTGCCTTTTTGTTATTTTGCTATCGTATCCTTGTCTCTTTCAATGATTGATGAGCTAGTTTGATGCAGAGCGAGGCGTACGGAGGAATTGAATTCGTCCTCTCAGATCGGTGAGCAGATGGGGGCTGGTCCCGACGTGGAGGCGACACTAGCGGATCCCATCCTAGAGTCCTCGGGTGCTCGATGGCCTACGAAGGAGTCAAGCACCCCTACTGGTGGACTTAGGGGCGGCAAAAGGTTGGCATCGATGAGGGACGGGTCGGTGGCGATGCCTAGGGCAACTACGATAGCCGTTGAGGCTTCAGAGGCGGACGTTGGAGTTGCCAATGCCATGTTGGAGTCTACAGCTGATAAGCCAGTGGTGCCTAAGGAGCAGATGGCACTCCCTCAGGCATCGAAGGACGTGGTCGAACATGTTGTCCGGCCACTAAGCCCCCTGGTGGTGCCGCTAGCTATGAAGGAGGAGGACAAAGTGGAAGATATCGAACGTGAGGAATCACGACCCTAAGCTGTTTGAATCCTCTGCAAGTGAGGTGGCGAAATGGTAGTTGTTGAGGAGGAGGACACCACCAGGGAGCTTAGGAGGCTAGAGTCCACCCTGTCATCAGCGATGATGCAAATCAAGGTTAGCATTGCGTCATCAATGTTCATCTTTAATGTTGGAGATTGGAGTTTGTCATAGTCTTGATGCTTTTATAGGGGATAGCTTGGACTGCCAAGCAACGGCACCAACTGATCAAGAGGATGGAGCCCCTCGCCGATGAAAACGCAATACTGAAGGAGGAGATGAAGCTCATGGAGAGAAACATCCAGAGGGCCTAGCACGAGCGGGACCTTACCAAGTCTCAAGCGTGGGATCTGGAATACCAGAAGGGGGCTCTGTTCGAGCAGTTGGCGACCATGTTTGAGCAGTTATGGGGCAAGTCCGAGCAGCTTGCCGCCATCTTCGAGTGGCTGGCAAGTGTGTCTAAGCAGCTAGAGCGGAAGTCTGAGCGGCTCCGAAATGTCTCCGAGTAGAGAAAAGGTATGGCGTATCGGCAATTTTGCTTTGCATTGTTGAACAGTCATATTGTTGTTGAGGACTGTTGTGCTTGTAGAACAAGATACAGAGCTTTGCCAGCTATGCCAAACTATTGGGCAACTCTAGGAGGAGGAGAAGAAAGTGATTGGACGAGTGGAGAAGCTGGCCGAGGAGCTAAAAGGTGAGTACTTCATGGTCGGAGTTACTGTTGGAGTAATTTCTTTTGTTTGATGGATCCTTGTGATGCCTACAGACTATCGTTAGAGGACCAAGGCATAATTTGATGTGCTGGAGCAGGAGGCTAGAACCCAGAGGGGCAAGCTCAACGTCGTAGTTGTCGGAGTCAAGCCGGTGCTCGACTGCATCGACTTGGAGGTGGCCCCGTAGCCCGACGGTAGGCCACCATGTCTAGCACCTTCATCGATAGGTGCAAGGTGGCATGGGAGAACTTCAAAAGCTTCAACCATGATGCCACCGTCTCCGTCGTTACACATGCCCTAGCGGTGGTCCGATCCCACTATCCAACCATTATGATGTAGACAAGGCCCAATCTTCTGATAGGTACAATAGCATCGATTGGTGGAGACTCAATGTTCACGATCTAGGCTTTGAACCAAAACTGATTTGGACCCCCACAACTATTACACCACTGCTCCATTGGTTATGAACCACGCAAACGCGATTGACCTCACCGAGAAGGCTTTCCTACAAGCAAATTGAGAACACAAGCAAGAATTGGATGAATGCAATCTAAAATTGCAAATAAATATGAGGCTTATGATAACAAGAAGGAGTTCAAGTCTTTATTCAAAAGGACTAATTGCCACAGGCGAACAAGATCAAGAACTGGGGCCCTGGTTCATAGGAGGCTGTCTTGGCGGCACAATTGCAGCAAAACAACGTTAGTTTCATGAGGAAATCAAGAACTAAACAAAACTCAAAACCCTAACGAGAGTGACGGTGGTATAATATAGCGTCTTGGGCATCAACCCTCGGGACGCGCCCCTAATGGGCCCAAACATGATATACAGTCCAACGGACCAAAAGACGGTGTCACAGCACCCTGGTAGATTCTAGACACTGACTTGTTTCGACAATTCTCATTGATTCTAAAGGGATTTTGATATGAGACCACTTGTATTGGCTTTCTTATCTAATTAGCTTTCCATCCATATGTGGATCATCGAAAATAGAGCCTAGATGCGCCCGTGTGACCAGTTTTATGACAGACTGGTCCTGGAATCTAGGAGAAAGATGAATTGGATGCCCATGCTAGACCTCCTCCTCTCCTTGGCTTATATTTGATAGAGTGATGTCCTCATCACATTGACCTTCAAGCGATAGGGGCCAGGTTTGCCAGAGGGACGGAGGCGACGGAGCATCAGTAGCTAGAAGATGAGGTGAAAGATGCGGCGAAGAAGCTAGCCGGCGATGTCGACCTGTTCGGCGAGATGGACGGTGATGGTGAAGCCTGGTGATCTACTGGAGAGTATTCTGTACTAACTGGAGAGAGTAGTTAGAATGCGCAAGGGCGCAGATAAACATTTATGGGTATGTATAAATGTTGTAAAGTGACAAGTGCATGTTTACGCAGTTTGCTAGTATTGCGGTGAAAAAGTCATTGTAGTGTTAACCCTAATGCGATTATACGTAGTATAAGTAGCGTCCGAGCAGTTAGTTCATTGCTAGACTCTTTGGCCTTGGTTAGCCTATAGTCTATAACATCGAGCGTGGAGTCTGTGCACGTGTAGGAGGAACAGGTGTGACTAAGGAACCGTAGCCGACCACCCATAACGCAGAGCACGGAGCCCATAGCATGTGTAGGGAGAGATCGGATATTGGGTCTTCTCCATAGAGAACAGAGCAGAATGTGTGCTGCTCGATGGTTGGCGAAATAACTTGGAGATATGCGTAGTATTAACAACGTCCGAGCAGTTAGTTCTTTACTGGGCTCTTGGCCTTGGCTAGCCCATAGTCCATAACATCGAGCGTGGAGCCCGTGCACGTGTAGGAGGAATAGGTGTGACCAAGAACCATAGCCGACCACCCATAACGTAGAGCGCGGACCCTGTAGCACATGTAGGGAGAGATCGAAGATTGGGTCTTCTTCATAGAGCACAGAACAAAATGTGTGCTGCTCGGCGATTGGCGAAGGCATCTTCAGCACCAAATAGGCATAGTGCGGTACAACCATGAACTTGGCCAGAGCTAGCCAACCAAGTATGGCATAGTAGGCAGTGTTAAAGTCGGCGACGTAGAAGTTGATGTGTTCGACGCGGTAGTTGCTAGCCATGCCAAACTGTACTGGTAGGGTGATCTCTCCAAGTGGTTTGGATGCCCTACTAGGTACCACACCCTAAAAGGAGGAGTCAAAGGGTGTGAGATCACATATCCCGAGGCCCAGCTCCTTTAGGGCTCTAGCGAAGAGGAGGTTCAGAGCGCTCCCGCCGTCAACGAGTACTTTTCTGAAAAACACTTTCTAGACGGTTGCATCAAGGATGAGGGGGAACCGCCCTGTGTAAGGGATGTCCGCCCACTGATCGGCCCTGCTAAAAGTGATGGGGACCTCAGACCAGGGGCGATAGCTAGGGTTGGCGACGGCGTCTTCCACGTTGACGGCGAGCACCCGACGGGCGGTGAGCTTCCGCTCTCTTCTACTCTCAACAGAGGCAAGGCCCCCAAAGATGGTGGCAACCACCTTGTCGTGATCCTAGAAGGCATTGTTGTTGCCCCCAGGTGGTCGGCAGCCTCTAGCTCCATCGTTGTTTTCGTCGTCCGGCTTTTTAGCCTAGAACTCCTTAGCCAAACCGAGGTAGTCCTTCATCTTATGCTTGGCGTTCTTATGGAGAGGGCATGGACCATCGAGGGTCTTCTTGTATTGCTTGTCATAGTTGTGCTTGGCATGAGGTTCATTAATAGCAGCGATGATATGGTCTGGTCGGCGATGGCGATATTGACCAGACTTGGATCCTTCTAGCCGATCATGACCATTGTCTTGATGGTGACTGCGGTAGTCATAGCAGTGGTCGCTGTGGCGCTGGTCGTTAGGGCAATCATCGTTGAGGCGAGTTAGGTGATGAGTGCTTGCATCCTCATTGAAGCGCACTTCGGCTTCTTTGGCGGCGGCGTACTGGTTGGCGGTCGTAATCATCTCACCAATCCCCATGGGCGGCTTACGGTTGAACATGGAGCGAAGGTCACGGTGATGGAGTCCTCGGACAAAGGCGGTGATAACCTTAGCTTCTATGATGTTGGGAATAGAATTCCTCATCTTAGAAAAGCATCTAATGTAGCTATGAAGGAGCTCGGACGACTTCTGGTAGATGCGGTTCAGATCATGCTTGGTGCTCGGTTGAGTATACGTAGCCATGTAGTTGTTGGTGAAGACCTTCTTTAGCTCTTCCCAAGATCCGATGGAGTCCAGGGCAAGGCTTGTGAACTAGTTCATCACGGTTAGCGTGAGCATGATGGAAAGATAGTTTGCCATGACACTGGTATCTCCTCTGATGGCGCGCACAGCAATGGCATAAGCCTATAGCCACTGTGTGGGGTTCATTCGTCCCTCGTAGGGCTCTGGACTGTTTGGAGTGCCCTCGTGAATGCTGGAGTGTTTGGAGTGGCATAAGCATGTAGCCACTGTGCGGCTGGAGTGTTTGGAGTGGCATAATCCTCTTTAGCTCGACCCAAGTGATTTTGAAACCACGGGGCCACTAGAGTGTTTGGAGTGCCCTCGTGAATGCTAGGGGCCCTTCGGGATTGTCGGCACCATGATCTACAGTGTTGTCGGCGTTGAACGGCTCGAGAGCTGAGTCCGGGTTACCGAACTCTTGTTTGTACTCTTGACGGTGGCATACTTCTTCATGGTGACGAAGCGACACTCGTTGATATGTCATCGCACTTCTTGAAGATTGTTGAGGTGGACTTGGACGTCCTAGTCGACCTCCTGGTCATGTTGGCAAGGGTATTCGATGCGGTTGCCCCTAGCTCCCCCTAGAGGGGTTGCCTATCATCATGGTGCTGGTCAGTGAAACTACTTGGGCGGCAATCAGATCTTGGCGTGGCTGATCGACGAATCGAGCTTGTGGAGTATAAAGGCCTCTGATCCTGACAGATCTCGTTGACCTGGTAGTGCACCGCTTTAAGCATGACAACGATCTTGGCGACCTCCGATGTCTACGGGAGTCGGGCGAGCTCATTGGTGGCCATGGCCAAGTTGGCGCTTCGGGTCTTGTAGACATCATGGCCGTCAACATAGACAAACTCATCGTTGAGGTTGCATTGGAGTTGGCATGGCCTTCCTTGCGAGTCGAGCTGAGCCTCGACCATCATAAGGGTAGCCTCATTTGCTCGGCGCTACGCACAGTTGATGTTCCTATTGGTGTGGGCGGCATGGTCCTCCTTGGTTTCCCCTTCCCACGGGGGGCTATGGACGCTGATGTTGAAGATTGCACCCCCACGGAAAGGAGGGAGAGGAAGTTCTTCGGTGGTGGTTTTGGTGATAGTCTCCATAGAGCCCTAGGACTCGAAGTCTAGATTCTCCTCCAAGATGGTTTGGAGGGATGCTTCGGGGCATCGGCCGACATGTAGCATGTTGACTGCCGGCAAGGGCTAGTCGACGATCTGATCGGTGAGAGGATGGATATCTCTTGCCTGGTCGGCGAATTTGCCCCTTAGGGCATCTTGATAGGCGACGGCGACGTTGGTGAGCCTGAAGGGTAGAGCCGTAACCCCTAGAGTTTCCCAAGAAACCTCCGTTAGATCTAGATCAGAGGGTGGTCGGCACTAAACCAGAGTGGTCAGAGCCGATTTTGTGATGGAGAGGCAATTGGCGAGCTTCTGGCCGACCTGATCGATGGATGCGATCAGATTGTCATTGTTGATTTGCCTCCTCTGGTAGTGGGGGAGCGGGTGGTGAGTTGTCGATAAAGACGACCTCAGAGGTGGTTTCGAGATCAGATCTGTAGTCACAGGTGTTGGGGTGATCGGCGTAGTATTGATTTGCACCGGCTCGATGAGCTCTCCGACTCTCTCAGCGTTGATGATCCACGAGATCGATCCGACCATGAAGATCTGGCTAGGCTGTGGGAGGGACGAAGAGCCTATAGAACGTACCATCTTGTTCGATATAGAAACAGCACGCACACCCCTACCTGGCACGCCAACTGTCGACAGAATATCGTTGGCAGTCCTCCGAGGGGTATCCCACGAAGGTAGATTGATCGACAGAGATACATGTGTGGCAGAACCGCCTAATCTAATGCCTCATAGGAGTGCTTGTCTTCCATTAGACACTAAGCACTCGTGGGAGAACACTGACTTACTCGATTCCATCGGGCACACCCCAGGGGAGAACCCGAAAATCCATATTTTTGCCATCAGGATCACAAATCAGAGAATAAGGCTTACGACATTCTTAACCATTTCTTACATCACTTTTAGTACAACATCAGAGTATAATATTTATTTACTATAACAGCGGAATGTAATTATATTATCAGAGTTATGAATAACTTAATGTAACAGCGGAATATAAACATGTTAACAGAGTTATGACAATTTAAGTTAACAGCGGAATGTAAATATGTGATCAGGATTATAGCGGAAAGAAATATCTATTCATGACATGTTGATGTATTGATATATAACAACCATGATAATGGATTATAAACTTTCATTTATAAAAACATTTGGTGAGAGTTATAAATAAAAAAACTACGATCGCAGCGTAAAGGAATCCTCACTGAGCCCACCAGGAGGTATCCACACCTAAGGATCAGCTCTAGCATCCACCTGTCACTTGCAACAGGGGGAATAAAACCCTGAGTACTCAATTGTACTCAGCAAGACTTACCCGATAGGAGGAAAGAAAAGACTCCAAGAATATGCAAGGCTATCTGACTTGTGGGTTTATTGCATTTGCAGGAAAGCATTACTAAGCATGCATCCTTATATTCGATTTTTATTAAGAGCCGCATTGGTTCATTAACTAACCATTCTATGTAAGCACCTATGCTACTTTCAAGCATGTGGTAAGCCATCAGATTTCTTTTTTTCCATCTTCCATCTTTCATCTTTTAATTCTTACTACGATGCTAGAGTTAAGACAAGTCGTACCGACTCGGCGGCAATTTGTGAACCAATGTGCCCAGTTGGGTGCCCCGAAACACACGCCCCGCTTGTACCCCAGGTACAAGCAAGACTAACCCATCACTCTCCTATCCCGGGTGTCCAGATCCCTGTCCAAACTTGGACTCCAAGCCCCCACTCCTGAGTCTCGGACTCCGTGTGGTGCAAGGACCTCCACCATTCCCGTCTCTAATCAGTCGGTCCGCGACAAGAGAGCAACAAGTCTTCCCTACGCCCATACCTAAGTATGCGCTCGGGACAATAAATCTGTGACTTGCCTAGAGCCATATGTAACGATCGGTCCTTAACCGACCAGACAGGGAAAACAATGTAACCAAGCTATGCCCTGAGTCCACGGTGACACAACCTCTTACACCCACCAATACCCAAACCATATCCCTGCCCGGTCACCATTTCTTCTTTCCACCATTTATATTTTCCAAGTGATAATAATACAGTAGTATATTTTCTATCTCTCGCGAGTGACAGGCAATCACTCGACTTCTATCGGAGTCATGTAGCATAGCATTCTATACGATCCTGCCATACTAGTAAGACTCATATGATAAAGATATATATGCAAGTGGGTTTCATTCAACTCCTTAAAACTTAATGCACAAATATTATTTAACTGCAGAAAAATAGGGGTCATGCACCGGGGCTTGCCTGGGTAAAATATAACCAAAAGTTAGTATTTGCATCTTCAGATCATCCACCATCAATTGGATAGAAGCCCATTGCATCATCTCCTAGAGAGAATACCATTACACCATTTTTGGATTCTCAATCATCCTTCAATTGATCCGTTGCTCCATCATCGTACCTATATGATATGCAATATGTTGCAATGCAAAGACGTAATTAATCGACTGAAATCGGGATTCGTAAAATACGATCTACGCCTCTCAAGTTAACGGGCTAGTTCTAACTACGACCATACTTAGGCTACACATACACATTGTCGGATAAGGCGTTATTTCCCAACAATAATTTTAGTTATATAAACCAAGGTGTTTCTTTATTTTATTCTATCGATTTACTATATTCAAAATAGGACATCATTGTCTATCTAGCAACTAATTATTCTGGAGCTACCAAAAATTACAGTGAGCAGCTAATAATGTTAGTAATTTACTATAAAATTTTTAGAGTCAATAACATCACCGATTTATCACGGAAATTCCTACAAGTTCTCATTTTAACACTATTAAGCATGTTAAAATAATTAGAGAAATTCTAAAAACATACCGAACCTATGCAAACAAAATACACTATTAGGTAGATCATGATTTTATGAACTCAATAAAACAGGTTTGGTATTTTTATGATTTTTCTACATTTTATTATCAATTTCGAAGTATTCAAACGCTTGTTGAAATTAACAAAACACCGAAAAGAAGGAAACAGGTCCTTGGGCTCAAAGCGGCCCAGCCAGCCAGCATGGCCTGGACTAACGGCCAAGACGGCCCAGGCGGACGGGCGTGTGGTGGCCCAGATAGCCTCAGGCCGGCCCAGCAAGGCGCGTGGCACCAAGCCCAGGGGTAGGCGAGCACCGCCCAGCAGGCTGGCCCACGCACGGCGTAGGCGCAGCCCAGGCGCGGCGGCAGGTCGGCCCAGCGCGGCGGTGGCGTAGCGCGAGTGGCCTAGTCGTGGCAGCCAGCGGCAGGCCAGCCCAGCAAGCCGGCCCAACGCAGTTAGGGCACGGTGATGACGGCATATATGCGAAATGACCCCTATGCTTTTCTCAAGTCGCCCCTAGGTCCATAGTACTGTTCAAATGTGTCATGTATTTAGCAGTAAGCACCATGTACAACACTCAGGCTTGGATTCTTACCCTTCCTTCCTCCTCAAACACAGAGCGCACGCAGGAGAGCACCGACTGGCAGGAATGGCGCAGGAAAGGCGCTCCAGGCGCGGAAGGGGTGGCTCGTCGATGGGGCTAGCCGTGCGGTGGTGCGGCACGACGACGATGAAGAAGGCGCCTGGGAGGAGCAGCGCGCTCGGCACGGACAGGGCGAGGCGCTACGGCTGCAGAGCTAGAACAGCGGCTCCTGCGTGGGACCAAGGGGCTCGCGCAAGGCAGCAGGGAATCGGAAGGTGGCACGGCCATGGCGTAGCAAGGTCCACGGCACCGGCGGCACAGCGTGCACGCGCGCGCGGCACGAGAGGAGCGGCACTGCGAGGTAGCGGGCAGGGAGGAGAGGGATGCCGGTGCTGTGGTACGGCGCGGAGGAGCGGTAGGGGCGTCGGCGTGCGATGCTGCGACAGCGAGGCAGCGCAGCGGGGAAGGCAAGCAGGACAAGTGCTGTGGCCATCACGGATGACGGAGGGGCGGCGAGGCACGGCGCCGGTAGGACGGGGATGGCCCCGCGGTGGTGCGATGGTGGCTGCGGCTACACCCAAAGGAGCAGCAGAGAGCGAGGCGACGCCGTGGGGGGAAGGCAGGAGCTGGACCGCAGCTCCAGTGCGGGAAGACAGGGCGGCGTGTGCTCGCCCACGAGGATGGGCCAGCACCGGCAGGGGAACGGAAGGAGGCCGGTGCTACAGACATGAGGCAACGCAGTGGAGAAAAGTAGGCAGGAGCTGTGACGCCCTTTTGGCAGCAGAGAAGAACAAGGAGGGAGAAAAGCCGCATGAGGGAATCAGGAGACAGACAGAGACAGGCCACGGTAGGCAAGACAAGCCACAGAGGCACGCAAGTCGAGCAAGACAGCAGAGGCATACGACCGGAGAAAAGAAAAAAAAGCAAGAGAGGAGGTCAACTGGTACAGTCTTGTGCAGAGAGCACAGACATGAACGTGCTACAGTAACTTGACTGCTGCATGTGAAGCGGAGCTGCAGAGGCCTAACGAGTGACAACACAAACTCGTCCCATCAGTTGTGGTTGCTTAGCGAGTAGGAGTACACGTATTACAGCTGCTGTATTTAAGCTTGCTTCACGTAACTTGTAAGCCTGCAGTGGTTCTTGCTTCATCAATATACTAGTGCCTTAGAATGTGCCAGCGGCCAAGCAGGGGCCGGAGACAGCAGCAGCAAGTTGACCTCGGCACATAGACAGACAGCGACAAGCAAGGATGATCAGAGATAGAGCAAGCAAACAACGTGAGGGTTCGGCCAACACCATCAACGCCGGGACAGCGCGGCGCGACGCGAGTAATTCGGGTGACCGATTCAGAGCAGGGAAAACAACACCGTCGTACCGACGAGGCTGGTGGGACGAGTGGCCAGCGGCACTCACATTTTTATTTCTATTTCGTCTTAAGTTTTTAACCCGATTAACTTCCACCAATAATTATTTCCCGTAAAAGTTCATAGTTCGCACTAACCCATAGAGACAAAATATTTAAGCGCTATTTAATTACTTTGCTCAATATAGTTTGCTAAAATAGCATTTTAAACCTAAGCTCAATATTTAAATTTTAAAATCCGAGAAACTCGTTCTAGAAATTTTTCTTAGGCCTAAATCGCGGTGCTAAACGAGATCGTAACACCGAGGGTGTTACAGCATGTAATCGAGAATACGAAGGCAACAGAGACACACGAGTTAGATAGGTTTAGGCCATCAGTATAACGTAATACCCTACTCATGTGGTCGGTTGGATTGTATTGGCTATCGTATGATATTGCCTGAGTTTGGAGGAGGTTACTGCCCGCCTTATATAGTCCGGGGGGCAGGGTCAAGTCGGTTAGATCTAGGAGATAACTGAAAAGTAATAACAGATTATAGGAATCATGGGATCAAACGTATCCTAACAGATCTCATAGTATCTTTAAGATATCTTCCCGGTGTCTTGCGGAAGGCGCCGAGTAGCGTCGTGCCCCGTAAGGCTTCGTCTTGTGGGTTGGGCCGCCCCTAGGGGCGCAACCCATGTAGTCTACCGTGGGTATCCGGGGTCGTGCCCCCCCTGCCCCCCACAAACACCCACCCCCAAGAGCCAAGCCAAGTAAAAATAGTGTGATAGGATAGTGTAGGGACCGTGATGCCTAAGAGGACGGATGAACTAGGCTTTCCAAAAATCTACTTCACTATGGCCTCTAATTTTTACTTATCGAAACCTATTCAATAAAGTGATCTATCTAGATGTGCAACTAAGGTTTGCTAAGTGTGTTGATGTCTCTACCGTAAAAGAGTTATGCAACCTAGGTTCCGATCCTATCAACTAGCTTAGCAAGTTAAACTAGAAAAAGTAAGCACACAAACTAGGCACACAATATAAATGCGAAAGCTTAATTGAGATAAAGATGCAAACTCCCATTTTGGGATTGGGATCTTGATAGTGTTCTTGATTATTTTGCATCAAGAAATGCCTGAAGGTGTTTTTTCACAAAGCACAACAACACTATTTTTACTCTTATTTGAGGCAATCTAAGTTTTTTTAACTGTTTTTAAAATTTATGTCTTTTATGAACTAAAATATAATGCAAGTTAACTCTTATCAGCACTACTACTACATGCTTTATTTATTATATTACAAAATGGGGGGAAAACTAGCTAATATAAAGGGCCCATGGCGCCATGATCGCCCAAGGTCCTCAGAAATATAGAACCGGTCCTGATTTTACCATAAGTGCGAGTTTGATTTTATTAACCACATTTATGTATGTCAGTCACGTACTCACAATTTATCTAAGATCTTTTTTAGAGTTTTAAGGCTCATGCCTCAGTGTTTTAACTAAAGTTTAAAACATTACTAGTTTATCTAAGATTATGTGTGGCAAACTTGAACACCAATCAAACAAACCCTTACGGCCGATGGTTCAACAAAATGAACAAGAACGGTACTTCCTCGGAAGGGAATGAAAAAAAAAAAAAAAAAAAAACAGGACCAGACCGAGTTGAAGCGTGATATCATTGTTATATGGAGTATTAACAAAATATATGGATCATATGTCATGTCCCATCAGAGTCCCAATAATATGGAATCAATGCACTCGTGACGTGCTACTGCGCGCGTGCCTTTGCTCACCAATGTGGGCATGTGGCAGGTGCGTTCACGTTTGTGATGACGAGCATGGTCTCACCGATGCGGTAGGTGCCTTCACGTTCGTGATAACGAGCTTGGCCCTTCCCTTCCGTGGACCAGCTTTCTTCATCTCGCCATCTCCGTGTCGTTGTGTTCGGTCCCGCACTGCAAACTGCGCAGCTTAATTATCTGCATCAGTCTCTACTCTATACTCCTACTGGCACTGTTATGGATGTCCAGTGTTCTCACTCGCGATCGCTGCTCGATCGGGGGCGTATGTCGTCCCGGCCATGTGCTCTGCAGTGCCATGTCCCATGTCCCTCTGGCCGTAGCATTGCCTGCTTCTCGCTGTTTCTTCCCCGCTCGGACCTTGGTTTCCGCGGCAGCGTTCGCTCCCCTCGCCCACCGCGGTCGGTCACGTGTCCAGCCAACCCTCGCGACATGCGTAGCCTCTTCTAGCCTTTGGCTTCGTTCGCTTGAAGGAATTTTAGAAGAATCTAGAGCAATCTGAACGAATCTGAAGGAATTTGTAAGAGAAAAACACTGTTCTGGATAAAAAAAAAAGAAGCGGATTAAATCGGGTTTAAGGACACGCAGACATAGCCTTTGCCCCCGTCCGGCTAGCACGGTGGGCGGGCCGCGGGCAGGGCAGGATGAGGGCGCTACTCCTCGCGCTCCGGCGCGACAACGGACTCCTGCAGCTGAGCTCTGCCCGGTCATCGGTCGGCCTGCAGTCGTTCACTGCCCGCCGACCGACAGGTGGGCCACGCATGCACGAATCTCGTGAGGTGTCGGCCCGGCGCGCCGGCCGTCGCGTACGGCGTGGCGTACCCAGTGGCCCAGGCGCCCAGCCATGGTCCAGGTGTTGTACGGCACGTATTGAAGAGGGTCAGGGTCACGGCATCTGCGAGAGGGGAAGTCAGCGACCGACCGGTGCCCGTACCGACGTTGACGTGTGTTCGGTTCTCGTTCTCTGGGATGGTCAAGGAGGCGTACGTAACGTAACTGAGCTGGTTGCTCCAGCGGAGGTGGGGGTCGCGATCGCGAGGTCCGGTTGCTCATCATCGAGTTTTCTGCGATGGCCGATGAGAATGCTCCATGGCGACGGGCGACGGCAGGCAGTGGTGGAGATCCGAGCTCTCGGAATGGCCGCTCTTGTCTCTTGACCGTTCAACAACGCCTTTGCCCTTTTGCCGGGGCGTCAGTTATCGATGGACCGGGAATGGCGACCACTCACACTCACGGGTCACGGCAGCAGCTATTCTTGCACAGGCGATGTGTGTACGCACTGAGCTCAAGTCCGAAATACGCAAGCGCGCTTGACTCGTGTCCCTGCAGGCTGCAGGTACTGTGATGGTGATCAGTTCGGCGAAGGCTGCAGGTAGCTGCAAAAGTCGGCGTCCGGGCGGAGTTCTCTGCACAAGTGTAGCACATGTTTCCACCTGCCCATTCGCGTAGCAGTAGACTCTAGTACGTGGGTACACAGATGCCCGCGTGGCATACTGGCATCCAGTGGGAAGCTAAAAACCGCGATGGTGCGTAGGTACATTGAGTCCCTCGTGTACCTGTTTCTCAGCAAAGGTTTGACCCAGCAGACGATGTTACGATCGATGCGTAACTTCTGGACCGGCCCCAAAAACTAACGACGGGCCAGAAGGGCGGTCCAGTCTCCGACCGGAAGGCATGGTCAAGGAGGAACGACGCTCGCTTCCGACTCCGACCCGTCTTTCCGAACGAAAGGCCTGGCCAAAGATGAACGACGCTCGCTTCCGTCGCCTCCGACTCTGGCCCGCTCTCCGACCGAAAGGCCTGGCCGAGGAGGATACGACGCTCGCCTCCAACTCCGGCCCGCCTCTCCGACCAGAAGGTCTGGCCGAGAAGGGACGACGCTCGCCTCCGACTCCGGCCCGCCTCTCCGACCGGAAGGCCTGGCCAAGGAGGACCGGCGCTCGCTTCCGACTCCGACCCGCCTCTCCGACGGGAAGGCCTGGCCGAGGAGGACCGACGCTCGCCTCTAACTCCGGCCCACCTCTCCGCCCAGAAGGCCTGTCCGAGAAGGGACGACGCTCGCTTCCGACTCCGACCGGGAATACACCGAACCTCTGCTTACAGCTCTTCTCCGACCAGGAGACCGGAGCCGACTGGGGAACGACCGACCGGGGACGCCCGCTCGGTGAAGACCTGGGAAACAGAAAGAGCAAGTAAGGCGGGACGCTTTAGTCAACAGCAATACCTGCACACCTACAGGACAGTACTGTCAGGTCATGTCAGAAGGGTACTTTATAACCTTCCAGACATGTCAGAATACCAACAGTGTTGTGGGCGCCGACATTTGACCTACAGTATGGTAGGCGCCGACATTTGTCATACCAGAAGAAGACGATGGAGCCTACCACATGCATCTGAGCAACAACAGTGTTGTGGGCGCCGACAAACCGTCTCATACACAACGACGTGGACAACAAGACTAGATAGCACACACTCTCTTTCTCCCACACACTCTCTCTTGTAAAGCCATCCCCTTCATCTATAAAAGAGGATACGCTCTCTCCAAACAAGGACGATCGATTCGAACTACCGACGATCAAATTCAGACGAGTGGAACAACCAACGAGTTCCAACGATCCAGACAGAGCACACGCACGAACACTTAGCGCACATCGGAGCTCCCGTCACTCTTGGTCCTTTGGTCCGGAGTCCGACCAGACCTCTGATACCCCCATCTTACTCCCTCTCATTTATAACCCCACAGCAAACTTCGAGCACCTGGGCTTAGGAATAAAGTCACCGATCGACTCAAACTGGACGTAGGGCACGTTGCCTGAACCAGTATAAACCCTGTGTCATTGAGTGTTAGGCCACATCCGATCACAATGTACGACAATTTACGTGTCGATCACTTTTCGCACCGACACAGCCTGTGAAGTACAATGCAGCATGTGAGGGGATAATCTTTAGAGTTGCCTTATGGCTGGTTGCCATGCTAGATGCCGATTACCGGATGGTTCATTTTTTCTATTTGAAATCTGAAACTATCACCCTGTTCGTTTGTTGATTTCAGCCAGATCAAACCAGCCAGCCAACAGTATTTTCCTCTCACAACAATCCAGCACCCGCCAGTCCAAACCAGCCTAGAAACCAACCAGCGAACAGACCGTATATACATACGTACGTGTCTATATACTACTCCTGTATTCAGGAATCGCAGGTAGCAGGACGTACAACTACTGTATGCATGTTCTAGTGCATCGGTTGTCGTGACGATGTCGCGTTTCTGGTCATGCCCTGCATACGGTGGGTGGTGCTCGGCTCTGTCATCACTGCAAGATCAAAAGTCAGAGGAGAAGATTACAAGGCGGTAAAAAACAAAACCAGTGACAGGCTCTCGAGCACCATGTTGGCTTTTCCTATTTGACCGATCTGTGCCTGTGCCTGTGCCTCATGCCTGGCTGGCTGCTGCTTCCAGCTCCAACTCCGAGGCACGCACACACATGACCCGAGGTTAATGCATCGTCGGTCCGAACGGAATCGTCGGCACCTTGTTAGATTTTCAAACGGAACAGGGGCGCCACGCCAGGTCGAGGAACCGGGGGGTTGGTGACGTGCTACCGTCCAAGCGCGGAAATGGAGAGCCTGAGCCTTTTGCGTTTGGTCGTTGCGTTTGGAGCTTTGAGCTCCCGTTCTTACTAGTAGGTCACTGCATCAAGTCAGCATTTGCGTTGGGCACTGAGCATTAGCCACTGGTGCGACGGTGGGATCAGTTTGATCGATGGGACAATGTTTTGCATGGTGCGAGGGCAGAGACGACATCCTAGTTAAGCCAACTTCCGAGTTTTAACTCGAAACTTGTATGCCACTGGTTTTTAATTTGCACAAGTTGAGCGCGTAGTATGTGTGATTAGTACACGATTTATTTCTATGTTCTGGAGTAGGTGCTTACTCCTGTGTTACATGTATGTTCTGGAACATCACTTAAGTTAGTACTGAGAGGAATACACACATGTTAGCTGATCGATCTGGTCATCCGGCCGGGTAAACAGGGTCGTCGCCGTTCGTACTGCAAATAAGCCAAATATTTATCATCGATCCACCGCGCGCAGCAGCAGACACGGAGAATATATAGGCATACGGATCGAGCACGCATGCAGAGTGTCTCTGGTGCGCACGATGCATGGACGTGCACAGACTTTGCATTGTATATGCCTCCCGGTTGTGTGTTGTGCAGTGTCCACTGTCCAGTAGCAAAAAGACTGGAGCATGTAGTGGTTGAGAGCTTGGTCGAGGAGCGCGGGAGGCCGCGCATATGGACGCACACACCAGTGAGCGGTCACTACACGGGCGCATGTGCGAATTGAAGGTGGTGCTGGCCGGTCGACCGCCCGTCGGTAAGCGTCCGGAACATCCGCGCCCAGGACCGCCGGCTCGCTGTGCTTGCGTCGTCTGCGTGCGCTCGCAGTCGCAGCTCGCCGCAATCCGCGCCGAGCCACACCACCTCCCCAAGCACGGTCGGCGGCGGTCCCTCCCGGTCGCCCACACAGCCACACCACGCGTCACGCGACCTGGCGATTGATCTCGGGGGGTGTCCTTGATTTCTGCATTCCTCCGTCAACAGTATGACACTCTGTAGTGCGCTAGTGCCGAGTGTTGTTCTTGGGGTCCTTGGTTTGCGGTGTACCGTGCGCAGCAATGCATTGCAGTGGGAAACCCGAGAAGCTGTTGTTAATTGCAGCTGTATACATGCGCCTCGATCAGGGATTATGCATAAAGAATGGTTGTCCAAGACATGAACAACAAACAGCAGTGCTTGCAGGTCTCAACGCGAAAGGGAAAAACCCAAAAAAAAAAAGGGGGCCCACGTAAATGAAGGCCTGTTTAGATTTCTTGTAACGTTATTCTCTCGGTTTCAAATGGTAAAAAGGCTTTTTGAAATACATACTCCTCTTCACATCCACTCGCTATCCAGACACACTACTATATAGGCTCGTATGCAGTAGCTTATGCGGAGGAGCCCTACCAAATATTTTAGGAGTAGAAGCCGTTTTCTAGTGAACAGTTGAGAAGCCGAAGCTATAAAAAGTAGCTCTTCCTCAAATGCTTTCACTTGAGGAGAAGTCCTTCTAAACAAACACAAAGGAAATGCTAGGGTCCGTTTGGATGTAGATATTGGAAACACTGAAATTGAATTGGTACCAATACCAAATCAAACCAATAGTGGAAATGGACTAAATACCAAATCTGTTGTTTGGATGTAGATGAATGTTCTATCTGGAATCGAGTGACACATCAAATGTCAATTCCTGTTTGGATGTACACATCTAGAAATTCACCAATCCCTACTGCGGCACCGAGCGTAGAGGCGGAGCTCGACCCCGGTCCGGCCATGGAGGAGCTCAGCCCCGGATGGAGGAGCACGGCCATGGGGAGCTTGACCCCGTCGGCCATGGAGGAGCCCGCCTCCATGACCGCTCGCGTCGGATGGGGAGGATCTCGGCCATGGAGGAGCTCGGCCCCGGTCCGGCCATGGGGGAGCTTGACCCTACCAGCCATGGGGGAGCTCAACCCCGCCGGCCATGGAGCCCACCTCCAGACCGCTCGCACTGGTTGGGGAGGAGCTCGACCACGGAGGAGCTCATCCCCGTCTCGGCCATGGGGGAGCTCGACCCCGCCGGCCATGGAGGAGCCCGCCTTCGTGACCGCTCGCGCCGGATGGGGAGGAGCTCGACCCCGCCAGCCATGGGGGAGCTCGACTCCACCGGCCATGGAGGAGCCCGCCTTCGTGACCGCTCGCTCAACCCCGGTCATGGATGCGCTCATCTCCAATTCCGCACAATACGGAGGGTGCAAGCTCTGTATTGGGGGTGACTGGGTGCAGTTGTAGCCAATACCTCTTGGCATTGAAGGTGATCTCCAATTCCAATACCTAAGACATCCAAACAGCAACATTTGGTGCTATCCAATACCAATGCCAATTCTAGAGCCTTAATGTCTACATCCAAACGCAACCTAATCAATAATACATGGGGCTTCGTCACATCAAAATAGAAGTTGGGGCTAAGATGCCACTGTGGCTGAACCGCCTAATCTAATACCTTCTAGGAGTACTTGTCTTCCATTAGACACTAAGTACTCAAGAGAAAATACTAAACTATGTAGTTTCATCGAGCACATCCCAAGGGAGAACTAAAAAATTCACATTTTTTCATCAGGATCATAAATGAGAGAATACAACTTACAACATTCTTAAGTCATTTCTTACATCACTTTATTACAATAACAGAATATTACCTCAATTGATTATAGCAGCGGAATATACCAATGTTATCAGGGTTACAGAGGAAGCAAAGATTAATTTAATGACATGGTAGAGCATTAACATAGTGGACATTTTTATACAAATGATGCTAGCAGATTTTACATATTTTCTTATAAAAACCTTTAGTGAGGGTTATAAATAAACACTACGGTTGTAGCGGGAAAGGAATCCTCTCTGAGCCCACTAGGAGGTTTCCACACATAAGAGTCAGCTCTACGTATCATCCGGTCACCTGCAACAAGGGAATAAAACCCTAAGTACTCGATTGTACTCAGCAAGACTTACCCAACAGGAGGAAAATAAAAAGACTCCAAGGATATGCAAGGCTATCTGGCTTGTGGGTTATTGCATCTGCAGGAAGCATTATTAAACGTGCGTCCTTATATTCAATTTTATTAGCAGTCATCATTAGTTCATTAACTAACCATTCTATGTAAGCACCTATACTACTTTCAAGCAGGTGGTGAGCAATCAGAACCATTTTATCATCTTTCATATTTCAGTTCTTACTATGGTGCTAGACCGTAGCCAAGTCGGTACCGTCTCATAGAAACGGTGATTCGTAAATCAATGTATTCCAGTTGGGTACCCCGAAACATACGTCTTGTTTGTACCCTAGGCACAAACAAGGCCAACCCATTCCACTCCTATCAAGGGGTCGAGGTCCCATCCAAACTTGGACTCTAAGCCCCCACACTTGAGACCCGGTCTCAGTATGGTGCTTAGACCTCCACCTTTCCCCGCCTCCAATCAGTCGGTCCGAAAAGAGCCGGAACCCATGACAAGAGCGTAACGAGCCTTCCCGCTCCCATAAGCAAGTATGTGCTCAAGATAATAAGTCTGTGACTTGACTACCATCTACAGCAATGAACGGTCGTCAATCGACACAGGCGGAACACATGCAATCCGAGCCTCGCTCGAATGCCTAACCAAGTCCAGATCCAAAGTACCATTCCGCCTGGTCTTCAATTATACTCCATATATATTCCATGTGATAATAATATAGTAACAACAATAATATATTTCCTATCTCTCGTGAGTGACAGGTAATCACTCGACTTCTACATAGCCCTATAGCATAGCAATCTACACAATCCTAACATACTAGTAGGACTCATAGGATAAGGATATATGTAACACCCTCGGTGTTACACTGTATAATTTTTGCTAAAACACTACATGTGCATCATGTTTATGTGATAATGTATGAATTATAAAGTGTAAATAAATTCCTGTCACTCAAAACGTTCATCGGAAACGCGAAATGAATGTTACAATTCATGTCGTGTTATGTCACTAAGAGTTCTAAATGAATTTTTTTATGGAACGAGAAGGCTATAGAACGCATACCTGGCACTTTAATAAAGTTTGTAGTACAAACTTCGTAGGTGGCGATGAAATACTTGCGGTCGAGAACGGGATTCGCTAGATAGCTTACTTAATAGCTTGGAAACCGAAGCTGACGCGAATCTGAACAAAAACTTAGTCATTTTCTAAAGTCGGGGAATGGGTCGACGAAGCTAAGTTCGGCAATTTTCGTAGAAGAATCGGGCTAAGTAGTGGCATGGTTTTAGGATTTGTTTTAGTAGCTTGGCATGCCATCTTGAGCGTAAAATAGCTAGTGTAGCCATTGAAGCATTGAGGTGGGTTTTTGGGATGCGTTAAAAAGCGTGCAAGACACGTTGTTGAGTGGTGCCAGCGTCTGGCCGCGGTCACCGGGTTTTGGTTCGGCTTGGCGCGTGGCACTGGCCTGCCCCTGGCGCGCACGCGCACACCACCATGTGGGCCCGCACCATCATTGCCGCGCCCTGGCACATGCTCACACACGCACACGCACCGCGCCAGCAAGCCTGGCTGCTCTGCCCGCCGTCGCGTCCGCCTAAGCCACGCTGCACGCCGTTGCGTCGAGATGCGCACCCGGTCACGCTGCGCTTCGATTGTCGCTACCACACGATCACTACTGCCGTTGACCCTTCACGGCTGCACGTGCGTGGCCAACCCACCTGCCCTCGCCATCACGTCCACGCACGATGCGTTGCCATGCTACTGCCTCCCTGAACCGAAGTCAGACTCTATGGCACGCTGTGCCAAGCTATCGTCGCCTTGCGAGTCATGGTGCTGCGGTCGCACGTCGTTGTGCCAGACTCATACGCGCACGTGGAGCCATCACCGTCGCGCTATCGTCCTCTCCCAATTAGAAAATGCACCACGCCAAGCTTCCCGTCCCGTCGCCTTGAATCGCATTGGCCAAGCCACGCCAAGGCAAAACCCACAGAGCTTTGCCTTACCCTCATAATGGTACTTGTCTGGAGGTCAAGTTGGAGTCCAACTTTGCGCCAAGCTTACCACTGTTGCAGCCGTACGGTGTCAGGGCTTTAATTGGAGTTTTCCCCACCGTCGTCCATCCAATTAGCCTTGCGTAGTCCACCTCCTTCCAATTAACCGTGCACCCAACTAGCTATGTGAGTCAGCCAGCGATTGGAGTCATCCCGGCGAGCTTCCATCCTACAGTGAGGTAATGCAGGGCATTCTCCTTATGGTGGTCTGCCATGGCCGTCGAGGCGGGTGCTCGACCAAGGCATTGCTCCTTGATCCTTTGTCTCAATTGAGCGGTGCAATTATGTTTCCTTGACTCAGTTGACTTGCCAGTGCAGCGGTTTTGCCGATGGAGCAGCTGGTCATCGAGAATGCCTTCACCGTAGTCCGCATGAACCAGAGCCACCCCGCGCTCGTGGCCAACCATCTTGCTGAGCCCTGTGATGTCTTCCAGTCTATCCTACACGTATCTAGTGAGGTCCTCCTACTCCTAGGGTAGGTGATTGAGTCAGTTAGGTCCAAGGCTCGTCGGAGCGCATGATCACCTCTAGCGAACGTAGTGTAGATGCGGTGTACGTGGCTGGCTCATTTGGGAGTAGAATGGGTATGTCTAGGACCTCTGGGCTGTTACTAATACACTATGCATGGAGTCTAGGTAGTGATGGTAGTGTGGTGTTAGTTGATTTCACCGGCATCGGTGTTGTCATGGCTAGACTCGGTGCATGGCCACACCTATGTGCTGCACCGTTTTTAGTGTATGATACCTCTATCGACGGCGCTTCACTCGTAGAGTGCTAGGGAGGTGATGGTTGAGGCCGAGGAGGTCTGTGCTTGTCGGTGTTTGATCGGAGATGCCGCGGCCTCTGTTATTTTCCAGTGACTTAACAAATATTTATTCAATTTAGTTTTGGGCTGAACTTTGAAAAATGATAGTAAATGTTGTAGGTATTCAAAAATAGTGAACCAAAATTTGTCAAGTTCACAAAAATGCTATCTATCTGTTGGTGTAGTTAATTTACAGTTAGCTATAATAATGTTAGGTTCATAAATTCAATCTAGAAAGCTTAGTATTATGTAGCTTAATATTTATAGGAATTTTTGTGGCAAATTGATGATAGCTTTAGCCATGAAAATTTTATAGTAGGTTCATTAGATTATTATGTACTCACTGTAATTTTTGTAGCACTAGAGTAGGATGATAGATAGAGTAGCTAGTATTCCCTGTTTAATCATATATAGAGTAAATTGGTATTAAGAGTAAGAATACCTTTAGTTGCTAAGATAATATATGTTATGCTTCATACTTGTTAGTGATAACAGTAGGTAAATTAGCATCTTAATCGGTAGAGCTCGTTTAGTAGCTTGACAAATATATTCGTATTTTAAGAGTTGTTGTTGCCATATTACTAAGTGTTGCATCATCATTTCATGCATATAGATCATGAGTTGGTAGAGTTCGTGTCCATGGATGAACAGGACTATGAGGAGGTCATTGAGGAGTATGAGGAGGAGATCCTCGTGTAGGAGGGAGCCCCAGAGCCTTTTGGTGCTGACTTTGTTTACCCACCGTCTGCCCAAGGCAAGCCTTGGTGCATAACCCATATTTTATGATAACTGAATATATATATGATGTGCATTTATGTTACAGGCATTTTATAGAAACTACATGCATAAATATATCTACCTATGAATTCTACTAGTATAGGTCGAGTAGCTGCTATGCTTAGGATTTTGGTAGCATGAGTAACCTGTCGTTACTCATAATAGATGATAATTATGATCACTCATGATAAATGATGGAAAGGAAAATGGTGACCAGACAGGGATATGGTTTGGGTACTGGTAGGTGTAAGAGGTTGTGTCCTATGGCTAATAGGGCATAGCTTGGTTACACTTTTTCCCTGTCTATGTTGGTTAAGGACCGGCCGTTGCAATGGACGCTAGGCAAGTCACAGATTTATTATCCCGAGCACATACTTAGGTATGGGTGCAGGGAAGACTCGTTGCTCTCTTGTCGTGGTTTTTTGCTCTTTTCGAACTGACTGATTAGAGACGAGGATGGTGGAGGTCCTTGCACTGCACTAAGTCTAGGACTTAGAAGCGGGGGCTTAGAGTCCAAGTTTGGACAGGGACCTAGACCCCTTGACAAGAGGGTGAGGGGTTGGTCCTGCTTGTGCCTGAGGGTACAAGCGAGGCATGTGTTTTTAAGGTACCAGGCTGGGCACATTGATTCATGAATCGCCACCAAGTCAGTACGACTTGTCTTAACTCTAGCACCGTAGTAAGAACTGAAAGATAAAATGTGAAGAAATGGAACTGATTGCTCAACTCTTGCTTGAAAGTAAAACATATGCTTACATAGAATGGCTAGATAATCAACTAATTATGACTATTAATAATTACATAAATAAGGACTCGCTATTAGTATTGCTTTCTGCAAAAAGGAAACCAGCAAACCATAAAGCTTTGCATATCCTTTAGAGTCAGGAAAATATTCTCACTAGCCGGATAAATCTTGCGAGTACATTGTATACTCAGGGTTTATTTATCCCTGTTGCAGGTAATGCTTGAGGAGTATCGTTGTGTGAAGGATTCTTCTAGTGGGTACAGACGGATCCTTGTTCATTGCCGCTAGATGTTTATGTTTAATTCCGTTGTTTAATATTCCGCACTTTGACTTTGGAAATACAATAATGTAATTTTTAAGAATTTTGGATGTATATAATGGATTAAGTATTGTAACTCATTCGCATTATTGGATCCTTGGAGGAAAAAGTGGATCTTTCGGGTTCTCTCTTGGGGTGTGCCCGATGGATACCGCCCTCTGTAGCTTGCTTTCGGGGTGCTTAGTGTCTGGTGGAAGACGAGCACCTCCGTAAGTGTGTTATTTCGGACGGTTCTGCCATAATATATATATATATATATGCAAGTGAGTTTCATTTAACTCCTTAAAACTTAATGCACAAGCATAAAATAAAGTGCAGAATAATAGAGGTTATGCATCGGTACTTGCCTGGGCAAGATATAGCCAAAGATTAGCATTCCATTGGTGACATGATCATCGAGGCACCATCTTTTCCACTATTTCAGTTGACTCCATGATCCATCGTTGTTCCTATTATGATATACGTGGATGCAACACAGAGATGCAATTAATCAACGGTAACCGTAGCTCTTAAATATATGATTACGCACCACAAGCTACCGAGCTAGATTTAATGACTAACGCACTAGTCTAGGTATCCATATTGTTAAGTAAGGCTTTGCCTCTGAAAAAATGTTTCAGTTCTAAAATCCCAAGATGTTACGACATTTTATTGATTAAACATAAATTTTTGAACTATGGCTCATTTAGCTACCCTAGCAAACTAATTATTATGGAGCTACAAAAATTACAATGAGCACCTAATAATATGAGGAATTTACTGTGAAAGTTTTAGAGCCAACACTATCACCAATTTATCACAAAAATTCCTACAAGTTTATATCTAACAATATTAAGCATCTCAAATTAATTAGATAACTCTTGAAAATATTATAAAACTATGTGAACAAAATATACTAACAGATAGACCATTATTTTAGGAACTTAACAAAATTAGTTTCACAATTTTTGATTAACTATATAATTTTATATTAAATTTACAAGTTTACCTTAGAAACTAAATTAGAAAATGCTTTAGAAAACAAAAAGGGCCGGTGGCAAGCATTTGGCCTAGCAGCCCAGCTTGGCCCAATGCGGAACGCGAGCACACGCAGTAGGCCGGCCCAGCAATGGCCCCAAGCGGGGAGTCCGCGCACGCGCAACTGTTTTGCAAAAGAGACCATGATCTTTTCTAAAACTACGTCGTCGTTTGTTTACTATTTCCCTCTCTCTCTAACTAATTCATTTTACCCCCTGGCTTCTTCCTAATTTCCCCACGCACGTCCCCAAAGCAGGACGTGTGGCGCGCGTGGCGAGCATGGGCACCGAGCGGGCACACCGGCCATCTAGGGTTCGCGTGGACTTATCTAGAGGGTCGATCGCAATCCCAGACCTAAGAGGCTATGCTATGTGGCGGTGGAGAGCTAGGAGGTGCTCTAGCGCATGCTGTAGTGATGGGCAGTGGTGTACGGCGACGGTGTAGCCGTTTAGGTGAACGAGGAGGGCAGAGAGAGAAAAGAACTGGTGCGCAAGCACCAGTGTCATACCACTAGAGCAGCCGATGCGTTGATGAGGATGGAGAGGCCCTGTGTGGCGCTGGCCACGTGCAAGCGGCGGAGGCAGCAACATACCAAGATGGACATGGTCGCGTCAGCTCACCTCTGGCAGGACCTTCAGCGAAGCTAGGGCGAGCACCGACACCAGGGGGTTAAGATGAGTCTACATCTGACTTGAATTGAACTAAGACCAAGCGTATAGACTTACCCCCAAAACGTGCCATACTACGGCGGCGAGATGACCAGTGATGGCAAAACACCAAATTGGTCGACAACAAGGCTCGTCTGTGCCTTGGTGCGAGTCGGCTGCTAGCGAGCCTCCAATCCTAGCTGCTAGAGCACTGAATCGAGGTGGGGTATCATGAACCGCTAAAAGGTCCTAATGGCTAGAGGGGGTAAATAGCCTATTAAAATTTCTACAACAACACTTAACAACACGGTTAGACAAATATGAGGCGAAGCGAGTGTTGCGCTAGGCTACTAAAAATGCAAACCACCTACCACAATTCTAGTTTATATAATCTCTATCCACACAATGGCTATGTTACTATACTAAGTTAGTGTGCTCTCAAAATCTAACTAAAGAGCCACACTAACCAAACTAACAAGCTCTCACGACTAGCTACGCTAAAGAGCTTGACAACTAGTTTATGGTAATGTAAAGAGAGAGAGCAAGATGGTTATACCGTCAAGTCGAGGAATGAACCAATCAATCACAAGAGTGAATACCAATCACCTCGGAATCAAATGTTGTCGGCAAGCTAGTCCTCGTTGTGGCGATTCACTCACTTAGAGGTTCATGCGCTAATTAGTATCACATGCCAAACCCTCAATAGGGGAATGCACAATCAACACAAGATAAGGATCACACAAGGCGTCTAGGTGGGGGAAAGGTCAAGAACCCCTCATAATCACCACGATCAGAGCCGAAGACAATCATCAACCTCCGCTCGATGATACTCGCTGCTCTAAGATGTCTAGGTGGCGGCAACCACCAAGAGTAACAAGCGAATCCCATAACGAAACATGAACACCAAGTGCCTCTAGATGTAAACACTCAAGCAATGCATTTGGATTCACTCCTGATCTCACAAAGATGATGAATCAATGATGGAGATGAGTGGAAGGGCTTTGGCTAAGCTCACAAGGTTACTATACCAATGCAAATGGCCAAGAGAGTGAGCTTGAGCCGGCCATGGGGCTTAAATAGAAGCCCCCATAAAATAGAGCTTGTTGGCTCCTCAGTCCACTGAAAATCGAGGCGACCAGACGCATTGGCCAGTTTGACCAGATGCAGGACACCAGCGTCCAATCACGCGATACATGCCACGTGTCCCCTGCTTCAAATGTCGATCGCCATATCTCAACGATCATCAGTGCATTTAAGTTATGATCGGACGCACTATAGTGTTGGACCAGACAAAGGACCTCAGCGTCCGGTCACTTCCAGTAAGGTTCTGCTCGTGACCGGATGTGTCCGGTCATGCCCGACTGGACGTAGGACCCTAGCATTTGGTCACTTTCAGTAAGCTTCTAGAGGTGGAAATTTGTGACCGGACGCGTCCGGTCACGTCTGACCGAACTCGCCCAATGTTCGGTCACTCACTGTCTTCTTTGTGCGCCACCACATCAGCAGGACCGGATGCTGAATAGTGTTCAGCCAGAGTCTGATCGTTTGCGTCCGGTCAAGAGACCGAGGGCGGCCTTCACTACGCGCCACTGACCGGACGCTGGGTCAGAGTCCGGTCACTGTGTGACCAGCATCCGATGCACTCTGTGAAACCCTGTCTTTTCTGTACAGGGCGCCGGTGGCATCGTCGGACTGTCCGCTGGTGAAGTTTTGAACCCTTGCTCTCAAGTGCTAAACACAATGTGTATCACCTTTTGTGCATGAGTGTTATCATATTTTCATAAACATTTTCAAGGGTGTTAGCACTCCACTAGATCCTAAATGCATATATAATGAGTTAGAACATCTAGTGGCACTTTGATAACCGTATTTCGATACGAGTTTCACCCCTCTTAATAGTACAACTATCGAACCTAATTATGATCACACTCGCTAAGTGTCTTGATCACCGAAATAAAATAGCTCCTACCACTTATACCTTTGTCTTGAGCCTTTTATTTTTCTTTCTTCTTTTCAAGTCCAAGCACGTGATCATCACCATGGCATCACTATCATCATGTCATGATCTTTATTTGCTTCACCACTTGGAATATGTTACCTATCTCATGATCACTTTGATAAACTAGGTTAGCACTTAGGGTTTCATCAATTTGCCAAAACCAAACTAGAGCTTTCAACCGCGTGTATAAGCTTACAAAGTGGTGCGGCTCCATTGGTGGCAAGGTAGATGGGGCAGCGGCTTCCAGGCTCGGACATCCTTGACCAAAGCTGTGTTAAATGAGCGGGAGCATCCTCACGGTGAGGCTAAGAGGGAGCGTGCCGTGGGGTGCCGAGATGGGACCGCTCGGTCTTAGCAGGATGCGGACGGCGGCAGTGGAACAGGGGTCGCGCGGGAAAGGCATTGACACCACGACAAAGGGCAGCAACGCGATGAAAAAGCGGATGTAGATAGTGACTCGGCGGGTAGGTGAATTGAGCGGCGGAACGAGCGCCACGACGGCCAGACAATGACTACCACGACGTTGACTTGGCGCCACGCATGGCTTGGTCGGTAGCTCGCATGCAGCAGCCACGCAGCAGCACTACAGCTTAGCCTGGCCCTATGGAAGGCGACTGTGGCCGGCATAGTCCGACGTGTGACCACCGGTCGGTAGCCGATGAGGCCACCCAATGGGGCAACGACCACGACTAGGAACGGTCAGGCAGCAGTAGCATACTTGCGTGGTGACTGCGAACCCAAGCCGAACAACTACAAATGGTGATGTGCACGCGTTTTAAAGCGAAGCAAAGGATGTCGTTCATCTCAACCGAAGTTCAACCAATCCTACTAACCTAAAGTTGATACTACCAGCTAGGTTGCGGAGCAATCATCATGACCCGAGAGCAACCAGAGAGGGAGATAAAAGGATGCCAACTTGGGTTCGTCGCTGGAGTGTCGGTTCACGAACAGAGCACCAACAACATGGTTTACAGCGTGTTCCAACGAAGTTTGGGCAATTTTTACGAGAGCAACGTGACATCTAACACAACTTTGACCTATGCCATACTCAAGCACTCACTTTGATGCAATCAACAATACAAAACCATGCAGCTAGTGTTTAAATATTTTTGTTAGAAATTAAATGTCAAAACAACATTGTCTTGCTACTTTTCTACACTTAGAAAAGTTAAGGATTTCAGTTGGGGCTAAGTAACCATTAACTCTTTTCTTGCAATTTTTAATAGGTCTAAACCTTATTAACTTCAACCAACAAATACTTCATGCAATAGTCCATACATTATACTAACCCACAGGAGCAAATATTTAAGCACAATTTAACTATTTTGCTCAATATAATTCGTCAAAAATAATATTTTAACAATAGTTCAAGTGTTTGCCGACTTAACGAAAAGAGCTTATCCTAAAGTCAAATTTGATTTTTGAGCTCCCAAGAGCACTAGTTAACACTATTTATTTTGATTTTTCTCAACCACAAAAGTGAGTCACATAGTTGAGCTTATCATTTCACGTGCGTTATAATTTTTTTAAAAACCCAAAAACTTGTTTGGCTAATTCCTCTCAAACCTAAATCTCAGTGCTAAGTCAGCTCGTAACACCAGGGGTGTTACAGCCACCAGTTGGGCAAGAAGCTTTGATGCCACCAGTTGGGCGAGAAGCTTTCCCATGGCTTCGAGGAGAGATCTTGACATATTGCGTCGTAATTGAGAAAAGCTGGCCAAATCCTGTGCATTCAGCATGATCATAATCATGAAAAAATTACCTATGATGCCCCTTAAAAAGTTCAGCTTTCTTTTATAGCCCTTTTTTCTCTGAACTTACCTATGAGACCCAAAACAAAATTCAATTATCTATACGACCTTTCCGTTAGCTTAGGCACCTTATGGTGTTAAGCCCCTGGCAAAAAAAGTGATTAAAGTGCAGAGTTCAATTTGTCTGTTTTAGATTTGGAGCAATATTATGTATGGTTTAAAATTTTCATGATTACATAAATTGAAAATATACTAAAATATATTTTTAATCTAAAATATATTATGCAAAAGTATGTTATATTTTAAATTAAAAATATATTATCATGAAAATATATTATCTTACACTTAAAGATATATATATTTTAATTTTATGTAATTATGAAAACTTTAAACCATGTGCAATATTGCTCCAAATCTAAAATAGACAAACTGAACTATGTACTTTAATCATTTTTTCGTCAGGGGTAAAATGACCATTTTACTCCTCACTTAACACCGTTAAGTGCCTAAACCAACGGAAAGGCTATATAGGTATCTGAATTTAGTTTTCAGACCTCATAGGTAAGTACAAATAAAAAAAGTGTCATGAAAGGAAGCTGGACTTTTTTTTTTGGGCCTCATAGTTAATTTTCTTCATAATCATCCATGTCAGGCAAAGATGGGCCCAAACTCGTCGTTACCACCTCTCGGAGACTCCAGACTCGGACGGCCCAAACTCATCCATGTGCTCCAATTCACTCATTTCAACAGTCGCCTCCCCACTCGAACTCTCGAAGGTCGAAGCGCCTGCCTCGCTGCGCCCGCTGCCTGCAGTATACAGAGCGAGTGTGGTAGGGTAGGCAGCGCGACGAAGCGGCGCCGCCAGCTCCCCGAGAACCTCGCCACTCGCCAGCCGCCACCCTCTCTGCGTCGCCCGAGCAAAGCAGAACGAGGGGAGAAAAAAAGTTGACATACGCTTGCAGCGAGATGGCTCTCGCCGCCCGCGCCGCGCTCGTGCGCGTCCTCCCTCCGCGACCATCGCCGATCTCGCAACCGAAGCAGCTCAAGCAAGGTACGTTTCGCCGCCCCGCTCCCACTGTTCTTCGGATCCCGCGAAATGCTGCGACACAGAGCTAAAACCCTAGTTTCGCTTCCAAGGTTTAGGCGGCCGCGGCGGGGCCTCGCTCGCCATGCGGGCGAAGGACTCCGACGACTTCGGGGCCCTGCTGTCGGAGAAGCCCGCTGCACAGGCGCCTGCGAAGCGGGATGGGTGGGAGGGTTTTGGGAGGGAGGCGAGTAGCGTGGAGGAGAAGGAGAAGGAGGAGGTGGAGGTGCAGGGCGGGCCGGCTTCGTGGGGTGTGCTCAACCAGATCGGCGTCGAGGTGAGCGCGCGCTTCCGATTGCTTTTAAGCTTGTCGTGTTGTCGTTTTGAAATGGGTGTGTTGGATTGAGGTGAAAATGTTTTGTGTGTTCAACATTTTGGTACTGAAACAAGAGGATACTGCTCTCTCTCGCTCCATTCAGTACGTTGATTCATAGAAGGTTTATCACGCCAGTATTCAAATGATTGCAAACCTGCAGCTGATTTGTTCCACAAACAGAGAGCATATCGCGCTAGTATTCAAATGATTGCAAACCTGCAGCTGATTTGTACTGCAAACCATGCAAACAGAGAGCACACAAGCCATCTATCACCGTGACCATTGTTACATCAGGCTGATAAATTTCTTGGGAGTGTTTATTTTGGCAAATAAGGTTGCTACTGTGATGTTGCCATGTAGGAGTTTTTTTTTATTTAATGACATTTTTAGAGAATGGACGATGTTTTATTGATAAGGTTAAATATTTTGTTCACAGTTTTGCTCTATAAAATTACTCCCATTGTCTGAAAATATTAGGATTTATAAAAAGGGGGCGTACCCAGTGCAGAGAGCTCCTGCTCTGTGCGGGGTCTGGGGAAGGGTGTTAGTGGCAAGCCTTATCCTCGCCTGTGCAATGCGAGAAGACCGTGACTCGAACCCGGGACCTTCCGGTCACAGGCGGTAAGACTCTACCGCTTGCACCAGGCCCGCCCTTCAAATATTAGGATTTATACTGTTCAAAATTTTGTCTCCAAATATAATGATTTTGGAGAATCCACCAAGCTCAACCCCACAAGACCAATCAGCAGCTGGCGTGGCAGAAAATTAAGCCAGTCAGGAGCTAGCCTGGCTGTTTAATAAGGGGCATGATGGACTTTTCCTTTGCTGTTTAATTTGTCGTAAGACTCCTAGATGTCCTTATATTTTGGGATTTAGGGAGTACAGTACAACTGATGCTATAATTTAGTGTACTCACTTTCTTTGTTCATATTAGAAACCCTGACCTCCCAAGAAAAGGCATCCAAGCACATGTTTTTTGGTCTGTGTGTTTGTGCGCGCGCAGAGGAGGGGGGGGGGGGGGGGGGAATCTTCTTTATGAGACATTGTAAATAATTCCTGAATTATAGGTTTAGAATTTCTGATGCTTTGATCAGAATTACCCAGTTATGGTTTTTGATAGCTGGCATCAAAAGGGAAAGTGTGTAGTCGGCCTTCTCAGTTAATATAAACTGCAGCTCCTGCAGATTAATTACAGTATCACTCATTGGTAACTTGGTAAAGGGTGGGTATTGAGAAAACCACCTTGACACTAGAGGGGTTGCGCAACGTAGTCACAATTTCTTTTTTAGATAATGGAAAAAATATTCGGCTCCAAACCCCTTCATGGAAGGGGCATCAAACCACGATTGTTACAAGGACAAACTAGGTCTCAGCAACAAGAAGTTTGGCATTACTATCTATGCGGAAAATAATGGGCCATCCATGAGCCATGAAGAACTCCATGGCTCTTGACTCCAGTAGCTGAAATGCCTTGACCATCTCCTCCTTTTGGTCTTCAAAGCGCTGCAATAGAGCCCAAAACCAGAGCCAATCATCCAATTAACAGAGGGAAATGATAGTTGCATGTGTTTCCTGGGACTATGACTTTTCAATCATCCAGTTATCAAAACTGGCTGGTGGTTTCTTGTAGTTTGAAGTTTTGGTACTTAATACTTACCAGACCTTGGTTACTGCTTTACTTTTTAATGTTTTTTTTACTTCTTGCGGTTTACTTCCATATTTTTTGGTGGACATTTGTAATTTCGTCATGAAAATAATGGAATTCTAGGGATCATTCTGCTATGAAAAAAATGGAGGGGAATGTGAAAGTGGATGGAATGGTAAGAAAACCTGAGTGCAGCAACTTTAAATAGTAATACAGTGTGCCCAAATCTTGGGATGTTAGAAAGTTAAAATAATTAGGTGGATATCTTCCTATGGTATGTCATCACTTTTTCCTTCTTAAAATGCCAGCCTATATTAATTTCCTTAAAACATATCCCATCCAAGGTTCCAGAAATCAGAAAAACTTGGACCTAGGCCAGTACCAAAAACTGACCGGTTACTGGTTAATAGTTTTGAGTTTTGTTACTGTGGTTGGAACGTACCATCATGGTACTTCTAATTTTAAGAAAACAGATTGGTAAAATTAGATTTATGGACTCAAGGGTATTGTGGCAATTTCCCTAACATATGTTCCTAATAAGCTCTCGCATGTGTGGCAGTCTGTCGTTCTGTTCTGTCAGAGCCCGTACCAAAGGAGGCTGGAGGAGCCGCCGACCTGCTCTACCGATCCTATCCCACTGGGCTCCGATGCCCCACCGCGGCAAACTGATCCACCTCCTTCGGATTAGGCCTCAGTCAGTCGACTGCCTGGTGGGCGGATCTATATTCACACAAAAGTACAAGAACAATAGTAACAACTAAATTCTCACCATATTTGCACCCCCATGTCACAAATTCTTGCACCCACAAGGCAAATGCACCACCCTCGGATTTGCTCTAGCTCCGCCCCAACCTGGTGGAAGTGTAGCTGCCGACCCGCTCGGCTATGGAGCTCTGGCTGCCACATCACTACCCTCGCCAGCTGCCGGAGTTTGTAACATTGAGATATTCCGTTCAAAGGAGGTGGCATACACGACCACATTAAAGACGTTGGTGTAGTGCAGCAGGGTGTTGGCGTCCACGATCTTTTTGTTCCGCTGCAATGGCCGGAACAACACGTAGTCCAACGGGACCACGCCATTGGAGCGCATGTACTCGTAGAGTCGTTGAGCATGAGCGGTGACCTTGTGGACTTCAGGAACTTGAGCTGTTGAGCATCGGCATGAGCATGCTGTCCAGTGAGACTTACGGGTTGAAGAAGGCCTGGGATGGTGATGAGTGACGGATGTTGGACGAGTACAGCGTGGAGATCTTGATGTACCAGTCGATCGCCGCGGCCACCAGCGTGTTCTAGAGGTAGCACATCTGCTCATAGCAGGCATGAGCAACGTCGAGAGCACCTTGGACCCCATGGTGTCCTATTTGTAATTTTTCTAAATGATGGTTTGGGATGGAGGAGGGGGTCGACGAAATTGGTTGGCCATGGCGTGATGGATCTAATATTCAAAGACGTTATGTGAAATTACCTAGCTACCCTTTAGTTTTTTAAGAAAATCAGAAAAATATCTGAAAATAAAATGGTACTGGTCCACGCATTTTAGTACTGTCCCTACCTATTTGGTATTTCTGGGTACCTTTCCCTTAGTACTTCCTATTTTCCCACCATCTGATCTCTATCTATCAACGATACATTTTTTTCCAACCATCGTAAAACTTGTAGGCTTGTAGCCAGTTTTATATTGGCCAAAATTAAATTCAAGATTGGTTACTGTCTAGTAGCCTGCTGACATTTTCATGTATTCTGATGGTTATCATTGAACAAGAAACCATGATCAGTTTATTACCATATCAGATTGTAGATAGAATAAATATTGGAAATGCCTAAATATTAGTCTAGACATGTTACTTTGGTAATAGATTTCCAAGTTCCAACACAGCAAATCTTGTCATCTGTAGGGCTGTTAAGTATGACAAAGGCTGTTGGTCGTGCGCACTATTATTAGTTTTACACTAACATACTTCAATTAGTTTGAGTTAAAGAAAGAAATGTTTTTCTCAAATATTTTAAGCCAAAATTGGAGTTTTGAATTTCAAATTTATCAAATCAGTATTAATTTACTGGTCCAGGCCAACCTGGTTGGTTACCAATGGGAACCAAATAGTAACCACTGATTTTGCAATTCCTGATCCAATATGATGGATCAAGCAAGGATGCTTTTTTTTTATGGCTTACCAGTTACATGTAATTCTAATTTCGAAGTACTAATTTTGTGCAGTTGGACTCTGACAAATCATACACTGCTGTCGTATATGGCACATCTGCTGTTGTTGCAATTTGGATATCATCAATTGTGGTTTCTGCACTTGATTCAGTCCCTTTGGTATGTAGCTCTCACTTCTCTGCATATCTGATATTATTTTTTCAATGCTTGAAATAGCAGTAGATAAGTATCACCAAGACCATACAAAATTGAGATCATTGGTAGTTTGAGCCAACTAAAGTGTTAGTGTGATTTGACCAACGACTGGAAATTGATGGATGTCTGGATGATCATTGTTCTGGATGAGCAGGTTCCTCAGGTGATGGAAGTTGTTGGTCTTGGCTTCACAATTTGGTTCACATCGAGATATCTGATATTTAAGGTGATTAATTACGCTCCATAAGAAATATGGATGTCTTTTTAATGCCTCCAGTAGTGATATTTTCAACAACAACAACAACAAAGCCTTTAAGTCCCAAACAAGTTGGGGTAGGCTAGACCAGTAGTGATATTTTGATGTTTTTTTTTTTGTGTGTGTGCAGGAGAACCGTGATGAACTTATCACCAGAGTCAGCTCCATAAAGAAGCAAATTTTAGGGTCTCATGACAACTGAGCGTCTCTCTTACGTTCTGTTCTGTTAACCGGTACTGAGTTTTAATGAAGATGTTTTTTTTTTTGGAATAATTAGTACATTTTTCGGACTTCCCCAGCAAATTTTACTAATAGAAAGGTAGTAGCTGTGTTGTGGCATGTAGGTACGGTTCTCTGTGTGTTGATTCCAACTAATTTAGGGAAGTGCAGGGCTGCGATGACGTGCTGTTATGTGCGATTTTCTTTGCATGCGTTGCGGGATCAGTTGTGTGTATTGTTCCTCTGACCCGGACACCCGGCTTCTGGTTGGTGCCGAAAATGTTGGTTTCCGCCGCCACTCACCAACCAACTATTCTGTCAGCGGCTCAGCCCTTTCTCGGAATATGTTCCCTTTAGAGCGTGTTTAGCTGCCTAAATTTAGAAATTTGGGCTATTGTAGCACTTTCGTTTTTATTTGGCAAATGATGTTCAATTGTGGATTAATTAGGCTTAAAATGTTCGTCTCGTAATTTTCAACCAAACTGTGCAATTAATTTTTTTTTGTCTACATTTAATGCTCTATACATGTATCATAAGATTCGATGTGATGGATACTATAGCACTTTTTTGGATTTTGGGGTGAGAACTAAACACGCGCTTAGCTTAGGTCGATACAAAGTGTCGGTGTTCTGTTCTGTTGCTCTTGTTTACAGAAAATCCATAATTAGGCTGCTCCACGTAGTACGGTTTGGTGTTTGACTCTTGAGATTGCAGAAAGTTAAGGTCAAAGGTAATTGATTTTTTTTTCGATAGAGAGCCATGAAGCATTTGGAATACGGAAGGGATCCGTTAGCCCGCCAGATTAGGGAGGAGGCAATCAGATAGAGGTAGCTCAGACTAAACGGCCATTAGCGTTTGCATAAGGCAAAGTGCAAGGATCTCTGACCACTAGAGACGCGGCTGGACAGCCAAGATGCATCATAAACTAGAGTCTACTGTCGGGCCAAAGGGCAAAGGCGTTGTTTGCAACACAATTAAGGAGATGTTTGTTCCACCTAAAGTTTAGTCTTGTCACATCGAATGTTTGGTTACTAATTAGGAGTATTAAATATAGACTAATTATAAAACTAATTGTACAAATAGAGACTAATCTACGAGACGAATCTATTAAGCCTAATTAGTCCATAATTTGACAGCGTTGTGCTACAGTAAATATGTGCTAGTAATGGATTAATTAGGCTTAATACATTTGTCTCGCGAATTAGCCTCCATCTATGTAATTAGTTTTATAATCGGTTCATATTTAGTCCTTCTAATTAGCCTCCGAACATTCGATGTGACAAGACCTAACTTTAATTTCTGAATCAAACACCCACTAAACAAACGGTGAAACAGTCCCTGAGTCCCGTATAGCACCAGGCGGGTGGCTGTGACAGAGCTAGAATAACAGTCTTGCACCATGTTCGCTTGAGCTTTTTCAGTTATAGAATATTGTTTTTCTCTCACAACATTTCAGTATTGGTTGCCAAGCTGTAACGAATACAAGTGAACCAAACAGAGAACTCCTAAAGAGCCATATAAAAAGTTAAAAACTCAAACCACAAGAATTCGACGGTGACCAGCATTTTGTGTTTCGACAACAGAAGAGCCGTGAGGAACCAGCATTTCCAGTTTCGTGTTTCGACAACAGGAGAACCGTGAGGAACCAGCATTTCCAGTTTAGGGTGACAACCCGTCAGCCACAGGTTGTTTGCTGTATTCGCTGCCCCTCATCCCAGTGCTAGGGTCGCCGTCGACGAGGCCGAGAGCAGCCAATCTTCTCCAGAAAAATAGGAAGCTGCAACTGACGCAAGAAAACACAAACGCGAGGCGCAAATATCTTTCCTGTCGCTTTTTGCTTCGTGCGGCCGTTTGTCCCGTAAATTCACCCGTCCCTTGACCCTTCACGAAAAGATCCCCGGGCCCGCTAGCGATCCGACAGTGCAGGCGCAGCCAGCCACCGGCTCTCGCCGTCTCGGCATCTCCCGTCTCCACCGCCGAGATTTTTCCCCTCCCTCAGTCCCCGGCCGGCGACAGCGTGCCTCACCAGCTCACCTCCCCAACTACAACTTCCCCTACGCCGTCGGCCGGTCGCACGTGCTGGTGGCTCGTTCCCCTCGTGGTGATACCGAGCCCACTTCTGACAAGCGGGGTACCCCGTACCCGACGGTGGCTGACGGGTGGGGCACCCAGGTGACCCAGCAGACATGGACATCTCTTCCTCCGTGGCTTCGTCTTCCTCCCCCCAAATAAAGCCAAGCCCAGCGAGGCCACCAGCCACCAGCTCCACCTCGTGGACTCCTCCCCCCCAAAACTAAACCCTCGCTTTGGAGGCGCGAGACCGAGAGGCGAACAAAGCGAGGGGCCTGACCTGACACCACCATCCCCTGCTGCAACGACCGACGCCGCCGGCGATGGCGTCCATCTCCGGCGCGGCGGCGCCGCCATCTTCCGCTGTGTGCCGGCTGCGGCTGCGCCGGCACCTCCTGCTCCGGCCCTCCCACCTCCGCCTCCTCCGCGCGCCCCACTCCATCGCCGACCTCTCCCGCTCCTCCTCCAGCTCCTCCAATTCCGCCCCGACCCCGGCCCAGCCGCTGGGCGGCGGCTCCAGCCCGGAGAACGGCAGCGGCGTCCGCGCGGTGGAGAAGGACCCGATCAAGCTCTGGGAGCGCTACGTCGAGTGGCTCTACCAGCACAAGGAGCTCGGCCTCTTCGTCGACGTCAGCCGGATGGGGTTCACGGACGACTTCCTGCAGCAGATGGAGCCGCGGATGCAGCGGGCCTTCGCCGCCATGCGGGAGCTCGAGAAGGGCGCCATCGCCAACCCGGACGAGGGTCGCATGGTCGGCCACTACTGGCTCCGCGACCCGGCCCTCGCGCCCAACTCCTTCCTCCGCAACAAGATCGAGACGGCGCTCGACAGTATCCTCGCCTTCTCCCAAGATGTCGTCTCTGGCAAGGTCGCTGCAACATTTTCCAATTCTATTTGCTTATTACATGCTTGCGATTGCTCCTGCTGCAGAGTTTGAATTGCATAGCATGCTTGGTATTCTGTGCCACTACCATTTTTAGCTCCCATCCATTAGAAAAACTCATTTTCGGGTTGATTTGGCGACTGGAGGGAGTGTCTAGTCTGTCATCAGGGAAAGGGTGCCAGTTTTACATGTATACCTTATATGCTTATGACTGAATCAAAGCACCTGGAACAATTTTGGGGACGAGATTTCGAAAGAAGTTGATTGCAAGTGTCTCTTTGTTTTTGATCTATGTTGTCCTCAAGCCCCGTGTTACAAAATGTTGGGATATGCCATCATGAGAGAGCTTAGAGCAGACCTGTGTATAATCTTCCAACATTATACTGAAGATTTGGAATTGTAGGAAACTAGAATCGATTCAATGTTGTCGATGTATTGCTTGAGCCTTATGGCCTGTTTATATAGGAGTACATCATTTAGGGGCAAGTACTCTAACAGGCATGATAAGTGCATGGCAACAGATAGTTGCTATGTATCTTATTCAGTCTTTTGGTACATTTCTTTTTATGCTGATGTCTTATAACACGGTATTTCGTGTAAATGCAGATTCAATCCCCATCTGGTCGTTTCACTTCAATTCTCTCTATAGGAATTGGAGGGTCAGCTTTGGGCCCTCAATTTGTTGCTGAGGCACTTGCACCTGATAACCCTCCACTGAAGGTATATGCCCCTAAGTCAAAATCCGAGCAATGCACGAAAATTGCATTTGTCTCTCGTTTGTATCTAAGATGTCTTGTCAGTTGCAAGATATAACCCTAAACTCTTATTATGCTTGATTTCTAGATAAGATTTATTGACAACACCGATCCTGCTGGGATTGATCATCAAATTGCTCAACTAGGACCTGAACTGGCAACTACTCTTGTAATTGTCATTTCTAAGGTACATAAGGATCCCAAACTCGCTTATTTTGTCGATATTCTCCCAGCTGCACCATGAACTTATTGTTCAATTTTGCATAGAGCGGAGGCACACCTGAAACCCGCAATGGTCTACTGGAAGTACAGAAAGCCTTCAGAGATGCGGGGCTGCAATTCTCGAAACAGGTTTTGACCTTTGGTTCTTGTTGGTTTTGTATAATTCTGTCACAACTGGTTCAAGGGCAATCAGTTTCTGTTACTTGGTTCATGCACTGTTTCCACGTCCTTGATATATGACTGAGCAATTCGTTATCTGAGAGCACGGTCTGCTTTGCAGGGTGTTGCAATTACTCAAGAAAATTCTCTGTTGGATAACACTGCCAGAATAGAGGGATGGTTAGCTCGGTTTCCTATGTTTGACTGGGTTGGTGGTAGGACTTCAGAAATGTCAGCTGTGGGTTTACTTCCAGCTGCATTGCAGGCCAGTGCTTTCCCATTTTTCCTGTATGTTGATTTCATTCACACGCTTTCAAATTAATTCCTAAGGGGTTGTTTTCAGGGTATTGATATCAAGGAAATACTAGCTGGTGCAGCTTTAATGGATGAGGAAACCCGGAACACTGTGGTATGGCATTATTAAGAACACGGACAACATACAATGATGGTATGATTATCTATTGAAAATGTGTCATGTCAAACATGTTTATCTTTTTAACAGGTTAAAGAAAATCCAGCAGCATTGCTTGCATTATGTTGGTATTGGGCAACAGAAGGGATAGGCAAAAAGGTTTCCAGCATTGTTGATTGCAGCATCTTTGAGTGATGAATGATGTTCTTACTTTCCTTATTGTTTTGTTATTTTTTCCTCTCTTTCAGGATATGGTTGTACTTCCTTACAAGGATAGTTTGTTACTTTTGAGTAGATATTTGCAACAACTTGTCATGGAATCTCTTGGGAAAGAATTTGACCTGGACGGCAACCAGGTAAAAAGCCTATCATATTCTAGTCAGTTTACTGTACCTGATGTTTTTGAACTACTAGGTTTCAGATTTGATATTCATCACTTTTCTTTGTTTAACATAGAAATTTCCAATGTCAGGTCAATCAAGGGCTAACCGTATATGGGAACAAAGGAAGCACTGACCAGCACGCGTAAGTGTGTGCTAATTTTTCTGCAGTACTTATTGTAGTTAAATTGCAGAGTCTAATGAATTATTTCTGATCACAGTTACATTCAGCAGCTGAGAGAAGGTGTACACAACTTCTTTGTTACTTTTATTGAGGTCTTGCGTGACAGGCCTCCTGGTCATGATTGGGAGCTTGAACCTGGAGTCACATGTGGTGACTATTTGTTTGGGATGTTGCAGGTCAACCTTGAACTTTAAAGAGAGAAAATTATGTTGATTTGTCTGCTGCAGAGATAACAGAAGTTTACAATATTTTGCAGGGAACCCGTTCTGCTCTTTATGCAAATGACCGGGAGTCTATCTCTGTTACTGTGCAAGAGGTAACTCCTAGAGCTGTTGGAGCACTGGTTGCACTTTATGAACGTGCTGTGGGGATTTATGCTTCTTTGGTAAATATCAATGCCTATCATCAGCCTGGTATGCTTCTCATGACAAAGTAATGTAGCTCTATAATTAAGCTATTTGTTGTATGCATTTATGTGTGGGCTATGTGATTTACAGGTGTTGAGGCTGGGAAAAAGGCAGCAGGAGAAGTATTGGCCCTTCAGAAAAGGGTGCTGACTGTATTAAACGAGGCCATGTATGGAACTTCTGATTTATGTTCTTTCTGTTTCTCTGTGAAGTGATTGGTTATGCATAGTATTTTTGGGGCATATTTCGAGTTATGCTTTGAAAATGTATTTTGTTGTATCACTAGGTGGGTGGGTGTTTGCTTTGAGGAATGGTTTGGTCCATCATATTCTCACTCTCACTTTCTTGTTTGGTTTATGGAGTTGAATAAGTTCATCTGCCACCACCTTATCCCTTGCAAACTAATAATTAGTACAAACATGAGGAGGGATGTACTCATGGGGTGGTTCCTCAAAATAAACACTCGAAGTGCACCCCCACCCCCAAAGCTGTGGCAATGCCCATTTCTCCTTTGGGCATTTTAGATATTCGAATTGATATAGGTTTAAAAAGTTTTCCTAGCTGAAAATTACAATTGACGGCTTATTGACAATTATCATGTGGGCATGGGGTTGCAAAATTACAGATAGCGTCCTGCTGGTTTTACAGTTACATACCCTTAGAGTCGAAAGTCAATATTCTTACAAAGAAAGAAACATGTGGATTGTACTAAAGTATAACTCAACCTTTCCTTACTGATGAAACAATTTTTACTGTCCAATTTCCAATTTCTTTACATGATGTAAACTCAAATAATCGGCATAAGTGAGGACACAAAATATGTGTATGCAAAGAAGTCTTTTCTTGAACACGCAGGAGAGTTGTGTCTTTTATATTAAGAAGAAAAAGGGGCAAGAACCCTTACAACACACACCCACACCCATTTAGTTTACACATAACTTTGATTTGCATTAATGTTATATTGGAGTTACTGGATTGCTTGTTGATTCATGTACTTCTTGTCTCCCAGCTGCCAGAACCCTGGTGAGCCATTGAGTATAGATGAAATTGCAGATCGCTGCCATTGCCCAGAAGATGTAAGTTTCACCTTTGTGCTCCCTTTGTTTGTTCTGACCACGCGCCTCCCATCTTTTGGCATCCCTATTTTCATCTACAGAAACACAATGTTTTTTTCCCTTCTATAACACATGCCCAACGTTTGCTTCCTCAGATTGAGATGATCTACAAAATAATCCAGCACATGGCTGCTAACGACAGATCACTTATAGCAGAAGGCAGCTGCGGCTCTCCTCGCAGCGTTAAGGTGTACCTCGGTGAATGCAATGTAGACGAAGATATGCAGGCCGCATAGATTCCGGGGGTCTAGATCCGTGTAAAATTGTTGGAATAAATCAGGAGCAACACGATAGCGGATGCTATGCATGGGTGTTGCTGATGTGCCATTAGTTTCTTGTTTGGTGGTGCTTGCACACGATTGCTGCAACGATGTATTTTAGAATTTGATTTTTTTTGGGGGTCTCTTAAAATACAAAAGGTCCTTGCACACGATTGACGCAACGATGTATTTCAGAATTTGATTTTTTTTTGGGTCCCTTAAAAATACAAAATACAACCTCTATTTAGAAAAGAATGTAACTACGTGTTACGTGTCAACAAAAGTAGTTCATATTTGATAAAATTTCTAGTAAATATTATTCACATCTATGGCTTCAAAATAATTTATTATAAAAATATATTTTATAATTAATCTAATTATATTTATTTGATATTATAAATATTGATATTTTTTTATCTATAATTGATTGAATTTTAGATACAAAATCATGACACTGTGCTAAAATTATATATTTTTTTACGGAGGGATTACAAAGAGAGAAGGTGGTGTATGTACGCATGTAACACCCACAAATTTTTCATCGTTTGAATAGCTAAACTTGATTTATTAATGCAATTGTGTGAGCATTTCAATGTAGAGATAATAATTTTTGTTAATTTAAAATCCATCATAAGGTTAGGAACATGATTCTGCATGCATGCTGCTGCATTTACTTTTATGTGCTGAGTGATTTGAATCTGATTTGCTAACTGAATTTAAACTGCATTTAAAATGGTTTTGAAAGTCAGATTTCAGAAAAAGAAAAGGGATCGTTTCTCTCCATCCCTCCCTGTTTCATTTTCGGCCTGATGGCCTCCTCCCCTTTCAGCTGCGCGCCAGCCCAGTACGATTTCGCGGCCCGCGTTGCGGCCCAGCCGAGCTGCACAGGTGCGCCCACCGTTCCCCTCCCTCTGTTGCACTGCCATCCGGGTCCCGCATGTCAGCGATTGAACCGTCTTCCTCCTCGCGATGGTAAGGACGCCGCTCTTTCCTTCCTCGAGGGCGACCGAATCCCTCTCGATCTTCCCCCTTTCCTTCCTTGGAGCATCTACGGCGTATATAAACGATGCTCCGCACTACGTATCCCTTTTCCCGACCCCTCTCGCAACAGCGCAGCGCCCCGGAGCTCTCGCGTTGCCGCCGCGAGCCCTAGCCGCCGTCGCTGCTGCCGGTTTCGCCGTCCGCCGCTTCTTCGTCGTATTTGAGCTGTCGCCGAGATTCTTTCCGCGGTAGTGAAGCTCCCCGCACCGTTTTTCCCTATATTTCCGCTCTCTATTGCTCACGTTTCGTCGCCGGACCATGCAGAACGCCGCCACCAGCCCCGTCGAGCAGCCCGCCGTCTTCTTCTCGCCTCCGACCCGTTTGAAGCCCTAGTTGAGCTCGCGGTCGTCTCCTATTTCTCCCTGTGCTTTTACCGAGGTTAACGGTGGCCGGAATAGCCGAATCGACGCTCGCCGGCGAGCTCTCGCTGCCGGCAATGGCCTCCACCTTGCCGGAGTTACTATTCCGGCCGTCTCTCTCTCTCTCTTTTCTCTTCAAACTAATATGAGCCATCCCTCTTTGATCCAACGGCTCAGGATTGAAAATACCCCTTCGTCGGCACTTTTGCTAAAGAGTCCCTGCGGTTCTTCCTTTTTATGCCTGCGGTCCGAATCAGATTCAAAAATCCTGATTTTCTATTTATTTTAATTCGAATACAGTTCGCGTTAATTACAGTTTTACCATCCAGAGCTTATAATTAGCATAACTTCACCATTTTAGCTCCGTTTTAAGTGATTTCCGCGCATGTGTTCGTAGCGACGTGTAGAATAATTTTATAAACTTTTCAACATTAGTTTCTTTTGTTGGTGTACTGTTCTAATTATTTTTATTGTTTGTTATGCATGATTGCTCGTGGATGCTTGTGTGATGTTGTATTGGTGAATCGTGTATAGACGGTGAGCAGTACGACGTTGAACAAGATCAATATTTTGACGATCAGCAAGACCAGCATGAGTACTTTGAGTAAGGCAAGTGTAGTATGGGATCATTCTTGTTGTCTTACTCATTATTTATCACTTTAATCATACGCATGAGTTTACCTTGATAACCATAGAAATTTTTCTAGCAATTGATATCCTGATTCCTTGTCACCTATGGGTTTATATGCATTGGGTAGTATGATGCTAGTGCTCAAACAACAACCATGATCCTGTAACTTGACTAATAGAATATGCAATAAACACTAAAAGATGCTTTTTAGCAACAAGGAACAAGGGGCTAGAGCATAGTTTTTGTGATGCGCTATATTCCTCTCCTTAAGGACTTATCTGTAAACGATCATCCGGGACTTACAGTACAACCGTGAGAGCTACATGGCTCTGGCTTTAGTCAAGTATCAAGACCTTTTTTAGCTTGTTAGTGGTTACTTTTATGGCACAAAAGGAGTCTGACACTATGGGTATAATACGGCATCTGTGATTTTGAGTACTTCCGTGTGAGTGTGCCACTTTAAAGGGGGGCTCTATACTTGCTTGCCACTAAAATCTAGTGGCCCTAAATTGTTAGACGAACTTCTGAAATACTTCAGTGTATTATGTCCGCTCACCTTAGAAGTGTTATGGGAGTCATGACCACGAGCAAATGTGAATCACGACTCACAGTGAAAGTGTACAACCTCTGCAGATTGTAGAACTGGTATATCAGCCGTGCTCACAGTCACGAGCGGCCTTGGACCCTTATGGAATATATAATTACTAATGGATTATTTGTTTATGCTATTCCTTATTCATGTTTACCTGATCATGTGTTTATGGGCTTGAGATTGTTGCTACTCACTCGCTTAAAATCGTGACTCAATAAAAGTTAAATCTAGTTAAACCAGTGTCTACTTGTTGAGCCTCATGGACCCCGTGTTATTCTTGTTGAGTACGAGATATACTTACGCTTGTTTATTTTTTATTACTTGGATAAAAATCCCGGATGAATAACAGATGACAATAGTTATTAGGATTTTTCCTAAAGATTACTAATCTTGCGATCAACCAGTCGACCGTTCCTGTGGTTATGGAGACGCCATGAAGTTATCTTTATTTATTTCCGCTCGTATAATTATGTAATAGATTAAATACTCATGATGTAATAAAGCACTGTGCTTAGTATTCTTCTTTAATTTATCTCTATATGTATGTGTAATTAATTTCTTGGCACACATATAATTTATATCCAGATTTGCTTTTAAATTTGGATATGACAACGCATCTCCTCATGTATCATTGCGATCGCTTCAGCCTCCAACGCATCACGCATCTTCCATCCGAATATCCTCGTTGTCAATCTAAGATCCGCATTTCAAAAAAAAAAAGTGCCAGCGGCTGATATGGACCTCGAGCAGGTCAATGTAAGGATTTTCGTTTTGCTTGATACGGAAAATAGTACAAACTAATCATTTCGGATGACCAAAATAAAGTTCTGGCACAAAAACAAGTTTGTTCAAACAAAGGCAATATTTACACAGTTGTGCAATACAAATGCTGCTTTGGACTAAGAGGCGCTGCTGTTGATGAAGTTGTGGAATAGCACAAATGCTAAACTAGCAGTCGAACTCAACTGGGAAATCATGATCGCACTGGCAATCACAGATTTACAGCATCTAGAATAGACTAAACAAATGGTTTCAGGCTATATTACCTGAACAATGGAAAAACACACACAAGCAATTCTAACATAGCCTAGTTGTTGACACAATATTCAAAGGAACTTGGATATCACACGGCAGGAAGTCTGAAATGCTGTAGTTGCGACCGTAAGTAATGCTCGATTATTGTAGACCCTGCATGATAGGGTACTAAAACAGTTAGCGTAGCTATATAGAGATTAGGTTGCCAAGCTAGCAGATCTCTATTCAACTTGGTCATTATTTTGTGGGAAGAATAATGCTTTACGAAAATATTACTGTCCAAGGTTAGTGCAATAATAACTTACCCAACAGCAGTAGCACCCCATGAAGCAACATTATAAATGGCTTTAGTTCCATCCCATGCCTTCCGGATTTTACTTTTCTTCTTTTCAGCTGAAAACGTCTTCCTAAGCGCTGGAACATGAACAGTCAAAAAGTTTAACATCAGAATATCCAATAAAAATTTATTTCACCGTTCGTCTTATTTAAGAGAGAATAAGTAAACCTTTCTGAAGTTGATCAGGAGACAGGTCCTGCACAAACATGAAATTCACACATTAAATATATAAAGCACATCTCGTACAAAATGCAGAGACATGAAACTCCTCCCTCAGCATGATGATCCCATCAAGTGAAGAAAATAGCTACCTCGGTCCTTTTAAGTGATAACAAGTATGCAGCCATAAAGGAAGTAATCCCATCAACCACATCCTCCTGCTTAACAAGAACATATCCATCATCTGAGTCACCATCTTCCCACAAATCGACTGACTTTATTATATCCCATGATGCATCAGGTTCCACTGTGCCAAAGAACAGAGAAGTTTTCAAAGTACAGTGGTAACTATTTCAAGAAAAATAGAGTGAAACTCCAAAGGTAATTTGAGCCGGTCATTTTTATCATCTCTTGTGTACTTTTTATAATAGTAATATATATTCATCCAGCAGAGGCTTACCTGCACCATTCTGATCTACTGGCTTCTGAATACCATTGAGCTTTTGAAGGAACTCGAGCGATCCAACCTTAGATTTAAGAAGGTCACACATCTGCTAGGTAAAAGCAAGTTGTTTTAATTGCAGGGCAGCTTCAGAACATAATAAACGATGTGGAAAATTCTGTCTCTACTTTGTCACTCCAAAGAGATTTCTGTAAGGGCCATGACCATGAGACTGTTCAGCCCACATTTCCAGATAGGAAGCTGGAAATACATATTAGGGATACTGGCATACTGCAGACATGACTTCGCCTAAACTAACAACATACTGTTCACTGTTCTTGCAACATCTTGCAAAGATTTATTTACAACAATCAGGAACGTTCAAATATCTGAATTTGTACCACTATTCCCGGACCTGGCACTAAACTAACTAATAACATCATTGGCAGAGCAGATACCAAAGGTATTCACCAAAGTCAACCGAACGATAAATCAGCATCAAATACTTTCTACTGACAACAGATACCAAAGGTGGACAATAGCTCCCAACAAGCTACTAACGACAGATTTAGTCTCACCACAGCACAGAAACAGTGTGATTACATATTTACAGTACTGAAGTAATTTCGAACTACGCATCCACCGCAGGTCCTCAGATATTTATGTAGTGTCCAAACTTAAATTGTAGCTAATTCAGTTGAATTACGCACTTTACCAATTCATTTACACCTGCTGCAACGACTTATACTTCGGAAATCCAAATCCTAGTTCCCGGCACCCTAGACGTCCCCAGAAGAACTCGTGAGGGATCAAGACGCCTCCTGCTCACCTGGGCCGTCTCGTAATCGGAGTCACTCGCAACCGACGACGTCGCCACGTCATCTCCATCGACACCGACATCGCCCCTGCGGTCCTCGCCCTCCGGCGGGGCTGCTGCGGTGTCCTCCGAGAGAGAGACGCCGAGATCAGCGTCGGCGTCGCGCAGCATCTCAACCGCCCGCTGGACCTGCTCCAGCACCTCCTCCAGCGCCCGCTTCCGCACCCTCCTTACCTCCGGCGACAACCGGCGCGCCACAGCCGGCGAGGAGGAGGAGGTTGACGAGGGCTCCATCGCGGGGACCGGACCTGTAGCCGGCGAGGCGACGGTGGCGACGCCGGATTGGGACTCGGAATCCCGCGGCCTACATGAAGTAGAGGATGATTGATTTGTTTGGCTAATCGTCGCGTAATAGCGTTGGGTTGGCGTGTGGCTTTCAATAAGCAACCAAGTGGGCCCCGTGTCATGGGTCCTACCTGTCGGTTAAGGCTGATATTTGACCGGGCACACGGCTTGAGGTTACGGTGTTGGTTTTCCAAAAAAAAAAAAGAGGTTACAGATTTTTTTTTTTTTTGAGTCTAAAAGAGGTTACGGTGTTGGTTGTGACGAAGTTTAGATGGGCCTTCGCCCAACTAAACAACCAGACTGAGGAGGCCGATCTGAGTTTCTAACGCAGGCTCCAGGCCGACGCACGTCGTGGGCCAACGGCACTGGTATTCCTGCAAATGGTCCGGAATCCAAGCCAAACCCACCCAAAATTACGTGCAACATGCAAAGGTTTGACCCACCTCGGTCCATTTCAATCGTCTGCGTAAACCGAACCAGCCTAAACTGTGGCGTTCTTTTTCTAAAAAAAAAAAAACTGTTGCGTTCTTTCACCTCACACCACAATGGCCCTGTTCGTTTTTCTGAAAAAAAAAAAAGCCGAAACATTGTTCTGGCTAATTTGTTGTGAGAAAAAAATAATGTTTCAGCTAAAAAAACAAGCTGAAAAATACGAATTATAAGACAAGCGAACGGGGCATATAAGGTTCTGTATGATTCATTAACTGCTAATAGTTAGCTGGCTAATAGCTCATATCTAATATTAGCTAGTTAACTACTAACTACATATTAGTTGAAGGGTGTTTGGATGCATAGCTAATAAAAAATGCTAGTAAGATAATATATGAGCTGCTATTATCTGATTTCGTCCAACTAGTGAGATAGTTATTATATAGAGAGGTCCAGCTAACAATTAGCTATTTTATTAGCCGCACATATTTTGATCCAAAAGAGATAAGTATTATCTATAGAGATCAAACAGGGCCTAAACCTGTGGCTTCTCTACGGGTTAAATCCATTAGAAACCATTTGCAGCACGCTAAACGTGTGGCTTCTCTATGAGTTAAATCCATTCGGAACCATTTGCAACCCACGGTTTCACTCTTGCAGTCTACTGTGACTAAATTTATGCACGACGATTTGTTCAATCAGCTGTTGTTGGTGTGTCAATGTGATAGAAAGGCCATGGATGTCTCCAGTTTTTGCTAGTTTTTAAGCATCTGGTTTTTAAAACTAGGTGGGATCCAAACGAGCCAGTTTTTGCCAGATTCTTTAAAATCAGAAAGCTGTTGATTACCAGCTTTTGTCAGTTTTTTGTGACCCATAGAGCAATAAATGAAATCAAATTCTTAAAAACTAAAGGATCCAAACACCCTACCAGTTTTCGCTCAAAATCCAGATTTTAGAAAACTGGTTTTTAATTATGAATCGGAAACTGGTGATCAAACAGGGCCAAAAGGGAGCGGTGGACTTGCATCGAATGAACAAATAATATGGAAATGAAAAAGAAACCACACTATCTCAAAAAGAAAATAAACATGTAAACTCTTGAAAACCAGCCTGCTCAATCGGTTTTCACCCAAACCAAATTGGCCCAGTAGAAAAACTAGACCATGGAACCGGTTCTAGCCCAAATCATTACGAGATTTAAACAATAGCATAGGGATTTATTTCTACCCGCACGTTGTTGGAAGACATTATATGAATCATAGTAGATGCAATATGTAAACTCTTGGAAAAAAATGCATATAGACAACTAAAATCCCGTGGTCCATGTCTGAAGATTAATCTATAGTTTTCATAGCTAAACCAGCTAGTGAGCTAGTTATCATATATAGAAGTTACACCATATATCAAGAAAAGAAAAGCATGATTTATCTCCAATGATCAGCGTGGTTGGACTGCCTCTTGATCATTGACGATTTGTTCTTTCACCTAATGGTTAATGCATGCAAAAGCGTGAGTGTTTAGTATAGGAGCCATACCAAATACCATAGCCATAAATTATGGCTTCTTTCGGCTCCGCGCAAGGGTCACGGAAGCAAAGATGCTGGTGTCCTCCTCTGCACCCTCCTCACTCGGCTGGAACCTTATATTAGCAGTAGTGGCACGAACAACATAGCTAGAATGGTACATAATACCAGATCTCAAAAGCTACCATCTTTCCCACCAAAAATGAAACGGGCAGGTTGACAAAGTGACACTACAAGTAGTTCAGATTCGGTTTATGAAAACTGTCAGCTGGTCCTATATTCCTATATGTAACAAAGCACCACGCCAACATCCAGTCAACAATATCTGTCAAGCCAACCGCAACAACAAATTCTTCCAAATTCAACTACATGCAGAATTCACTTGCTACAACGAACAAGAACACAAGGGACCCACGAGATCAAATAATTGCCAAAAGCGAGCTATCTGCTATCTGCTATCTGAAAGCCAAAGTCCTTTCGACCTTAAGGCTTCCCCAACGCAGGGACGTGGCGTACTGCCCCAAGCTCCACGCTGACGCCAAACATCCATGTCAAGTAGACTAATAGCCTCGCAGGCACGCAGAGTGGCCGGCAGAAGATGTAGTGGTCTCGTTAGTCAAAAGAATGAAGCTACTATCACATGTGTGTTGGGAGTGTGGTCCATGGGGAAAAAAGTAGAGCAGTGGATAGATCTGAAAGGGATGTGATGGGGTGGTAGATGAGTAAAAAAGCCAAGCTGCCTGGAAGTCTGTTGGCCAGAGAGCACAGCTTCGACTAGCCCTTTTAGCCTAGGGCCAACAGCAGGTGCTGCCCCGGTTGGTGGTGCCCTCTAGGGGCGCTTCTAGCACTCATTCGATCATTCTCATCGATATCGTCATGACAAATAGGTAAGGAGAGGCCAGCAGCCTTTGGTGAATAAAGTGGGAACATTTTAGAAGCCATGCTAATGTCGCACCTAACAAAGATATTGAGATATCAACAATGATATTATCTATCCGGCAAAACTAGGCAATAAAGTCAACGGATCTTCTCCACTACAGGTAGGGTGAGCCTTTTGAATCAAACAATACTCCCTCCGGTCCAATTTGCAAGGCATTTCACATAGGCCAAAGTCAAACTTTATAAACTTTGACCAATAATTTTTTTAACTATTTTAATATAAACTTAATACTATTAGATTTGTAATAATATGCTATCCAATACTTATGATTTTGAGAAAATTACTTCCTTGGCCCTAAAAAATGGTTGTGCTTACTTTCTTGGCTCTTTATGTTTTAAACTTCCCTATTTAGCCTCAAAACGAAATTCGGTTCCTTTCGTGGCCCTTCAGTTAGTTTGAGGCTCTAGCAATGTTAATGTTAACTTGTACGATTACCATTTTACCCCTGGTGCTAAAGGCAAAGTACAATCACCTCATTGTACAGGCCTTTCAAACTATCTACTATCAAGAATTTCCCAGCATGGATTTATTTTTACAAGAATTCCCCAAAAGAAATCCGGCTCTAGAGATCTCTGGAAAGAGACGATGCATGGATGGATATACAGCACCTACGTGCCTGGAATCAGGAAAGTCCTTGGCGGCCTCCGGCGATCTTAACCTGTGGAGACTAGAAAGCAAGTGCCTGGATGATAGCAGGATCACCGTAGTACTCCCAGTCGCAGCAGTCGGCGATGACCGCGCTAGCCCGTCCGGGCACCGTTGTCGCCTTTCTCCTCGTATGCGTCGATGAAGTGAAATGCTACGAAAGGTCGCATTTAGGTCTTTTTGCGTTGCTCCGAAAAGCTGGTTCACGGTATAACCTAACGGATTAACGGAAGGGCTTAGAAAGAAAACGAATTTCGTTTTGGGGCTAAATAGGGGAGTTCAATACAGAAAGGGCCAAGGAAGTGAGTACAATTTTTTTAGGCCCAAGGAATAATTTTCTCTATAATTTTATAACCATAAATAATATAATAATAACTTAATGGTCATTCAAAACAGAAAGGGCCAAGGAAGTAAGTACAACTTTTTTTAGGTCCAAGGAATAATTTTCTCTATAATTTTATAACCATAAATAATATGATAATAACTTAATGGTCACAATGTAATTTTGGAGACCGTACTATGTCAGACTACGCCTTAGATCAGAAGGAGTATTAACGAATCTACGGATTTGATTGGGGATCGGTTGGCCATTGACAAATAGGTCGGGCTCAACCCCTGCTCTACTCCCTCTGATTCTTTTTATAGGGCCTATTATTAGGTTGAAAAAGGTCAAATTTATATGACTCATAATTTGTCAAATTATGTGCATGATTTAACGTACAAATGTACCCAGGTTTAAATCATTGACTTGGCACGGCTACTCACATTCTTTTGGTTTTATTCCACTCTTTGCTAGGTTAGTCCCTCTTAAGTGCTTATAGGGACAGGGACGGATCTAGGATTTAGTCTAGGGGGGCTTCTTTAACCTCAAGACAACTTCAGTCTCTCTTCAAGGTCCATCCATGGCAAAAATTTCTAGGGGGGCTCCATGGGTCCGGCGGCCGTAGGGGGGCTAGAGCCCCGCCCGCCCACCCCACCGCTGGATCCGTCCCTACATAGGGGTGGATGGCGTGAGCGTTTTCATAGGAGTGACGACGACTATGTATGCATGTGTGTATATGAACATTTTCATCAGCGCGCACGTGCTATATAAATATAGATATAGATACGGATATAGATATAGATATAATTACAGATATAAATACAGATACAAATATAGATACAAATACAAATACAAATATAGAGCTAGAGATAGAAAGAGGCGCATGCGTTATGGTAACACATGAGATGTTCTCTATCAAAGAAACAATGTTAGAAAAGCCTTTACATGACCCAAAGCTCGACAGAGAAGACTTTGACAAAAATGTACCATTTTTAGTAGTCTTAAGTCAACAAATCAACTGGTTCTAATTTTGATTGATTGTGTTTAGAGTTGTATGCATATTTATAGTTGCTACTTGTTGAACGCTTGTGTTTTCAATGGCCACAGAAAATACTATTATGTTTATAATATCAAGTGCAAAAGCAAGCACCCCCATCTAAAATGGTGCTTCCTAGCACCCAAGCTCCAACGTGAAGCAACCTTTGAAATCAATAATAGCACCACCTAAAACACAAACATTGTAGCTGCTCTTACCCGTGGAGGACTTATTCATATTATTCTCATTCCACCTTAACTTTAAATCATTTAAAATGTAATAATTCATATCAATTGCTACGTCGGATCTAGGATCATGATCTTGTGTTAGACGTATGGAGCTTTCGTGTAGGGTCGAAATATTTTAGGATATATGTTATCGTTTCTATGCACTTAAAAAGGTGAAGTTCTTTTTTTTCATCATAAAAGAATAATGTGAAGTTCATCTACTGACTAATAACAATGAAGAAAGGTCTTTCGACATTGATGCGAGACTGACGTCGTTTTTCCCTACGGGATGCCCCATCGAGAACTTTGCGATTGTGAGAAAAACAATCACGTCAGTCTCTAGTCACTACTGGAAATGCGTGCTTTGCCGAGGGCCTGAGGATTTGCCGAGGGCCAAATCTCGAGCACTCGGCAAAGACACTCTTTGCCGAGGGCCAGCCACAGGAGTCCTCGGCAAAGAACAGCCCTCGGCAAAGAGGCCTTTGCCGAGGGTCCGACCCTCGGCAAAGACAGGCCCACGGCAAATCAAATCTTTGCCGAGGGCCGCGGCCCTCGGCAAAGATGCCCTCGGCAAATTAGGCCCGTTGGGTCACGGCGGCCATTCCCGTCAAGCTTTGTCGAGGGCCACCCGTTAGGCCCTCGGCAAAGGTTTTTTTTTGGCAATTTTTTTTAAAAAGTCTTTGCCGAGGGCCCTAGACCAGGTCCTCGGCAAAGATTTTTTTTTGGTTTTTTTAGCCCAGTTTTTTTGTGGTGCTACAATACATTGTTTTGAACTCAATTTTAAAATTTGAACCAATTTTGACTTTTTTTGTATCTTTCCTTAATTTATTTCGATTCTTTGATTTTTTTCGAATATGTCAAATTTGAGATGCAGGTGCATGGAATATTGCAATGTAGTGTTTCGAAAAATGTTATTCATGTTAATTGGTGCATGTTGAGTCCATATCCACAAACTCGCATCAAATTTCGCGCATCTTCTTCACGTAACATGACGACCAACTTGCCGGAAAAGTGTTTTTAAATTATATAAAATCCATACGAAGTCCGAAAATCACGAAACTTGGCGAGATGTCATGTTATCGCATGTGTAGGCTGTGGTAAAAAATTGAGAAGGTTTCGAGCGAGTTGCGACGTCGGATGCCTGAAACCCAGACATCTCCACATGTGATCACATGTGGAGATGTCTGGGTTTTAGACATCCGATGTCCCCACTTGCTCGAAACCTTCTCAATTTTTTACCACAGCCTACACATGAGATAACATGACACCTCGACAAGTTTCGTGATTTTTGAACTTCGTATGGATTTTATATAATTTAAAAATAGTTTTTCGACAAGTTCCTCGTCATGTTACGTGAAGAAGATGCCCGAAATTTGATGTGAGTTCGTGTATAGGGACTCAACATACACCAAATACCATGAATAACATTTTTCGAATCACTAAATTGCATTATTCTATCCACCTGTAGTTCAAATTTGAAATATTCGAAAAAATCAAGGAAAGGAAATAAATTAGGGAAATATATCAAACAAAGTCAAAATTGTCTCAAATTTTAAAATTGAGTTTTAAATAATGTATTATAGCACCACAAAAAACTGGGTTCAAAAAAAATAAAAAATAAAAAATCTTTGTTCTTTGTCGAGGGTCTGGCCAATGACCCTCGGCAAAAAATTTTTTAAAAAAAATAAAAAATCTTTGCCGAGGGCCCTGGATCTTGGCCCTCGGCACGGAGGGCCCAACCCTAAATCGGCCAGCGGCCTGACCCAAAATCGCCGCCCACATTTCATACGCCACTGCTGCGTGCCGCCGCCGCTGCTCGCCCCGCCGCCGCTGCGCGCCCCGCCGCCCCACCACCGCACCGCCCGACCTCCGCGCCGCCCCGGCGCGCCTGCTCGCGCAGTTCCCGCGGCTCGGGTCGCTGGCCGTGAACGGGAAGCCCCGCGCGGCCATGTATGGCCTCATACCCGACGACTGGGGCGCCTACGCCCGCCCCTGGGTCACCGAGCTCGCCGTGCCGCTCGAGTGCCTCAAGGCGCTCCACCTCCGCCGCATGGTCGTCACGGACAACGACCTCGCTGAGCTCGTCCGTGCCAGGGGCCACATGCTGCAGGAGCTCAAGCTCGACAAGTGCACCGGCTTCTCCACGGATGGACTCCGCCTCGTTGCCCACTCCTGCAGGTACTCGTACTCCTCGATTCTCTTGCTCTTGTTAGCTCCGATCTGGGTGCTGGAGGAAGTAAGATCAAATTGGGGTTACTGAGATGGTGACAATGAGGGGGCGTAGCTACTGTCTAGTCGTTGATTCCCCGAAACGGTTGTGGAGTCATAGCACCCATCACTTTCTGCAAGTAGAAACTTGTGCTACCTTACGGAGAGTTTTTACCAAAAAGCAGGTTTGAGATCTAGCGCTAAAAATTGGGTGGACTGCCCTCAAATGATTAGAGATCCTAACTAATAATCATAGAAGATCCGCAGAAGTCTTAGGAGTGCATCTTCAAACCTGTATCATTACAGTTCGTGGTTTCTGCTGTAGATTTCTCCAAAAAAGAAAGTTTAATTGATGGTGTTAATTGTGAATAATTTGATTATGGGATGCCTTATTCGATATATATTATATATAAAGAAAAGTTGAGTCATCGAGCAAACCACTGGGAACATGGAAGGTTGGGCTGTGTTTTGTCTTTGGATAGATCTACCAGAAAAGGAGTCTTTAAATGACCCCAAATTTACGTGTAGCATGATTGATGGGAATATTTAATGCAAGTCCAGTTAAATTAAAACAAGGATAATATCCACTGGCTGAGTTGAACTTCTGTGATTCTCTTGGTTCTAAAATTCTAACAAAATGCCCAAGCAACATGTAAACAGTGCGTAGGTCTTTCATTTTCTGTATGCTGCTAGGAGCTTTTGGTGTTTCCTGATCACCCCCGTGACATACTGTTTTAGGTGTCAGGACAGGGATTGTTATTCGTTGATTGCTTAAAAAGGGGGTTACATTTATTTGCCTGTAGGCTGTAGTGCATCCTTTTGTTATTTGGTTTTCCCCTTTAGTATTCTTTTAGCTGCTAATATTGTGACGAAATCATCACACTAACTTGTGGTGCTAAATTTCATCAGATCACTGAGAACTTTGTTTCTAGTAGTTTAGCTTAGTATAGCTTTACTTCAAGTTCATACCTGGGTTTTGCTCATTTATTAGGTTCAACCATATGTTCTTGTCACCTCAACAACCTGTCAAAATTTTTGTATATGCTGCTTCGAATAGCCCTATCGCTTACCTTGTTGTATTCTCATGTAAAATAGAGTTTTCTGTTCAATCCGTGGTAAACAATGGTTGTCACTTCTTTCACAGCACAGGGAGAAAGCATGGTTTTCAAGTTCAGTGAAGTCGAGATTGCAGTACTTAGGACCACAGCCAGGCATTCCAGTTCTAGATGACGAGCACGTTAAGGGCGTTCATCTCGATCCATTAGCTGGCCCAGTAGATGCCTTTTGCCTTATGGTTCTTGATCCGGAAAAGGTTAAGCAGCCTTTTTTTTCACTTTCCTATTGTTGCTCTCATGTTTTGTGCTACCATGTGTATGATGTTTATATTAAGAGTGCTGTGTTCACTATTTTCATGCAGAGGATAAACCTAAAATTTTGACTTACCTTACCACGAGGAACCAAAATAATATAATCTTGCAAAAATTGTTTGGATTCAGAATTTATTTTTGGATTTTTTAAGTTCCCTATTTGGTGATACGATTGTAGTCACACACTATTTTTGAAAATTGTAATGCTGAGGATATAGTGTGAGAAAATGATGACTTTGGCGCTAAATAGGAATGAAGATAGGTTATGGTTCTTTTTATTGTACTGAATCCGCCCACAATTTTCAATTTACACTCCCGGCCGGCCCTGCCCCCGGCCTTAAAATGGTCTCAGCATTTCTGTGAAGATTACAATCCCCGTAAATATAGAGGCACTCTCTTTTCTACCCCTGCAGTTCCATTTAGGCTGATGCAACTACCAGATGTATACCAGGTTCTCCTAGAAAGGTTTGGTCTGGTTCTTCTAAGCTGGGATGAGATTTTATGCGAGCTCCGCCTTTTTTCCTGGAACTGATGGCTTATTATTTTTCCATCTAGATATGTCAAGATGCAATGCCCTGATTGTGGCTCAGTGCCTGATGAACCGGCACTGTGTTTGCTTTGTGGCAAACTATGTTCGCCTAGTTGGAAACCATGCATGCTGCAGGTGATAGAACTTTGCTTGTAAAAGTTCCTATTACCTTGTGTTGTGCCATAATTTATCAAACGCCTGTCCTAATTTTATTTGTTTGTAGGACTGGTAAATGCCAGAATCATGCATTGCAATGTGGTGCTGGTATTGGCATATTTCTTCTAGTGAGGGTACGTACTAGCTCATTACTTTTTTTCCCTTGAACATGCAGGAGAGCTGCATATCTTTTATATTAAGAAGAAAAGGGGCATGAGAAACCCCAAATAACAAAGAACCACCCTATCTCATTACACATGATACTATTTTGTCCAGTATAACGTCCTCTGTTCTTTCTTATGTGAATATGCTTCAATTTTGATGGTCTTCTGCGCAGAAAACAACAATCCTGTTGCAGCGATCTGCTCGTCTGGCCTTTTGGCCGTCTCTATACCTTGATTCTTTTGGAGAGGAGGTATTGCTTAATTTCCTAATGTTTGTTATTCTTATATGGACTCATAGCTGTTTGTTACATTCTCCGCTTGAAATTTTACCTCCTGCTGATGAATCCACTTGAGCTTCTCCGCCACACAGCAGAAGTTCATTTGGCCTCAAAATCAGATGCATGCTTCTATTGTGAACATGAAATAAAATGTCCCATATGTGAAATCTTTAGATGTTTGATTTTTCCTCGAGAACAATAACAAGTGAAACTGATTTCAGATCATCTGAATGACCATCAATGGATGATGTGATGGATCTTATCATTTGTATCTAGTCATAAACTACCACCTGTATATATATTAACCTCAAGAATAAGTGAAACTCCTACGATTGAAACTGTGCATTGAGGAAAGTGGGCATTCTTTCATGACAATGTGAGCTTATGCTCTTTACCTTTTTGGGATGTTTGGAACTTTGGATGCAGGATCATGAAATGCAGAGAGGAAATGCTCTTTACCTTTTTTCAATTGAGTCTAATCTTTTTGCATTCCTAGATTACTAGATGCAATCTCTAAGTTCCAAAACTGTTTTCCCGGATTACTCACACATGCAATCTCTGCTCCTTTGTGCAGCCTCCGTCCGCGGGTTCCAATCATCCCGGTAGTGCGTCACCGGGTGATCCCGCCTTTCCTTCACCACCGTCTCATAGGCTACCTTGATGAGGACTAGTGCTAGGTGATGTGGTTGGACTTTATTGTAATATTTGTGGTTTATGGTTCTGACTTGTGCTTGGATTTCATGAACTTGTCGTAATAAACATGTGAATGATAATGAACATGTGACTTGTCGTTGTAATATATTGTGATTTGTGGTTCACAATTATGGTTGTGATATATTGTGAGAAAATGGGTTCTGTGTGATATATATATGTGATGGTTGATATATATATATGTATATATATGAAATGCTTGTGTCGATGGAATGCAAAAAACAAAAAAAAAATTAAATTTATGCCTCTTTGCCGAGGGCAATGACCAAGGCCATCGGCAAAGAAGGGTCCTTTGCCGAGGGCCGTCCCATTGCCCTCGGCAAAGATTTATTGGAAAAATTCTGGAATATTTCGTTGCCGAGGGCCATGGTTGGAGGCCCTCGGCAAAGACTTTTTAAAAAAAATTAAAATTTCTTTGCCGAGGGCCTGCGGGGAAGCCCTCGGCAAAGATTTTTTTTAAAAAAAGGAATAATTCTTTGCCGAGGGCCTGCGGGGAAGCCCTCGGCAAAGATTTTTTGGAAAAATTCTGCAACATTTCTTTGCCGAGGGCCATGGTTGGAGGCCCTCGGCAAAGACTTTTTCAAAAAAAAAAAAGAATAATTCTTTGCCGAGGGCCGTCCCATTGCCCTCGGCAAAGATTTTTTGGAAAAATTCTGCAACATTTCTTTGCCGAGGGCTATGGTTGGAGGCCCTCGGCAAAGACTTTTTTTAAAAAAAATTAAAATTTCTTTGCCGAGGGCCTGCGGGGAAGCCCTCGGCAAAGATTTTTTCAAAAAAAAAGAATAATTCTTTGCCGAGGGCCGTCCCATTGCCCTCGGCAAAGATTTTTTGGAAAAATTCTGAAACATTTCTTTGCCGAGGGCCATGGTTGGAGGCCCTCGGCAAAGATTTTTCAAAAAAAAAAAGAATAATTCTTTGCCGAGGGCCCCCGGAGACGGCCCTCGGCAAAGACTCCGTCCCAGGCGCCGGTACCGTGACGGCTGCTTTTCTTTGCCGAGTGCCGCTCCAGCCCTCGGCAAAGGCTTTGCCGAGTGCCCGATAAAGGGCCCTCGGCAAAGACCCTCTTCACCGACTCAAAATTCTCCGAGAGCTCTTTGCCGAGGGCCGCCCTCGGCAAAGCCTTTGCCGAGGGTTAATGGGCCTTTGCCGAGGGCCTCAGGCCCTCGACAAAGAGGCCGTCTCCAGTAGCGAGTTCAAATAATCTCGTCATGTAACCAAACATTGAGCATGACCCAGGACCGCTAGACTTGCTACTAGCACTCCTTTATTCCTTGATATGCAAATCTTTGGACGTATTAATAACTGAGACTTATTATTCTGCCAAATCACAGAGTGAATAATGATGGTTGCTCAAATCTTAGAGTAATAATACAACTGTACTCCACGTCGCTAGTAGTCAATTAAACATTGCTGATTCTACCCCTTGCATTTTTTTGGAAGCATTATTAAATGACTATACTACTCCGTACTAACTATTATCTGGACTAAAAAAAATGGCCTGCTAAATTCTAATTCTGCAACTCTCTCATCATCAAATCAAAAAATGAAAATTCAAATTCTGCAATTCTCTACAGTCAGCGCCATCAAACAATCAATCCACCTGCTCGTTCTGCCGGTCGCGCGAAGGCCGGGAACCAACGGGCAGCCAACAACACCCCTGTATAGTTTCCCGCGGTCCCTTCCGCCGTCCGCAGGCCATCGGACGGCCCACAGCAACCGCGGGGGAACCCGATGCTTTGCGGCGCCGGCGCTCCCCTCGCCCTTGCGGCTGCCGCTCTCTCGCTCTCGCTCCGCGACGCGCCGAAAGGGAGAAAAACAGCCGGGGCGCCCAAGGCGGTGGCGCTTGTGGCCGCCCTGGCGTTCGTGGCGCTGGGAGCGCTGGCCACCAGGTGGCTGCAGCGCATGGAGGCGCGGAATGAGGAGGTACGCCGCCTCGCGTTGCTCGCGGCGGCGGAAGAGGAGACCATCGAGAAGGAGGCGGCGGCCTACTACTATGGCCAGTACGGCGGGTTCGTGCGCGCGCCCGACTTGCCGGAGGTACCTTCGCTGTGGACGGCGCAGGCGCAGGAGGTGGCCGCTGCGCCGGTGTGGACGGCGCAGGAGGTGGCCCCTGCGCCGAAGGAGGTGGAGGCTGAGGCGGCGGTTGCGGCCTCTCCTCCGGTGGGGAAGGGCATCTGTGCGATGTGCTCCAAGCCAACGACGCTCCGGTGCAAGCGATGCAAGAGTGTCAAGTACTGGCCAGTAAGCTCTCGTCCTGCTCTTGATGAAATTCTTGTTTCCTGTTTGATTCATACGTTGCTGCATTGCGCGACGGGCGCTTGATGTTTGCACTAGGGAGTTTTGGTGCTTTGTAGGGGTTGGTACTTAGTACAATGTCAGTGGACTTATAGTGTGAATTGTTTGTTTTCCCCTAATCATTTTTTTTGGCCCAAGCGTGTCAGGCTACTGGCTTACCCCCGACTGCTTATTGTTCCACAAGTTATTTGCTCAGCAAGGATAGGCCGAGGGCAGCATTGCCTCTCTGATACTTGTGTTAGAATTTCTTAAGATAACCTTACTATTTCATCAGTTATTTCATTTCCGAGTGCCTACTTTGGCCCAGCGGAGTTTGAACGTGGATGCTGCTTTCAGATAAAAGTTACATTAGAATTGGCATGCATTAGCAGAATTTTGGCTTGATTTATCGAGTAGCGATTCCCACATTTTGGAAGTTTACGCTGGACAGGTGGTTCAATTCTTGTCTATATTTCTGTACAACTTCAACAATTCAGCCATTCTACAAAATGACGAGTTAACATTCAAAACCAGTTTCTAGGCAGTTGAGGCTGCCTTTTTTGTCTGTCTATATGTTGCATTGATCTATGCTTCGACATTTTGGGGCTTCAAAGTATTAAGCATGGGTAATTTGAGTTATGCCTAGGTAGTTGTATTTCTCTTCGATTACACTGTCAGTTTTTGTTTGGCAAGACATCTGTGTGATTTTGAGGGTCGGATTACTTATATTTTAGCCAATGTCAACTGTCAATTTGTCCCATTATGAAGTTGGATTTTAATGGAAGACCTTCTTTTCCACCTTTATAGGAGTACCTTGCATGCTACTAGTTCTCCAACTGCCCGAAACAGATATGTGATGCATGGGTCTCCAATGTCTTAAGAATTGCATTTTTTATTTGTTTTTCATTTTAAAAAGGCTTAGGTTGGAGCGTATCAAATGAAACATTGATTTTTTTTCAGGTTATTTTTGAGTTACTATATTTCTTGAGGAGCAAAATTTCTCTATTTTTCCGGGTTATGTTTGTCTTACAATATTTCTTGTGTTACTATAAGGTGAAGCCTAGGTAATTTATGTTCGCAAGTTCACTATAGCGATTGGTGCTTGCACAAATTGTTCTCGTCATTGAACTGTGGTGCTTATCACTATAGCGATTGGTGTCAGTTTTATGCTGGACAGATGATTTGATCATTGTACATTTTTGTAGTCAAGTTCGACATTTCAGGCAATCTGTACAATCAGGAACGTGTTGTTTCAAAATCTGTTACTAGGAATTACCTTTTATTCTGTCAGTGTTGGCGTGTTGCATTGATGAGCACTTCGACATTATGGGATTAAATAGGATTTAGTATGACTGATTTGATTATGCAGGCAGTTTCATGTCTCCTTCAGATTAGTCAAATAAAATCTCAGAGAGACAATCTTCAAATATGCTGCCAACTTTTGTTTGTTGATAATCTATGATATGTTATATTTAGCCAATATCAACTGCCGATATGTCAAGTAATGAAGTTATATTTGTGACCTCTGTTTGAATTCCTATTTCAATAGGAGACCTCGCTTTTCCACTTTTAGTACCTTGGGTGCTACTTTAATTCTCCAGTGCTCTGAATAGAGATGCAAAATAAATGCATGGGCATTCAATGTCTTAAGAGCCGTGTTTTTTTTTCATTGTGCGTTTTTATTCAAGCAAAATTTCACTATAATGTGTTGCTTTAAGATATTGCTTCTGCTGGGTTTCAACTCTAGCCTACCCCAACTTGTTTGGGACTTAAATGCTTTGTTGTTGTTGTTGTTGTTGTTGTTGTTGTTGTGTTGCTTTAAGATGGCGGCAATTTATGTTCGCAAATTTCCAATAGTGATTAGTGCATGTACAAATTGTTCTCAACATTGAGCTGTGATGCTTATATTAACAATACTTCCATTGAAAGCTATACCCAGCTGCTTGACTAAACGTGAAACCTACCTCTTTAAACTGTAATACCGGTGACGTGGATGATTGTAAAATTTACAGATGAAAATAGCTCCAGACTCAGAAGCTCCTGTTTTTGAAACCAGCTCTCTTAGGCATTAGGACTTCTGTTTCACAAATTTGATGCATTCCTCTCTATAATGTAACATACATTATACGGCATCAGGTCTAAGATCGTTAATTCAAAAGGGTACATCTGTAACTTCTTTTTTATGTGTGGAATCAGAGAGCTCTATTGTGTGAATTGTTTTACTTCAGTAACTTCCTTCTTGCAGGCTTGTACTTGTTTCCACTCTTTTAAGTAACTTCCTTCTTGTTCATTGCAGCACCGTCAAATGCCAAATAGATCACTGGAGAAATGGTCACAAAGATGAATGCCATCCTCTAGGTCATGGTGCCACACGAGATGATACACCTAAAAATGCGATGGCTGGAACAGAGCTTAAGGATATGCCATTTGAGGCATCCACTACCTACGAAAAATGTGATGGCAATAAAGATATGCTTTATTCTCAGTTTACGGGGAAGGCAGAATCTGTTGATTTTTCAAGGCTTTCAACTTCAAGTGAAATTTGCAAAGGTCATGACGGCGCTGTTTGTGAAAACTGTTGTCTTACTGCTCATGACCAGCGTGCTGGGTTGGAACCTGAACCGGAGCAATCCAACAAGCAAGCTTTTGGTTCAGAAAACCATGAAAGCTTAAGAAATTTGCCATGCATGCCAGTTGTCGACAAAGTTCCTTCCACTCACAGCGGTGCATATTGTTTGGCAAGTAACCCACTTAAAAGAGAAGATAATCCTCCTGGTCCCTGTGCTAGGTCAGAGAGCTCAGGTGTGATGCCAAATTATCCATCAACAGATAAGAATTATGCCAGACAACAAACAACTCCAAAAGCTGCGAGGAATTATCCAACAGAATCGGTAAACAGAACTGGGCAGCTCAAATAATCACTAACATATACCTCTATACAATCATATTGCCTAATGATTATCCAAATTTCTCAGACGCTTTTTGCCTACAAACGTTTTGTTGAGCTCTACAGCTTCAACAAGTTGGAATTGCACCTGTTTGGTCTTTACAACCTTGGGAATAGGTAAGTGATTGATGGATCAGTTATTATTGCATATATGAACCATATTATTTGAGATGTAAAGCCTAACTGAGGTGTGCCCCAATTCCTTTCTACCTTTCTACACATATGCTATATGAAAATGAACATACTTGTACTTCTATGCCTCATTTGGAGATTGTTAATATCTGCATTACTTCTGTAATGTTTCCTTAAAACACACTCTGAAACTATTTAATTTGCTTCTTCCATTAAAGTTTGAATGCTGGAATTTTTTAACTATATTTTCTCGAACACATTTCATAAACTTCATTGATGTGTTAATCCATGAGCTGGGCCATTTATCACTTTATACTGTTGTACTTTTCATGTACTTCACTTATTGATGTGCTTCATGTATTCATTGAATATGCATTCTATTCTATATGAACTGTGGGATTCAAATGAATACAAATGAGAAGAAATGAATGAGATGGTGTTGCTGGCTTTAAAGTGCATTTAATGTCAATGTTTGCATATTCCTAGGTTTTGATTGATCTCATTGCATTAGGAATGGAGCCCATTAACATTTGTATAGCACAAGATAATAATATAGTTATTGAATCTGAACACACAATATAAACTTAAGGAACATAACCAACCTGGTAGTGCTTCTAGTGCAGGAAACACATCAGCCATGCAGACTGCAGCTCTGCACATCAGTCAGTAATGCTTGAGTTTCCTTGTAAGCTGTATTAATATGAATATGGTTTTATGAATTTGATGTTATCTTAACGTAATATATCTGTAGCAATGCTTCCTCCACTGTAGCATGGGTAAATAGATTGCGGAAGATACATGACTCTAATTTTCTTTCAGAAAGATTCCATGTAATATAATTTTACAATGACGATAGTTCTATCACGGCACTCTGTTCTACTACTTGTGTTTGTGTATGATTGTACACCATTGGCTGCAATATGTTTGTTCCCTACTGAATCCCAAATACCCATGGGAGCTAGCAAATTACACTATACAAATGTTAACACTCCTTTTTTTTCTCAAACACACGTTTAACACGCTTTCATTCAAACTGTTTTCACAAGGATGGTTTAAATCATATTAGGCAATTATTATGGAGAAACTGACACCAGAAACACTGATGAAAATCAAACTATCCACATGGGATTGGCACCGGGGGATTAGGTGTTCAAACTGATGCTTCAACAATAATTTATAGTTTAAAGTTTTGAGCCAAAGCAGCTTGGGGATTGAGTTCCAACATGTGTTCTGCATGACACTAGTTTCCAGGCTTCTGTGATAGGCACACTTTATATTCTTTTCTCCCTGTGTTGATTTCAAATTTTGTTCTCCAAAAAAAATCAACTGGTGTCTCTTCTCAGGAGATTGTATATTGTTTGCATTATGTCTAACGAATTATACTGCATCACAGTACTAAACATGTTATAGTAACAAATTTATAATTGAACATGTTAGACCCTTTATTAAATGGAAATGGTTTGTGGAATTTTAGCGTGGCACTTAATGCTGTTTTCTTTGTCTAACATTTCTACCTTTGTTTCTTTTGCAGCTGCTATGCAAATGCTGTTCTTCAGTGCTTGGCATTTACCCGGCCACTTACGGCATATCTTTTGGAAGGATATCATTCACAAAATTGTAATTTATACTTAACCTGCATTTTATTTGTTACATTCTGTTCTTTGGTTAATAATGTAGCACTTTTGTATTTTTCTAGGTTCTAAAACTGAATGGTGCTTCATGTGTGAGTTGGAAAGGTCTTGATAGAGGGCAAACATGGAAAATCTCCAGTATCACCTACTGGAATACTATGTCGTTTGAATGAGATTGGGGTCAGTTTTGGCCAGGGCAGTGAGGAGGATGCCCATGAATTTCTAAGGTGAGATTTTCTTTTTCACTTAACTGCCTAGGTCACATAGTCAGCATCCAAAATGTGCATGAGAATAGTGATGGCTGATCATGTTACGCTTATTATATTGAATTATTGATGACATTTCACATAATGTTGTTGATTGCATACCTAATCCATGAAAAACTCAGTTGATTTGTTCATGCACAGCACATGGAAAGATTATTTTACCTACTAATATACTATAACTGAGCAACCCTTAAGAGGTATTTTACCAAACATTACTGTTGTTTTCCTGGTCAGTATACTCTTGTGACCTTTGAACAACAAATATTACACACCTGTTTATTGATTGTTGATTTTTTGGTTGCAAAACATATAATATCACTGTGACCGAGAGTATTCTCTAGGGCTATTTATTGAAACTAGAACTGATGTATTCCTTAGCAGCATACTTTGTTCCCTTTGGAAAGGGAACTCTTCATCTTTAATTTTCTTCCCTATAATTTAGTATCTGACTATCTGCAACCGTACCTAAAATTATGAAGCACTGATGAATACTCTGTGTCAATGCGTGCACTTGCTGTTTTGCTAACAGGCACATTTGCTAAGTTGGTTATCACACTAGTTCAGATGCTAAAAACTATTGCTGTTCTTTCAGATATTAGATGGACAATCGAAAACTTACACAACTTATGGAGCACATTTATTCTTTACTGTAAATTTAAACATGAAATGACAACAGAGCACAAATTACCAATTTTTTGGGTTAGTGCTGATGGTGTCATCAATGATATGCTAGTCTGTGTACGTACTTCATACATGTGGATATTCAGTCTTTGCACTGCCAACGTGCTATACAAGGTTTTGCTGTTTGACAAACCAATCATGAATGTCTATGACAAAATTGCATTATGAAGGAGGCAGGGACAGATGGTCTTAGTTCTTAGTTGGCACAGTAGGTAAATAAATAAAATATCCTGTTGATTGGGAACAGCCTGGCTGACCGAGTGGTTAGTGCAGGCTCCATACCTCCCCCCTGGGATGGTCAGAGTTCGAGTCCCAAGGGACTCACTCTTTATTTGTGGCTTCGGCCGCAGTGACCAGTGAAAAAAAAACTCCCTCGTCTATCCCACATCCAAAGCACAGGTCTGTGGCCAGCTCATCTCACGGAGCTGCGGTGCCGCTGTGTATGGGTGAGGTAGGGGTTCGGGGGTTTTCTCGATCTGCGTGAGAAGATCTTCTTCTTAAACCGGAATACCCGGGGCTGTCTAGCCACCGCGGATCGAGTTTTTTAAAATATCCTGTTGATTGTAAATTGTAAACTGATCTAGCCATACAATAATGTAGCCCTTCTGTAGCAAATACAGTCGTGAATCTTTCATAACAAATATATTATGCTCATAAGTTAGGGAAATCTCTGTCGGGGTGGAATGCTGTGATATGGTTGGTTTATTCTTACTAGCATATATACTCTCGTCATTTACATGACCCCTGCACAATGTTCAAGAAGGCGCTAGGCGATATCTAGGCGATGACCCACGGCCTAGAGCCTAGGCGAGCCTAGGCTAGCCTAGGCGTTCCCAAGGCGTTTTCTAGGCGATAGTATATACACACATATATGTTGAAAAAAGGAAAAGAAAACATGAGATAAGTGGACTTCATTGAAGAGAAAGGCCCATAAAACTGTAAACGGCCCAAAGCCCAAGTTCCCCAACACCTTATCCCTTCCTCTTTCTCCTCTGCTCGGTCTCCCGCATGGCCACACACGCACAGCCGCCGCCGAATGGTTCCTCTCCCGCATCTCTCTCTCTCTCTCTCAGTCTTCCTCTGGCCGGCGCACCGCCCGCACGCGCACGAGCCTGCCGCTCCTCCTCCCTCACCGGCGACCTCCGCCCACCGTCTGCCGGTCCTCCTCCCCCACCGGCAACCTCCGCCTGCCGTCCGCTGGTCCTCCTCCCCAACCAGCGACCTCCGTCCGCCGTCCGCCGGTCCTCCTCCCCCACCGGTGACCTCCGCTCCTGGCGCGGCTTCCTTCCTCTTGCAGTGCGGCTCTGGATCTGGGTGGACGCCGCCTATCCCTCCGCCTACCCCCATAGGCGAGGCGGCACCCCTCCGCCCAGCGCGTAAGCGCGCCTAGGCGAGCGCCTAGTAGCGCCTTTTTGAACCATGCCCCTGCAACACCCACCCCCACCCCTATGCCCATATCTGTTCAGTGGCGCTATAGTATGTTGATTGCATTATATAGGCCAAGTGTCATGGAAATGTCTTTTCTACATCCGTAGGTATCTTATTATTTCACGACTACACACAGTTGCCCCCCCCCCCCCCCCCCAAAAAAAAAAAAAAAAATTCAAATGGAATCTTCTGTTTGGGTTTCTAACAACTGTAACCCTGGAACTATTTTGGTCTCTATTTATAACAAAACTGTTTGCTAGTTTGCTGATAGCAAATGATTGATCCAAAACATCCCATTAATTGGTTTTGTTGAATGATTTGGTCAGATCTTCCCAGTAGGAATAATGTTTCATGAAACTGCTCTGAGTGATAAGTTTTAACAGGTATGCAATTGATAAGATGCAATCTGGTAGCATGAAGGAAGCCAAGAAAAATGGTATCCAGCAGCTAGCTGAAGAAACAACTCTGGTGCAGTTTATATTTGGGGGTTATCTGCGATCTAAGGTTTTCTTCATGCAGACCACTGAGCCTTTCCATGCCCTACATATTTCTACTGGAGCATTGAATATCTAATGAAAATGCACATTTATATTATTTTTTAACCATTTGTTTTTTTCCTAGATAAAATGCACAAAGTGTCAGGTCAGTTCAAAACAGAGTGAACGTGTTTTGGATTTAACTGTTGAAATAGATGGGAATATCAGTACCCTTGACGGTGCACTTCGTCGGTTTACATCTTCAGAAGTTTTAGACGGTGATAATAGGTACCATTGTAACAGGTTGGTCCCCTCCATAATTTTTTTGCTTCTCTAAATGCTTACAGTGTGCACTTGTATTTTCATAATGTCGCTTGCATATATCACCTTGCACGGTCAAGGGCCTTAATCAGCAACCGATCTTGAACCAAAGTATTATCAATTTACTTCGCTTATTGTGGTGTTGAGTTTGGTTATCGCTGGGTGAATACATTAGTTAGCACTGCCTACTCGTTTAATCAGCTTGGCCTAATGATACCTGACCTGATCCTTCTTTTGCTTCTATATACAATCTTCTTGAATTTATTTACTTTCACCAGATGCAATTCGTACGAGCGTGCCCAAAAGAAGTTGACTATATTAGAGGCCCCGAATATACTGACAATTGCACTAAAAAGATATCAGGTACCATTAACACTCTTAGGTTATTTCCTTCTCTTGACATATCATGCGCTATTGCTAATTTTTTGTGTCTGGGATGATATTTTCCTGTGTTAAGTTTGGATCAAAATTTATACATCGTCATAGTGTTTACTTTCACTGCAAATCCTTTTTTTCCTTGAACAGTCTGGTGTTTTGGGCGAGACCAGCAAGGTTGTCAAGTTCCCAGAGCACTTAAATTTATCCCCATATATGAGTAGAACAGATGATTCTAGTCCTGTATACAGCTTGTATGCTGTGGTTGTCCACCACAATGTTGCGAATGCAACTGTGTCTGATCACTATGTATGTTATGTCAAGGATTCCCAAGGGAAGTGGCACGAGACGGACGATAACAAGGTAAACAATACTTTCTAACCATGTTATAGCATCTATCAATTTTTTCCTTCAATAATTCCCTTTGCCTGCAATTGGTTTTTGATAATCATTGAAGGAATCTTGCATTGGAATCCTCATAAATTTTGATTCATTTTTGTATGAAAAAAAGGCTACTTGTCTGGATACAATTATTTGGTGATGTAAGAACGATAAGCCATGTGCCACTTGAATTAATTTTGTCTGTAGGTGAAACCTGTCTCTATCCAAAAAGTCCTGTCAAAATGTGCATACATGCTGCTTTATGCAAGGTAAATACTGTGTTGCTCTCAGTTATTACGACAACTTTATTGTCCTGCATCTCGTTGTATTGATTCTGTTGACCGTCCTAAATTATGTCGTGTCAATTCAAGCAGAATTTCACCGCGTGCCCCAACCGCTGCAAGGGGAGCAATGCTTAGTCAAGGAGCATCATCACGTACTAATAAACCCAAGCAGATGGCACGTTCAGGATCGTTTCCTTCGGGAGGAGGCAGGTACCGGAGTACCAGGCACCAAGGTGGGCAATTGTCTAAGGATGATGCGGTGCACGACCTTACATACACATTGGGTACATCTGATAGGTCATCGTCGTACCCGGTACCACCGCCCTGCTTCAGTCGCAGCAACAGCTCCTCGCTGTTCAGCAGCTCTGATGCAGGGTCAAGCTGCACTTTCAGCAGCGACAGCACTGATAGTACCAGGAACTCCAGCATGGAGTATGACCACATATTTGGAGCCTCGGGCTATATGTGCCCGGTAAGCCCAGCTGTCATACCCGAGGAAGACAAGCTGAGTTACCTGCGGCAAAGGTCTAGCTGGAACCCTAGCTCGTCAGGTCATGACATGGATGCGGAGGCAGGTAAGTTTGCGCGGCAGTACCAGCGAAGGTATCATCAGGCTAGCACTGGCAGAGAGGCTCGTGTAGACTCTGGTGGGGAGACCACATCCTTATCTTATGCTGATCAAGGTAAATATCAGGGCAGTAGTAGTCGTCGTCGTAACCGTAGTAGTTTCGGTAGTAGCTGTAAATTAACAGAACTGCGGAGGGTTACAGGGCCGGCGTTTTTTCTAGAGCCTTTTACCGCATTATAAAAGATGGTCGCGGTCTATGTACCACTAAAAAGTTTAAAAGTACCTATGTGTCATGACAATTTACATTTTTTGCCTTCCAAGTCATTTCGTTCACTTTTCCATCTAACGATATCAATCTGCATTGGATAAAGTCCCAAATACCCTCACGTTGCTTCTTGACCGTGCCCTTCTTCGTTTTCTCCGCCGGTCGTCTTCGTCCTGTCCTCCACCGTGCATTGAGGCCAGGGAATCCTGCGTGCGCCAGGGCGGCGGGGGGTGGGGTGGTGGGTGGTGGGGGGGAGCCAGCCGCGCGGGCGCCGAGGCCGGAGGCGGAGCCGGGCGTCGGGGCCGAGCAGCCGGCCTTCCAGACGTCAGGGTCGGACGGAGCCTAGCTGCTCGCTGCCTCGAGCCTCCATCACTGGCGCACCCACCGACGGCACCCAGCGATTCCACCGCCCCGGCCACCGCGACCGACGCGCGCGATGGTCGCACGGCCACGTGCGCTGTGGCAGAACCGCCTAATCTAATGCTTCTCAGGAGTACTTGTCTTCCATTAGACACTAAGTACCCAAAGGAGGACACTAAACTACGCAGTTTCATCGAGCACATCCCAAGAAAGAACTAAAAAATCCATATTTTTTCATCAGGATCATAAATGAGAGAATAAAGCTTACAACATTCTTAAGTCAATTCTTACATCACTTTATTACAATAGTAGAATATTACCTCAATTGATTATAACAGCGGAATATAACAATGTTATCAGAGTTACAGAGAAAGTAAGATTAATTTATTGACATGGTGGAGTATTAATATAGTGGATATTTATATACAAGAGATGCTAGCAGATTTTACATCTTTTCTTATAAAAACCTTTAGTGATTTATATCTTTTCTTATAAAAACCTTTAGTGAGAGTTATAATTAAACACTACGGTCGTAGCATGAAAGGAATCATCTCTAAGCCCACTAGGAGGTTTCCACACACAAGAGTCAGCTCTAAATATCCTCCAATCACCTGCAACAGGGGGAATAAAACTCTGAGTACTCAATTATACTCAGCAAGACTTACCCGACAGGAGGAAAATAAAAGACTTTAAGGATATGTAAGGCTTATTTGGCTTGTGGTTTATTGTATCTGCGGAAGCATTACTAAATATGTGTTCTTATATTCAATTTTATTAGCAGTTATAATTAGTTCATTAACTAACCATTCTATGTAAGCACCTATACTACTTTCAAGCATGTGGTAAGCAATCAGAACCATTTTATCACCTATCAATTTTCCGTTCTTACTACGGTGCTAGACCATAGCTAAGTTGGTACCGTCTCACAGAAATGACGATTCACGAATCAATGTATCCCAGCTGGGTATCCCGAAACACACGCCCCGTTTGTACCCCAGACACAAATAAGATCAACCCATTTCACTCCTATCACGAGGTCCAGGTCCCCGTTCAAACTTGGACTCCAAGCCCCCACACTTGAGACCCGGTCTTAGTATGGTGCTTAGACCTCCACCTTTTCCTGCCTCCAATCAGTCGGTCCGGAAAGAGCCGGAACCCGCGACAAGAGCGTAACGAGCCTTCCCGCTCCCATAAGCAAGCATGTGCTCAGGATAATAAGTCTGTGACCTAACCACCATCCACAGCAATGGATAGTCCTCAATCGACATAGGCGGAACAAGTGTAATCCGAGCCCCGCTTAAATGTCTAACCAAGTCTAGATCCAAAGTAACATTCCTCTCGGTCTCCAATTATCCTCCATATATATTTCATGTGATAGTAATATAATAACAACAATAATAACTTTCCTATCTCTCGCGAGTGACAAGTAACCACTCGACTTCTACCAGATCCTATAGCATAGCAATCTACACGATCCTAACGTACTAGTAAGACTCATAGGACAAGGATATATATATATATATATATATATATATATATATATATATATATATATATATATATATATATATATATATCCTTGTCCTATGTTATATATATATATATGCAAGTGGTTTCATTCAACTTCTTAAAACTTAATGCACAAGCATAAAATAAATTACCGAATAATATGGGTTATGCATCGGGGTTTGCCTGGGTAAGATATAAGCAAAAGTTATCATTCCATCGTGGTGACATGAGCATCAGGCACCATCTTTTCTGCTACTTCGGTCGACTCCATGATCCATCGTTGTTCTTATTATGATATACGTGGATGCAACGCAGATACGCAATTAACCAATGATAATCGTAACTCTTAAAAATATGATTCCGTCTCACAAGCTAACGAGCTAGCTCTAACGACCAACGTACTAGGCTACATATCCATGTTGTCGAGCAAGGCGTTGTTTTCCGAAAAATGTTCTAGTTTAAAAATCCCATGGTGTTTCAGCATTTTATTGATTAAATATATATTTTCGAACTAGGGCTCATTTAGCTATCTTAGCAAACTAATTATTATAGAGCTACAAAAATTACAGTGAGCACCTAATAATGTTAGAAATTTACTGTGAAAGCTTCAGAGCTAACACTATCACCAATTTATCACAATAATTCCTACAAGTTTATATCTTACAGTATTAATCATTTTAAATTAATTATATAACTCCTAAAAATATTATAAAACTGTGTGAACAAAATATACCAGCAGATAGATCATAATTTTAGGAACCTAACAAAATTGGTTTCATAATTTTCGACATAATTTTATATTAAATTTATAAGTTTACCTTAGAAACTAAATTAGAAAATGCTTAGAAAAGGAAAAGGGGGCGGTGGCAACCAATCGGCCCAGCAGCCCAGCCTAGCCCAACGCGGGACGTGGGCGCTCGCAGCAAGCCGACCCAACAACGGCCCAAGGCCGGGGGCGCCCGTGCGCGTTGGCTATTTTGCAGAAAAAACATCTTGCTTTTAGATAATGACATGACTACTGTGCGTACTATTCCTACCATCAGTAATCTTGCAACCAAACCCTCGGATGTTTTCACCTTTACCACGTGGAGGTCCCTAGAACCCCCGCACACGCCGACGCGGCGACCGACGGCACAAGACGGTTACGCCGGGCAAACTAGGCTCGCTACGACAGAATTAAGGGACCGACCACCATCTACAGCTAAATATGCAAGGATGGATGGCTGTTAGGGACTTGGAGGCGCACTATCACGGGCTGCAGCGGCGAGTTGCTATCTGTGACGGCGGCGCGACTGTTCCGGCGAGCCTACGCCCTAACGTCAAGGTAGGGATGGCGGAGAAGCATCAGTAGCTCACCGTAGTGTACACCCTACTGACGGTCGAAGCAGGGGAGCGTTGCGACGGTCTGGCCATGTGCCACCGTGCACGGCGGCGACGCCCCGAGCCAGACACCGACGCGCCACCATGTCGCCGACGAGTTCCCTGGCCAAAATAGTGCAAGCACCGGATAGAGGGAGTCAAGGCGAGTTTAGGGTTACGACTAATTGAACTATTACCACTCCTACGGGCCTTACCCCCAACCCTCTGGTCATGGTGGCGCACATCACCGGTGGCGAGGAGAAACCAAAATTGACCACTGACAGAACAAGGCTAGGCTCGATAAGAATGCGACACCTAGCTAACTTGCTAAGCTGCCCATTGGTGCGAGGAATTGGACAGGGAAGCCTTGGGCTGTTATTAAGAAAGGGGAAAGGAGAGCGATGCACTGCCACCGCCATGTCGCGGGAAGTGGCCCCGGCAGAGGTGGCTCGGCCACGACCCGATGAGGCACGGCAGCGTGGGAAAATGACCGCACGAGCGAGGGCACAGGTCGCGTTGTTAAATGCTCACGTGGAGCCTTTAGGGGTGCCTGTGCGGCCATGTGCACGTGGCAGCGCGGTGTCGTGATGCGGCAGGAGGTGATACGAGCAGGAGCGAGGTAGGTGAGGTAAGCGGCTGTGAACGCGCGCTACAGGGCGAGGCAAGGTGATAGGAAAGGCAGAGTGCAGTCCTATGCGTGACTTGGCAGTACGTGCACACGGCGCGGGGCGGTGGCGGCCAAGCCTGGGCTGGCGCATAGCCGGCCGACCACCAGGGCTGGCCCGCGGTACTCGGCCAAGGCGAGGCGAAGGCGTTGCACGGCACCAAGCGATACGTGACAACGGCACGCGGACTGACTAGCAGCAGCCCCTAGCCATGGCTCAAGCTCGTCACCGGCAGCACACTCACGCGCATGGTGACCACGGCCTCAGGTCAAGAAACTGGGAACGATGCCACGCACGCTTTTTAAAGCAGGCCAAAAACTGCTCAATGATTCGACGAAGGCTCAACCAATTCTATGAACCTAAGGTCAACACTACTAGCTAGCTAGCGAAGCAATCGTCATGACCAGGGAGCAACCAGAGAGAGATAGGGAGGTGCCAACATGAGTTTGTCACGGCGAACCGAGCACCAAATCATGGTTCACAACACGTTCTAAGGAGGTTTGGGCAAATTTAGAGCGGGCAACGTGACATCCAACACAACTTCGACCTATGCCATGTCAAGTACTCACTTCAATGCAATCAACAATATCAAAACATGCAGCTAGTGTTTAAACATTTTAGTTAGAATTAAATGTCAAAATAACATTGTCTTACTACTTTTCCATACTTAGAAAGGTTAAGGATTTTCGGTTGGGGCTAAGTAACCATTAACTCTTTTGTCATAATTTTTAATAGTTCTAAACCTTATTAATTTCAACCAATAAATACTTCATGCAATAGTCCATACCTTATACTAACCCATAGGAGCAAAATATTTAAGCACTATTTAACTATTTTACTCAATATAATTCACTAAAAATGGCATTTTAACAATAGTTCAAGCGCTTGCCGACTTAACGAAAAGAGCTTATCTTAACGTCAAATTTGAATTTTGAGCTCCCAAGAGCACTAGTTAACACTATTTATTTTGATTTTTTCTCAACCACAAAAGTGAGTCCTATGGGATTCGCTTACCATTTCACGTGCGTTATAAATTTTTAAAACCCAAAAACTTATTAGGCTAATCCCTCTCGGTCCTAAATCTCGGTGCTAAGCAAGCTCGTAACACCAAGGGTGTTACCTACGCGGGCCGCGTCGCCGCACCGCCGGCCGCGAGCTCCCTGCCCACCTGAACTCGCCAGACCCAGCCTAGGCCTGCGCATGCCAAGGCCGCCTCAAGCCAAGGACGCGCCACCCTGACCCTGCGCGCCTCCCAGGGCACGAACAGCCCGAAGACAAAGACGACGGCACCGGGGGAGGCCAGCAGTGTGGCGGCGTGGTCGAAACCCGTGTGGCGCGCCAGGCGCGTCATGCGCGGGCGGAGATGGCAGAGACGGTGAGGGCGAGGAACACGCAGAGAGGGAGGAAGGCCGCCCGGGCGCGGCGAGGAGGAGGAGTTGGCAAGGCACGGGCACGACGTGGTCACCGGCGAGCGCGCCAGTGGAGGCTCGGTGGGCGGTGCACGACCTGGTTGCTTGGAGGGAGCTCGGCCCCTGGTCACCGGAGTCACGTTGCGCGAGCTGCGACCTGCGACCTGCGAGCGAGGCCTCGACCGCGCGCCGCCTTCTCAGGCCCGGTGGCACGGCGGGGCCGGGGCTTGGCGCATCGCGGACGCCGACGCATCGGGGCCGCGGCCGGCGCATCGCGGATGAGAGAGGAAGAGGGGAGCCGGGCTCGCCGGAGTTGGGAGGGGGTTAGCCGCAGTCGGGATGGGGGTCGCCGGAGTCGAGAGGCCGGCGCATCGCGGAGAGGGCCGCGTGGTCGGAAGAAGATGCCGATGGGGAAAAAATATAGATAGCAGTTTACGCCTTGACAGAAGGGCATTTTGGACGTTTTCACTAACTGGGCCCACGTGTCAGGGCTGGCAAACGACAAAAATCAAACATAAGGTGAACGGAATGGCTTGGGAGAAAAAAAGTAAAGTGTCATGGCATATAAGTGTGTTCAAACTTTTTAGTGGCACGTAGGCTGTGACCATCTTTTATAACGGCACACAGATAAAAGTCTCTTTTTTGTAGAAGGTTGACTAGGGAGAGGACTCTCCAAGTATTTTTATTTTACTTATATACAAGGGGGCTTCGGCTTGGGCCTGTAGAGAGAGATTAATTATTCATTCATCATGTATGATGCTTAATTAATTATTCATTCATCATGTATGATGATTAATTACACCATTGCAATTGCAATTGAAAAAAAGGGGGGCGCGGTTCATACAGGGAGTTGTGTTGCCGTCTGTAGCAAAGTACTCTAACCTGTCAAGGTCGGGCAAAATTCTTTTCTTTTCTTTTTTTGTTTGCCAAATGGTTTTAAGAAAAGGAGCAGCAGTAGTGTTCGACTTTCTCAACGTCTTCACTGGATGTGATTATCTGACCCTAGCCTGTTGTGCAGATCGGGAGAAAGAAAAGATAAATTCAGAGAACCGTGAAAAAAAAAATGCCGAAGTGTGCTTTTTTGTCACTGTCGGCTTTTCTTTCTGCCGTGTTGTAAACGGTTGGAGTAAACACATTTGGAAGGCGATGAACATGTTGAGCACTATCTGACTACTTTATTTATTTCTTGAAATTTGGGTAGAAAAAAGAGTCAGTATTTTGCACGACGTTGCAGGTTCACCGGATTTGCACTAGATACTCTCCAAACAAACTCGTGTTTCTCTGCTTCCGCCACGATCTCCTTTAGTTTAAGTCAGGTCTGTATGTATCAATAAAACATATAGGAAGTTAGGAACGAGGGCCGTCACTGTCAGCCCATCAGTGAAATCTTTCACTAGCCGGGCTGACTGCATACAGCCTGTTCAGCCCAACTGAAGCAGGCCGGAGTCTGTGAAGAAGGCCTTTCGTTTCATTTGCATTGCATGCATGTCACTTCAGCCCGACTGAAGCAGGATGGAGTCTGTGAGGAAGGCCTTTCGTTTCATTTGCATGCATGTCGCCTCAAAGCTCTAACATGCATCTTTCTTTATTCTTTCTGTTTTTACTAGGTAGCGTGTTCGTGCGTCGTTACGGGACAACTAAATTTTTTTACTAAAAATACACGGATCGTACGATAAGATAATAATACTATTAAATTAAATACCGACGTCAAAGTGATATTTAATTCAAAAGGCAAAGTTTGTGAAATTAATACAGTCACGGAGAGCGCGACGTCGCAGGCTCACATATAGACTTTTTCGTGATACGGCTAAGATAATATTTTATATCGGCAAAAAGAATTCTACGATATCCATTTCTTTCATGCACCAATAAATCCATGAATAAGTTCCGCTGCATCTCCATATAATCATGTACACATAGGTTCGAGTATATATGCAAATAGGTTCGTGCCCGTGCGTTGCTACAGAACAGCTAAACTTCGCACGATAAGATAAAAATACTGTAAAAGTATATGACCGATGTTAAAGTGACATTTAATCCAAAAAGCTAAGTTCATGAAATTTACACAGTCACAGAGAGCGTGGCATCGCGGCTCACAAACTCTACTATGTAAATCTTTCCGTGATGCGGCTAAAATCATTTTTTATACCGGCAGGAAGAGATTTCCGATATCCATTTCTTTCATACGCCAACAAATCCACGAATAAGTTCCACCACATCTCCATACCATCCTGTATACGGCGCTGGCAAGCGAATTAGCCACAACTTATGTAATTAGTTTTATAATTAGCTCATGTTTAGTCCTCCTAATTGATATCTAAAAATTCAATATGACAGGGACTAAAGTTTAGTCCTAGGATCCAAACACCCCTGACTCTCGACTCCTGCTGACTGCTCACTTGCATCACCATGCCTATATGTCTGCATGTATATACTCTAATGCTAGAACGTCTAAGATGGTCTTTATTGTCCACCATTTGAAAAATATCATAACTCTAAGGTTGTCATTTGTGTATGCTGTAGGATTGGGATGCTTTGCACTGATCCATGAGGGTGTCTATGAGAGTCAAAATTTTTGATGTCATTATGATGTCTAAGGTTACCAATCAGACAGAGATGAACTTGATTGTTAAAATATTTTCAACACTGCTTTCATATACTCCCTCTGTCCCAAAATAGAATTCATTCTCGCTTCCCGAGAAGTTAACTTTTTTTAACTTGACCAGTTATATATAAAAGAATATTAATACTACATAATTAGTATCATTACATAGAACATTGAATATATTTTCATAATAAACTTATTTGGAGATATAAATGTTGCACATATTTTTTACAAACCTAGTCAAAGTTGGAAAAGTTTGACCTGCACGCATCCCATAACGACTTATATTTTGGGGTAGAGGAAGTATATGCCAATGGGAGTAGTCAACTGGAAGTGGTGATGAACGCAACAATACTTTCATATTATATGCTAATAGGAGCACGAAGAAACACAGAGAAATGGACCTATATACTAATGGTGGGAATATTCATTTAGAAAATTGCAGAAGGTTCACCAGTCTTACCATGTATAACCTTCACATCTTTTATTTGGCACCACTGATGTTTCCTTCCATACATGATTATTGTTTCCTTTCATGTATGATTATTGTTTCCTTCCATGCATGATTATTGTTTCATACATGATTATTGTTTTCTTCCATGCATGATTATTGTTTTCTTCCATGTATGATTATTGTTTCCTTCCATGCATATAGCCTCAGGTGATCGATTTGTTTCCTTCAAAGCAGGCGGGGATCGCAGGGATGGCAGTCTCTTTTTCTATCGCGCCTTTCCTTTTCTCGCTCACCCGTTGGACAGCGTGGGAGGTGGGATCGATCGCATGGGGTGACAGACGGATGAACCAACGCAATTGACGCACCAAAACGGTGCCCACACTTTATTCTTTTTGGTTGTAGGAGATATAGAAAGAAAACATGTTGTAGGCAAATTTATGATCTAACACGTTAGACTGTCTCCAACGACGGAGACCTAAACCCGACCCCCATTCCCGATTTTGGGTTACGTACAGGAAAAGGTCACCGACCCATAACTGAGTCCTCTCCAACAGCGACCCCCATCCCGAAGCGCTGGCGTTGTTGACGAGGACGCCCACGTCGCGGCCCCGATGACAGCGAGGTCGAATGCCACACTCCGCACCTTGCACGACGACGACGGCATGCGCGGCCAGGACCTCCTTCGCCACCCATGCCAGCTTGTAGTGCTCGGCGTTGGCCTACCGAGGGTGTTGCAGAGGGGGAGAAAGCGGAGAAGAGGAGGGCAGAAGGGAAGAGGCAAACTGGAGGGGAAGGGATGGAGTAGGGCAGAGCACGACAACGGCGGCAGCCTCGACGCTCGGCTCCAGCGGCGCTTCGACGCGGTGGAGGTGCTCCGGCTGCACCGGTGCCGGATCCGCCGCTAGCCATCGAGATCCGCAGGAGGAAGAGGAAGAGAGGGCGCTGCTCTTGCAGGGTCACCGGATCCTCCCTGCACCGCCGGGATCCGGCTCGCCGCCGCCTAGAGGACCTCGGCCAGGCCGGATCTGAGGGACGAGCGCCGCCGCAGCTGTGCTTCGGGCAGATCCGATGCGTCGTTGTCGTCGTGAGGCCGCCCCTGCACCTGCGCCCGTCAAGAATGCACCGCCACCGCCGGGAGCGTCCCCGCGCGTGGTCGTTGCAGGATCCACCGCCGGGAGTGCGCGCGCGAGCTCCAGCTCGAGTTCCCCGACGACGACAGCGGCCCAAGGCTACGTCGGCTCAGCTTGTGCTGCGCGGCGAGCGGGGTCCGAGGTGGTGCTCCCAGGCGGCGATCGTGTGTGCCGAGAGGGAAGGGAAGCTCGACCATTCCTTGCTTCCGCGGGCGAGCTCCACCGTCGGAGATTTGCGTAGCGAGGAGAGAGACGACGCTTTTTTGCATTTCCTTTGCCCCGGTAGCCAAAATGCATCGTGTGTTTGGGTGATCCGTTGGAGCCGGTATTTGATAGGTAAAAGTACTGTGCGATACTCATTTTTGGGTTTGGGTAGTCCGTTGGAGTCAGTCTTAGGGCCCTTTTCTGTGAACAGCTTAAGATCAAGTATTTCAACATTTAAGTTGTTGCCAGTTCCATACATGATGCATGCATGACACTTTTTAAGCTGCCGGATCCTATAAACTAGTTTAAGCAATATTACATTCACGTCCTAGCATTTGCTTAGGTTAGGCATTCACTTTTTAAGCAGCCAGTTCCTATAAACTAGTTTAAACAATATTGCATTCACCTCCTAACATTTGCTTAGGTTAGGCATTCACTTTTTAAGCTGACATGCTATGAACTAGTTTAAACAATATTACATTCACTTCCTAACATTTGCTTAGGTTAGGCATTTAGATCTCTAAACATGTGAACGTACATTTTATCACTCCAAAGCTCTAACATCCGTTTATGTTTTTACTAAAAATATAAAACCTTCAAAATATTTCTAAAAACTAAAACTTAATTGCTTTTTTGGAAAATGTCAAGATTGTTTTTTTAGTTGACGTACTTGTGGCCGCCTCTGTACTTACCAGGAATGCACACAACTATTTTTTTTTTCAAAACGTAGGCATAAGAGTTGGTCCATGGTGTGGAGTTATCAGTCATGCATCTACAACTGCATACCACCCAGCAAACATGGCCCTTTTCAAATTTTCCAACCAAATTCATGTGATGTGCATGTCTGGATACGTCCTTTTTTGAGCTACCAAAGTTTGAATAGATGTTGCATTTGCATTCTCAAATTTGTTTAATAATGCACAATTACATATGAACTCTGTGAACATCTCGAACTCTAAAGTTGTCTACATTTTGTTTACATCTCAAAACCTATCAACGTATAGACACTTTGATCCATAAAATAAAAATATTTTGACATTTAGATCCAAAGTAAAGAAAATAGACATTGTTTTACCCTAAAAAAATTAAATTACTATTTTTCATTTTATCTTGTTTTGTGTCATGGGCGGTTATGATAAAGCCCTCTTTGTTTAAAATGCAAAAGTATTCTTTTTACAGTGTCATTCACACATGATTCAACAAATTGGATTTTCTGGATTTGACATGCAATTGCTATGCTAACTACTGCAGCTTTCAAAAGCCTTTTGATTGCAACATACTAGAAAAAATGTTTTTAAATATACTTATATACAAAAAATCGAATGGTTCATTTTTTTAATGACTAGTTTTCAAATGCAGTGATGAAGATTTATGTTGTTAAAAATTCTCACACGCCGTATTTAGAATTTTGGAAAGTGGTATTCAACAGCCAATAATGTTAAGTTTCATCTTTGCAATGGCTTGGTGAGGACAAGCTCATATATATCAAAAGCATGCATGTGTCATCACAGTATTCATGGAATCAACCTAGCTAGTTGAACTTTGAGCGACTTTTTTTTTTATATTGAATTCAAGATTAGCCATGTCAAAAATGATTTCAGTTTGTAGAAAATAATCTTGGAAATTGTACAAACAATTTTGAAAATGATTTTTTCCTTGGTGCAATAATAAGTTTTTTATATCATGCTGCCCAAATTGATAATGTAAATACTTCAGTGGAAGGCGCTTTTTTGTGCTTGTGTGATGTGTGTGTTAGGGCACGCAGAGGGGGGGTGGGGGATAGTTGGCCAAACATTATCTTAAAACTATATATATGTGTAATGTATGTAATTGAACATTACGTCCCATTGTGAGCAGAGGGTACAATTATTTTACCTTACCATCATGCTACATAGATTTTCACATGATTTGAAAGGGAAACCAGTAAATATATAGAACCACTGGCCCCCTAAAAATTTCTGCAAAGTATCGTTCTCCAGTTCTGGTCTCTTTATTTTCAACCTTTCATGCATGACAGATATGTGTAGAGAAATTTTTTATTATTACAGACCCATGGTTGTCTACAAGGAACATTTGTTCTTCTTCTTTTAATTTCTTATTTATAATGGCTTAAATTCTGTATGTTTTAAGTAAATATTGATATAATGCATAACTAACTAGGTGAATGACTTTGCCAGTGCTCTTATGGGTTATGACGATGGAATAATTCAGTTCAATAATTTAGATATTTACCAATAAGTTTGGTTGGAGTTAGATCCAATGAGACCAGCATTATTCCTTTTTCTTTAAAACTGATCAAACTTTTAAGCCGTGATCTCTTGGTTGCATGGAATTCTTCACAGTACAAGCCCAGTTATTTCATGTGAACTCCCTTGCTGAGTAATGCTAGCTTTTTATCTAGCATACTCCTCTTACTGTATATAGGTTTTGTTAGTTTTGTTAGGTGAGCATATTATTGAAAAACTGAACATTATTTGTCTCTTTATTCCTAACACATCACCATTTGTAATACCCAAAAATGTGGCTTTTGTGTTTCTTTATGACCACCAATATGCATACTATGTCTAGGTTTGTCACACTAAAATTATACTACTGGACATGTGCTTCAAAATAAATGACGATAAGTACTATAAACATGTAGTGGATATCTGTGGATGTAAGAGTGTTCCTATAGTATTCTCTTGTGTTTTTTTAATTCTGTAACTAGCTCATTGATATAAGAAACATCGTGAATGGTGAAAACCTGCTTGCTCTGAAAGCTAGATTTCAAAGGCTTAACCCTAATTTGTTAAGTCCAGTCTGGAGAGTGCTAGCTAGGGTTGTATGAGGGGTTAGAATAAATAGAGCCAACAAAACAAGGCTTTTATATACCATGTGTGGCACTTCTTCTGTTATATACATATATCTCTCTCTCTCCTTTTCCTTGTTATTACTTCAACCAAATTTCATGGATATACCTCTATCATGTATGTCTGTAATTACAATAAATCAATTAACGTCTTTACTTCTTCTTTCCCCCAAAAGTTTCTGATGAATCTAACTAAGCCTAATGTTTCGCAGGTGGGCTTTATCCAATCCGGGAGGAGTAGACGGGGAGAGTTATGGAAGCCATGCAGAGAGCTGGAGGCCTACCGTGTCGTCGTCAGGGTTTGAAGGGTGCATGCATGTTCTTCCTCCACCGCGCAACTTGAATACAAACTGAATCCTCGAGAAACATACAGTACTTGTATCAAAACTCAGGTGCAGAATAATGCCCAGACTGATGGGTAAAGGCTTTGGCCCTGTTCGGCTGGCTGGAAAAACGGTTGATGCAACTAGTAGAGAAATGACCTTTCATCCGTTTTGATTTTGGGCTTTAGTCTCGATATTTTTTGCGTCCGAGAGTAAAGGAAGAATTAGTCCCGGTTGGAGCTACCAACAGGGACTAAAGGCCCCTGTCCTGGCACGCTTTTGCAGCAAGCCACTTTTAGTCCCGGTTGGTGTTACCAACCTGAACTAAAGGTCGACCTTTAGTCCCGGTTGGTGTTACCAACCCGGACTAAAGGTCCTTCAACCTTTAGTCCAGTTGGTAATACCAACCGGGACTAAAGGATGACCTTTTAGTCCCGGTTGGTGTCACTAACCCGGATTAAATGTCTCCCACCCGGGACTAAAGGTACCCCACAGGTCAATTCAAAAGGAGAGTGTCCAGGACCCTGTCACATGTGGTGTACAGCTGAATTGGTAAGGAGTTTATGCGCGAGAAAAGAGGTCCTGGGTTCGAATCTCACACATCGCAAGAGAGGTCTCCCTATAATTTCATTTATTTTTCTCCCGAGGATGGACCTTTAGTCCCGGTTATGTGACCCGGGACTAAAGGCCAGGACCTTTAGTCCTGGATTCGTAGTCCCAGTTGAAAAACTGGGACTAAAGCCAGTTTCCAACCGGAACTACAACCCATTTCTCTACTAGTGTGCTAATGTTAATGCTGATTTGTTGTGAGAGAAAAAACATTATTATTTCGCTGAAACGGTAAATTGAAGCGAACATGGCCTTTGATGACATGCATGGGCGGTGCCCACCGTGCTTTCTTTTTTCTCTGATGGTTTTTTTTAACACCTTTTTTTCTCTGATGGTGCATGGCAAGATATTGGTTGCTATGGTTGCTGGTTGTAAACTTTGTGGAGTACTCCTAAGCCGAAGTTAAACTTTTGACCGTGACAGTTCTGTGATTCTATGTAGTAAACTGTAGACTCACCCCCTTCGCCTTTTAGGCCTGGTCAAGAGATACTCCTATGGTCCTACCTGCCGTTGTGTGCACTGTGGCAGTGGCACACCCAGGACCAGCCCAGCCCACAAGACAGATGACGAGACGGCCAGACCATGTGAGGACCAACCGGCCTGCGGCTGTTCAGGTGAGCAAATGCAACTCCAGGCGCCGTGCACTATGCTGCCTGTGACCCTCCCTGTGGCTGTGTGCCTGTGTGCGGTGTGCCAGGCTGCCAGCTCCAAGCTCGCAGGCTGCAGGCCTGCAGCCTCCAGCGCAGCGCACACGGCCAGGTTGCGCCACGGCCACGGGCCCACGGCCTCCTGATGGCGAGGCTAGGCTAGGCTAGGCAGGCTACGGCGCGAGTAGGCCTGCGGCATGGGCGCAGACACGATAAGCCGGTGGGGCCAGTCCGATAAGCCAATTACTCCGACGGCGCTGGCCGATGCATCGCGTCCGTCGCCGGTGCTGGGCAGGGCCGGCCGGCATTCATGATTCAGGGCCGGCCGGTTGCGTTCTGCTACTCTGCATGTGTGGAGTCTGTCCCTGTCCCTGTCCGTGCACGGCGACCTGGCGACGGCCGGGTGATGATTGCATGCGCGTTTCCAGCCGGCCAGGCCCCGGTCGCGGACATGGCGCCCGGCCGTCATGATGCCTCGTGCTGTATTGTTGGTTGGTGGTTGCTGGATCGGCGCTCGATCAGGCGCTCGGCGTCGTCGCGTGCGTGCCTGATGAGCCTGCGGCAGCGTACGGCGGCGCCGCATTACGGAGCATGTGTTCAGATGGACATGGAGTCATGGTCTCATGGACCATGCATGTCATGTCCGTCCGGCTGCCGCCGTGTTGCCGTGGGGTATCGATCGGATCGCCCGGCGGCCCAAGCCGTTTGTTCGATCGGTGCGTTGGAAGAACTGGATTCGTGCTTGCCCTTCGTCACTTGGTGGTAATGCAAAATCTGATGGACTACGTACGAAAGCTCGCGTCTCGTCCATGCTAGCGACTGTAGTACTCAGACCGCGTTGGAAAAAGTCTACTTAACCCCACATTTCATACTTGGTCTAGTTCACTCTCCAACTATAAAACCGTCAGTTTTACCTTTGAACTTTCCAAAACCGTCTATTTTACCCTCGGACGGTTTTGACAGCGGATGTGCTACCGTAACAGCGGCTTGCTACAGTAACAGTCGGTTGCTACAGTAATTGTGGGTTTGCATTTTTTATTTTCGTGAATCTTTGAAAAATCACAGTAAATCATAAAATAAAAAATCTAATTTTGTTGGACTCCACATGAGTAGATCTACGTAGTGAATATATAATACGGTATATTTTAGTACAAAATTTTTACTGTAGCCTTAGATTAATTGGAAAATCTAATTTTGTCTGTAATTAATTGGAATAATTCATAGCTGCAGCTTCTATGGTCCAATTGTGGTAAAATTTTTATGGTACGCTAATTATTGTATACTTGAACTATAGTAAAAATTTCGTACTAATTGGACTATGTATAACTTAGTTATAGATAAATTCTAATTAATTACAGACAAAATTAGATTTTCTAATTAATCTAAAGTTATAAAAAAATTGTACTAAAGCATACCGTATTATATATTCACTGTGTAGATCTACTCATGTGGAGTCCAATAAAATTAGATTTTTCATTTTATGATTTTTCTATGATTTACTATGATTTTTCAAAAATTCACCGAAAATAAATAAAAAAAAAGAAATTCAAAACAACCGGCGCGGTAGCAAACCCAATGTTACTGTAGTAGACCCGCTGTTACTGTAGCAACCCGCCGCTGAAAACCGCCCAGGGGGTAAAATAGACGGTTTTAGAAAGTTCAGGGGGTAAAACAGACGGTTTCATAGTTGGGGGTGAAGTAGATTAAGTATGAAAGGTGGGGGGTTAAGTAGACTTTTTCCTAACCGCATTTGTAGTGTGGTAGTAGTTCATCCCAATAAGGTGAGCTTCTCTTTATCTGTTTACCAAGCGTACCTCCGCCGGGACAAATTATTAACGCGGTACTGCTGTTCTCAAAAAGTCACGAGCCATAACGATACACTCGTCGGAGCAAGTGTAATAAAAAAGTTGTACGTAGACTTTACGTTGGCTTGGGGGAGAGAGGAAAAGATAAAAGAGAAACATGCTCTAAGACCAGAGCCCTCAAACATGCTTCTAAACTAAAATTTGAGAGCTCAGATAAAAAAACATAGATTCAACAGGCCCCCTACTTAGTCCCTCGAATTCTCCCCTCAGGCCCTCATTCCTCATCCTAGGGACCATGGGAGAGACCCATACTTTTCATTTTTGGCAGTTTATATCTCCGCCCACAACTAGAGTCGCGGTCGCCTAATCTCGACGCGATGCCGCCCAAACACCCCGACTCTTCCCCAGCGGCTCGGCGTGGGTCGCCTCCTCCGCTCCTCCCCAAACGGCTCTGCCTTCGCTTGACACCCCCCCCCATTGGCTCTGCCTCTTTATGGCGTCCTCGTGGTTGGGCAGAGCGATCTCCTTCTGGTGGCTCGCCTTCGCTCATCCGGATCGGACGCTCGATCTCCTCCCCATCGCCCTGGTCTCTTGCTGCGCTGGTCTCTTCCCGTGCCCGGATCACAAGGCACGTAGCTCAGTCGATGAGAGTGAGGATGAGAGAAGAATAGAGAATAACAAGTGAGTCCTTATGTTAATGTTTGTTAGAATAGATTTGAGGGCTCCTGTTGGAGTATATGTTAAAAATCAAGCCCTCAAATGTAATGGGGCCCTCGAATCAAAACTAGGGGCTCCCTGATTTGAGAGCTCATGCGGCTCTAAGGCATTCCCAACCTAGAGACCATGAGATAGGTTTTATACTTGCCACGTCATAAACACCATAACAACAAACCATATTCCTAATGGATGGTCTTCAAAATATTATTTTATTCAACAACTTGTTTTCTCTCATACCATCGATTTGTCAGCCTATCATATCTTGGTTACCGTATAGACATAGTTTGTCCTATTTTCTTGGTTGGGGGCACTGCTCTAAGGACAACCAGAATCCATGGACTATGATGGTTTCTATGGTCATTAATTAGGAAACTAACTAAGTGAAATAGTAATTTGACATTGAATTAAGGAGAGAGAAGAAATATGTTTACACGGGGAACAAATGTATGAAGAGATGTGATAAAGTAAATAATAGGAGAGAAGACATATAATTGGACAAAGAAATTGAATAAACCACCCATTGAAAATATGATTTCTCCGTGTAGTACCTACATGACTTGGTCACATAAAAACTATTGTGAACACGTTCATAGCGTGGTGGCTGTGACTCCTTGATGTGGAGCGCGCCCCCCTGGTTCGATCCCCAATAACTTGGACGAACCGGATGTCGCAGGGGTTTTTCACCGTGGGGCTCGGACGAGCTCTAAGACACTTCTTGAAACAAGAAGTAGGCAATGTATTAATGATAAACTATGCACAAGTAAATGACTATAGATTGGGTAATAAGCTATAGATGTACATTCAGTTAGTTAGCAGTGTGTTAACTCTAACCAAAGTTATATACAGAAGTATTAATGTTTATGCAAAATAAATACTATTAAACTAATTATTAAATATATTTTTCTAATAAGCGCCGAAGACATAAATGTTAATACTATTCGCTATAAACTTAGGGTGTCTCCAACGGTATGAGTTGGCACTAGCTCTAAGCTGATAAATATGGAGGAGAGAAAGACTGCAGCAAGCATATTTAACACTTTATGATGTGAGAGAGTGATGCTTCGCGAAAATATGTGAGACTATTTCTTGAATTGACCCTAGTCTCTTGCTTTTTGCACTATTCAGTGATAGCTACCTCGCTAAACTAGACCATTGGAGAGACGCCTTTAGGCCCCTGTTAAGATGCGAAAATTTTTTGGCTTTTGGCTATTATAGTACTTTCGTTTGTATTTGATAAAAATTGTTCAATTATGAACTATTTAGACTTAAAAGATTCGTCTCACCAATTACGGACAAACTGTGCAATTAGTTATTCTTTTTACCTATATTTAATGCTCCATGCATGTGCCGCAAGATTTGATGTGACGGGAAATCTTGAAATTTTTTGGATTTTGAGTGAGATCTAAACAGGGCCTTAGTTTAGTTTGACTTCCACATATTTACTCCATCTTTCACTGGATAAATCAATTTTTAGTGTTGTCTTAAGTCATAACTTTTACATATTTGACCAAATTATAAAAGAAAAATACAAATAATGATGACACCAAATGAGCACGTTATGATAATATAGTGTATGGTTTATCAAATTATATTAATTTGATATCATAAATTTTAATATTTTCTTAGTTTACTAAAATTTAAAAAAAATTAACTTAGGAGGTGTTTGGTTCGAACTACTAAACTTTAGTAGCTACTAAAAGGGTTTTAGTTTTCTTTAGTAACTCTGGAGTTACTAAAAATGACTAAACCGTTTAGTAGCTATTAAAGTTTAGTAGCTCGAACCAAATACCCCTTTACTAGAGAGGACTAAAGCCCTTTTAATAGATTTTATTCATAACGTTTGGTTAAAAAATTAAATGACTAAAAACTACTAAATACTAGACGAACCAAACATGCCGGTAACTCTAGAAACCGGATCCCCGCGCTGCCGCTGCGTCCAGCGGTCCAGCCCACGCGCGCTTTGACGAATCTCCGCGCCGGGTACAGTACGTATCGTCTCGGGCAGCGTTCCTGGGTGGGTGCAAGAACCGAAGCGCACGGCAGGGCAAGTGGGCAAACGGCGGCAACGCCATGAATCCGCGAGGCACGCACACGTCGAGCGAGAGGAAAGAGAGATCCCCAGGAACGCGCCTGGTTCGACGCTCTGGTTGCCTTGCCCTCGCGAAACTGACGACAGCGGCCCAGAGTCCCAGACCGGGTGCGCGGGACGGACGTTTGCCGTGGCCAGTGGCCTTCCTCCCACAGCCTCCCAGTCAGTCCCCAGTTCCCACGCCTCCTGCTCCATCATCTGCGCCGGATATATACGCTGCCTATTCTCACTACAAAAGTGGTAGAGTTCCCCCTCCTAGACTTTCTCTGATCCATGCACGGAGCATGAAGAGGATGTCTAGGACTTCTCCGCTGCATGCTTTTTAACTTCGTTACATATTAACTTCGTTACATATTTTTTTTTAGTCAAACAGTTTCAGCTCTACACATTCTGTTCGAAGAAAAAGGATAAAGTTATGAGAGCATCTAAAAAGATGCTACACAAACTCCAATTTTTTTAGCTGCTCCACAGTGAAATTCGTGAAGCAGAGTTTGTAGAGCAGTCTCAAACACCCCCTAAATATAGACTAATTACGAAACTAAATGCACAGATTAACACTAATTTGTGAGATGAATTTTTAAGCTTAATTAGTCCATGATTTGATAATATGGTGCTACAGCAAACATATGCTAATGCCAGGTTAATTAAGCTTAATAAATTCGTCTTGCGGATTACTGAATACTTCTGTAATTTGCTTTATTATTACTATTCGAACACTCGATGTGACACTCCCACATGACACTCGATGTGATACCCCTAAATTTTAGCTCCTGCATTCAAACACCCCCTCAATCCGTCCTAAAAAAAATAGTGTTTTATATAATATATGCTGATCACTTTTTTAAGTTTAACTAGATTTATTATAAAAAATATATTCAACAACTTATCAAATGATACTAATTATACACCATAATATTAATATTTTGTATATATATTTGGTCAAGGTTAAAATATTTGACTTCTCAAAAAGTGAGAATGACATTCTTTATAGAACAAAGAGAATATGTTTCAAAAATATGTCCTATATGTATAATTTTTAACTCTCCGTTCTAAATTGTAAGGCGTTTTGATTTTTCTATATACATTACTTTTACTGTATGTCTAGAGGTTGTGTATATCTTCTGTAAGTCCTTTCAAAGAACAATACACCAAAAGCTAATAGATATGAACAAAATTAAATTCAAAACTATGCAGAGGGGTATAAGTTTTCCCCACAAAAGACAACGATCATATCCCATAAGAGCAAGTATAACAAGGAGTTGTAAGCGAGTTGTATGCTGAGGTGGAGGAGAGAGGGGAGAAGAGAGAAGAGAGAAAAGAATATGATGTAAGCTTACATCCAACTTATACACAAGAACCAAGCAAGAAATTTTGTGAGACAGACAAGTAGGCTATAAGTAGACTTGCATATCATTGTATTATTAAGATAGAAAGGAAGCATGAACGTATTTACACCGCACCACCGCAGCAGCATGCAACCCGGGTGAAATGTCCTAATATGGCTAGAGTAGGAGTGAATAACCTATAAAAACTCTATAAAATCACTAGAGCAATTTGTTAATACGCTAAATGGCAAAATACAATTTTGCTCTAGCTTTACAAGAGTTGCAAGCTACCTACCCAACAATTCTAGTTGCTATGATCACTAATTCACAGACAAGCCTAGGTTGCTACTGGCTCAGCTAGTGAGCTCTCAAAGACTAACTAAAGAGCCTCACTAACCAAACTAACAAGCCCTCACAACTAGGTACACTAAAGAGCTTGACACTAGGCAATAATGTAAAGAAAGTAATACAAGAGAGAGTAGGGTGATTATACCGCCGTGGCAAGTGTGATAAACCAATCAATATGAATGCCAATCAATCACCGGAAGAAATCCAATCACAAGATGACACACGATTTTTCTCCTGGGGTTTATGTGCTTGCTGGCATGCTAGTCCCTGTTGTGTCGACCAACACATAGTGTTTCAGTGGCTAATAGGTATCACACACCTAGCCAACACTTGGTGCTGCAAGAACCTACCCATAAGTGAGGTAACTCAATGACATGAGCAATCCAATAGAGTAACTTTTGGCTCTTCACCGGGGAAAGGTCAATGTAACACCCTCGGTGTTACACCCTAAACCAACTATTAAATCATGTCACGAACATCGTGTTTGTGTAATAATACATATGATAGAAGGTGTTGATAAATTTCTTGTAGCCTAAAATAACCAATTTTTATTGAGCAAAAATACTATAGAACACACGTGACACTTAAATGAAGTTTGAAATATGAACTTTGTAGATGACAGTGAAATACTTGCTATCAAAAAATGATATTACTAGCTAATATTTTCAATAGCTTAGAAATCACAAATTGAAATTAAATTTAGTTCAAAACTTAGAAATTTTCCAAGTTTGTCAATAGCTAGACATTGCTAAGTTTAGCAATTTATTTAGAGGGATTGGGTTAGAGGGTGATGCGGTGTTTTAGCTTGGCTGAGCAGCCTCATGTATCAGTTTTGATCATGGTGAAGTCAGTTTTAGTTTAGAGACAATGGTTTAGTGCTAGTCGCCGCTTTAAAATACGTGCGCAACATGTTCTCGGGCTAGCCCCCTGAGCTAGGCGCGGTCACCAGGCCATGGGGGCACGCCATTGTGGCGTTGGTGTGCTCTGCGTGTGCACGCGTGCTGCCTTGCTTGGTCAGCCTGGTCCCCCTGACCTGACCGTGAGGAGCCGCCATTGCTGTGGCTTGTCCGGCTAAGCGGTGCTGCCCCTACCCCATGCACTGCTGCGACGCAGTCGCTGCCGTTGTTGTCGCATCATGTCGCACTGCGTCGCCTACCGCTGCACCGCGCTACGTCACTGGCCCGCTTTGATGCTGCGCGCATGAGGCCGGACCGCCGTCGCTATGCCATTTTATGGCACTGCAGCGCGCGGGCCATGCCGGTCGTGAGCATGCGTGCCTGTCGGTTAGCGTTTGGTGGTGGGCCACGCTGGTCGCATCAACCGCGTCTCACCAGGGCTCGCCTCATCGAGTCACCGGCCGCACCCTGTCTCTCTCTCTCATTCTCTCTACCGCCGAGCCGCGCCAACACGCCTGCATGTGAGGGATTGTCTACCATCAATTCCATGCACCCACAGTTCCGTCCTCACAGCCTCTCATCAATCGCCCTCACCCCGCCTTGATTACGGCCAGCCCAAGCTCTAATTTTGGAGGTTTGCTCCCGTCACCGCACCATTAAGGCCTAGCCCACCTCATCGTGGCCAGCTCCAACCTCGCCATCTCGCGTCAAATTGACCGCACCACTAGCCCCACCTAGAACCCCTCTTCATCGTGCGCACCCAAGTCGTAGCCCTATAGCCATCTCCATGCACTAACACAGCTGTGTCGCTGTGGTTCGCCGTCGAGCTCGCCACTCGCACGTGGCAAGACTTGCTCGAGGCATCTTGGCCAGGCCACTGCCACGGGTAGGATAATGGTGCGTCACTGATGCTTACCCGTCACTTCTATTATCTATTGCAAGTTGTGGCTCATCGGAACACGGTTGACGCCGCTGCAGGTCGCTCGCTGCCAGGGAGAGCCCGCTCTGCTTCACCTCCATTCATGCAACCACCGCCCATCATCACGCGTCGGCCCATAGGTGAGCATCGATCCCATAGCTAGGTCTACAAGAGTCCCGGTTGGCCAGTGTAATGGGGACGTACCAGTCCATGCTGCGCCGACGAGCGCAGGGGTCGCGGGGTCCTCCTCGATGCGAAGACAGCTTCTCTCGAGGTCTTTCGTGCATAAGTGCTGACTGAGTAAATAGGACGAATAGTGGATGCGAGAATAGTAAGAAGCTCAGAGGTGGTTTCGCTAAAATGCCAGCACGCGTGGGGGCTCCCCGCCGTGGGTTGTCTCCGCGCGTGGGCCGTGTCCCATGTGGGCCACGTTGGGCTAGTTTGGTTCATCTTTTTAGTAAAGAATTAGAAATGGTTTTGTATTTTTATTTAAGAACCAGTTTTGTGTAATTAATCTAAAATCTTGAAGGTGTCCAAAAATTATGAAACAAATTTTGTTAGGTTCCTAAAATTATGATCTATCTGCTAGTATATTTTGTTCACATAGTTTTGTAATATTTCTAGGAGTTATCTAATTAATTTAAGATGCTTAATATTGTAAGATATAAAATTGTAGGAATTTTTGTGAGGAATTGGTGATAGTGTTGGCTCTGAAACTTTTACACTAAATCCCTAGCATTATTATGTGCTCACTGTAATTTTTGTAGCTCCATAATAATTAATTTGCTAAGGTAGCTAAATGAGTCGTAGTTCAAAAATATATATTTAATCAATAAAATATCAAAGTACCTTGGGATTTTAAAAATAGAACATTTTTCTAGAGACAAAGCCTAACTTGACGACATGGATACAGAGACCAGTATGTTACTCATTAAATCTGGCTCGTTAGCTTGCAGAGCGTAATCGTATATTTAAGAGTTGCGGTTACCGTTGATTAATTGCGCCTCTGCGTTATATCCACGTATATCATAATGGGAACAATGATGGATCATAGAGTCGACTGAAGTAGCAAAAAAGATGATGCCTTGATGATCGTGTCACTATAATGGAATGCGAACATTTGGTTATATCTTACCCAGGCAAGCCCCGGTGCATAACCCCTATTATTCTGCACTTTATCTTATGCTTGTGCATTAAGTTTTAAGAAGTTGAATGAAAACCACTTGCATATATATATATATCCTTATCCTATAAGTCCTACTAGTATGTCAGGATCATGTAGATTGCTATGCTATAGGATATGGTAAAAGTTGAGTGATTACCTATCACTCGTGAGAGATAGAAAAGATATTATTGTTGTTATTATATTATTGTCACATGAAATATATATGAATGATAATTGGAGATCGAGCGGAATGGTACTTTAGATCTGGACTTGGTTAGGCATTCGAGCGAGGCTCGGATTGTACTTGTTCCGCTAGTGTCGATTGAGGACCGCCCGTTGCTGTGAATGATAGTCAGGTCATAGACTTATTATCCTAAGCACATACTTGCTTATGGGAGCGGGAAGGGTCATTACGCTCTTGTCGTGGGTTTTGGCTCATTTCGGGCCGACTGGTTAGAGGCGGGGAAAGGTGGAGGTCTAAGAACCATACTGAGACCAGGTCTCAAGTTTAGGGGCTTGGAGTCCAAGTTTGAACGGGGACCTAGACCCTGTGACAGTAGTGGAATGGGTTGGTCTTGTTTGTGCCTGGGGTACAAACGGGGCATATGTTTTGGGGTACCTAGCTAGGATACATTGGTTCATGAATCGTCGTTTCTCTGATATGGTACCGACTTGGCTATGGTCTAGCACCATAGTAAGAACTAGAATATGAAAGATGGTAAAATGGTTCTGATTGCTTACCACCTGCATGAAAATAGCATATGTGCTTATATAGAATGGTTAGTTAATGAACTAATGATGGCTACTAATAAAATTGAATATAAGGACACATGTTTAGTAATGCTTCTGCAGATGTAATAACCCACAAGCCAGATAGCCTTGCATATCCTTGGAGTCTTTTATTTTTCCTCTTATCGGGTAAGTCTTGCTGAGTACAATCAAATACTCAGGGTTTTATTCCCATGTTGCAGGTGGTCGGAGGATACTTAGAACTGACTTTTGTGTGGAAATCTCCTGGTGGGCTCAAAGAGGATTTCTTTCACACTATGACCATAGTGTTTATTTATAACCCTCACGAAAGGTTTTTATAAGAAAAGATATAAAATCTGCTAGCATCTCTTGTATAAAAATGTCCACTATGTTAATGCTCCACCATGTCCTTAAATTAATCCTGCTTCCTCTGTAACTCTGATAACATTGTTATATCCCGCTGTTATAATAAATTGAGGTAATATTCTGGTACTGTAATAAAGTGATGTAAGAAATGACTTAAGAATGTTGTAAGCTTTATTCTCTCATTTATTATCCTAGTGGAAAAAGGGGATTTTTGAGTTTTCCCTTGGGGTGTGCTCGACGGAACTGCGTAGTTTAGTGTTCTCTCTAGGGAACTTAGTGTCTAATGGAAGATAAATACTCATAGGAGGCATTAGATTAGGCGGTTTTGCCATAGTCAAGAACCCCTCACACACAACAGATCGGAGCTAGAGACAATCACCAACTTTGCTCAACGATGCTCCAATCACTGGGCCATCTAGGTGTCGGCAAACACCAAAAGCAACAAGATCACGACCAACCCAAATCACCCAACTAGTGCCACAAGATGAAGCAGCTCAATGCAATGCACTAGAGGCTCTTCAATCTCTCTCAAATGATGAAATCAAGTGTGCAAGTGAGTGGATTGTGTTTGCTCAGCTCCCAAAGGGTGTGCATAAGTGTATGAGGTGCCAAGAGAGTGGCCAAGGCCAGTCACACCCTCTATTTATAGCCACACAAGCAAATAGAGCCATTGGCCCTTTGGGGCTGTTTCTACATAGGCACCGGATAGGGGTGTGTGCCACCACACTAGGGGTGGCGGTGCCCCTCCGATGATCATCGAATGGCTAGTTGGGCATCGGACATGGTGCGGCGGTGCCACCCTGGCCAGCCCTTGAAAACACCCCTCTCTGGATAATTAGGGAGGTGCACCGCCATGCCTATGGTGGTGACTAGGGCGGTGCCCCCTCGGCCCAAAAACTCATTTTTCCACTGCTCTCGGGTGAAATAGGGCGGTGGCACCGAATAGCCCCTGGCGATGCACCGCTGTGCCAGAGGCGGTGTACACCGGCGTGTCTAGTGACCACCCCGACGCTGCTGCTTAGAACCCAAGTTAGCTGAGCACCGCCCTAGGGGCGATGGTGTACCAGACAAGGGGCGGCGATTGTGGGGGATATGACCCCTGGTACCCATAAGACAAGACATGGTACGCGCCCAATGGTAGCCCAGCCCACAAGATCAAAGCGTGCACCACAAGACTACATGAAGATATGATTTATTATATAATACCAAATAGGATATTTTCCTTGTAACCCTACCCCTCTAGAGTATATTAGGAGGAGCAGGGGTCCCCTAGATGATATATATCGAATCTGATACACAATTAATACAAAATAACATAGCACAGGACATAAGGTTTTGTGTCACATCGACGACCTGAACTTGTATAAATCTTGTGTCTTGTGTCTCTGTTACCATCCGATTCCTGATCACACACTCCCCCACCGATCATCTACTACCGTGGGTATATCCCTCGGTAGACTGCCGACTAGATTTCGTCGACAGTGGTGCGCCAGGTAGGGAATGTGTGTGCTGATTCTATGGCAAACCAGATAGAAATCTTTTCTTCAACCAACATTGCTGGCAACTCAACATTTGGGACAACTTGACACTGGCACGTAGTAGACCGCTTTCCTTGGCAAACAGCCGCACGTGCTGGAGTCCACCGCCTTGCCATGTGCCTCCAACAGACGCATCACATGACAACAAGATTGGAGTCAAGCAATCCAAGAAAGATAAGTCAAGTCACTTCCTAATTAAATATTGTTATTATACTTCCAGATATATCCGTATGTCTGCATGATTTTGGTTGGGAGAAACCTAATCACATCTTGTTGTTGCTCTAGATTTTTGATCGGATACGCAAGATCGTTTCTATGGATCATGGTAACCAGCAATCAGGAAAGGCGACCGGTGATAACACGATGTGGAGCAGTGCTTCCACCAAAGATGTTGGTTGGCCATACAAGCTAATTGGAGTAGTTGAAGAGATATACAAGCACATATGCATCTAGATCTACACCACCATGTAGGCAACCTCACGTATCTCAGGCATGCAAGGAAGATCTTGGACTGCGCCCTTGCCTTGGTCAGATATGCTTAAGGACTTTACCTCCCCACGTGGATTGACTCTATCTGGCTCCGATTATGTTCATTTACCTATGACTCCGCGTACCCATCCGAGCTGTTAGACGAACCGTCTGAGCCGTCAAGCAAGCCGCTAAGCGAGCCGACTGGACTACTCATTCTGATCGCCTACCGTGTTGCAATGATCGCCGCAAAGAATGGCGTTATAACGGCTACGACCGCCGCCATAACGATAGGCCAGAAAGCTCAGGGCCAGGCAATTTCATCGACGCCGACCAGATAATGTCGTACGCCACCGATCAGACGTTATGTCTAAAGATAAGTACCTTTTTATATATGAATATTTAATAAAGTTTTTGCCATGATATTTCTTCATACTATTCTCTACTTGATTGTTCTCCAAACAACTTTTTTCCATGCTAAACATCTTTAAGATGAAACATACTATCACCATTCAAATCGGACTGCGCCCTCGCCTCAATTGGACACGCTCAAGGGCTTTGCCTCCCCACGTGAATTGACTCCATCAGGCTCCGATTATGCCCATTTGCCTTCGACTCCGCGTAGCCGCTCGACCTATCGAGCCACTGAGCCGTTGAGCCACCAAGATGTTTGAGCTGCCGAGCCGTCGAGCCGCCAAGCAAGCCGCCTGAGTCGTAAGCAAGCCACGCCGCACCATGATGATGACCGTCGTGAAGAATGATGTTGTGACAACAGCGACCGTCATCATGACGATAGGCCAGAAAAGCTCAAGGGCTAGGCAATTTCATCACCGTCGACCAGTCATGTTTTTATTTGTGTTATGCAGAAGTAGTCCTGTCCTTGACTTAGCACCTAAACGTGCATGAGCAGTAGCGCCCTGCGTCATGAATAGGTAGTAGTGGCTCCTTGGTGATGCCCATATTCCTAAGCATGCACAAGAATCTTGGGATACAATGCCCCACACGTCTCGTTGGTATAGTGCTAAGCACTCTCCATGTTCTCCAATCTCGCCACAGAATAGTGCCAAGCACTGTCCATATTCGCCAGGGTATAGTGCTAAGCACTCTCTATGTTTGCCATGGTATAGTGCTAAGCACTCTCCTATGTTCTCCATGGCATAGTGCTAAGCACTCTCCAATTTCGCCCTGATATTGTACTAAACACTCTCCAAATTTCACCATGGTTAAGTGCTAAGCAATATCCATGTTCACCACGATATAGTGCTAAGCACTCTCTAGTTTTGCCATGGTTAAGTGCTAAGCACTCTCCATGTTCACCACGGTATAGTGCTAAGCACTCTCTATTTTTGCCACGGTTTAGTGCTAAGCACTCTCCAAATTCCGTCACGGTCAAGTGCTAAGCACTCTCCAAATTTCACCACGGTCAAGTGCTAAGCAATCTCTAATTTTGCCCTGATATAGTGCTAAGCACTCTCTAATTTCTCCATGGTATAGTGCTAAGCACTCTCCATTTTCTCCATGGTATAGTGCTAAGCACTCTTGAAAGGTCCTAATGGCTAGAGGGGGGTGAATAGCCTATTAAAAATTTCTACAACAACACTTAGCAAACCGGTTAGACAATTATGAGGCAAAGTAAGTATTGCGCTAGCCTACTAAAAATGCAAGCCACATACCACAATTCTAGTTTCTATAGTTTCTAACCACACAATGGCTATGTCACTATACTAAGTTGGTGTGCTCTCAAAGGCTAACTAAAGAGCCACACTAACCAAACTAACAAGCTCTCACAACTAGCTATACTAAAGAGCTTGATAACTAGTTTGCGGTAATGTAAAGAGAGTGAGCAAGATGGTTATACTACCGAGTCAAGGAGTGAACCAATCAATCACAAGAATGAATACCAATGAAGACCAATCACCTCAGAATCAAATGATGACACAATGATTTTTTACCGAGGTTCAGTTGCTTGCCGGCAAGCAAGTCCTCGTTGTGGAGATTCACTCACTTGGAGGTTCACGCGCTAATTGGCATCACACGCTAAACCCTCAATAGGGTGCCGCACAACCAACACAAGATGAGGATCACACAAGCCACGAGCAATCCACTAGAGTACCTTTTAGCTCTCCATCGGGGAAAGGTCAAGAACCCCTTACAATCACCACAATCAGAGCCGAAGACAATCAACAACCTCCACTCGATGATCCTCGCTGCTCCAAGCCATCTAGGTGACAGCAACCACCAAGAGTAACAAGTGAATCCCATAGTGAAACACGAACACCAAGTGTCTCTAGATGCAAACACTCAAGCAATGCACTTGGATTCACTCCCAATCTCACAAAGATGTTGAATCAATGATGGAGATGAGTGGGAGGGCTTTAGCTAAGCTCACAAGGTTGCTATGTCAATGCAAATGGCCAAGGGAGTGAGCTAGAGCCGACAATGGGGCTTAAATAGAAGCCTCCATGAAATAGAGCCGTTGTACCCCTTTACTGGGCACTGCTCGGGATGATCGGACGCTCCGGTCAGATCGACCGAACGTAGGACCCCAGCATCCGGTCGCCCGATGCTTGCCACGTGTCATTGGCTTCAAACGTTGATCATTAGATCTCAACGGTCATCAGTACATTTAAGTAGTAACCGGATGCACTGCTCATAGTGGCCAGACACATCAACAACAGCGTCTGGTCATTTCTAGTAAGGTACTAGAAGCAAAAAATCACGACTGGACGTGTCCGGTCATGCCCGACCGGACTCACCCAGCGTCCGGTCACTCAACGTCTCCCCTGCGCGCTGTATATGTCATCATACGTCATACTGACAGGACTCAGGCCCTGAGCGTCTGGTCATTTCTCACGCCAACGTCCGGTCATGAGACTGAAACCGCACGCTTACTGCTGCTACTAACCAGACGCACCGGTCCTACCGAGACCAGCGTCCGATCACTTATAGTGACCTTCATCTTTTCAGTAAAGGGCGCCGGTGGTACCATCGGACTGTTCGCACTCTATGGGTGGACACTCCATTGGTGAAGTTTCTTACCCTTGCTCAAATGTGCCAACCACCAAGTGTATTGAAAGGATCAAGATGCCCAAGAGGGGGGGTGAATTGGGCTAATTCTAAATTTTCTTGCAATAATCAAATCCTACGGATAGCCCAATTAACCCCTTGCGCCTAGAAAAGTGTTTATATCAAACTAATGCACAACAACCTCTCAACCTAAGTTCCAAACTTACTCTAGCAAGCAATTCTTATGGAAATGAAAACAAGTATTGAATTGCTCAAAGTAAATGCCCAAAGTAAGTGCTCAAAGTAAATAGAGAGAGAGAGAGGAACGCGGCGATGTTTTACCGAGGTATCAGAGAGTCGCCACTCCCCACTAGTCCTTGTTGGAGCACCCGCGCAAGGGTGTAGCTCCCCCTTGATCCGCGCAAGGATCAAGTGCTCTCTACGGGTTGATTCTTTGACACTCCGTCGCGGCGAATCACCCAAAACCGCTCAGAACTTGAGTTGGGTCACCCACAAGCTCCGCCGGGTGAACACCAAACTCCCAATCACCACCAAGCCGTCTAGGTGATGGCGATCACCAAGAGTAACAAGCACGAACTCTCACTTGACCACGCGAAGCCTAATGAGAAGATGGATGCACACTTTGCTACTCTTGATTTGCTAGTGAGGCTACTCTCTTGGATTCTCGAATCACAAACACCTCACTAGGACCTTGCTCTTCTTGGCACTCACAAACAATTTTCTTAGCTGTTGGAATGAGCAAAAGATACTCCACTCATGAGTGGAGCTTCTATTTATAAGCCAGCCTGAAAAACGAACCGTTATGAGCTTCTGCGGGATGACCGGACGCTCCGGTCGTGATGACCGGACGCTCCGGTCAGTTCAACCCGCGAACCAGCATTCAAGTGATGACTGGACGCTGTCAGGGTCCGGTCAGTACCGACCGGACGCGTCTGGTCGCTCTTGGATGATTACTGTAAACGACCGGACGCTGGATACTTAGGGTCCGGTCACACTGACCGGACGCGTCCGGTCACTCTTTTCCAAGTCTGGACCCTTACTGGAGTCGACCGGACACTGGCCCTTAGCGTCCGGTCACATGACCTTCCAGCGTTCGGTCACACCAGACTTGATCTTCACGGTCAAATGAACTGACCGGACCCTGCGGCCAGCGTCCGGTCGCACTGGAGCCAGCGTCCGGTCAGTGTTTGACCCTCCATTCACTTCCAACTTCCGAACATATGTGAATGAAGTTTGCTCCATAAGATCTTAGGCATTCATAGGAGCTACCTAGAGCTAGTTTTAACAAGTGTGCACCACACCTAACTCACTAGACTCAACTAGGTCAAGCTACCCATTCATACCCCCCTTCATAGTACGGCCAAAGGAAAAACAAAGTCCTAAACTACTCTAAGTGTCTCTCCAACTTCAATCGACACTTAGAACTAGTTATCCTTAACCTTGTCGTCCATCCTTTGAAAACCGAAACGATTTCCATCGTAGGGGCATGACAACCTCGATTGCCCAATTGATCTCTATTACCATGACCTAACTTAATTGTCTCTGCAAAACACACGTTAGTCATAGTAATCTTGTATTGACATTAATCACCGAAATCCAACTAGGGGCCTAGATGCTTTCAATCTCCCCCTTTTTGGTGATTGATGACAATACCACCTCGAGTATGTTATGGAGTGAGGTTTTTGATAGGCTTGGTTCATATAAGCTTTTGTCAATAAGAACAAAAGAGTTAGTCAAGCTTATATGACCCAAGCCAAAACAATGTACTCAAAGGATATGAATTGAGCATGAGTACCAATAACAAAGCTCATTTGCTTCGAAGTGTAAACGCGGAAGCAAAAGCAAATGAGCATTCCACAAGTGATATGACATAAAGATAAAGCAAAGTAGAAGTCACACATGTCAAATATCACAACCACGTAGATAGCACTATCACATATAAATAAGAGTATGCATGAAAGTAAACACACGAATGCATAAGTAATAGTGTATCACACAAATAAAACTCCAAAAGTGTATAATAAGCTAATACTAGATAACTAGCTCCCCCTGAAACTTGCTCCCCCTAAGTCTACATACTCAAACCCTCTCCCCCTTTGGCGTCAAACACCAAAACCTAGGGGTCGGACGGCGGGGCTACAGCGGACGAGTCGGGTGCTGAAGTACGTGGAGCAAGATGGAACTGGGCGCCATCATCATCTGACCCTGAGCTCTGAACTAACTGACCCTCTAAAGCAGGAAGTGTCGCTGAAGCGGTCTGGGTCTGAGCTGGTGCTGCCTATGAAGCTGCAAGTATGTCTGTCATAGGATCTGACGAGGCGACAGACGAGGGGAGCCGCTGAGTAGTCATGATAGCTGGAGCGGCTGTAGACGGACTGGCAGTATGCATGTGAGGCGGGGTAGGCATGCCGGTCAACTCACTGAATGATGCTCCAAGACTCCTGGAGACTGACGACTCAGGCACGAATAGTGAGGACGTCTGCTCTGGTGAGAAACCCATGTGATAAGGAGTGAACTGCGGGGCTACACCAGGTGAAGCTAACCACTGAGACACCTGTACAGGAGGAGACGGAAACTGAGCTGGAGGCTGTCCCTGACTCTGAAGCCCGATAGGCTGTACTGCTAGAGTCGTCGAAGTGGTAGGAGGCTGTGCAAGCTGGGGCAAAGTCTGTGGCAGTGGGATCCCAATGGCTGTCACTACATGCTGCATGAATCCCATGAGCTGCTGCTGTATAAGTAACTGCTGGTGCTGAAGGAGCTGCTGCTGCCGCTGAAACTCGTCCTGACGAGCCTAAAACTGTGCGAAGTTCGTAGCTATCTCCTATGCCTGTCGTGTCTGATCCTGCTGCATCCGCTCAAGAATAGCAATGAGAGCGGGGTCTGTCTGTGGAGCAGGTGGAGCAGAACTGGAGCTACCTGCCTCTGCATCGTGTCTGCGTGGAGGCATCTGAGGTATAGGCTGGTAGTCGTCGTCGGAGCTGTCACTGTACTCGCTCACCTCCTGCTGTGCCTCTAGCTCCGCCTCCTCAGTGGCTGCAATCCCTCTGATGATCTCGTCCTGCTGAGCTGTGGACTCTGGCACGTCGGGACGACGGCTAGGCTGTCTGGGTGCCGGAGGAGTGGCGTGTCTGATCCTCTATGACAGGTTGTAAGCTGGGAACTCCGTAGTAGCACCTGTATACTCATCCATCATGCCAGGGGGCTTATCAATCACAACTCTGCGGATGAGAAACGTGATCCAGTGAGCATAGGGAAGCTGCCTGTGACCCTTGAATCCCTCAGCTATAGTATCCTCCATCTCTGAAAGAAGGAGGTCCCAGATGTAAAACACTGTCATCTACATAATGGCATTGAGAAGCCAGAGCTGTAAGCGAGTCAGGCCCTCCCTGTATCCCAACCTAGGAAGCAATGTCCTCCTGATGATGGCCTCTAGTATCCTCGCAGTAGGAGTCAAGTCACTGGGGTTCCTGCTCGACCCCTCACCAAACGGCTCCTTGAAGCAATGGCGCACTAAGTCTGTAGGGGGCACCAACCCTCCATGAGGACGCTTGGGAGGCTCCTGATGTCCATAGCAAACCTCATGCATCCTTACAGGCTGCTCCTGTAGTCTCAGTATCTCTCTGGCCCTGCTACTCATCACTCTATAGTCTTTGCCGTTGAAGGCAAAGTGAATGAATCTGTGATGTGGATCGATGTAGAGCGAGGCATAAAACTGACGAACCCAAGAAGGCACATATATCCCTGTCCGTCCAATCAGATCTGACAGTCCTGGCAAATATGACAAGTATTGCCGAATGCCCTCTCCGGCTGCTGCCACAATGGACTCTATCAGACAGACCCTCTGTGATCTGAACACTGCCCCACTGTTTAGATATGCATTGTAGAAATCCTCCTGCAGTGGCGTGTAGAACCCCTCAGCTGCTCTCTCATCCCTCCTCGGAGGAAACCAGACCTCAAACTCAACAAACCGCAGCTGCTGAACCTGCCTGGCTGTAGCAGCCCTCAAGTCGAGGTGAACCACTGGAGGCGGACCCTGTGGTCTGGGCGGAGGGCGTGAACCCCTGCGCTGTGTAGCTGGCCTCGGTGGAACTGCAGCACTGGTATGACTCGAGCGGCGTAGCTGAGGTGCCGGCTCAGTCTCCTGACTCTCCTGAGTCTCCTGGGCTGGCTGAGGCTCTGCTGGTGGAGGCTACTGCTGTACTGACGGACCCTCCTCAATGGCAACCCGTTGTCCTACAAGCGTGGCAGTCCCAGCTGGACTACCGTGACGACGCTCAACCTCCTCAATCGCAGCTCGGACTGTGGGTGAAACTGGCTGATCTGCAATGACAATTCCGCTGCGGGTGCCACCTCTCTCGGCATGCTCTACGGCCTCTACAACAGCTGCTGCTCTAGCTGTCTCTGCGTCGGGGTACTTCCGCTTCTTGGATGTTACCTACTTGGTTGACTTGCCTTTAGATCCGACTGGCTGACGAGGCGGGGGCCTCCGATCATCATCACCTGGGCCACTACCAACATTCTTGGTGCGAGCCATCTGAGCTGACAAGATGGTGAACTACCGCTGATGGAGATCAACTGTCAATACTGCCGCTTTCGAGGCTTGGCCTCGATCCTTACTCGCGAGCTTAGCTCCGAGTTGACTGCCAACTGCCAATTGAACCACAACGGAACCGACTCGCTGCATGATAGAATAGATGGATATACAAATAAATACCATATGTCTAATAGATACGAAACCCTAGCAGAGAAAGCAATGTAGATGCGAAATTGAATCGAATGACTTTCTACCTGACAAACAGCGAACCGAGAAGAGATAAGATGTCACGCGGGGGATCCTCAGAACCAGGCTAGGGTTAGGTCAAACACCCTGAATGCAATTGGAAACCAGTGCATTTAGAATTGATCTAGATCACAATTGGAGATCAAGATTGAAACACAGAACTCGCCTTACCAACCAATGGGAGGATAGGGCAAGAGCACTTGGCGTGAAGACGGGCAGCCTTGCAACGGTGGAACGATGAGCTTCGGCGCGAGGTGGCCAGTGGTGCTGCAGAGGTGAGGCAGGGCTGGAGCTCGGCGGCGCTTGGCTACGACAGGCCGGTGGAGGCGCGGGGCAGGTACATGGAGACGCGCGGCGCGAGGCTAGCACGGGGGCCGACCGCTGTGGCGCGAGGGACGGCGCGAGGGACTGCGGCGACGCGGCTGCTCGGGCTAGGGCTGGCGAGCGAGGCTACGGCGGCGCGGCTGGTGAGGAGGCCGGTGGCGCGCGACTAGGCTGCGGCGGCGCGTGGCTGGTGGCTGCTCGGGCTAGGGCAAGGAAGAAGAATTCGAAGGCTTGAATATATAATCCCCCAAACGCGACAGAAAAGGAAACGGGAAAAGAGACTTGATGTCGCGTGAGATCCACTGACCGGACGCTCCGGTGGTAGCGACCGGACGCTACCACCCAGCGTCCGGTCGATTCTAGAGAGGTCCAAATCCTCTGGAATCAGGACCGAACGCATCCGGTGGTCCATGACCGGACGCAGGCAGGGTCCGGTCAGTACAAATTGATCTTACTCCAATCGACCGGACGCTGAACCCTTTCTGACCAGACGCACAGACACAGCGTCCGGTCACTCCTTCAACAGCAGTTCACCTCCTGTGAACTGACCGGACGCTGGATAACAGCGTCCGGTGCACCTTTTCCAGTAAATCTTCAAACTTCCTTCGCGCTGCCTGTTCCCAATCAAGTCCCAACTTGAATAAGATCCAAATAAACACCAATTGGGACTGATGTGAGTGACCTCTCTCAAACCCTCATATTTTTCAAAGTATTTTGCCTTAGGCTATAATTCTTTTTAAGAAAATAAGCAACAAGAGGGCAAATGGAACAAAACGACAAAACAACATTCATGCATATGTAATGCTTGTAAGTAAATCTAGTTGCTTGTCAAGTTTGATCCAAGGTTAAGCTTCTTCACACGCTTTTCGACGGTTATCTTAACCATGTTAGACAAGCCCTATATGCATTTCCACAAATTAAACATGTTGTATATTACAATGAATGCAAGGGACAACACAAGCTCAATTTTTTGTGAAGTTACTAAAATCAAGTACATTGAGCTCGTTCCGCAATCTACAAAATGTAGCTTCATCTAGCGGTTTAGTGAAGATATCCGCTAATTGATCTTCGGATCTTACACCTTCTAGTGATATATCATTTTTAGCCACATGATCTCTTAGAAAGTGATGGCGGATATCTATATGCTTGGTGCGAGAGTGTTGAACCGGATTATTTGCAAGTTTCACCGCACTTTCATTGTCACACAAAAGAGGTACTTTCTCTAGAACTACTCCATAGTCTAGTAAAGTTTGTTTCATGTATAATATTTGTGCACAACAAGCACCCGTGGCAATGTATTCCGCTTTGGCGGTGGACAAAGCCACACTATTTTGTTTCTTAGAGGACCAAGACACAAGTGATCTACCAAGCAAATGGCACCCTCCGGATGTGCTCTTTCTATCAACTTTGCATCCGGCGTAATCCGAATTGGAATAGCCAATTAATTCAAATAAAGCTCCTTTGGGATACCAAAGGCCAATGCTTGGAGTGTGCTTAAGATACCTAAGGATTCTTTTTACGGCAATTAAATGTGTTTCCTTAGGACTAGCTTGAAACCTAGCACACATACACACACTAAACATGATGTCGGGCCTAGATGCGGTTAAATATAACAAGCTACCAATTATAGAGCGGTAGAGAGTTTGATCAACCGAGTTACCTCCCTCATCTAGGTCGAGATGTCCATTGGTAGGCATTGGGGTCTTGATTGGCTTACATTCATCCATCTTGAATCTCTTGAGAAGGTCTTTTGTGTATTTCTCTTGAGAGATGAAGATGCCTTCTTTCATTTGCTTGACTTGAAAACCAAGAAAGAATGTAAGCTCACCAATCATTGATATCTCGAACTCCTTAGACATCAATTCACCAAATTCTTTGCATGAGTCTTCATTTGATGATCCAAAGATAATATCATCAACATATACTTGACAAATGAAGATATGCCCATCAAGCTTCTTGGTGAATAGTGTGGTGTCGACCTTCCCAATGGTGAAGCCCTTCTCAATAAGGAAGTCCCGAAGGCGCTCATACCAAGCTCTTGGGGCTTGCTTAAGCCCATATAGTGCCTTGGACAACCTATAAACATGATTAGGATATCTAGGGTCTTCAAACCCGGAAGGTTGATCAACATAGACTAGTTCATTAATAAAGCCATTTAAGAATGCACTTTTCACATCCATTTGATATAGTTTCATTTCATGATGTGATGCATATGCAAGAAGGATACGGATGGCTTCTAATCTTGCAACCGGTGCAAAGGTTTCTCCAAAGTCCAAACCTTCAACTTGAGAGAACCCCTTTGCCACTAGTCTTGCCTTGTTCCTCACAACAACACCTTGATCATCTTGCTTGTTGCGGAACACCCACTTTGTTCCAATCACTCTTGCACCTTTTGGTCGCTCTTCAAGATTCCATACTTCATTACGAGTGAAGTTGTTCAACTCTTCATGCATGGCATTGATCCAATCCGGATCTTTTAGAGCTTCTTCTACCTTGGTAGGCTCATAGCAAGAGACAAAAGAGTGATGAGCAATAAATGAGGTAAGTTTTTGAGATCTAGTCATCACCCCCTTTGTTGGACTCCCTATGATGAGATCTTGTGGATGATCTTGTAGGAGAGGTGTATTTCTTCTATTGACCACTTGAGGAGGAGGTTGTGGAGCATCAACATCTTGTGCTTGTACCACCATTTGCTCATGGGAGATGTGAGTATCTTCATTTTCTACTCTCCCAACTTTATCACCATCTTGTGGTACATTTGATGAAGAGGGTTGGTTAATGACTTGTACATCATCTTCATCATCTTTTGGCTTGATGTCTCCCACCGGAATATTCTTCACAGCCTCCCTCAATGGTTCATCACCTACATCATCAAGATTCTCATGTGCTCCTTGGGAGCCGTTAGATTCATCAAATTCCACATCATATGTTTCTTCAACCAAGCCGGTGGCATGATTAAATACTCTATATGCTTTGGACTTCGATGAGTAACCAACAAGAAAACCTATATCACAACGCCTTTGAAACTTCCCTAGGTGTTGCCGCTTCTTGTAGATGTAGCACTTGCAACCAAACACCCTAAAGAAGGAGACGTCCGGCTTCTTCCCATTGAGCAACTCATATGGTGTCTTGACAAGGAACTTTTGAAGAAATAGGCGGTTGGATGCATAACATGCGGTGTTGATTGCTTCCGCCCATAGAGCTTCGGGGGTGTTGTACTCATCTAGCATTGTCCTTGCAAGTGTGATCAAAGTCCGGTTCTTCCTCTCAACTACACCATTTTGTTGAGGAGTATAGGTTGCGGAGACTTCATGTTTGATTCCAACTTCATCACAATAAGCTTCTATGTTTGTGTTGTCAAACTCTTTGCCATTGTCACTTCTTATCTTCTTGAGCTTCACTTCAAATTCATTTTGTGCTCTCTTGGCAAACTTCTTGAAACAAGATGCAACTTCGGATTTATCATGAAGAAAGAACACCCATGTATATCTTGAATAGTCATCCACAATCACAAGACAATAGAGATTTCCTCCCAAACTTTTGTATGTTGTTGGTCCGAATAAATCCATGTGTAGGAGTTCTAGCACTCTTGTGGTTGACATGAAAGCTTTGGTTGGATGAGTGTTTGCAACTTGCTTGCCGGCTTGACATGCACTACAAAGCTTGTCCTTTTCAAACTTCACATCCTTCAACCCTCTCACCAAATCATTCTTCATAAGCTTCTTGAGTGAGCTCATCCCAACATGAGCAAGCCTTCTATGCCATAGCCACCCAAGTGTTGTTTTGGTGAATAGACAAGTCTTCAAGTTTGCATCTTCGGAGGTGAAGTCAACTAGATATAAGTTGTTGTATCTAAATCCATTGAATATCACTTGATTGTCATCTACCTTAGATACAACCACCTCCTTCTCGGTGAACAAGCATTGGAAGCCAAGATCACACAATTGACCAACGGATAGCAAGTTGAAACTCAATGAAGCAACATAGAGCACATTTGAGATGGAATGATCATTTGATATTGCCACTTTGCCCAATCCTTTGACCTTGCCCTTTGAATTATCTCCAAATGTTATTTTCTCTTGTCCATCTACCTCTTCATCTAGTGAGGTGAACATACAAGGATCATCGGTCATATGTTGAGTGCAACCACTATCAATAACCCAATGACTTCCACCGGTCTTGTAGTTCACCTACACACAAGAGATTCAAGCTTTAGGGATCCAAGCTTGTTGAGGGCCCTTCACCTTCTCAACAAGTGACTTAGCCACCCAAATTTTCTTAGGCCTACTCTTGTTGGGGGGACCTAAGAATATGACTTTCATCTTTCCACTCGAATCTTTTCTAAGCATGTAGTGAGCATTGAAAGCAAAGGGTCTAGCATGCTTGGGCAAGGGTTATGGTGGTGGAGTTTGACACTCATGAGCAAAATGGCCTTCTTGTCCACATTCAAAACATCTCTTTGGCTTTGGCTTTGGCTTTGATTGTTGGTGTTGAGCTTGAGCCTTCTTCTTCTCTACACTTGCCATATATCCAATGCCACTTCTATCCATCTTCATGACGGTATTCATGAGTAGCTCACTTTGGAGATGCTTGCCTTTAGCAAACTTGCTCAATCCCACCTTGAGATGCTCTTTCTCCATCTTGAGCTTCTTGTTCTCTTCCTTGAGAATATCATTGTTCTTCTCCTCCTTGAGTTTCTTGATTTCTTCTTTTAATTTCTCATTCTCAAGGATCACCTCTTTGTCATGATCAAGAGTTTCTAGCACAATGGTGTTGTGACTTTTCATCTCTTCAATATCTTTCATGAGCTTCTCATTGTTACTCTTGAGCTTGACATACTCATTATAGTCATTGCATTCAACCACTTGCTTGCCCTTGCTACTAGATCCATGCTCAATGCTTTCATCAATTAAATCATCACATGAGGTGGCTATATCAATCTTAACAACATGGTTAGTAGCATCATGTGGCTCATTTGGTAAGAATTCTTGTGCAATAATAAGGGTATCATAATTGATCTTTAGAGTTGCATATTCATCTTTTAGCTTATTGTGACTAGTGATAAGCTCATTGTGTACCCACTCAAGTTTATCATTTTTATCTTTAAGCTCTTTCTTAGAAGATTTGAGCTCCTTGAGTTTGGATGATATAGAATCATTTGTTTCCTTGAGCTCATCATTAGCCTTTTCTAATGTATCACACTTAGCTAAGAGTGAATCATTTTTAGCATCAAGCTTTTCATTTGTAGCTCTACTCTTTCTAATGATCTTAGTATATTTTCTTAGTATTTTGACAAGATCATCATAAGTAGGTGAGTCATCATCATCGCTATCACTATCATCACTAGCATGTTCATCATCACTACTATCATCACTCTTAGTTACCTTGCGTTCACCTTTGGCCATAAGGCATAGGTGTGTAGAGGATGATGCCGATGGTGGTGGTGAAGATGCAAGATCAATAGCAATGGCGGCCACCTTTTCATCGTCACTATCATCATCGGATGATCCACTTGATGAATCAATGTCCGTGAGCCAATCACCGACAATATAGGCCTTGCCACTCTTCTTCTTCTTGTAGAACTCCCTCTTTTTGCCATCTCTCTTCTTGTATGGCTTGTTCTTCTTCTTTTCATCTTCATCACTTGAATCATCTTTCTTGCTCTTGTTCTTGAACTTGTCTTTCTTGGGCTTTGTGCATTGATGAGCTAGATGACCAAGTTCGCCACAATTGTAGCAATCCATCTCGGAGATTGGCTTTCTTCTTGAGCTAGTGAAGAACTTCTTCTTTTTGCCATCAAACTTGATGCCACTCTTGTTTAGCCTTTTTAGCATCTTGGTGGTCTTTTTCACCATGAGGGCAAGGCTTTCTTCATCATCTTCATCACTTGAGCTCTCATACTCAAGTCTTGCTTTGCCCTTGTCTTGGCTAGCTTTGAATGCTAAGTCTTTCTCTTTCTTCTTTGTAGAGGATGAGCCATCTTATGGTGTGATGTGCATGTACATCTCATGAGCATTGATCTTTCCCAAGATTTGTGTCGGTGTAGCGGCGGAAAGATCACCTTGATGTAACACAGTCACAATGTGCCCATATTTGTCAATGGGGAGGACACTCAAGATTTTTCTCACAACGTCGGATGGTGACATTTGAGTGAGTCCAAGCCCATTGACTTCCTCTACAAGAACATTTAATCGAGAATACATCTCATTAGCACTTTCTTTGGGAAACATCTCAAAAGAATTTAGCTTTTTAATCACAAGATGATAGCGTTTCTCACGCTCACTCTTGGTTCCCTCATAGAGCGCACAAACATCCGACCATAGTGCATGGGCGTCTTTGTGGTTCCTTACACGATTGAACACATCTTTGCAAAGTCCTCTAAAGATGGTGTTGCGAGCCTTTGCATTCCATTTTTCATAATTTACTTCATCGCCTTGAAGTTGTGCGGCATTCCTAGGTGCGGGGAACCCTTGAGAGGCGGCTCTAAGAATTCCAACATCTAGAGCTTCTAAGTAAGCCTCCATGCGGATTTTCCAATATGGAAAATCATCTCCCTCAAAGATAGGAGGAGGACCATCCCCGTGAGACATCTTGCTCTAAGCGATTAAGCTTAAAAACGTGAGCACGAGGCTCTGATACCAATTGAAAGGATCAAGATGCCCAAGAGGGGGGTGAATTGGGCTAATTCTAAATTTTCTTGCAATAATCAAATCCTACGGATAGCCCAATTAACCCCTTGTGCCTAGAAAAGTGTTTATATCAAACTAATGCACAACAACCTCTCAACCTAAGTTCCAAACTTACTCTAGCAAGCAATTCTTATGGAAATGAAAACAAGTATTGAATTGCTCAAAGTAAATGCTCAAAGTAAGTGCTCAAAGTAAATAGAGAGAGAGAGGAACGCGGCGATGTTTTGCCGAGATATCGGAGAGTCGCCACTCCCCACTAGTCCTCGTTGGAGCACCCGCGCAAGGGTGTAGCTCCCCCTTGATCCGCGCAAGGATCAAGTGCTCTCTACGGGTTGATTCTTCGACACTCCATCGCGGTGAATCACCCAAAACCGCTCACAACTTGAGTTGGGTCACCCACAAGCTCCGCCGGGTGAACACCAAACTCCCAATCACCACCAAGCCGTCTAGGTGATGGTGATCACCAAGAGTAACAAGCACGAACTCTCACTTGACCACGCGAAGCCTAATGAGAAGATGGATGCACACTTTGCTACTCTTGATTTGCTAGTGAGGCTACTCTCTTGGATTCTCAAATCACAAACACCTCACTAGGACCTTGCTCTTCTTGGCACTCACAAACGTGTTTCTCAGCTGTTGGAATGAGCAAAAGATACTCCACTCACGAGTGGAGCTTCTATTTATAAGCCAGCCTGAAAAACGAACCGTTATGAGCTTCTGCGGGATGACCGGACGCTCCGGTCGTGATGACCGAATGCTCCGGTCAGTTCAACCCACAAACCAGCATTCAAGTGATGACCGGACGCTGTCAGGGTCCGGTCAGTACCAACCGGACGCGTCTGGTCGCTCTTGGATGCTTACTGTAAACGACCGAACGCTGGATACTCAGGGTCCGGTCACACTGACCGGACACGTCCGGTCACTCTTTTCCAAGTCTGGACCCTTACTGGAGTCGACCGGACGCTGGCCCTCAGCGTCCGGTCACATGACCTTCCAGCGTCCGGTCACACCAGACTTGATCTTCATGGTCAAATGAACTGACCAGACCCTACGGCTAGCGTCCGGTCGCACCGAAGCCAGCGTCCGGTCAATGTTTGACCCTCCATTCACTTCCAACTTCTGAACATATGTGAATGAAGTTTGCTCCATAAGATCTTAGTCATTCATAGGAGCTACCTAGAGCTAGTTTTAACAAGTGTGCACCACACCTAACTCACTAGACTCAACTAGGTCAAGCTACCCGTTCATACCCCCCTTCATAGTACGACCAAAGGAAAAACAAAGTCCTAAACTACTCTAAGTGTCTCTCCAACTTCAATCGACACTTAGAACTAGTTATCCTTAACCTTGTCGTCCATCCTTTGAAAACCGAAACGATTTCCATCGTAGGGGCATGACAACCTCGATTGCCCAATCGATCTCTATTACCATGACCTAACTTAATTGTCTCTGCAAAACACACGTTAGTCATAGTAATCTTGTATTGACATTAATCACCAAAATCCAACTAGGGGCCTAGATGCTTTCACGTGATATGAAGCGGCTTAAAGCAGCCACACAGCCTAGAAGCTTATGTATATCCTTGACGCATGTTGGCCGTTTCATGTTGGTGATGGCGGAGACCTTATTGGGGTTGGGTTCGATGCCACGTGCGCTGATGATGTAGCTTAGTAGTATACCAGATGGAACTCTAAAGATGCACTTTGAAGGGTCAGCTTCCATCGGTACCTTTTTAGGTTGGCGAACGTTTCTTCGAGGTCGGCGATAAGATCATCGGCGGTCTTGGACTTGACGACCACATCGTTGATGTAAGCTTCGACATTGCGGCCAATCTGTTGAGAAGCACATCTAGATAACCCTTTGATAAGTCGCCCCGATGTTTTTGAGTCCGAAGGACATGGTGGTGTAGCAGTACGCACCGAAGGGCATGATGAATGATGTTTTGATATGGCCTTCTTCCTTGAGGGAGATCTGGTGATAGCCGGAGTAAGAATCGAGGAAGGAGAGTAGTTCTCAGCCGGCGGTGGAGTCTACAACCTCATCTATCCGAGGCAGACCAAAGGGGTCTTTAGGGCAGTGTTTGTTAAGATCAGTGTAATCAACACACATTCTTCATTCTTTATTGTTTTTTTGAATGAGAATAGGGTTTGCTAACCACTCAGGGTGATACACTTCTTTTATGAATCCAGTAGCTAGGAGCCATTTTTTTCTATCCTAATAGTCTCCTTCTTGTCTGGCGCGAATCGGCGGAGTTTCTTCTTCTTGATCAGTTTGGCGGTCGGCGAGACATTCAAGGAGTGCTCGATCTTCTCCCGTGGTACCCCCGGCATGTCTGCGGGTTTCCAAGCAAACACGTCGGCATTGGCACGTAGGAAGGAGACGAGCGTGCTTTACTATTTGGGATCGAGGTGAGCCCCAATCTTCATGGTCTTGGAGGGGTCATCGAGGCCGAGGCCGACCTCCTTGGTTTCCTTGGACTTGGCGGAGACGCGAGGAGGCTCCAGCGATGGGATCTCTAGGTCATCGGTGGGCACCGTCTGGGCGTCGGTGACCACACTGGCCATCTAGATGGAGAGGCCGGTGGCTTCGGCGAGAGCAAGACTCTCTGTCTCACAAGCGTAGGCGATGGAGAGTTGGCCCGCAAGGCTAGGACTCTTGTAGGCGAAGGCATCTTGAGCACCAGATAAGCGTAGTGCGGTATGGCCATGAACTTGGCCAGAGCTGGCCAACCAAGTATGGCGTGGTGGGCGTTGTTGAAGTCAGTGACGTAGAAGTTGATGTGCTCGACGCGGTAGTTGCTTGCCATGCCGATCTATACTGGTAGGGTGATCTCTCCAAGCAGTTTGGATGCCCTACCAGGTACCACACCCTAGAAGGAGGAGTTCGAGGGTGTGAGATCTGTTATCCCGAGGCCCAACTCCTTTAGGGCTCCGGCGAAGAGAAGATTCGGAGCGCTCCCACCGTCGATGGGCACTTTTCTAAAAAGCACTTTCTGGACGGTTGCGTCGAGGACGAGGGGGAAACGCCCTGTGTAGTGGATGTCCACCCACTGGTCAGCCCTGCTGAAGGTGATGGGGACCTCAGACCAAGGGCGATAGCTGGGGTTGGCGGTGGCGTCTTCCATAGTGACGGTGAGCACCCGTCGGGCGCAAGCTTCCATTCTCTTCTGCTCTCGGTGGAGGCGAGGCCCCCAAAGATGGTGGCGACCACCTTGTCGTGGTCCTGGAAGGCATTGTTATTGCCCCCAGGTGGTCGGCGGCCTCCGGCTCCATCATTGGTGTCGTCGTCCAACTTTTTGTCCTAGAACTCCTTGGCCAAGCCGAGGCAGTCCTTCATCTTATGTCTGGCGTTCTTGTGGAGAGGGCACAGGCCGTCGAGGATCTTCTTGTATTGCTCGTCGTAGTTGCGCTTGATGTGAGGTTCATTAATGGCAGCAACGATGTGGTCTGGCCGGCGGTGGCGATTTTGACTAGACTTGGGCCCTTCTAGCCGATCATGGTCGCTATCATGATGGTAACTGCGGTCGTCGTAGTGGCGTTTGTTGTGGCATCGGTCATCAGGGCAGTTGTCATAGCGGCGTGTTGGGTGATGATGCCCGCATCCTCATTGAAGCGCACCTCGGCTTCCTCGACGTCGGCGTACTGGTTGGCGGTCGTGATCATCTCGCCAATCCCTATGGGCGGCTTGCGATTGAACTTGGAGCGAAGTTCGTGGTGATGGAGTCCCCTGATGAAGGCGGTGATGACCTCTCACTTCTATGATGTTGGGAATAGAATTCCTCATCTCGGAAAAGCGTCTGATGTAGCTATGGAGGAGCTCAGATGGATTCTGGTTGATGCGGTTGAGATCATGCTTGGTGCCCGGCCGAGTACACGTAGCCATATAATTATCGATGAAAACTTTTTTCAGCTCTTCCTAGGATCCGATGGAGTCTGGGGCAAGGCTTGTGAACCAGTTCATGGCGGTTGGCGTGAGCATGATGGAAGGTAGTTCGCCATGACATTGGTGTCTCCTCCGGCAGTGTAGACTGTAGTGGCGTAAGCCTGTAGCCACTGTGTTGGGTTCATCCTTCCTTCGTAGGGCTCGACCCCGGATTTTAAAACCATGGGGCCACTGAAGTGTTCGGAGGGCCCTCGTGAATGCTGTGGGGCCCTTTGGGGTTGGCGGCACCGTCGTCTGCAGCGTTGCTGGCGTTGAGTGGCTCGAGAGCTGAGTTTGGGTTACCGTACTCTTGCTCGTACTCCTGGCGGTGGGTACTTCTTCTTCATGGCGACCAAAGCGGCGTTCGTCGATATGTCATCGTGCATGTCAGAGATTGTTGAGATGTACTCGGACATCCTGGTCGACCTCTTGGTCGTGTTGGCGGTGATGTTCAATGTGGTTGCCCCTAGCTCCGCCCTGGAGGGGTTGCCTATCGTCGTGGTGCTGGTCGGTGAAGCGACTTGGGCGGCGATTGGATCTTTGCGTGGCTGATCGGCGAATCAAGGTTGTGGAGCATGAAGGTCTCTGATCCTAGTGGATCTCGTTGACTTGACAGTGCGCCGCTTTAAGCATGGCGCCGGCCTTGGCGACCTCTGGTGTCTGCGGGAGCCAGGCGAGCTCGTTGGCGGCCACTGCCAGATTGGCGCTTGGAGTCTTGTAGACGTCGTGGCCGTCAACACGGACAAACTCATCATCGAGGTTGCGCTGGAGTGGCCTTCCTTGCGAGTCAACCTGCTGCTTGGCCCTCGCAAGGGTAGCCTCGTTTGTTCGGCGCTGCGCACGGTTGACGTTCCGGTTCTTGCGAGCGGCACGTTCCTCCTCAGTTTCACACGTTCCGTGGGGGGCTATCGACGCTGACGTTGAAGATTGCGCCACCACGGAAAGGAGGGAGAGGAAGTAGCTCGGTGGCGGTTTCGACGACGGTCTCCGTAGAGCCCTGGGACTCGGAGTCTGGATTCTCCTCCAGGATAGTTTGGAGGGATGCTCCGGGGCGTCGGTCGACGTGCAGCATGTTGATGGTCGGTGGAGGCTGGTCGGCGATCTGGTCAGCGGGAGGATGGACATCTCCAACCTGGTCGGCGAAACTGCCCCTTAGGGCATCTTGGTAAGCGGCGGCGGCGTTGGCGAACCCGAAGGGTAGGGCCATAACCCCTAGAGTCTCCCGAGTAGCCTCCGATAGATCTGAATCGAAGAGTGGTCGGCGATGAACCAGAGTGTCCAGAGCCGATTCGGCGATGGAGAAGCAATCGGTGAGCTTCTGACCAACCTGATCGATGGAT